>NC_077238.1:81013978-81661728 GCF_947179165.1 Solanum dulcamara
CTTAAATGAGGAAAATTATGTGAATTTTAGGGTTAAAAGAATAAAAAGGATAGTTTGAGAATTTAGTTAAAATATAAGGGATATAAAAGTAATTTCCATGGTCAAAGAAAATGACTTTAAGCACTTAGAAAAAAAAAGTTAGGAATCCTAATTTTTCATTTTTGACTGACTTTAAGAACTTTCTGGCTTAAAGTTAGCATTAGGCAAACACGTCCAAAAGCTGAAAAGGGGCTTTAAGTTGATTTTGACTAACTTAAAGTCAATCCAAACGGGCTCAAAGTAATGAAGTATTATTGTTTATATAGAGAAATTATAATTAGTTTGGGTTTGGATTAAAACAAATCCTCTTTTTTTTTTTGGTTCTTTAAAAGAATAAAGAATTCTTAAGTTTGTGTTCAACATGTTCAAAAGTAAAAGATGAATATAATTAATGCTTCAATGGTTAAAATTATAATACAACAACAACAACAATCCAGTGAAATCCCACAATGTGGGATCTGGAAAGGGTAGAGTATACGCAGACCTTATTCCTACTAAGGTAGGATGATTGTTTTCAAGAAACCCTTAGCTCAATAAAAACATAAAAGCATAAAAAGGGTCAGATGATTAAAATTATAATGATTTGTAATTTTATTTGTAAAGCATCTAACCACCTACCCCAAACTTTATTATTGGTTGTTGTTGGATTCATGATACATCCTTACAACGATTTTAATAATTCATATAAACAAATAATTATGCTGTACTCAACTTATAAAAAGATAATAAAAAGAATTGTATAATCCTTCATCACTTACTAGAAAAATCAAATTTGCATCTTGGATGAGCAAAAGTTGAATATAAAATGTTGAACTTTGTACAAAAAGTGGAAACGTAATGAATTAAAAAAACATTATCTTTAAAACATGATCTTTCAAATACAAATTAGGAGCATTAATAAAATTATAGGTTCATGTAAAGTGCATTAGAATACAATTAGCTTTTAATGGTGAAATATTTAGGAGTTTTTCTTTTCGCCCAGCATTTGATATTCACTTTAAAGTTCGCTTGATTTTTAATCGCATAAAAAAAATTCACTTTGAGGGATAAAACGCTTTCGATAAAAAATGACTCCATATCTGATGCTTGAATTCAAAATCACTGATAATATTTTAATGTTGAAATGTTGTTGCAGACGAAATGAGCTTTATTTCCATTTTAAAATTATTGATTATTAATTTTATGTGGTATTCAATATCTATTTTGGAGAAACAACCAATCTGAATTGACTCTAAAAATCTCATTTTGAAATAAAAACTTGTTAAAACTTCTCCGACAAAACTCATAACATTATAATACAACAACAACAAACCCAGTATAATCCCATAATGTGGGGTCTGGGGCATAACATTATAATATTGTCTTTAAAATTAAAAAAAAATTGTCTGATATATAAAACATTTTGTGTTAATAAAACTCAAAAAAAATATGCTCTAAAAAAAGTGATGTAGATGATCTATCCTAATACAAATATTGCCTTCAAAATCTTTTTTTTTTTTGGTTAAGCAAACTATAGACATGCTTGAGAACTAGTTCCCCCAATTTTTGCATTAAGCACTTACAATACGATATTATTATACGGTAGATAGTTATGATTGATCATAGCAATGACTTTAATAAAGGCAGGATTAACAAAAAAATGTGATACACCATATATATGAATAACAAAAATATAATAAAATATATTAGTAATCAATTAAACAATGTAAAATCACATGGTAATGATCTTTGAATCTTCATTAATTAAAAAGTGGATCTAAGATTTAAAACCTACTGAATATACACGTATAAATTTTTTTAGAATTCATAAAATTTTAATTTTTTGATTTGCCTTTAAATTTTAAAGGTTGGAATACTTCTTTATCCTTAACTCGTGGTTTAGTACATTTGAAGAATTTTAATAATTATCGTCTAATATAAGAGGCATAGCTAGCATAGAAAATATAAATTTCACAAAATTTAATGATTTTGATTAATGACAAATATAGGGGCAGAAAAATCTATGAATATGCACAAGCAACAAATTTTAAATTCATAAAATTTTAAGATTTTCTTTAAATTTAATGAATGAAGCGGGATACTTCACTCTTAGATTTAGTACGTCTAAAAAATCCTAGAAACTATAGTCAAATATAGGGGGCAGAATTGGTATAGAAAGTACAAATGCAACAAAATTTAATAATTTTGATTCAGCAATAAATATATGGGGCGGAAATATTTATAATATCCACAAGTAAAAAAGTTTAAATTCATAAAAAAATAAATTTTTCTTTAAATTTAATGATTGTAATGGGATACTTCACTCTTAGATTTAGTACGTCTAAAAAATCCTCAAAATTAGCATTAAATACAGGAGGCAGAGCTAGTATAGAAAGTACAAATACAATAAAAAATAATAATTTTGATAAAGTACTAAATATAGGGGGCACTAAATATGTACATATAACAAATTTCAGAACTCATATATTTTTAAATTTTGAATTTGTCTTTGAATTTAAAGGTTGTAATGGAATACTGCTTTATCTTTAACTTGTGGTTTAGTGTATTTAAAGAGTTTTAGAAATTATCGTCAACTATAGGGAGCAGAGCTATAACATAGAAAAATCAATTTTGATAAAATTTAATAATTTTGATTCAATAGCAAACATAGGAGCGAAAAAATCTACTGAATATATACATATAATAAATTTCAGAACTCATAAAATTTTAATTTTTTGAGTTGCCTTCAAATTTTAAAGGTCATGGTAGGATACTTCTTTATCCTTAACTCATGATTTAGTACATTTAAGGAATCTTAAAAATGATCGTCAAATAAAGGGAACGGAGCTATCTTAGAAAATATAAATTTGATAAAATTTAATAATTTTGATTAATGACAGATATAGGGGTGAAAAAATCTATGAATATGCACAAATAACAAAATTTATAATTCATAAAAAAATATTTTTCTTTAAATTTAATGATTGTAGCGTAATACTTCCTTCTTAACTTGTGATTTAGTACGTCTAAAAAGTCCTAAAAACTACCGTCAAATGTAAGGAGCAGAGCTAGTATGAAAGTACAAATATGACAAAATTTAATAATATTGATTCACTAATAAATACAGGGGCGGACAAATTCACTGAATATGCACATATGACAAAATTCAGAACGCATAATTGTTTACATTTTGAATTTGTCTTTGAATTTAAAGGTTATAGTGGAATACTGTTTCATCCTTAACTCGTGATTTAATGTATTTAAATAATTATAGAAATTACCATCAAATAGAATATTAAAATGGATTTTGGACAATATTTTTACGATATTTTTCATCATATTAATATGAGATAGCTTACAACTTATAATATTATTTTCGAACATCTTTATTCAAAATATCCAATTAATTCATTTCAATTTAGCTCCAAATAACAACATCATCAATATATTCAGTGAAATTTCAAGTGAGATCTAGAGAGGATAGAGTGTACGCAAACTTCACCACTATCTCATAGAGGTAGATAGACTGTTTCCGAATCAATTTAGCTTTGAGGATTCTTCAAAATTAACACATGTCAAGAAAAACGTGATAAGTAAAAATAAAACAGAGATAATATAATCTTTCGATACCATCAAGATTATTCAACCCAATACAAATATCGAACACCATGATTATTTTATTGCTATTAGTGAAAAATGCCAAACTACATTTGACGTGGCTATGATGTGATTTAGTACGTCTAAAAAATCCTAGAAACTACCGTCAAATATAGGGGGCAGAGCTAGTATGAAAGTATAAATGCAACAAAATTTAATAATTTTAATTCAGTAATAAATATAGGGGCACTGAATATGCACATATAATAAATTTTAAAATTCATAAATTTTTAAATGTTGAATTTGTTTTTTGAATTTAAAGGTTGTAGTGGAATACTGCTTTATCCTTAACTCGTGGTTTAGGGCATTTAAATAATTCTAGAAATTCAATATAGGAAGGGAGTTAGTATAGAAACTACAAATTTGATAAAATCTAATATTTTAGACTTGCCTTTAAATTTTAAAGGTTTTAGTTGGCTACTTCTTTATTCTTAACTCGTGATTTAGTACCTTTAAAGAATCTTAAAAATTATCGTCAAATATAAGGAGCGAAGCTAGCATAGAAAATATAAATTTGATAAAATTTAATAATTTTGATTAATGACAAGTATAGGGGCGAAAAAAATCTATGAATATGCACAAATAACAAAAAAATTAGAATTCATAAAAAAATAAATTTTTCTTTAAATTTAATGATTGTAGCGTGATACTTCCTTCTTAACTCGTGATTTAGTTCGTATAAAAAAATTCTAGAAACTATCGTTAAATATAGGGGGCAGAGCTGATATGAAAGTACAAATACGTCAAAATTTAATAATTTTGATTCTGTAATAATTATAGGGGCGGACAAATCCACTGAATATGCACATATAACAAATTTTAGAATTCATAAAATTTTTAAATTTTGAATTTGTCTTTGAATTTAAAGGTTGTAGTGGAATACTGTTTTATCCTTAACTCCTGGTTTAGGCCATTTAAATAATTCTAGAAATTACCGTCAAATATAGGGAGCGAAGTTGGTATAGAAAGTACAAATTCGATAAAATTTAATAGTTTTGATTCAATAACAAATATAGAAGCGGAAAAATCAACTGAATTTGCACATATATCAAATTTCATAGTTCATAAAACTTCAAATTTTAAATTTTTCTTTAAATTTAAAGACCGTGGTGAAATACTTCTTCGTCTTTAACTAGACATCACGAGTTTGAGCCATGAAAATAAAGTCTCATTTGATAAGTAGAGACATATGTAGAATATCAATATAGAGTTCATTTTAAAAATATTGAGTTCATTTTAAAAATGAACGTTGACCAACATTTTTACAATATTTTTTCATCATATAATATGAGATAGATTACAACTTATAATATTATTTTCGAACATCTAAATTTAAAAAATTGAAATAATTAAATTTTGATTAATAAAAAATAAAAGGGCAAAAAAATCTATGAATATGCACAGACAACAAATTTTAGAATTCATAAAAATTTAAATCTTTCTTTAAAAATTTAAATTTCATGATTGTAGCATGATACTTTATTTTTAACTCGTGATTTAGTACGTCCAAAAAGTTCTAGAAACTCAAAGCTAGCATGAAAGTACAAATGCAACAAAATTTAATAATTTTGATTTAGTAATAAATATAGGGGCAGATAAATCCACTAAATATGCAGATATAACAAATTTCAAAATTCATAATTGTTTCCATTTTCAATTTGTCTTTGAATTTAAAGGTTGTAATTTTGCTTCATCCTTAACTCATGATTTAGTGCATTTAAATAATTATAGAAATTACCGTCAAATAGAATATTAATATTGAGCATTTTAAAAATGGATTTTGGCCAACATTTTTATGATATTTTTCATCATATTAATATGAGATAGATTACAACTTATAACATTATTTCCGAACATATAAACTTAAACTATCCAATTAATTCATTTCAATTTAGCTCCGAACAAAAATAAAAACAACATGTTCAGTGAAATCCAAATGAGATCTAGAGAGGATAGAGTGTACGCAAACCTCACCACGACCTCACGAAGGTAGATATATTATTTCTGAATCAATTTAGGTTCGAGGATTAGTCAAAATTAATACCTGCCAAGGAAAATATGATAAGTAAAAATAAAACAGAGATAATAGAATCTTTCGATACTATCAAAATTAATAGACTCCAATACAAATACCGAACACCACGATTATTTTATTGGTAGTAGTGAAAAATGCCAAACCACATTTGACGTGGCTATGATTGTATGTGGGTCCCATTTTCAAACCAAACAACTTCTTCTTCAACAAATTATTATCACTGAAAAGAATAAATAAACGCATCGATTTGTTGCAGAACAGGGGGCGGCGATTTTGTCTTTAAAGCCCCTCAAAGTTCATATATATATGTATTCGCCCGGATAAATCTCTCAAATTCAGACGCCGGTCACCGGTGAATTCTTCCCGGAGAATTTTCTGATATATACCCTCCGGTACCGGTGAAATTCTTAAAGAAAATGGGAATTGCATGGGACGATGTCGTTTTGATTGAACACGCACAGAAATCGGGTGACCCGACTTCTATCACCGTGAATTGCCCCGATAAAACTGGACTTGGATGTGACCTTTGCCGGATTGTACTTGAATTCGGACTCTATGTTACTCGTGGAGGTAAGCTATTTATACTGTTTATATGCGGTTTAAATGGTTTATTTTTATGTATATATATTAAATGTTAAATCCTCTTTGGCTTCTTTGCGTGTTTATTCTTCGTATTTTTATGAAAATCCGTTTGTGAAACCTCTTATTCTTTCATTAGATCTATTTTCATTTTTGAATTATTGGCTTTTTGTGTTTTTTTAAATCCCATTTTTGGCAGATTTCAATTCTGATTTTCTATTTGTCTGTTTTTAACATAGAATGCTAATTTTGCTTGATAAGCTGATGGTTTGTGGTTGATTTGCATGTATGATATATGTTGGGTAGTTCAATAAATACTGAAATGGTGGCTAAAGGTTTGTGCTTTTTGTGTAAATTTTTTGATTTTGTTTGTTAATCTTCTGACTCATTGACAAAAAAGTGGAAAATATGCCCTTTTTTTTGTTTAAATAACCTTGGTGAATGGTTAGCCTGCGGCCGCTTCAACTAATTTTAGAGGGTACTTGCTATCTCTTCATTCACTGTTTGTTCAGTCAAGGATGTTTTGGAAACAACCTCTGTTTCTTCTCAAAGGTAGGGGCAAGGTGTGCGGATACTCTACCCTCAAACTCCACTTGTGGGATTACACCGGGTTTGTTGTTGTTACCTGCTACCTCCACAAGCATAGGTATCGAATTACTCTGTCCGCCTAGGTTGTGACAGATGGGAAGAAACGTAGTATTTTTGCCTCTGCTTGGTTTTGAATCTGAGGCCTCATGTTAATAGATGAGCTTTGATTTTCTAGTTTGCCAATCTATGTTTAGTACTCTGTGTCAAGAGGGAGAGGAGGGGAGAAAAGAAAAGAGATTAATAAACCATTGCGTTGCTTGCTTTCAAGTTGAGTTTTCTCTTTAAAGGTACTTAACAAACTACTTGAGATGGAGTGTCAGAATACTCTTTAGTTGAACTAGTGTGTTTTCATGTTTACATATAGCTTCAAATTCTTGCATTTTTCTGACAGAATGTATGTTGGCTATATTATTGCCGTGATGCTGTCTTTTTATAATGCCTTCACGATAGCTACTTAATGTGCTATATGATATTGATGGATAAATTAATACAGATTTTGCCACCGATGGGAAATGGTGTTACATAGTGCTGTGGGTTGTGCCACGTCCAAGCTCGCTAAAGGTTGATTGGGGAAGCTTGAAAAATAGGCTTATGTCTACATGTCCCTCGTGCATGATTTCGTTTTACCTAAACCAACAGTCCACTGCTTCCGCACCGCCTTCAGTTTACCTACTGAAGGTGTTTTGCCTAGACAGGAAAGGGTTGCTACATGGTAAGTATAATGCGTCTTAACTTTTTGTGCTCTTTTTGACTTGCACACGGCTTAATAAAGTTCTCATGTTTTGTGCTTTTTAGATGTTACTAAGATCCTTTGCGAGCTTGAGCTATCAATTCAAAGAGTGAAAGTTATGACAACACCAGATGACAAAGTTTTGGATCTCTTCTTCATAACAGATGGCATGTAAGTCTCTTGAAGTTCTCAACAGGTTTACACCGCCTTTGATCTTTAACCTATTTGGCTTATGGTACTCTATTTAGTATAAGATTGTTGGTTCTGTGGCCTTGCTGCATCTTTATTGATGCTGCTAATGCCATAAGACGATGCCATCTCTGATGGTTGAACCAGATACACAGTGATTGGCTATTAGACTGAACAAAGTCCCTTTTATAACTGACCAGTGACCAGTATTAACCAAGTCCAACAACAATTAAGGTGAAACAAACAATGTCAAACTCAATTCCCAAGCATTATGCTGTCCTTACACTTGTATTTCAAAATTCGAACCAATCTGTAAGATCTTAAATTTTAAAGACATTGATGCCCTTTAGTGAATTCTCTACGAAAATTAGCAGTAATTTTTTCCTTTTCTTTGGAATGAATTTTTGTTTTGTATAGTGCAATTGAATACAGAGGAATCATATAGCCCCAAGTTGTTTGAGGTTGGTTGATTCTGCCTTTAGCATGAAGTGTATTCATAGGGTTATGCAATATTTTCAGCCAAAGTAGTTGTTAGAAATCCTTTTTTTTTCTATTAATTGTTGGAAGTATTTTATCATTCTTTCACTTCTTACCAGAAAACTGAACAGTTGACTGCAAATGGAATGGTGATGCTGTTGGTGGTGTGTTAACAGTTTCATAATATAAATCTCAAAACAACCAGATTGTTTAACTACAGAAAATAATTACAGGTGTCACTTATGTTCCACAAAAACCTGCCCCCAAGTTATGCTGCGATTCTTCGCTAATATATTCACGTGTTTATTGTAGAATACTATGATTTGTCTGTTGTTTATCCTTTTGGTAATTCAACTTAATTTCCACCATATGATTTAACTGTTGGGCTGTTAAAGTTGATGCTCATCTCCTACTATCAGATGAGGAAAAAGCTAAGCATAATAGTAAAAGTTATCCGTAATTGCCTGTTATGTTGTAATATTTACATTTCTGCTTGGTATTCTTGCATATCAGGGACTTGCTGCATACGAAACAAAGACGAGATGAGACATGTGAACATCTAAGCGATGTTCTGGGAGAATATTGCATTAGCTGTGAACTTCAATTGTCGGGGCCTGAATGTGAAGTTCAGCAAGGATTCACTTCTCTTCCACAAGAAGTTGCAGAAGAGTTGTTTAGTTGTGAGTTGTCTAATGAAGCAGTTCCCATGTCCTCTGCTTCTGATACGGCAAAATTAAAGAAGGCAACCATCACCGTGGATAACTTATTGAGCGCAGTCCATACGTTGTTTCAAATACAATGTGTTGATCAAAAGGGTCTCATCTATGACATTTTGAGGACTTCAAAGGACTGTGATATTCAGGTAACCATATATTTTACTAACGGTTTAGTGAATGCCTGTTCTCTGGAATCAAATTGTGTTGTAAGCTTCCAATGTGGAGATGGTTCCCAAATTTTTATGTCCTGTGAAATTTTGATGTGTAGAAACAAAAAAGATTGGGACTATCACAAATGTGATTATCTATTCTTCATGTCTTCATTGGTGCTTCTAGTTTGGAATGTCTTTGCTATTGCCTTATTCTCAGACATCAAACATATGTGCCTGTTATTTTCACGTCTAGATTGCTTTTGGAAGAATCCAGTCTATCGCCAAGGGTTATCGCATTATAGACCTATTTATCCAGAGTACAGATGGGAAAAAGATTATCGATGATGAGAACATAAAATCTTTGTGTTCTCGGTTGAAGGAAGAGATGCTTCATCCACTTCGAGTCACTGTTGCTAGTCGTGGCCCAGATACAGAACTACTGGTTGCCAATCCTGTTGAGTTATCTGGAAAGGGAAGGCCGCGTGTTTTCTATGATGTCACGTTTGCCTTAAAAAAGCTCGGGATCTGTATTTTCTCTGTAAGTAGCCATAAGCTCAAATTCTCTTCCATACACGTTTTTGCTTCCATGGCTCTAACGGATACACGTTTTTGCAGGCTGAAATTTCAAGGCATTCAACAGCAGAGAGGCAGTGGGAAGTTTATAGGTTCCGTTTGGATGAAAGCCCAGAGTACCCATTAGCCAGCAGGAAAGCTCGGACTGAAATCATGGATAGAGTGAAAAAAACACTTATGGGCTGGTGAAAATTTAAAATGTACCATGGCATCAAATCTTTTAACTCAGCTCAGCAACGTCCAACGGTCACCATGTATGTATATCTGCAAGAAAACTAATGGAAGCTTAAGGAGAATCCCGAGCCATCGGAGAACCATCGCCTCGAGAGCTGATTCTGTGACTTATCTAGGCTTCTTTTGGGTTACATTAGCTGTATGAGTTTTATGAGAGGTTGCAATGTAATACTACCTCTGCTTTAAATCATATGTTTGTCTCTTTTATCTTTGATATAATAGGATCTCCTTTATTTCACCATTTCTCTTCCCTTTCTGCATATTATGTTGTTATGGACAAGTGTGCATTTGGTCTATTTTAAGATAAAAATGTATATATAGGTAATGTTTTTCCGCATCAGTTGCTAATGAAATAGTTGACTTGCGCGCAAGATAGATTATATATCATTTTATAATATCTTTAATGTTTCTCTAATTTTATTAATTTTGGAAGTTGCATTTAAATAATCTCATATAATAAATAGTCCAATAAATACGTGCCTGCCACACGCTTAAAATTGTCCTTGAACTATCATAATAGGACAATTACCTCCAATTTGCTTAAGTGATTTATCTTTTTGCGTTTTTTTATGAAGTAATAAATATTTTTTTATTCTTTATCAAGTTCTCAAATTCGAGTCTTAGTAGAATAGCTCTTTTACTCTCAATGTAAAGTTTTTCAAAACGAATTCAAATTTGATTGGGATGCAATGCGTTATCAGATACTAGGTGAAAATAAAGCTAAAAATTTAATTAATTAATGATCAAAATACACTTAACTATCATTTTTGACGAGTTTCAATCCCAATTATCCATTTTTTTCTTTTTCCACTTATTAGACCAGCTATTTTCTATTTTATTTTTCTATTGCCTAAACTAGTAAACATGAACGATTTATAATCCATATTGAGACGAGTTCGCCTACCGACTTAGGTGTAGCCAATCTTGAACCGTAAACATTGATGAGTAGCTACCACAGACCTTAAACCCTAAAAGACCTCACTCTAACTTCTAGGGTTCAGCAACCGCTTAAAAACCCAAAATCCCACTTCCATCTTCATCATCATCTTCGGTTTCTGCAATTCTTCGATTCCGATTGTAACACAAAGAGGCAATAGAAGATGAAGAATTTGAAGATATTGAAGGGGAAATTCTCGAAGCTTCAGTTACAATCCGAAGATGAAGTTATCAGTTTTGCAGCATTTGACGTCGAACGCAATCGTCTCTTCTTAGCTTCCTCTTCAAACTTCATATACACTTTATCTCTTCCATCATCTAATGTAAGTTCTTAGGAATTGCTGCACTTTTTTTTTAAATTTAAATTTTTAATCTAATTGTTGCACATAGTTGATACATACTATGTGAACTTTGAAGAACACGTTAAAGATGTGCTTTTTTTAATCATATTGATAAGAGAAGAATTGTCTGGTTGTATATCGAAAACAACCTCTCCGGTCTGCGTACACACTGCCCCCAAAATCCCACTTGTGAGATTACAGTTGCAACTTGTAATACAATTTTATAGTTTTTGAATATTTATATTTTAATTTTTTGAATATTGAGTTGATATAATCTAATTTAACTTTGAAGATTAGTCAAGTTGAATCTAGATAAGCAAAAAGTGTGTCATAAATTGGGACAGATGGAGTATTATCGCTAATGATTAAGATAAACAATTTAAATTGCCTGTGGTGTGTCCTCGATTTGGAGTTAGTTCTTCTTATGTATGCGCTGGCCTTTAGTTGGGGGAGTGGTGAAAATTATTCGTCCTCAATTTTTGCTTGCAAACTTTCTTTGTTTGCAAAGGTTTTAGCTTTCCTCGCTTACTTTGAAAAGTTTATCATCAAAGAAGGTTATTTTTTCTTTTCCGAAGTTTGGATAAAAGATTGTTTTTTTAAACAACCAAAGCGTAGGTTGAATACTTGAATTTTTCTTTTTGCAAACAACAACAACAACAACAACAACAACAAAAGCCTTATAAGGTTTTCCTAATTTCTGGTAAGTATTATGTAGTCAGACCAACACTATGAATTTACTTAGCTTCCTCTTCACAGTTCATATACACTTTACCAAATTGTTGTTTGTATTTAATAATCACTATTATCATCAATAACGGAGATAAAAAATTTGAATGGTCTTGTTACGGGCGCAGGATTTAGAGTAAGTTCTTTACATGTAAGTTTGTCCTCACAGAAAAAATATTCTCTGACTAGCTTGGTGTTATAGCAGAATGCAGGAGCTTGGAATTCCATAGCAGATAACCTTATTGATTTAGAGCCTGGGGATTTCATTACTTCCATGGATTATTTAATGGAAAAAGAAGCATTGATTATTGGGACTTCGTATGGTCTTCTATTGCTATACAATGCAGATGATAATACGACAGAAATTGTTGGCCGATTGGAGGGTGGAGTAAAGTGTATCTCACCTAGTCCAGATGGAGATCTTCTTGGTGTAATTACTGGTTTTGGACAGATTCTAGTGATGACACCCGATTGGGATGTTTTATATGAGATGGCTCTTGATGATCTGCCTGAAGATTCTGACGTACGTAAGGACTTCTTTCCTATATCTGAATTAATAAATGCTTTTATCTCTTCTAGTAAAGTTCTATCATCCTGAAAATGCTCTTTTGGTGATTATACGTACATTTCAGGAACACTTTTTTGAAGATCAAATTCTTTAAAATCACAAGCATGGCATCATTTTTGGTTACTATATTTTCCTCTATTGGGATCATTTTACTGTTGTCTTTTCCAGGTTGAAGCTATGTATAATATCAAGAGTGTTGGATTTAACCGTATAAACATGTTCTTATGTTTAAAGAAAGTTGAACCGCAGAAAATGGCAATTCTAGTTTGGTTTAGCTAGTTTCATAATTATTTGAAAATTATGTTTACTTTCCATACAGTATCTGACATTTTGTTTCTAGTTTGGTTTAGCTAGTATCATAATTATTTGAAAATTCTATGCACTTTCCAGACAGTATCTGAAATTTTGTTTAATATGATAAACTTGTACAGTAATTGAAGGTAACAAGAATGTCTGCTGGCTTTTTAATTGGTGTCTTGTCCAGTTCTTTGATGTATGTGCTAGTTTTCATATCAAAATGCGACTGGTTTTCCGCTTGTGAATATATTAATTCTTGTGGTATTAAAGATTAGCATGCTGACTTAATTCTGATGGAGCTTTGAAGCATGCAAAGGTCATTATATTAACTCTTGATTTTCAGTTTGCAAGTATGTGAACAGGTCCTCCATTTATATTGCCCTCTCCGAAAAGGTAATATGATAGCATGTCTCATACATTGAGTGTACTAACAGAGTTATTGAAGTCTTCACTCTTACCTTTTCTCGCAAACATATTTTCTTTCAAGAATGTAACTTGAATGTACATTTTCATATTTGGTTGCACACATTGGGTGGTTGAAATTTGTATTATGATTCTGTTTAGAAAATGACTGAAAATCATTGCACTGTTAATTCAGATGAACATACTTACTCTTCCAATTATTTGCCGGAGAGCCCAATTTCATGGCGAGGTGATGGCAAATACTTTGCAACGCTAAGCAGGGTGAATAATTCTCAGACCTTGCATAAAAAGCTTAAAATCTGGGAACGGGACTCAGGGGTACTCCATTCTGTTTCAGAATCAAATCCTTTCATGGGATCAGCGTTGGATTGGATGCCCAGTGGAGCCAAAATTGCTGCAGTTTATGACCGAAAGGAAGATAGAAAATGCCCATCTATAGTTTTCTTTGAGAGGAATGGATTAGAAAGAAGCTCATTTTGCCTCAACGTAGAAATTGATGCTACTGTAGAATTTGTGAAGTGGAATTGTAACTCAGACCTTCTAGCTGCTGTGGTCAGAGGTGAAAAGTATGACTCTCTGAAGATCTGGTTCTTAAGTAACAACCACTGGTACTTGAAACAAGAAATCAGATACACGAAGGATGACAGAGTCAGATTCATGTGGGATCCGATAAAACCTCTACAGTTGGTTTCTTGGACTACAAGTGGGCATATCACAACCTATAACTTTGTCTGGAATACAGCTGTCATGAATAACTCAGTGGCACTTGTAATTGATGACTCCAAGATACTAATAACTCCTCTTTCTTTATCTCTCATCCCACCACCTATGTACCTCTTTTGTTTGAATTTTCCCTCTGCCATTCAGAGTATGGCATTTTGCTCTAGAAGTTCTATAAATCACCTGGCTGCATCCTTGTCAGATAGCAGATTATGTGTTGTAGAGCTTCCTGCAATTGATTGTTGGGAGGAGCTAGAAGGTAAAGAGTTTGATGTTGAGGCTGTCTCTTTTGATTCAGGATATAAGTCTTTCATTCACCTTGCATGGATGGATTCACATAAGCTTCTTGGTGTTAGCCATAATCTAATTAGCAACTCAGCAATAAAAGAGCCCTCTACAGATGAGCTTTCTATGTATTGCCTACAAGAAATTGAGCTTATGTGTTCTGAAGATCGTATTCCTAATTCAGTGACATGCTCTGGTTGGCAAGCTAAAGGTTTGAATAGATTATCTCTTGAAGGTACTGTAATTGGTATAGCTCCTGACCAGGGAAACGGCTGCTCAGCATATGTTCAGTTTGATGGTGGGAAAGTGTTTGAGTATGTGTTGAAGTTGGCCGATGCCAGAGGGCTTCATCAGAAACGTGATGATATGAGTTTTTCTTCGTCTTGCCCCTGGATGGATCTTGTGCAAATTGGAGGCTGCTTACCACAGAAAGCTTTGCTTTTTGGTCTTGATGACAGTGGTAGATTGCTTGTTGGTGAAAGGATATTGTGCAACAATTGCAGCAGTTTTTCTTTCTACTCGAATTCTGCTGACCATACTGTCACCCATTTGATTCTTGCAACTAAGCAGGATTTGTTGTTTGTCGTCGATATTAGTGATATCCTGAAAGGAGAACTGGAGGTTAAGTATGGGAACTTCCTGGCAGTTTTCAAGCACAGAAAATGGGAAGATGAAAGAAACTATATTCAAATATGGGAAAGAGGTGCCAGAATTGTAGGTGTTTTGCACAGCGACGAGTCTGCTATCATACTTCAAACAGTTCGAGGGAATCTTGAGTGCATCTACCCCAGAAAATTGGTCCTAGCCTCAATAATTAATGCTTTGATCCAAGGGCGTTACAAAGATGCATTACTCATGGTAAGAAGGCAAAGAATTGATTTCAATGTTATTATTGACCATTGTGGTTGGCAAAACTTTGTTCTGTCTGCTGCTGAGTTTGTCAAGCAAGTGAACAATTTAAGTTATATAACTGAATTTGTCTGTTCAATAAAGAATGAAAATATCATGGAGACGCTGTACAAAAACTATATATCCCTATCTCATGACAATGAGGCTAAAGCTGTAGAACATGGAGACCTTGAGAGTTCTCATAGGAATAGCAAGATCCACTCTGTCTTGCTGGCCATAAGGAAGGCTCTTGAGGAGCATGTAACGGAAAGTCCTGCAAGAGAACTTTGCATTCTGACCACTTTAGCTCGAAGTGACCCTCCAGCTCTTGAACAAGCTTTAGAGAGAATAAAAATAATCCGAGAAAAGGAATTATCGGGTTCAGATGAACTGAGAAGGGAACTCTACCCTTCTGCTGAGGAAGCTTTAAAACATCTTTTGTGGTTGTCTGATTCAGAGGCAGTTTTTGAAGCTGCATTAGGTCTTTATGACTTGAACCTTGCAGCTATCGTCGCCTTGAATTCACAAAAGGACCCGAAAGAATTTCTTCCCTATCTGCAAGAACTAGAAAACATGCCAATAGTGTTAATGCGATACAATATAGACCTTAAATTGCAGAGGTTTGAGGCTGCGCTTCAGCACATTGTTTCTGCAGGAGATGCTTACTTTGAGGATTCTATGATTCTCATGAAGAAAAATCCCCAACTTTTCCCCTCGGGACTCCAATTGATCACTGACTCTGTCAAGAGAAACCAGGTACTTGAGGCCTGGGGAGATCATTTTAGTTCCACAAAATGCTTTGAGGATGCTGCTGCAACATATTTGTGCTGTTCTTGTTTGGATAAAGCTTTGAAGGCTTATCGTGAGTGTGGTAATTGGGGTGGAGTTTTGACAGCAGCTGGTCTCATTAAACTAGGGAAGGAGGAAGTCCTGCAACTAGCGCAGGAGCTTTGCGAGGAACTCCAAGCACTTGGTAAACCAGGGGATGCTGCAAAAATAGCTTTGGAGTATTGCACAGATGTTAGTGCTGGTATTAATTTCTTGGTCAGTGCAAGGGAATGGGAAGAAGCTTTGAGGACTGCGTTTCTTCATAGGAGAGACGATCTGGTCCTGGAAGTAAGGACTGCATCACTTGAGTGTGCCAGCTCATTGGCTAGTGAATATGAGGAAGGGTTGGAGAAAGTGGGGAAGTACTTGACTCGCTATTTAGGTGTTCGACAACGGAGATTATTACTTGCTGCAAAGCTACAGTCGGATGAGCGATCAATAAATGAGCTTGATCATGATACTGCTTCTGAAACTAGTAGCAATTTCAGTGGAATGAGTGCATATACCTTGGGGTATGTGATATTTAAGCAATCTTGGGATGTCTTATTGTTTCTTCTAATTAATTGATTCTTGTCATGGTATATGTCATGCTATACCTTCCTTTTTTCCAAAAATTGCTCCTCGTTTTTTTTTTTGGGGAATGTATACTCTCATATATGCACTGGTAAGTGATAACCCTCTGACCTATTATTTCCTTGTATCTTCCTGTTATCCACTGTGTAGGAGCTACTTTATGCCCTTCACCCTTTCATTATCACACACCAAGGGGGGAAAATGTCTTGGAATTTGTCAATGGAAAATGATTAACCAATTTCTTCTGTTTCCATGGAAATGTATGTTTTAAAGTTCAGCTTCCTGATAACTCTTTCATAAGCAGGACAAGAAAGGGATCAGCTCCATCTATCAACTCCAGAGCTAGTACAAAAGCGAGAGACATGAGACGTCAACGGAATAGAGGGAAAATACGTGCTGGAAGGTATGTGATTATGCAAATGTCATATTTCTTTCTGATGCTGAAATTAGTTTAGTTCCTGATCCTTGTCATTATGGTACATTGCAATTTAGTCCCGGTGAGGAGATGGGTTTGGTAGAGCATTTAAAGGGGATGTCTCTGACTATTGGAGCTAAGCGTGAGCTAAAATCTCTCTTGATATGCCTTGTGATGCTGCAAAAGGAAGATATTGCCAGGAAGTTGCAGCATGTTGCTACAAATTTTCAACTGTCCCAAATGGCAGCTGTAAAATTAGCTGACGAGGCCATGTTAAATGATAGAATTAATGAGCATTTCTATGTTCTGGAGAATTACATTCCCAAAATAAAGGAAGAAATGCAGCATTCAGAGCTTTTCTCCTGGCAGTCAAAAGTTTTGATTTGAAATGCCAAGGTACGTCATTTGGTTCTCTCTCGTATATGTTACACTTGTTCTTTGGTCTTCCCCGAGGGTTCTGATTTGAGCTCAGCATGGGTCTGTAGTTTATAATGGTGATGGTACCTTTACTGTTTCAGCAGCCAGTAATGTTAAGAAAGATGCTAACAAGCTATTCCACACACTCAAAATCCGGTAAAATTGCCAACACATATGCCTAACTGTGTTTTAGATAGAGATAACTGAAAAATATGCATATCAGACACAGTATTCTCTTTCTTTATAGATGAAAGGGCACAAACATTGCCATGCTCTTTTTAACCTGAAGAGTTAACTTACTAGATGATTTTTCACCTGAAAATTCTTTGGTCAATATCTTGTGTTCATTTCACAGGCTTGTATGGCTACATGTGTCTCATTTTGTAAGGCGTTGAGTAGCATAGATGGTTTTATTTGCTTAGTTTCTATAGCAATAGAAATCTTCCTCTTTTAATAAATCACTAACGGAATCTTCTATTTGTGAAGTTTGCTTGAATAGCATTTGTTGTATGATATTCTTCATGTCTTTGCTGTTAAAAGATAAGTTGCTACAACTATCTTCTGTATGTTAGCAGGCATGTCGTTGATAATCTGAAATGTCATCCTATCTCGGCTGATGTGGGTCGGAAGCACTATTGAACATACGAGATGGCAGAAGTCAAAATTTCTTCTAGTTCTCATTCATCGCCGAGGAGTTCCAAATTCTTGACTAGTAGACAGTCGTATCCCAACTGAATGACTTTCTTACTTTCAGGTTGTAGGTTTCAACTTATTTTGGTTAATGTAATCTTCTGTACTTTGCTTATTTTAGCAGAATGATGAATTGCCTTATTGGCTTCCAACATATGGAATTCAACTGATTTGTTTTGGTCTGTTTCAGAAATGAGGCCAATCATCAGTTTATCGCTGTGAGGCCAACTTATTTAAAATGGGTTAAACTAACCTTGCGCCACCGGTCCTAAATGATACGTCTTGGATGCAGCATCACCGGAAAGATTTTCTTTATATTTGCTTACATTTTTGTCGAAATCATTTCTTTTGAACTGAGGGTTTACCTGAAATAACTTATCAACCTCACAAGGATAAGGCTAAGATCTACGTATATGCTACCTTCTTTAGGCCTCTCTTAATTTGCAATCAAATGCTCTATCACTGACCGTTGAGATTACACTGGATATGTTGTTGTGCTTGTCATTTAACTAGGATTATGATGAGTATATTATTGTTGTTGCTTGAATGCTTGTCATATAATCTAGTTAATCCCCCCCTCCCCCCACCCCTTCCCTTGGGTGCCCCACGAAAAAACAAAAAACAAAAACAGCAAATGCTAAAAAGGGGGAAAAATAGTGAATGTAGAGATTAGTTGAGGAGTGAAAGGGACGACGAAGCAGATATGAAGTGGTTGAACATGGCATTATGTATTTTTACTATCGAATTTATAGAAGTATTAATTTATATCTTCCTCTTGGTCTTTATTCTGGGAATAACTTTTTTTCGCTATTTTTTTTTCCTCGAGAATCGCCTGAAGTTGAAATTACTCAAAAGTGATGACAATATTTAATCTTCATTAGTACAACAAATGCATGTATAGTTGATACTATTGTAAGGCGAACAAACTTTTATCAAGCAATTAAGATACTCATAATTTGTACTTTTATATGTGAAATTCATCTAATCTTTGTTTAATAATTATAATATTATTTAATTAACTAAACATAACAACAAAGGGTCCATAGCTCAGTGGTAGAGCATTTGACTGCAGATCAAGAGGTCACCGGTTCGAACCCGGTTGGGCCCTCTTTTTTGAGTCTTGTTTTCGTCTCCTCTATTAAAATTAAACAACAAAGATTTTTTTTTTTAAAAATAATCTTTCATAAACAATATAGAATTGATAACAAATTAAAATGCTTCCTATCGAGCTTAACATAGATGTTTTTTTTTATGACAAGAAAACCTGCAGTTACTATTCTTTGGGTGTGCATAGGATAAAACACCCGCTCCTATGCAATACCTCACAAACTATATAAGAGAGGTAACCCACACTAGGTAAGTCTGGTGCGACAAGCTCAATCTAGAAGGTATACCCCTTGCTTTCGCTAACAAAAGGTTTCGAACTTAAGACCTCCACTAAGCCACCCCGAAGGGGATACATAGATGTACTAGTCAAATAGTTAATATGTCAAAATAATCTTCTACGTTTAGGCTAGTACATAGTCTCGTTATTCATTCTTATTAGTAGGCGCATTAGTGCACTATAATTTCTTGTGCTCGGATTTCTGTTATTATCTATCACTTTCTGTACTTTGATTATTCTATTTTATCTCTGTCGCTCTCGTTATTTGTCTTCCCATAAATGTCGTATCCAACCTCTTTCTATGCTTTTATGATTTTATTGAGTCGAGGGTCTTTCAAAAACATCCGTCCTATCTTGGTAGGAGTAAGGTCTGCGTACACTTTACCCTCCCCAGACCCCACGTTGTGGGATTTCATTGTATTGTTGTTGTTGTTGTAATCTTCTACGTTTATAAAATGTCTTTTCATAAACAAAATTCAATCTTTTTCCTAAAATAAAAAGATTATGTTCCCTTTTTTCATAAAATTTCCTTTTATATATAATCTTTTGCTCATTAATTAATTAATTAAAACAAAAATGAAAAAAATTAAAATAAATAAATATTCCCAGTACCTATAGTGACGGGTAGTGTAAAAAGGAAAAAATTGAAAAAAAAAAAACACACATTCTTCAGCTCTCAACAAGTTTATAGCAGCCGCTCAATGTTGAATCCTTTCATTTCTCCTTCAATTTTTTTTTCATTCACCATGTCCGTTCTAGGGTTTCTCTGAAGCCCGAATCTCCTCTTTCTATACTTCTAAGGTATCATCAAATCTTTTTTCTCCGGTACTGTTCATTCATTTTTCCGTATTATGTATTTTTTTAAGATCTGTTCGTTTTTTGAGCTGTATATGTTGATGTATTTGTATTTGATTTTGATGATGTTCGTTGATTCAGTGTAATTTTGGTGTTCCGTTTGTAGGCCCTTATTTTTTGGAGCCTAAAGCGACTGCTGTAGTGTCTCTAGGGTTGAGCCGCCCTTGACTCCAACTAGTATGAGATTGATTGATTTTTTATTTTTTTTGATAATTGTGGTGTCAGGACCAACTTTTGTTCACCACGGCTAATTCAACTTGATTTACAAGACGAGGTTTTGAGTTTCGATGATGTTCTTATATTTAGTGTAATTTTTGGTGTGTGTTACTTCCCAACATATTGCACGTGTAAAGGAGAATGGTGTCCAATACTTAAATTGCATTGAATGAATATAGTAGTATATACTTGCCATCACATTGCACATGTGAAGGAGAAAGGTTGTGTTAGGTTGATGGCTAGCATAAATATAGTCGAATGATTAAATTTGTTGCTGAAATGTATATATATAGGATTTATGTTGTCTACAACTACTAGTATGAGATTGAGGTGTAGATGATTGATTTACAATACAAGGTTTTGAATTTTGCTGACGTTCTTAACTTCAGTATAATCTTGGTGTGTAATACTTGCCAGTACAATGTATGTGTAAAGGTGAATGGTCATAGCCGAATGCTTAATTTGCATACATATATTCCTTATGTCTTGTATAACAAAGATGTCAATACCTAAATGAAAAATAAGTAGGCGACAAGAGAGAGTTGCTCGGATGGTAAGCACCTTCACTTACAACCCTTGGGTTGTGAGTTCGAATCACCAAGGGAGCTAAAAAGGGTGGGAGTTCTTAGAGAGCGGTAAAAAAAGGTAGGCGTTTGGACATGAATGGAGTGATATTTGGATAAAAAAAAGTACTCCCTCTGTTTCAATTTGATTGTCTGGTTTTGACTTGGTACGGAGTCTAGAAAAATAAAAAGGACTTTTAAATCTTGTGGTCCTAAATTAAAGATATGTAGAATGTACCATTATCTCTTTTAATCTTGTGTTTTTAAACATGCCATGTGAAAAGTTAAAATTAAAGAGTTGTCAAAAAAGGAAAGACGCATTCTTTTTAAAATGGACTAAAAAGAAAAGTAAGACAGACAAATTGGAACGGAGTGATGAGTTATACAGTAAACTCCAACTAGTATGAGCTTGAAGTATAATTGATTGATTTACAATATGAGGTTTTGTGCCGATGTTCTGCAGTTCAGTATAATTTTGGTGTTCCATTTGTAATACAGGGTTAAACCGCCTATATGAACTTGACAACACATATCACGTGTGAAAGAGGAGGTTTTGGTAGGTTGATGGTTAGCAAAAATATAGTGGAATGCTAATTTTGTAGTGGAATCGATATGTAGGAATTCTATAGTAGTTGACTCCGATTAGTTTGGAATTGAGATCTAGTAGATTGATTTACAATATGAGGTTTTGAATTTATATTCATGAAGCTACTCGTTTGATATCTCTTCTTTTCCCAGCCATATTTTGTTCATTTAGGAGATTATAGGCTACAATTTTAGATCCAGTGGAAGTTGAATTGTTGTTTCAGGGAAAATGAACTACTAAATTGTTACCGCTTAGGGGTTTTGACGTTTGGTTTCCTCCTTAAATAATATACTGCTGAGTCTATGCAATGTTCTACTAAATTATTTTGGATGTTGGTTGATTGAAAACTCTATAATCAATAGATGTTGGTTGATTGCATGTTGTTTGCTGTTTGGCACTAATACTCATTCTAATATTTTCCATGCTCCTTTCCTAGGTGTTATCCATGTATAATGATTGTTGTTGAGGTTTGAATTAAGTGAAGAGATTATCAAAGCTTTCGAAGAGTTCATCTAGATTTCATAATTTAAGTCACGGTAATGGCGTGGTTCAGAGCTAGCTCAAGTGTGGCAAAGCTTGCTATTAGAAGGGCTCTGTCGCAGGGTGGTTCTTACGTCCCAAGAACTCGCATACTTCCTTCACAAGGTCAATGTTTTCATACCACAGTTGTCAGGCCAAAGGCACAAGCTGCTCCAGTCCCAAGACCAGTGCCACTTTCCAAGTTGACCGACAGCTTCTTAGATGGGACGAGCAGCGTCTATCTTGAGGAGCTCCAGCGAGCATGGGAACAAGACCCAAACAGCGTTGATGAGTCATGGGATAACTTCTTCAGGAATTTTGTGGGACAAGCTGCCACGTCGCCCGGGATTTCAGGCCAGACGATTCAAGAGAGTATGCGACTTCTGTTGCTCGTGAGAGCTTATCAGGTTAATGGTCATATGAAAGCAAAACTTGATCCATTAGATTTGGAAGCGAGGGAAATACCTGATGATTTGGATCCAGCATTATATGGGTTCACTGAAGCTGATCTTGATAGAGAGTTCTTCCTTGGTGTTTGGAAGATGTCTGGATTCTTGTCTGAGAATCGTCCTGTGCAGACTTTGAAGGCAATATTAACACGGCTTGAGCAGGCTTATTGTGGAAGCATTGGATATGAGTACATGCATATTTCTGATCGTGATAAATGCAATTGGTTGAGAGAGCGGATTGAAACCCCAACATCTATGGAGTACAATCGTGAGCGACGGGAAGTTATTCTTGACCGACTGATGTGGAGTACTCAGTTTGAGAACTTCTTGGCTACAAAGTGGGCGGCAGCAAAGAGATTTGGGCTTGAAGGTTGTGAGACCTTGATTCCTGGCATGAAGGAGATGTTCGATAGGGCAGCAGATCTTGGAGTTGAGAGCATAGTTATTGGGATGCCACATAGAGGAAGATTAAATGTTTTAGGTAATGTTGTTCGAAAGCCACTAAAGCAGATCTTCAGCGAGTTTAGCGGTGGTATAAAACCTGGGGATGACGCTGGTTATGTCGGAACTGGTGATGTCAAGTATCACTTGGGAACTTCTTATGATCGGCCTACTAGGGGCGGGAAAAGAATTCATCTATCTTTGGTTGCAAATCCAAGTCACTTGGAAGC
Source organism: Solanum dulcamara (assembly GCF_947179165.1). Taxonomy (NCBI): domain Eukaryota; kingdom Viridiplantae; phylum Streptophyta; class Magnoliopsida; order Solanales; family Solanaceae; genus Solanum; species Solanum dulcamara. The sequence continues at coordinate 81,037,277 of NC_077238.1, forward strand.
TGTGGATCCAGTTGTTATTGGAAAAACTAGAGCAAAGCAATATTATACGAATGATGAGGATAGAACAAAGAGCATGGGTATTTTGCTCCATGGTGATGGTAGCTTTGCAGGCCAAGGTGTTGTCTATGAGACATTGCATCTGAGTGCTCTTCCGAATTACACAACCGGAGGGACCATTCACATTGTGGTGAATAATCAAGTGGCGTTCACTACTGATCCAACGGCTGGAAGATCATCTCAGTACTGTACTGACGTTGCAAAGGCTTTGAATATTCCAATTTTCCATGTCAACGGTGATGATGTTGAGGCTGTTGCTCATGTGTGTGAACTAGCTGCAGAATGGCGCCAGAAATTCCACGCTGATGTTGTGGTTGATATTGTCTGTTATCGTCGATTTGGACACAATGAAATTGATGAACCATCCTTCACCCAGCCTAAAATGTATAAGGTTAGTTCAATTTAAGTTTTTGTGCTTTATAAATTATAGATAACTATTACTATATTTAGAGTTTTAGATTCGGGGCACAGGTTACTCTGTTTAACTTTCTACTGCGAATTGTGAAGTGCGATAGAAATTCATTTATATTCCTACTGGAATTAGGGATCTTCTTATATTCAAAGCACTGATATCTTTGTCGTTCTATGTCTTGCAATAGATCATCAGAAATCATCCTTCTTCGTTGGAGATCTATCAAAACAAACTCCTAAATTCCGGTCAGGTGGCAAAAGATGACGTGGAAAAGATACATGATAAGATCAATAGAATCCTTAATGAAGAGTTCATTGCTAGTAAAGACTATGTGCCTCAAAAAAGAGATTGGCTTTCTGCTTTTTGGTATGGTTTTAAGTCTCCTTCACAGCTTTCACGTGTTCGAAACACCGGGTATGATTTTAACTTAAATGGTTTATTTTTAAGCTTGAATCATGTGACTCAAGATAGGTGCTATTCTGCAGTGTCAAACCTGAGATTTTGAAGAATGTTGGGAAAGCAATCACTACGTTTCCGGATGGTTTTAAGCCTCACAGGGCATTAAAAAGGGTTTTTGATGACCGTCGAAAGATGATTGAGACAGGGGAGGGTGTTGACTGGGCTGTTGGAGAAGCACTTGCTTTTGCAACATTGCTTGTGGAAGGTAATCATGTTAGGTTGAGTGGTCAGGATGTTGAGAGAGGTACTTTCAGTCACAGACATTCTGTTATTCATGATCAGGAGACAGGGGCACAGTACTGTCCTCTTGATCATGTTATGATGAACCAAAATGAAGAGATGTTCACTGTGAGCAACAGGTATATTCTAATAGCTGTTTTATTTTTAATCCAGTTTACGAGGTTGCATTCTTGAGGTGTTTCACCTTTATGTATGCCAGCTTGCCATGCGTATTTTTTCTATTCGTTGGGATATTGAATTTTGGTTTGATCTCTGCTGATTGATGCTAGTTGCTGTGGAAAATAGTCCGGTGGCTGAGTAAATTCACTTCCAATTGCCTGTCAGAATATGCTTAACTTGATTCTTGATTTTTTCAGTGACGGCTTTTCTTTTGAAGAACTTGATCAATCTACTCTAAAATTCACATTTGATATCCAGCTCCATTTTAGGAGCACATACTTATCTCCTTAGTTTACCAAATCAACAGAAATGTGTTTCTTTCTGAGCTAGTCACTCATGTCTGTCTTACGTCCCTTGTCTTGGTTTCTCTTATGCTTTCTTCTGCTGTAAAGTATGCCTTGTTCCTCTCCTCGGAAGCTAGGAAGCTATTAGTCTTTTCTTATGTTCTCAAGAGTATGATTAAGTTTCAATAAGTCTGTTGAGTAAGTCGTGAAGAGTTATTATGTTTTTGGAGTGGATGTTTGTCTCTGGAATATAGTTATTTATTAACAATATCTATTTATCTAATATAAGAGCCTTAAGATCAATATATAACTCTCTGCTTGCTCATGCATTTCTATGCAGCTCCCTTTCAGAGTTTGGTGTTTTGGGATTTGAATTGGGTTATTCAATGGAAAATCCAAATTCGTTGGTAATTTGGGAAGCTCAATTTGGTGATTTTGCTAATGGAGCTCAAGTAATATTTGACCAGTTTGTGAGCAGTGGAGAAGCGAAATGGTTGCGCCAGACTGGATTGGTTGTGCTTTTGCCACATGGTTATGATGGTCAGGGCCCTGAGCATTCAAGTGGACGTTTGGAACGTTTCCTCCAGGTGCATCAGCTGTTCTTCTCACTAGTAGAAAGCTGAAACTTTCTGACAGTTAGGAAGTTTTCCTTTGCATTTTGGCTAAGGAGCATTGTCTAGTCATGAATATGGATATGATACAAGAGGTTGTGGAACCATGTGAAATTTAATGAATGGAATTGTGCTTAGAAGTGTGCTACTCAGTGCTAGGTTAATATACAGAAAATAAGGTCCAATTTATGTAGTAAAGTGAATATTGATATGGGCATGGTTAAAAGATAAGATACAAGAGGTTATAATATAGAATATAATGTCCAATTCATGTACTACAGTGAAGTGAATACTTCAAACAGTTACCAACAGGGTCTTGTAATGTCTTGTCTTCCTTTAGAGTCCTGCATCTTCTACTTTTAGGGTTATGACCTGTGTTCCTCTGATTGCTTCAACATAGTATATCACCTTTGTAATTTGCTCAATTTAATGAGATGCTTTTCCACGACAGATGAGTGATGACAACCCGTTTGTTATCCCGGAGATGGAACCTACATTACGGAAGCAGATTCAGGAATGTAATTGGCAGGTGGTGAATGTAACAACTCCAGCAAATTATTTCCATGTTTTGCGGCGTCAAGTAAGTGCAGCTGCAAGCTTGTTAAGATTTTTGAACTTTTCTGCCTCCTTTGTTTTCTCATGTAAGTTGCAATCCCTCCTTAGATTCACAGAGATTTCCGTAAGCCTCTCATTGTGATGGCCCCAAAGAACTTGCTTCGTCACAAGAGCTGCAAGTCAAATCTATCTGAGTTCGATGATGTTCAAGGCCATCCAGGTTTTGACAAACAAGGAACCAGGTTTAAGCGTCTGATAAAAGATCAGAATGACCACTCAGATCTTGAAGAGGGTATCAGACGGTTGGTCCTTTGCTCAGGAAAGGTGTGTAACATACGTATTCCTTTTGATCTGATCCCATTTTTATGATCATGTTCTTCCTAGGTTTGTGACATGCAATTTTTAACACCCTACTGATACAGGATGAGTTAAATTTTTCTTTTGATATTTACATTCTTTAGTGCTCTCTTTTCTCACCATGCAGATTCAAACATCTTTAGATGCACAATATAAACAACTAAAGTCACTTGGATAATGTAAAACATACATGATATTATTAAAGAATTATAACACTGTTCTTTTACTCGCTCGAGTTAGCAGAGTTAAATTATTCTTTCATGCCTGCTTTGTAGGTCTATTATGAGCTTGATGAAGAAAGAACTAAAGCTGATGGGAAAGACATTGCTATCTGTCGGGTGGAACAGCTTTGTCCTTTCCCGTATGACCTTATCCAGCGTGAATTGAAGCGATATCCAAGTATGTCCTTTGAAACATTTGGGCTACCTTTTTCTCATGAAATTAAATGAAAATCTACGCCTATGTATGTTTATCCAGAAATTACATTTGCATAACTAAGGTGGTAAACACACAACATGCACAACCAGCATCCCTGAATGATTGCATGCATACATCTAACCAGGACTGCCGCATAGGGGTAGACAAACCAATTGTCATGTGGTTAGAGTTAGTAAGGTCATGGCACTAAAATCTGGTGATAACTAATTCAAACTTCTATATTTTCAGACGCAGAGATAGTTTGGTGCCAAGAAGAGCCAATGAACATGGGTGCATTCAGTTACATTGCACCACGCCTTTGTACTGCCATGAAATCACTAGGCAGAGGTAACATGGATGACATCAAGTATGTTGGTCGTGCTCCTTCTGCTGCCACGGCCACTGGTTTCTTCCAGGTTCATGTGAAAGAGCAGACTGAGCTCGTCCAGAAAGCGCTGCAACAGGATCCAATTAATCCATTCTGAAGCTTGAACCTTTCATGTATCCATAGCACTGGCCTCCAAAAATGACACGACAATAGAATATTTAGCCATCGCTCTGCCTGGTAGTGTGAGTTTTAATTTTTCTCTTTGGAAAAATAAGGCCTTTTTGTTTGTGCTATTTTTCAGTCAATTAAACAGTTCAACTGATGCTTTCATAAGTATACGTTTTCAGTTGGTTAAACAATTTTGATCAGCAATAGACTCACAGACTTATCCCTGTTACCTCTTTCAATCCTTTTGACGTTCCTTTTTCGTTCTTATTTTTCCCTCAGACTAGGGGTGAAAATGGTAGTATGATACAATATTTGAAACTTTGATTTGGTAATTTCGGTTTTTAAACATACTTATATCAATATCATACCAAATTAATTCGATATGCTTTTTTTTTTGCTGTATGGTAAATTGGTGATCATAACTTGTTCAACTTTGACTTGTGTATACACATATAATAGTTTGTTCTTTCAAAAAATGTCTCAATTGTATCGACACCACCTTACAAAAATGTCGCAAACAACCAGCTTTCTGGGTTGTGTTCATTTTTTCTTTCAAAACAAGTCTCTTTAGAAAAAAAATATGGAAAAGAATAAGGTGAATGGTGTTTAAGAATGCTTGCAAGTACACAAGAATAAAAAGCTTAAATGAAGAAATGTTCCACATCACTGAAACAGAAGAAAGCAAGGAGCTGGAGGGATATAAAACAATTGAGGGAGCTTCATTGAAACATAATTACCTAAACGGGGTCAACGGAAAATCAATGACTCATGGCTTAAGTTGGTGATGTATATTGCACTTTGAAGGGGTGTTTGCCTAAGGCTGGCTCAAGTTGTCAAGCCTACATCATAATTTGTGGCAGCGGGATCCTGGCAGTGGCAGCGGGAGCCTGTGGCCAGGAGACACCTAGTATCATAATTTGTGACAGTGGGGGCCTGTGTTCGCGAGGCCCCTACCATAATTTGTCATAGTGAGGGGCCTGGTTTTATAGGCTTGTATTGATGGATGAACTGTTGCTCTTCAATGTTAAAAAAATTGCGTGGATCATGGTGAGATTATATATACTGCTCCCCAAAGTCATTACAGCGGGTCTTGTAAATATTTTACAAAAAAAGTGACCAAAAGCAGTTCATCAAAAAATTCATTGATTAACACACAAAAAACATAAAAAATCGCCTAATTCCTATTAAATGACCCCTAAATACTATAAATGATGCGCGGATCATGGTAAGGATACACATACTACTCCCCGAGGTTATAAGGGAGGGTCCTGTAAATGTTTCACAAAAAAAGTGACCGAAAGCCTGTTCACCAAAAAATTTATTAACTAATATACACTAAAAACTTAGAATATTGCCTAATTCCTGTTGACTGACCCCTAAATGTTATAAATATGGCGTGGATCATGGTGAGGCTATACATACTGCTCCCCAAGGTTATTACGGGGGGTCTTGTATAGATTCCGCAAAAAAAGTGACCAAAAGCAATTCACCAAAAAATTCATTGAATAACACACACGAAAAACTGAGAAAATCGTCTAATTCGTGTTGAGTAACCCCTAAATGCTATAAATGTGGCACAGATCGTGCGGGGCTACATGTACTGCTTTTTTCGGGTACATATGAAGGGTTCTATAAAGGTTTCGCAAAAAGATTGACCGAAAGCCATATTACAAAAAAATTTCTGAGCTAACACACAGGAAAAATATATGAGAAAATCGCCTAATTCCGCTTGAGTAACCCCTAAATGCTATAAATATGCCATAGATTGTGTTGAGGCTACATGTGTTTCTCCTCCAAGTATATACGAAGGGTCCCATAAAAGTTTCAAAATTTTTTGTCAGAAAACAATATCACCAAAAATTTCATATGCTAACACACATGAAAAACAATATGAGAAAATCGCCTAATCCGCTTGAGTGGTCCCTAAATGCTATAAATATGTTGTGGATTGTGCTAACACAACACGTACTGCTCCCCTGAGTACTTACGGAGGATCCTATAAATGTTTCACAAAAAAATTGATCGAAAGTCATATCAACATAAAATTCATGGTCTAACACACATGAAAAACATGAAAAAATTATCTAATTCCGCTTGAATGAACCCTAAATGATATAAATATGTTGTGGATCATGCCAATGCTACAAGTACTTCTACTCCGAATACTTACTGAGGACCCCACACAGGTTTCACAAAAAAAATGACAGAAATTCATATTACCAAAAAATTCATGGCCTTTAACACATGAAAAAATATATGAGAAAATCGCCTAATTCCACTTGAGTGACCTTTAAATGCTATAAATATGCCGTGATTTGTGCCGAGGCTACACGTACTGCTCCCCCGAATACTTACAAGATCAATAAAGGTTTTGCAAAAAATATTGACCGAAAGTCATATCACCAAAAAAAATCATTGGCTAACACACAAAAAAATATGAGAAAATCACCTAATTCCACTTGAGTGCCCCCTAGATGCTGTAAATATGCCGTGGATCGTGTTGAGGCTACACTGTTATATCACCAAAAAATTCATAAGCTATAACACACAAAAATATATATGATAAAATCGCCTAATTCTACTTGAGTGGCCCCTAAATGCTATAAATATGCCGTGGATCGTGTCGAGGCTAAACGTATTTCTCCCTCAGGTACTGACAGAAGATCCTATAAAGGTTTCAAAAAAAAATGACTGAAAGCCATATTATCAAAAAATTCAGGGGCTAACACACACAGAAAAAATATATGAGAAAATCGCCTAATTCCGCTAGAGTGGCTTCTAAATGCTATAAATATTCCATGGATTATGCCAAGGCTACACGTACTACTCCCCAGATACTTAAGGAAGGTCCCATAAAATCATCGCAAAAAACTAACTGAAATACATCACCAAAAAATTCATGGGTTAACACACACGAAAAAATTGAGATAATCGCCAAATTCCACTTGAATGGCCCTAAGTGATATAAATGCCGTGGATCGTGTCGAGGCTACATGTACTGCTCCCCCGAGTACTGATGGAAGGTCCCATAATGGAATACTGCTTTATCCTTAACTCGTGGTTTAGTGTATTTAAAGAATTTTAGAAATTATCGTCAAATATAGGAAGCAGAGCTATAACATAGAAAAATCAATTTTGATAAAATTTAATAATTTTGATTCAATAGCAAATATAGGAGCGAAAAAGTCTACTGAATATATACATATAATAAATTTCAAAAATCATAAAATTTTAGTTTTTTGAGTTACCTTCAAATTTTAAAGGTTATGGTAGGATACTTCTTTATCCTTAACTCATGATTTAGTACATTTAAGGAATGTTAAAAATTATCATCAAATAAAGGGAACGGAGCTAGCTTAGAAAATATTAATTTGATACTATTTAATAATTTTGATTAATGACAGTTATAGGGGTGAAAAAATCTATGAATATGCACAAATAACAAATTTTATAATTAATAAAAATTTATTTTTCTTTAAATTTAATGATTGTAGCGTAATACTTCTTTCTTAACTCGTGATTTAGTACGTCTAAAAAAGTCCTAGAAACTACCGTCAAATATAAGGGGCAGAGCTAGTATGAAAGTACAAATGCGACAAAATTTAATAATACTGATTCACTAATAAATACAGGGGCGGGCAAATTCACTGAATATGCACATATGACAAAATTCAGAATGCATAATTGTTTACATTTTGAATTTGTCTTCGAATTTAAAGGTTGTAGTGCAATACTGCTTCATCCTTAACTCGTGATTTAGTGCATTTAAATAATTCTAGAAATTACCATCAAATAGAATATTAAAATGGATTTTGGCCAATATTTTTACGATATTTTTCATCATATTAATATGAGATAGATTACAACTTATAATATTATTTTTGAACATCTTTATTCAAAATATCCAATTAATTCATTTCAATTTAGCTCCAAATAACACCACCACCAATATATTCAGTGAAATTTCAAGTGAGATCTAGAGAGGATAAAGTGTACGCAAACTTCACCACTATCTCATGGAGGTAGATAGACTATTTTCGAATCAATTTAGCTTCGAGGATTAGTCAAAATTAACACATGTCAAGGAAAACGTGATAAGTAAAAATAAAACAAAGATAATAGAATCTTTCGATACCATCAAGATTATTCAACCCCAATATAAATACCGAACACCACGATTATCTTATTTCTATTAGTGAAAAATGTCAAACCACATCTGACGTGGCTATGATGTGATTTAGTACATCTAAAAAATCCTAGAAGCTACCATCAAATATAGGGGGCTGAGCTAGTATGAAAGTAAAGATGCAACAAAATTTAATAATTTTGATTCAGTAATAAATATAGGGGGCACTAAATAAGCACATATAATAAATTTTAGAATTCATAATTTTTTAAATGTTGAATTTGTTTTTGAATTTAAAGGTTGTAGTGGAATACTGCTTTATCCTTTAACTCGCGATTTAGGGCATTTAAATAATTCTAGAAATTCAATATAGGAAGGGAGTTAGTATAGAAAGTACAAATTCGATAAAATTTAATATTTTTGACTTGAATTTAAATTTTAAAGGTTTTAGTTGGATAATTCTTTATTCTTAACTCGTGATTTAGTACCTTTAAAGTATCTTAAAAATTATCGTCAAATATAAGGAGCGAAACTAGCATAGAAAATATAAATTTGATTAATGACAAGTATAGGGGCGAAAAAAATCTATGAATATGCACAAATAACAAAAAAAATTAGAATTCATAAAAAAATAATTTTTTCTTTAAATTTAATGATTGTAGCGTGATACTTCATTCTTAACTCGTGATTTAGTTCTTATAAAAAAATTCTAGAAACTATCGTTAAATATAGGGGGCACCACTGGTATGAAAGTACAAATACGTCAAAAAATTCGTGGGCTAATATACACGAAAAACTGGCTAAATCACCTAATTCTTGTTGCGTCTTTCCTAAAATGCTACTAAACACTATAGAAGCTGTGCTGGGGCTACTGGAGTCATTCCCTAGGTTTTTACGGACTCTACAAAAGAAAAATCCAACAAATATATGTGCTGATCCTAGCACCTAAAAAATTCGTGAGCTAACACACACGAAAAACTGTCCGGATCGCCTAATTCCTATTGATTTACCCCTAAAATGCTCCTAAACGCCATAGAAGTCACGCCAGGGCTATTGGAGTCTTTTCTCAGGTCATTACGGACACTACAAAATAAAAATTTGACTAAAATCGGCTTGGACCCCCAGCACCTAAAAATATCTATGAGCTAACACACACGAAAAATTGACCAAATCGCCTAATTCCTGTTGCGTCGCCCCTTATATGCTCCTAAACGCCGTAGAATCCGCGTCGGGGCTTGCTGAAGTGATTATTAAAGAATTAGGCCTGGAAAGGTATGTGAGATACCTTTCCAAGAACTTCCTTCTCTCCCTTGATAGACGTTAGATCTGGAGGAAGCATCTGGTCACATATCCCCAATGGTTTTAGTTGTAGTTTCAGTTTATTCTGGACAGTTTCAGTTGCTTTTGCTGTCGGTTTAGATGAGGGACGAAGCGACCGAAGTTGGCAGAAGGAAAGATAAAATGAGCGAAACGAAGTGGAGCAAGGGGGAGGGAGGATCTCTTTCTGATAGGCCAACTCAAAGAGGGAAATGCAAGAGGCGTTAGCGGTCTTTTTTGCGTCGCCTGCTACTATCACAGATTTGCGCGAAATCCATATTATTTTCATTGAACTGCTACAAGATCAACAATTTCATAATCTTGATGCTTCGCCTCATCCGTTCTCCTTAGAAGGACCTAAAATATTCGTGGGGTAACACATAAAAAATTGACCAAATCTCCTAAGTCCTTTTACGTTGTCCCTAAAATGCTACAAATGTCGTAGAAGCCACGTCGGGGCTACTGGAATCATCTTCCATGTCGTTAAGTCTCTTACAAAAGAAGAATTCAAGAAAATTCGACTCGAACCCCCATCACCTAAATTCCTTGGGCTAACACCCACGAAAAATTGGCAAAATCACATAATTCCTGTTGCATTGCCCCTAAAATGCTCCTAAATGCCGTAAAATCCCTGTCGGGGCTACTGGAGTTGTTCCCTAGGTCATTATGGACGCCACTAAAGATGAATCTAAGAAGATTCGACCTAAAAAATTTGTGGGCTAACACACACGAAAAACTTTCAAAATCGCCTAATTCCTGTTGTGTCCCCTTAAAATACTCCAAAAATGCCGTAGATGCCCCGCTGGGCCTACTAGAGTCATTTCCTAGGTCGTTACAGACTCCACTAAGAAAGAATCAAAGAAAATTTAACCCGGACCTCCGGCACCTAAAAAATCGGCGGGCTAATGAATGAAAAACTAGTAAAATCGCCTAATTACTGTTGCGTCGCCCCTAAAATGCTCCTAAACAACGTAGAAGCCCCATCGGCACCTAAAAAAAATCCGTAGGCTAACATACACGAAAAACTTGCCTCTAAAATGCTCCTAAATGCCGTAGAGTCGCTTCAGAGCAATTGGAGTCGTCCCCACATTGTTATGGACGCTACTAATGAAGAATGCTAGAAAATTTGATTCAAACCCACGTCACCTAATAAATCCTTAGGATAACACAAATGAAAAACTAGCAAAATCGTCTAATTCCTATTGCGTCGCCCCTAAAATGCTCTTAAATATCGTAGAAGCCCATCGGGGCTACTAGACTCGTTCCACAGATCGTTACGTATGCCACTAAAGAAAAATTCAAGAAAATTCAATCCAGACACCGACACCCATAGAATCCGTGGGCTAACACACATGAAAAATTGGCAAAATTGCTTAATTTCCGTTGCGTCGCCCCTAAATTGCTACTAAATGCCGTAGAAGCCCTGTTGGGGCTATTGAGGTAGTTCCCTAGGTCATTATGGATGCCTCTAAAGATGAATCTAAGAAGATTTGACCCGAGCCCCTAGGACCTAAAAAAATTCGTAGGCTAATACACACGAAGAATTGGCAAAATCGCCAATTTTTTATTGCATCGCCCCTAAGATGCTCCTAAACAACGTAGAAGCTCCGCAGGGGCTACTAGAGTCATTGTCCAGGTCATTACGGACACCAGTAAAGATTCAACCTAAAACATTTGTGGGCTAACACACACGATTGTAGTCAATAAAATGCTCATAAACCCCTCTAAAGCGCCGCCGGGGCTATTGGACTCGTTCTTTTAGGTCATTATGGGCTCTATTATGGAAATATTTAAGAAAATTTGATCCGAACCCACGACACCTAAAAGATTTGTGGGCTAAAACACACGAAATACTGACAAAATTGCCTAATTCCTATTGCGTCGCCAATACAATTTTCCTAAACCCATATAATGTGCTGTCGTGGCTACTGGAGTAATTTCTCAGGTCATTACGAATGATTCTATGGAAGAATAAAAGAAAATTTGATCCGGACCCCCGACACCTAAAAATTCTGTGGGCTAACAGACACGAAAAATTGGCAAAATCCTTAATTCCTATTGCGTCGCCAATAAAATGCTCCTAAACCCCCTAAAGAGCTGCCATGGCTGCACAAATCATTTCCCAGGTCGTTACGGATGGTACTATTGAAGAATCCAAGAAAATACGACACGGACCCCCGACACCTAAAAATTCCGTGGGCTAACACCAACGAATAACTGGCAAAATTGCCTAATTCCTTTTGCGTCCCCAATAAAATTCTCCTAAACCCCTTCTAAAGCACTGTCGGGGCTACTAGAGTCGTACACTAGGCTGTTACAGGCATTGATATGGAAGAATCCAAGAAGATTCAATCTGTACCCCTGGCACCTAAAAATTCCGTGGGCTAACACAAATGAAGAACTGGCAAAATCACCTAATTCCTATTGCGTCGCCAATAAAATTCTTCTAAACCCCTCCAAAACGCCATTGGGGCTACTGGAGTCGTTCCTTAGATCGTTATGAAGTCTACTATGGATGATTCCAAAAATATTCGACTCGGACCTCTGGCAACTAAAATATTCGTGGGCTAACACACACAAAAAACTGGCAAAATCGCCTAATTCCTATTGCGTTGCTAATTAATTGCTCCTAAACCCCTCTAAAGCGCCGGAGCTACTGGAGTTATTCCCTAGGTCATTAAGGACGCTATTATAGAAGAAACAACAAAATTCAACCCGGACCCCGTCACCTAAAAATTTTATGGCTAACACACATAAAAAGATGGTAAAATCGCTTAATTACTGGTGTGTCGACAATAAAATTGCTCCTAAGCCCCCTTTAAGTGCTGCCGGGGCTACTGGAGTCATTTCCTAGGTTGTTACGAATGCTAATATGGAAGAATCTAGGAAAATTTGACCCGGACCCCCGGCACCTAAAAATTCTGTGGGCTAACACACAAAAAACTGGAAAAATGGCCTAATTCCTGTTGCGTCGCCAATATAATGCTCCTAAACCCTTATAAAGTGCTGCCGGGGCTTTTGGAGTCGTTCTCCAAGTCATTAAAAATGATTATACGGAAGAATCCAAGAAAATTCGACCCAGACCCCGGCACCTAAAAATTCCGTGGCTAACACATACGAAAAACTAGCAAAATCGCGTAATTCTTATTTTATTGCCAATAAAATGCTCCTAAAACCTTTTAAAACGCTATCAGGGCTACACAAGTCGTTACCCAAGTCGTTACGGATGCTATTATTGAAGAATCAAAGAAAATATGACACGAACCCCTACAACTAAAAATTCTGTGGGCTAACACAAACGAATAACTAGAAAAATCGCCTAATTCTTTTTGTTTCCCCAATAAAATTCTCCTAAACCCCTTCTAAAGTGCTATTGGGGATACTGATGTCGTTCCTTAGGTCGTTACTAACTCTACTATTGAAAAATCCAAGAAAATTCGACCCAAACCTCCGACACCTAAAATATTCGTGGGTTAACACACATAAAAAACTGGCAAAATTACCTAATTCCTATTGCGTCGCCAATAAAATATTCCTAAACCCCTCTAAAATGCCACCGGGGCTACTGGAGTCATTTTTTAGGTCATTATGGATGCTAGTATGGAAGAAATAAGAAAATTCGACCCAGACCCTCGTCACCTAAAAATTCTATGGCTAACACACACAAAAAATTGATAAAATTACCTAATTCCTGGTGCATCGATAATAAAAATGCTCCTAAGTCCCTCTTAAGCGCTGCCGGGGCTACTGGAGACGTTCCCTAGGTTGTTACAAATGCTACTATAGAAGAATCTAGGAAAATTAGATCTGGACCCTCGGCACCCAAAAATTCTATGGGCTAACACACACGAAAAACTGGAAAAATTGCCTAATTCCTGTTGCGTCGCCAATAAAATACTTCTAAACCTCTCTTAAGCACCGCCGGGGCTACTAAATTTATTTCCTAGGTCGTTACGGATGCTACTATGAAAGAATCCAAGAAATTTCGACCCGTACCCCCAAACTAGCAAAATCGCCTAATTCCTATTGCGTCATCAATAACATTCTCCTAAACCTCTTTAAAGCGCTATCAGGGCTACTGAAGATTTTTCCGAAGTTGTTACGGACGTTACTATGGTAGAATCCAAGAAATTTTGCCCCAAACCCTCGGCACCTAAAAATTTCGTGGGCTAACACACACAAAAATTTGGTAAAATCACCTACTAGCTTGTTATGGACGCAACAATGGAAAAACCCAAGAAAATTCAACTCGGGCCCTCAGAACCTAAAAAATTCGTGGGCTAACACACACAAAAAATTGGCAAAATTGTCTATTTCCTATTATGTCGCCAATAAAATGCTCCTAAATCCCACTAAAGCACCACTGAGGATACTAGAGTCGTTTCCTAGGTTGTTACGGACACTACTATGAAAGAATCCAAGAAAATTCAATCCGTACCTCGGCACCTAAAAAATTGGTGGGCTAACACACACGAAGTTGGCAAAATCACCTAATTCCTATTGCGTCGCAAATAAAATACTCCTAAATACCTATAAAGTGCCGCCAGTGCTACTTGAGTCATTCCCTAGGTCATTACGGACGCTAATATGGAAGAATTCAAGAACATTTGACCCAGAACCTCGGCACTTAAAAAATCCGTAGGCTAACACAAATGAAAAGCTAGCAAAATCGCTTAATTCCTATTGCAGTTCCAATAACATGCTTCTAAACCCCTCCAAAGCTCTGTCGGGGCTACTGGAGTCGTTCCCTGATTCATTACGGATGCTACAATGGATGAATCTAAGAAAATTCGAATCGGACCCCCGACACCTAAAAAATACGTGGGCGTTACACACAAAAAACTAGCAAATTCGCCTAATTTCTGTTGCTTTGCCAATAAAATACTCCTAAACCTTTTAAAGCGCTGTTGGGCTACTGGTGTAGTTCCCTATGTCTTTACGGATGTTACTATGGAAGAATCCAAGAAAGTTTAAGCCGGACCATAGGCACATAAAAAATCTATGGGCTAACACACACGATAAACTGACAAAATTACCTAAATCTTGTTGCATCGCTAATAAAATGCTCCTAAAGCCCTTTAAGGACCCGCCGGGGCTACTAAAGTCATTACCCAGGTCGTTACGGATGCCACTATGGAAGAATCGAAGAAAATTTATTCCGGACCTCCGGCACCTAAAAAATTCATGGTCTAACACACACGAAAAACTGGCAAATTTGCCTAATTCCTGTTGCTTCGCCAATAAAATGCACCTAAACCCTCTAAAGTGCCTCCAGGGCTAGTAGAGTCATTCCTTAGGTCGGTAAGGACGCTACTATGGAAGAATACAAAAAAATTCGATCCGCACCCCGACACCTAAAAAATCCGTGGGCTAACACATATGAAAAGTTGGCAAAATCACCTAATTCCTGATGCGTTGCTAACAAAATGCTCCTAAAACCCTATAAAGCGCCGCCGGGGTTACTAGAGTTATTTCCTAGGTTGTTACGGATGGTACTGTAGAAGAATCCAAAAAAATTTAACTCGGACCCCCGACACCTAAAATATTCGTGGGCTAACACAAACAAAAAGTAGACAAAATCACCTAATTCCTGGTGCGTTGCCAATAAAATATTTCTAAACCCCTTCTAAGCGTTGTCGGGGCTCTTGGAGTCATTTCCTAGGTCATTACAGACACCACTCTAGAAGAATCAAAGAAAATTCGACCTGGATCTTCGGCACCCAAAACATCCGTAGGCTAACACACACGAAGAACAGCAAAATAACCTAATTCCATTTGCATTGCAAATAAAATGCTCCTAAAACCCTCTAAAGCACAGTCGGGGCTATTGGAGTCGTTCTCTAGGTCGTTACAAAAGCTTCTTTGGAAGAATCCAAGATGATTCAACCCGGACCCCCGACACCTAAAAATTCCATGGGCTAACACACATGAAAAGCTGGCAAATTCGCCTAATTCCTGTTGTGTCGCCAATAAAATGCTCCTAGACCCCTCTTAAGCGCCGCCGGGGCTACTGGAGTCGTTACCCAAGTCGTTACGGATGCTACTATGGAAGAATAAAAAAAACTTCAACCCGAACCCCCGACATCTAAAAAATCTGTGGGCTAACACACACGAAAAATTGGCAAAATTGCCTAATTCCTTTTGCGTTGCTAATAAAATACTCCTAAATCCCTCTAAAGTGCCGTCGGGGTTACTGGAGTAGTTTCCTAGGTCGTTACGAATGCTATTTGGAAGAATCCAAGAAAATTCGACCTAGACCCCCGGCACAAAAAATTTTTGTGGGCTAACACACACAAAAACTGGTAAAATCGCTTAATTCCTGTTGCGTCGGTAATAAAATGCTCCTAAATCCTCTAAATTGCCGTTAGAGCTACTGGAGTCGTTCCCCAGATCGTTTCGGAAGCTACTATAGAGGAGTTAAAGAAAATTCGATCTGGACCTCTAGCAGCTAAAAAATCTGTGGGCCAAACACACGAAAAATAGACAAAATCAAGTAATTCATGTTGCGTCGCTTATAAAATGCTCCTAAACCCCTCTTATGCACCGTTGGGGCTATTAAAACCGTTTCCCGAATCATTACAGATACTACTATAGATGAATCTAAGAAAATTCGACCCAGACCCCTGGCACCTAAAAAATCTTTGGGTCAATATACACGAAAAATTGGCAAAATTGCCTAATTCCATTTGCGTCGCCTATAAAATGCTCCAAAACCCCTCTAAAGCGCCTTTGGGGCTACTAGAGTTGTTTCCTAGGTTGATACGAACGCTCCTATGAAAGAATCCAAGAAAATGTGACCCGTACCTCTGGCACCTAAAAAATCCGTGGGCCAACACACAAGAAAAACTCGCAAAATCGCCTAATTTCTATTGCGTCGCCAATAAAATACCGCTAAACCCTTATAAAGCGCTACTTGGGCTACTAGAGTCATTTTCCAGGTCATTACAGATGTTACTATGGAAGAATCTAAGAAAATTTAACCCGAACCGCCGCCACTTAAAAAATCCATGGGCTAACACGCACAAAAAACTCATAAAATCACCTAATTGCTATTGTATCGCCAAGAAAATGCTCCTAAACTCCTCTTAGGTGCCACCGGGGCTACTGGAGTCATTCCAGGTTTTTACGGAAGCTACTATGAAAGAATCCAAGAAAACTCAACCCGGACCCCAGCGCCTAAAAAATCCATGGTCCAACACATACGAAAAACTGGCAAAATTGCCTAATTGTTGTTGTGTCGCCAATAATATGCTCCTAAACCTTTCTAAAGCACCACCGGATCTACTAGAGTCGTTCCCTAGGTCATTACGGATGTTACTATGGAAAATTCAAAGAAAATTCAGTCTGTACCCCATCACCTAAAAAATCCGTGGGCTAAACACACACGAATAGCTGGCAAAATCGCCTAATTCGTGTTACGACTCTAATAAAATGTTCCTAAACCCCTCTAAAGCACTATCGAGGCTACTGAAGTCATTCCTCAGGTTGTTATGGACGCTACTATAGAAGAATCCAAGAAAAATAGACCTGGACCCCCGACACGTAAAAAATCCGTGGTCTAACAAACACGAAAAACTGGTAAAATCGCTTAATTCCTATTGCGTCGGCAATAAAAAACTCCTAAACCCCTCTAAAAAGCCACTGGAGCTACTGGAGTCTTTGCCAGGTCATTACGAAAGCTACTATGGAGGAATTAAAGAACATTCGACCCAGACCACCGTTAACTAAAAAATCTGTAGGCCAACAAACACGAAAACTGGCAAAATTGCCTAATTCCTGTTGCGTTGCCTATAAAATGCTCCTAAACCCCTCTTATGCACCGCCGGGGCTACTGGAGTCTTTTTACGGGTCAATACAGATTCTACTATGGATGAATCTAAGAAAATTCGACCTTGACCGTCGGTAGCTAAAAAATCTTCGCGCCAACACACACAAAAAACTGGAAAAATGGCCTAATTCCTGTTGCATCGCCTATAAAATATTCCTAGAATCCTCTAAAGCGCCCCCGGGGCTACTTGAGTTGTTTCCTAGATTGTTATAGATGCTACTATGGAAGAATTCAAGAAAATTCAACCCGCACCTCTGGCATCAAAAAAATCCGTTGGCTAACACACAAGAAAAACTAGCAAAATCGCCTAATTTCTATTGCATCGCCAATAAAATATACCTAAACCCCTCTAAAGCGTCGGTGGGTTACTGGAGTCATTTCCCAGGTCATTACGGACGCAACTAAGGAAGAATCCAATAAAATTCGACCCGAACCTCTGCCACCTAAAAATTTTGTTGGCTAACACACACAAAAAGCTCTTAAAATTGCCTAATTCCTGTTGCATCGCCAATAAAATGCTCCTACACCCCTCTTAGTTGCTGATGGGGCTACTGGAGTCGTTCCCAGGTCGTTAAAGAAGCTACTATTAAAAAATCAAAAAAAATTCGACCTGGACCTCCGGCATTTAAAAAATCCATGGTCCAACACACATGAAAAACTGACAAAATTGCCTAATTTCTGTTGCGTCGCCAATAAAATGCTCCGAAATCCCTCGAAAGCACCGTCGAGGCTACTAGAGTCATTTCCTAGGTCGTTAGGGACGTTACTATGGAAGAATCAAATAAAATTCAACCCAGACTCCATTGGCTAAAAAATCCATGGGCTAACAAATACGAATAATTGGAAAAATCGCCTCATTCGTGTTGCGTCTCCAATAAAATGCTCCTAAACTCTTCTAAAGCATCGACGAGGCTGCTACAGTCATTCCCCAGGTCGTTATGGATGCTACTATGGAAGAATCTAAGAAAATTCGACCCATAATCCCGGCATGTAAAAAATCCGTGGGCTAACAGTAACGAAAAACTGGTAAAATCGCTTAATTCCTGTTCCATCGACAATAAAATGCTCCTAACCCCTCTAAAGTACCACCGGAGCTGCTGGAGTCATTCTCCAGGTCTTTACATGAGCTACTATGGAGGAAATAAAGAAAATTTGACCTGGACCTCTGGCAGCTAAAAAATCTATGGGCCAACACACACGAAAAACTGGTAAAATCACTTAATTCCTGTTGCATCGCCTATAAAATTCTCCTAAATCCCTCTTATGCACCACCGGGGCTACTTTAGTAATTCCATGGGTCGTTACGAATGCTACTATGGATCAATCTAAGAAAATTTGATCGGACCCCCGGCACCTAAAAAATCTTTGGGCCAACACACATGAAAAACTAGCAAAATCACCTAATTCCTGTTGCGTCACCTATAAAATGCTCCTAAACCCCTCTAAAGCATCGTTGGGGCTACTGGATTTGTTTCCTAGGTTGTTACGGACGCTAATATAGAAGAATCCAAAAAAATTTGACCCGCACCTCCGACACCTAAAAATCTATTGGCTAACAGACAAGAAAAACTGGCAAAATCGCCTAATTCCTATTGTGTCGCCAATAAAATGCTCCTAAACCCCTCTAAAGCGCCGCTAGGTCTACTGGAGTCATTCCTCAGGTCGTTAAGGATAGTACTCTTGTAGAATCTAAGAAAATTCAACCCGAACCACCGCCACCTAAAAAATCCGTGGGCTAACACACATGAAAAACTCACAAAATCGCCTAATTTTATTGCATCGCCAATAAAATGCTCCTAAATCCCTCTTAAGTGCCGCCGGGGCTACTGGAGTCGTTCCCAGATCGTTACGTAAGCTACTATAGAAGAATCCAATAAATTTGACCCGAACCTCCGGCATTTAAAAAATTCGCGGTCCAACACACACGAAAAACTGGCAAAATCAGTTAATTCCTGTTGCGTCGCCAATAAAATACTCCAAAAACCCTCTAAAGCACTGTCGGGGATACTGTTGTCGTTCCCTAGTCCATTACGGAATCTACTATGGAAGAACTGGCAAAATTGCCTAATTCCTATTGCCTCACCAATAAAATATTTCTAAACAGCTCTTAAGTGTCGCCAAGGCTATTAAAGTCATTCCCTAGGTCATTACGGATGCTACTATTGAAGAATGCAAAAGCATTTGTCCTGGATCCCCGCCACCTAAGTAAATCTGTTAGCTAACACACACGAAAAACTCACAAAATCACTTAATTCCTGTTGCATCACAAATAAAATGCTCTTAAACCCTTCTAAAGCGAAATTGGGGCTACTGAAGTCATTCCCTAGGTCATTACAGATGCTACTATAGAAGAATCTATAAAACTTTGACCCTGACCCCCAGCACCTAAAAAATCCGTGGGCTAACACACACGAAAAGCTGACAAAATAGCTTAATTCATGTTGCGTCGCTAATAAAATGTAGGTAAATCCCTCTAAAGTGTTGCCCGAGCTACTGGAGTCGTTCCCTAGGTCATTACGAATGCTAAGATGGAAGAATCCAAAAAATTTGACCCAGACCCCTAGTACCTAAAAAATATGTAGGCTAACACATGAAAAACTGGCAAAATTGCCTAATTCCTGTTGTGTTGCAAATAAAATGCTCCTAAACCACTCTAAAGTATTGTCGGGGCTACTGGAGTCTTTTCCTAGGTCATTACGGATGCTACTATAGAAGAATCCAAGAAAATTCGATCCAGACCCCCGATACCTAAAAAATCTGTGGGCTAACACATGAAAAACTGGACAAATTGCCTAATTCATGTTGCGTCGATAATAAAATGCTCCTAAACACTTCTTAAGCGTCATTGGGACTCCTAGAGTCATTCCCTAGTCTTTACAAATACTAAAAATCATAGAAAATTCGACCCGGGCCCTCGACACATAAATAATCTATGGGCGAACACATACGGAAAATTGGAAAAATCATCTAGTTTCTGTTGCATCGCCACTAAAATGCTTCTAAGCTCCTCTAAAGTACTTCCAAGGATACTGGAGTTGTTCCCAGGTTTTTATGGATGCTACTATAGAAGAATCCAAGAAAGTTCGACCAGGACCCCCAGCACCTAAAAGCTCTGTGGGCTAACACATGAAAAACTGGCAAAATCGCCTAATTCCTTGTGCGTCGCCAATAAAATACTCCTAAACCCCTCTTAAGCGTCATCGTGGCTTCTGTAGTCATTCTCTAGATCGTTACAGATGCAATATGAAAGAATCCAAGAAAATTCAACCCGGACCCCTTAATTCTTATTGCGTCACTAATAAAATGCTCCTAAACCTCTTTAAAGTGCTGCCGGGGCTACTGGATTCGTTCCCCAAGTCGTTACGAATGCTACTATGTAAGAATCCAAGAAAATTCGACTAGGACCCACGACACCTAAAAATTCTGTGGGCTAAACCACACTAAAAACTGGCAAAATCGCTTAATTCTTGTTGTCTCGCCAATAAAATGCTCCTAATCGCATCTTAAGCACTACCGCGCCAACTAGAGTCATTTCTTATGTCATTACAGACATTAATATGGAAGAATCAAAGAATATTTGATGCGTTCCCCTAGCACCAAAAATTCCATGGGTTAACACACACGAAAAACTTGCAAAATCACCTAATTCATGCTGCCTCGCCAATAAAATGCTCCTAAACACCACTTAAGCATCATCGAGGCTATTAGAGTCATTCCATAGGTCGTTTCAAACGCTATTATGGAGGAATCCAACAAAATTTGACCCGTACCCCCGGCACCTAAAACATTCTGTTGGCTAACACATACAAAAAACTGGCAAAATCTCATAATTCCTGTTGCGTCGCTAATAAAATGCTCCTAAATACTAATAATGCATTGTTGGTGCTACTGGAGTCTTTCCACAGGTCGTTATAAATGCTAGAATTGAAGAATCAAAGAAAATATGACCCAAAACCCCGACACGTAAAAAATCCGTGGCTAACACATATGAAAAACTAGCAAAATAGCCTAATTCTTGTTGCGTCACCAATAAAATACTCCTAAAACCCTCTAAAGCGCCGTCGGAGCTACTGGAGTCATTCCCTAGGTCATTAAGGATGCTATTATGGAAGAATCCAAGAAAATTCGAGCCGGACCCCTGACACCTAAAAAATCCATAGGCTAACACACACAAAAAGGTGACAAAATTGCCTAATTCCTTTTATGTTCCCAATAAAATATTCCTAAGCCCCTCTAAAGCTACATCGGGGATACTAGAGTCGTTCGATAGGTCGTTACAGATGCTACTATTGAAGAATCCAAGAAAATTTGACCCAGACCCACGTTACCTAAAAATTCAATGGGCTAACACACATGAAAAGTTGGCAAAATTGCTTAATTCCTGTTGCGTCGCTAATAAAATACTCCAAGAAAGTACGACCCAGACCCCCGGCACCTAAAAAATTCATCGACTAAAACACACGAAAAACTAGTAAAATCGCCTAATTCCTATTGCGTCGCCAATAAAATGCTCCTAGACCCCTCTTAAATGTTGTTGGGGCTACTAGAGTTGTCCCCCAGGTCATTAAGGATACTACTATGGAATAATCCAAGAAAATTTGACCCGGACCCTGGTACCTAAAAAATTCATGGGCTAACACATAAAAAACTAGGAGAATTACCAAATTCCTATTGCTTTTCAAATAAAATGCTCCTAAACCCCTTTAAAGCATCATCGGGGCTATTAGAGTCGTTCCCTAGGTCGTTACCAATGCTACTATGGAGGAATCCAAGAAAATTTGACCCAGACCCCCAGCACATAAAAATATCTGTTGGCTAAAACACACAAACATTTGGCAAAATCGCCTAATTCCTGTTGCGTCACCGATAAAATGCTCCTCAACCCCTTTAAACTGTCATCGGTGTTACTGGAGTCGTTTCCTTGGTCATTACGGATGCCACTATGGAAGAATTCAAGAAATTTCGACCCGGACCCCTGGAACCTATAAAATCTGTGGGCTAACACACACAAAAAGCAGGCAAAATTGCCTAATTCCTTTTACGGCGCCAATAAAATGCTCTTAAGCCCCGCTAAAGCTCCACCGGGGCTACTGGAGTCATTCGCTAGATCGTTATGGATTCTATTATTGAAAATCCAAGAAAATATGATCCAGACCCACGACACCTAAAAATTTCATTGGCTAACACACATGAAAAGCTGACAAAATCGCTTAATTCATATTGCAATGCCAATAAAATATGGGTAAACCCATCTTAAGTGCCACCGGAGCTACTGGAGTTATTCCCCAGGTCGTTATGGAAACTACTACGGAAGAATCCAAGAAAGCGCGACCTGTACCCCTGGCACCTAAAAAATTCATCGGCTAAAACACATGAAAAACTAGCAAAATCACCTAATTCCTGTTGCGTCGCTAATAAAATGCTCCTAGACCCTTCTTAAACGCTGTTGGGGCTACTAGAGTTGTCCCCGAGGTCATTATGGATGCTACTATAGAATAATCTAAGATAAATCAACCGGACCCCCGACACCTAAAAATTCAGTGGCCTAACAAACACAAAAAACTAGAAAAATCACCTAACTCTTGTTGCGTCGCCAATAAAATGCTTCTAACCCATTTAAAGTGCCGTCGGGGCTACAAGAGTCATTTCCTAGGTCGTTACGGATGCTATTTTGGGAGAATCCAAGAAAATATGACCCGGATCCCCACCACCTAAAAAATCCGTGGGATAACATACAAGAAAAGTTTGAAAAATCACCTAATTTTATTGCGTCCCCAATAAAATGCTTCTAAACCCTTCTAAAGTGCTGCCGGGGCTACTGGAGTCATTCCCTAGGTTGTTACAAATGCTACTATGGAACAATCCAGTAAAATTCAATCCGGACCCTCGGTACCTAAAAATTTCGTGGGCTAACACACACAAAACAAACTGGTAAAATCACATAATTTCTATTGCGTCACCAATAAAATGCTTTGATACCCCTCTAAAGTACCACCAAGGTTACTGGAGTTGTTCCCTAGATCATTACGAATGCTACTATGGAATAATCTAATAAAATTCGACCTGTACCCCCGGCACCTAAAAATTCTGTGGGCTAACATACACGAAAAGGAGGCAAAATTGCCTAATTTCTGTTGCATCGCCAAAAAACGTTTCTAAACCCCTCTAAATTATTGTCGGGCTACTGGGGTCATTCCCTAGGTCGTTACAAACACTACGATGGAAGAATCTAAGAAAGATCAATCTGAATCCCCGACACCTTAAAATTTTGTAGGCTAACACACACGAAAGATAGGTTAAATTGTCTAATTTTTATTGCGTTGCCAATAAAATGCTCATAAACCCTTATAAAGAATTGTCGGTGCTACTGGAGTCTTTCCCTAGTCGTTACGAATCTACTATGGAAGAATCTAATAAAATATTACTCAAACCCCCGGTATCTAAAAATTCCGTGGGCTAGCACACACGAAAAGCTGGCAAAATTGCCTTATTCTTATTGCATCGCTAATAAAATGATCCTAAACCCTTCTAAAACGCCGCCGGGGCTACTGGAGTCATTCCCCAGGTCGTTACGGACACTATTATGGAAGAATCAAAGAACATTTGATCCAAATCCCCGGCACCTTAAAGGTCTGTGGGCTAACACACACGAAAGACTAACAAAATCACCTAATTCCTATTACGTCGTCAATAAAGTATTCCTAAATTCCTATAAAGCATTGACGGTGCTACTAGAGTCTTTCCCCAGGTATTTACAAATACTACTATGGAATAATCCAAGAAAATTCAACCCAGACCCCGGCATTTAAGAAATCTGTGGGCTAACACACAGGAAAAGCTGGCAAAACCACCTAATTCCTGTTGTGTAGCCAATAAAATGCTTCTAAACCCATCAAAAGTGTCGTCGAGACTACAGGAGTCATTCCCAAGTCGTTGTGGATGGTATTATAGAAGAATCCAAGAAACTGCAACTTGGAGCCCCGACACCTATAAAGTCCGTGGGCTAACACACACGAAAAACTAGAAAAATTGCCTAATCCTGTTGCGTCCCCAATAAAATGCTCCTAGACCCTTCTTAAACATTATTGAGGCTATTGGAGTCATTTACTAGGTCGTTACGGATGCTATAATGGAAGAATCCGATAAAATACGACTCGGACCCTCGACACCTAAAAATTTTGTGGGCTAACACACATGAAAAACTGGCAAAATCACCTAATTTCTATTGCATCGCCAATAAAATCCTTCTAAACCCCTCTAAAGTGTCATCGGGCTACTGGAATCATTTCGTATATCATTACGGATGCTATTGTTGAAGAATCCTAGAAAATTCGACCTGGACCCTCGATACCTAAAAAACACCGTGGGATAACACACACGTAAAACTGACAAAATAGCCTAATTCCTATTTCATCGCTAATAAAATGCTCTTAAACCCCTGTAAAGCACCGCTGGAGCTACTAGAGTCATTCCCTAGGTCATTACGGATGCTACTATTTAAAAAACCAAAAAATGTTTATCCAAATCTCCAACACCTTAAAATTCTATAGGCTAACACATACGAAAAACTTGCAAAATTGCCTAATTTCTATTGCGTCGCTAATAAAATGCTCCTAAACCCCTATAAAGCATTTTCAATGCTAATGGAGTCTTTTCCCAAGTCTTTAGGAATGCTACTATGGAAGAATCCAAGAAAATTCGACCCAAATCACTGGCACCTAAAAAATCAGTCGGCTAACACACGAAAATCTAGAAAAATCGCTTAATTCCTATTGCGTCGCCAATAAAGTGCTCTTAAACCTCTCTAAAGTGCAGTCGGGGCTATTGGAGTCATTCTATTGGTCGTTACGGATGCTACTATAGAAGAATCTAAGAAATTTCGACCTGGACCCCCGGCACCTAAAAATTCTGTGGGCTAACACATATGAAAAAACTAGTAAAATCATCTAATTTCTGTTGCGTCACCAATAAAATGCTCTTAAAATCCTCTAAAGATCTGTCGGGGCTATTGGAGTCGTTCCTAAGGTCAATACGGATGCTACTATGTAAGAATACAAGAATATTCGACCCGTACCCCTACCACCTAAAAATTGTGTGGGCTAACACACACAAAAAACTAGCAAAATCACCCCATTCATGGTGCATCGCCAATAAAATATTCCTAAACCCCTCTAAAGCGATGTCGTGTCTAATAGAGTTATTTCCAAGGTCGTTACGGATGATAATATGGAAGAATCGAAGAAAATTAGACCCAGAACCCCGGTTCCTAAAGATTTTATGGGCTAACACACATTAAGAACTTACAAAATCGCCTAATTATAAAATACTCTTAGACCCCTCTGAAACTCTGCTGGGGCTGCTGGAATCGTTAGACATGTTATTACAAACGCTACTATAGAAGAATGCAAGAAAATTCGATCTGAACCCCCGACACCTATAATTTCCGTGGGCTAACACACACGAAAAACTGACAAAATCACCTAATTCCTATTGCGTCTCCAATAAAATACTTCTAAACCCCTCTAAAGTTCCATCAGGGCTACTAGAGTCTTTCCCCAAGTCATTACAAATGCTACTATGGAAGAATTCCAGAAAAATTCAACCCGACCCTGGCACCTAAAAATTCTGTGGGCTAACACACATGAAAAGCTAGCAAAATTGCCTAATTTCTTGTTGCGTCGCCAATAAAATGCTCCTAAACCCTTCTAAAGCGCCGCCAAGGCTACAAGAGTCATTTCCAAGTCATTACGGATGGTACTATGGAAGAATTCAAGAAACTTTGACCCGGACCCCCGGCACCTAAAAAGTCCGTGGGCTAACACACACGAAAAACTAGAAAAATTGCTTAATTGTTGTTCTGTTGCTAATAAAATGCATCTAGATCCCTTTTAAATGCGGTTGAATCTACTGGACTTATTCCCTAGGTCGTTACAGATGCTACTATAGAAGAATCTAATAAAATACAACTCGAACCCTCGGCACCTAAAAATTCCGTGGGCTAACATACATGAAAAACTGGCAAAATCACCTAATTCCTATTGCGTCGCCAATAAAATAATTTTAAACCCTTCTAAAGTGACATTACGGATGCTACTGTCTAATAATCCAAGAAAATTTGAATAGGACCCCCGACAGCTAAAATAACTGTGTGATAACACACACATAAAACTGACAAAATTGCCTAATTCTTGTTACGTCGCCAATAAAATGCTCTTAAACCCCTCTTAAGCATCACTGGGGCTGCTAGAGTCGTTCCCTATGTCATTATAGATGCTACTATTGAAAAATCTAAGAAAATTTGATCTGAATCCCCGACACTTTAAGATTCCATAGGCTATCACACACGAAAAACATGCAAAATTGCCTAATTAATGTTGCGTCGCCAATAAAATGCTCCTAAACCCCTATAAATCATTGTCGGTGCTACAAGAGTCTTTCCCTAAGTCGTAACAAATGCTACTGTGGAAGAATCCAAGAAACTACGACCCGGAACTTCGGCACCTAAAAAATTCATCGGCTAACACACATGAAAAATTGGAAAAATTGCCTAATTTCTATTGTGGCGCCAATAAAATGCTCTTAAACCCTCTAAAGCATTGTCGAGGCTACTGGAGTTGTTCCATTGGTCGTTACAAATGCTACTATGAAAGAAAATAAGAAATCTCGACACGGACCCCCGACACCTAAAAAATCCGTGGGCTAACATATAAGAAAAAACTAGTAAAATCACCTAATTCCTTTTACGTCACCAATAAAATGCTCTTAAACTCCTCTAAAGCTCTGTCGGAGCTACTTGAGTCTTTCTCTAGGTCATTATGGATGCTACTATGGAAGAATCAAAGAAAATTCGACCTAAATCCCCAGCACCAAAAAATTCTATGCGCTAACATACACGAAAAACTGGCAAAATTGCCTAATTCCTGTTGCATCGCCAATAAAATGATTCTATGCCCATCTAAAGCACCGACGTGGCTACATGAGTCATTCCCTAGGTCTTTACAGATGCTAGTATGGAAGAGTCAAAGAAACTATGACTCGGACCTCCGACACCTAAAATATCCATGAGCTAACACACATGAAAATTCTGCAAAATTGTCTAATTACTGTTGTGTCGCAAATAAAATCCTTCTAAACCCCTCTAAAGTGCCATCGGGGATACTGGTGTTGTTCCCTAGATCATTAAGGATTTTACTATTCAAGAATCCAAGAAAATTCGACCTGGACCCCCGACACTTAAAATAACCATGGGATAACACACGTAAAACTGGCAAAATCGCCTAATTCTTGTTACGTCACCAATAAAATGCTCCTAAACCCCTCTAAAGCGCCACCAGGGCTACTGGAGTCATTACCTAGGTCGTTACGGATGCTACTACTTAATAATCTAAGAAAATTTGATCCGAATCCCCAACACCTTAAAAGTCCGTAGGCTAACACATACGAAAACTGGCAAAATTACATAATTGTTACTGCGTCGCTAATAAAATACTCCTAGATCCCTATAAAGCATTGCCGGTGCTATTGGAGTCTTTTCCTAGGTTGTTATGAATGCTACTATGGAAGAATCCAAGAAACTACGACCCGAAACCTCATCACCTAAAAAATTTGTTGGCTAACACAAATGAAAAATTGGAAAAATCACCTAATTCCTATTGCATCGCCAATAAAATGCTCCTAAACCCCTCTAAAGCACCGTGAGGATACTAGAGTTGTTACCTAGGTCATTACGGATGCTACTATTGAAGAATCCAAGAAAATTCGACCCAACACCTAAATAATTGCTTGCCAAAAATCCTACTTCTACAATTGGTAGGTCACCGGGTTATTCAAATAAGTCGTGTTTTCCGTGGTTTTCCCATGTTACAACTGTCGGCTAACAAACAAGAAAAACTAGTAAAATCACCTTATTCCTGTTGCGTTGCTAATAAAATGCTCCTAAACCCCTTTAAAGCTCTCCAGGGCTACTGGAGTCATTTCTCTGGTCATTACAGATTCTACTATTGAAGAATACAAGAAAATTCAACCCTTACCCCCGGCATCTAAAAATTGTGTAGGCTAACACACACGAAAAATTGGTAAAATTGCCTAATTTATGGTGCATCACCAAAACAATTCTCCTAAATCTTTCTAAAGCGATGCCGGGTCTACTAGAGTCATTCTCAGGTCGTTACGAATAGTAGTATTGAAGAATCTAAGAAAATTTGACCCGAAACCCCGGCACCTAAAGATTCCATGGGGTAACACAAATGAAAAACTAGCAAAATCGCTTAATTATAAAATGCTCCTTAACACCTCTAAATCACCGTCGGGGCTACTAGAGTCGCTCCCTAGGTCATTACGAATGCTACTATGGAAAAATTTGTTAAAATACAACCAGGACCCCTGACACCTAAAAATTTCATGAGCTAACACACACGAAAAACTAGCAAAATCACCTAATTCCTATTGCGTCGCCAATAAAATGCTTCTAAACCCCTCTAAAGTGACATCGGGGTTACTGGAATAGTTCTTCGGATCATTACGGATGCTACTATTGAATAATCCAAGAAAATTCGACCTGGACCCCCGACACTTAAAATAACCGTGGGATAACACACGTAAAACTGGCAAAATCGCCTAATTCTTGTTACGTCGCCAATAAAATGCTGCTAAACCCCTCTAAAGTGCCGCTAGGCTATTAGAGTCGTTCCCTAGGTTATTATGGATGCTACCATTGAAGAATCCAATAAAATTTGATCCGAATCCCCGACACCTTAAAATTCCGTAGGCTAACACACATAAAAAACTGACATAATCGCTTAATTCCTGTTGCGTCACAAATAAAATACTTCTAAACGCCTCTTAAGCGCCGCCAGGGCTACTAGAGTAGTTTCCTAGGTCTTTATAAATGCTACTATGGAAGAATCCAAGAAAATACGACCCAAAACCCCAGCACCTAAAAAATTTATTGGCTAACACACACGAAATATTGGAAAAAATTACCTAATTCTTGTTGCGTCGCAAATAAAATGCTCATAAACCCCTTAAAAGCACCGTTGGGGCTACTAGAATCATTTCCTAGGTTATTACGGATGCTACTATGAAAGAATCTAATAAAATTCGATGCGAACCCTCAGCACCTAAAACATTTGTGGTCTAACAGATAAAAAAAAACTAGCAAAATCACCTAATCCTATTGCGTCGCCAATATAATGCTCCTAGACCCCTCTAAAATGCTTTTAGGGCTGCTTGAGTCATTCCCTAGGTTATTACCGATGATACTATAGAAGAATCCAAGAAAATTCGACTCGGACCTCTGACACCCAAAAATTTAGTGGGCTAACACACACGAAAAACTGACAAAATCGCCTAATTCATCTTGCGTCACCAATAAAATGCTCCTAAATCCTCTAAAGCGCCATCGGGGCTACTTGAGTCATTCAATAGGTTATTAAGGAAGCTACAATGGAAGAATCCAAGAAAATTTGCCCGTACCCATGGTATCTAAAAAATTCGTGCGCTAACATACATGAAAAACTGGCAAAATTGCTAAATTCTTGTTGCTTTGCAAATAAAATGATCCTAAACCCCTATAAAGCATTGCTGGTGCTACCAGAGTCTTTCCACAGGTTATTACAAATGCTAGTATGGAAGAATCTAATAAAATATGACCCGAAACCTTGGCACGTAAATAATCTGTAGGCTAACATACACGAAAAAATAGCAAAATAGCCTAATTCTTGTTGCGTCGCCAATAAAATGTTCCTAACACCTTCTAAAGCATCGTCGGGGCTACTAGAGTCATTCCCTAGGTCGTTACGCACTTTATTATAGAATAATCCCAAAAAATTCGACCAAGACCCCCGGCACCTAAAAAGTCCATGGGCTAACACACACGAAAAGCTAGCAGAATTACCTAATTCCTTTTATGTCGCCAATAAAATGCTCCTAAGCCCCTCTAAAGCTACATCAGGGCTGCTAGAATCATTTGATAGGTCATTACGGATGCTACTATGGAAGAATCCAAAAAGTATGACCCAGACCCTTGGCACCTAAAAAATTAATCAGCTAAAACACACGAAAAACTAGCAAAATCGCCTAATTCCTATTGCGTCGCCAATAAAATGCTCCTAAACCCCTCTTAAATGTTGCTGGGGCTACTAGAGTTGTCCCCCAGGTCATTAAGGATGCTAATATGGAATAATCCAAGAAACTTTGACCTGGACCCCTATACCTAAAAAAATTGTGGGCTAACACACATAAAAACTGACAAAATTACCAAATTCCTATTGCATTACAAATAAAATGCTCCTAAACCCCTCTAAAGCATCATCGGGGCTATTAGAGTCGTTCCCTAGGTCGTTACCAACGCTACTATAGAGGAATCCAAGAAAATTTGACCCGGACCCCCGACACATAAAAATATCTGTTGGCTAAAACACATAAAAATTTGGCAAAATCGCCTAATTCCTGTTGCATCACCGATAAAATGCTCCTAAACCTCTCTAAACCATCATCGGGGTTACTAGAGTCGTTCCCTTGGTCATTACGAATGCCACTATGGAGGAATTCAATAAATTTCAACCTGGACCCCGAAACCTAAAAAATCTGTGGGCTAACACATACGAAAAACTGGCAAAATTTCCTAATTCCTTTTACGGTGCCAATAAAATTCTCTTAAACCACTCTAAAGCTCCGCTGGGGATACTGGAGTCATTCTCTAGATCGTTATGGATGCTACTATTGAATAATCCAAGAAAATTTGATTCAGACCCACGACATCTAAAAATTCCATGGGCTACACACATGAAAAGCTGACAAAATCGCTTAATTCATATTGCAACGCCAATAAAATGCGGGTAAACCCATCTTAAGTGCCACTGGAGCTACTGGAGTCATTCTCCAAGTCATTATGGACACTACTACGAAATAATTCAAGAAAGTGCGACCCGTACCCCTGGCACCTAAAACATTCATCGGCTAAAACACACAAAAAACTAGCAAAATCGCTTAATTCCTGTTGCGTTGCTAATAAAATACTCCTAGACCCTTCTTAAACGCTACTGGGGCTACTAAAGTTGTCCCTGAGGTCATTAAGGATTCTACTATAGAATAATCCAAGATAAATCGACCCGGACCCCCGACACCTAAAAATTCAGTGGCCTAACAAACACGAAAAACTACAAAAATTGCCTAACTCTTGTTGCGTCGCCAATAAAATGCTCCTAACCCATCTAAAGTATCGTCGGGGATACAGGAGTCATTCCATAGGTTGTTACGGACTCTACTTTGGGAGAATCCAAGAAAATATGACCCGGACCCCTAACACCTAAAAAATCTGTGGGATAACACACACGAAAAGTTAGAAAAATTGCCTAATTTTATTGCGTTGCCAATAAAATAATTCTAAACCCTTCTAAAGGATTGCCGGGGCTATTGGAGTCATTCCCAAGGTCATTACGAATGCTACTATTGAAGAATCCAATAAAATTCAATCCGGACCACCGGCACCTAAAAATTCCGTGGGCTAACACACATAAATAAAACTAGCAAAATAACCTAATTTCTATTACATCACCAATAAAATGCTTCTATACCCCTCTAAATTGCCACTAAGGCTAATGGAGTTGTTCACCAGATCATTACAAATGCTACTATGGAATAATCCAATAAAATTCGACCCATACCCCTGGTACCTAAAAATTCTGTGGGCTAACACACGAAAAGTTGGCAAAATTGCCTAATTTTTGTTGCATCGCTAAAAAATGCTTCTAAACCTCTCTAAAGCGCCGCCGGGGCTACTGGAGTCATTCCCTAGATCGTTACGGATGCTACTATGGAAGAATCCAATAAAATTCGACCCATACCCCCGGCATCTAAAAATTTCCTGGGCTAACAAATAGGAAAAATTTACAAAAGCGCTTAATCCTGTTGCGTCGCCAAAAAAGTGCTCCTAAACCCCTCTAAATTGTTGCCGGGCTATTGGAGTCATTCCCTACGTCATTACGGACACTACGATGGAAAAATCTAAGAAAATTTGATCCAAATACCCGGCACCTTAAAATTCTGTGGGCTAACACACACGAAAGACAGGCAAAATTGTCTATCTTTTGTTGCATCGCCAATAAAATGCTCCTAATCCCTTATAAAGAATTGCAGGTGCTACTGGAGTCTTTCCCTAGTTTTTACGAACCTAATATGGAAGAATCCAAGAAAATTTGACTCAAACCCCCGATACCTAAAAATTCTGTGAGCTAACACACACGAAAAGCTGGCAAAATCGCCTAATTCCTATTGCGTCACCAATAAAATGCTCCTAAACCCCTCTAAAGCGCCTTTGGGGCTATTGGAGTCATTCTCCAGGTCGTTACAGACACTAATATTGAATAATCAAAGAAAATTTGATCCAAATCCTCGTCACCTTAAAGGTCTGTGGGCTAACACACACGAAAGACTGGCAAACTCGCCTAATTCCTGTTGCGTCGTCAATACAATGTTCCTAAATTCCTATAAAGCATTGCCGGTGCTACTGGAGTCTTTCCCTAGGTCTTTACGAATGCTACTATGAAATAATCCAAGAAAATTCAACCCAGTCCCCAACAATTAAGAAATCTGTGGGATAACACACAGGAAAAGCTAGAAAAACTGCCTAATTCTTGTTGTGTAGCCAATAAAATGCTGCTAAACCCATCAAAAGTATCGTCGAAACTACATGAATCATTCCCAAGTCGTTATGGAGGGTACTATGGAAGAATATAAGAAACTGCGACCCGAACCCCCGACACCTAAAAAGTCCATGGGCTAACACACACGAAAAACTAGAAAAATTTCCTAATTCCTATTGCGTCCCTAATAAAATACTCCTAGACCCTTCTTAAACGTTGTTAGGGCTACTGAAGTCATTTACTAGATCGTTACGGATTCTATAATGGAAGAATCCAATAAAATACGACTCAGACCCTTGGCACCTAAAAATTCCGTGGGCTAACACAAATGAAAAATAGACAAAATCACCTAATTCCTATTGCATCGCCAATAAAATGCTTCTAAACCCCTTTAAAGTGCCATCATGGCTACTGAAATTGTTCCCCAGATCATTACGGATGCTACTGTTAAAGAATCCTAGAAAATTTGACCTGGACCCTCGACACCTAAAAAAACCGTGGGATAACACACACGTAAAACTGGCAAAATAGCCTAATTCCTATTGTATTGCCAATAAAATGCTCCTAAACCTCTCTAAAGCGCCGTCGGGGCTACTAGAGTCATTTCCTAGGTTATTACGGATGCTACTATTGAAAAATCAATGAAATTTTAATCTGAATCCCCCACACCTTAAAATTCTGTAGGCTATCACATACGAAAAACTTGCAAAATTATCTAATTCCTGTTGCGTCGCTAATAAAATGCTACTATTTAAGAGTCATTTCGTATGCTACTATTTAAGAATCTAAGAAAATTCGATCCGAATCCCCGAAACCTTAAAATTCTGTAGGCTAACACACATGAAAAACTGGCAAAATTACATAATTCTTGTTGCGTCGCCAAAAATATGCTCCTATACCCCTATAAAGCATTCCCGGTGCTACTGGAGTCTTGTCCTAGGTCGTTATGAATGCTTCTATGGAAGAATACAAGAAACTACGACCCAAAACCTCAACACTAAAAAATTCATCGGCTAACACAAACAAAAAACTGGAAAAAATCGCCTAATTCCTGTTGCGTCGCCAATAAATTGCTCCTAAACCCCTTTAAAGTATCGTGGGTCTATTAGAGTCATTACCTAGGTCATTATGGATGCTACTATGGAAGAATACAAGAAAATTTGACCCGACACCTAAATAATCTGTAGGCTAACACACAAAAAAAACTAATAAAATCACCTAATTCCTATTGCGTCACTAATAAAATACTCCTAAACCCCTCTAAAGCTCTGCCAGGGCTACTAGAGTCATTTCCTAGGTCGTTGAGGACATTACTATGAAGAATCTAAGAAAATTCAACCCGGACCATCGACACTTAAAAATTCTGTGGGCTAACACACATGAAAAACTGGCAAAATTGCCTACTTCCTATTGTGTCGCTAATAAAATGCTGCAAAACTCCTCTAAAGCGCTTTTATGACTACTGCATAACCCGGACCCCAGGCACCCAAAACTTCCGTGGCTAACACACACGAAAAACAGGCTAAATCGCCTAATTTCTATTGTGTCGTTAATAAGATATGTCTAAACCCCTCTAAAGTGCCATAGACGCTACTAGATCATTACCCAAGTCATTACGAATGATACTATGGAAAAATCTAAGAAATTTTGACCTACACCCCCGACTCCTAAAAATTTTGTGGGCTAACACACATGAAAAACTGACAAACTCGTCTAATTTCTATTGCGTCTCCAATAAAATTCTCCTAAACACCTCTAAAGTGCCATAGGGGCTATAGGCGTCGTTTCTCAGGTCGTTACAGACGCTATTATGGAAGAATTCAAGAAAATTCAACCCGGACTCCCAGCACCAAACAAAATTCATGGGCTAACACACAAAAAAACCTGGCAAAATTGCCTAATTCCTATTACGTCTCTAATAAAATGCTCCTAAACCCCTCTAAAGTGCCATTGGGGCTGCTAGAGTCATTCCCTAGGTCATTACAGACGCTACTCTAGAAGATTCCAAGAAAATTTGACCCATACCTCCGGCAACTAAAATATTCGGGGGCTAACACACATGAAAAAATGACAAAGTCACCTAATTCTTGTTGTATCGCTAATAAAATGCTCTTAAACCCTCTAAAGCGCCATCGGGGCTACTGGAGTTGTTCCTTTGGTCATTATGGATGCTACTCTGGAAGATTCCAATAAAATTCGACCCACACCTCTGGTAACTAGACGTTACGGATGCTACTATATAATAATATAAGAAAATACAACCTGGAACCCCGGCACCTAAAACATCTGTGGACTAATGCACACGAAAAATTGGTAAAATCGCCTAATCCTAATGCGTCGCCAATAAAATGCTCCTAAATCCCTCTAAAGCACCACTGGGGCTACTGGAGTCTTTCCCTAGGTCGTTACGGATGCTACTATAAAATAATATAAGAAAGTTCGACCCGAACCCTCGGCACATAAAAAATCCATGGGTTAACACATATGAAAAAGTGACAAAATTGCCCAATTCCAATTGCGTCGCCAATAAAATGTTCTTAAACCCCTCTAAAGAATCGCCGGGGCTACTGAGTCATTCCCTAAGTCGTTATGGATGCTACTATAAAATAATAAAAGAAAATTCGACCTGGATCCCCGACACTTAAAAAATCTGTGGACTAACAAATACGAAAAACTGGCAAAATTGCCTAATTCCTGTTGCGTCGCCAATAAAATGCTCTTACACCCCTGTAATGCACCTCCGAGGCTATTGGATTCATTCTTTAGGTCGTTACAGACACTACTATTGAAGAATCCAAAAAAATTTGACCCGAACCCCAACACCTAAAAAATCTATGGGCTAACAAATACGAAAAACTGGAAAAATTACATAATTCCTGTTGCGTCGCCAATAAAATTCTCCTAAACCTCTCTAAAGCACCACCGGGGCTACTGGAGTCAATCCCTAGGTCGTTATGGATGCCACAATAGAAAAATCCAAGAAAATTCGACCCGTACCCCCGGCATCTAAAAAATCCGTTTGTTAACACACACGCAAAACTGACAAAATCGCCTAATTCCTATTGCGTCGCCAATAAAATTCTCCTAAACTCCTCTAAAGCACCGCCGGGGCTACTAGAGTCATTCCCTAGGTCGTTACGGATACTACTATGAAAGAATCTAAGAAAATTCGACTCGGACCCTCGGCACCTAAAAAGTCAGTGGGCTAATACACACGAAAAACTGGCAAAATTACCTAATTCCTATTGCGTCGCTAATAAAATGCTCATAAACCCTTCTAAAGTGCCGTTGTGGCTACTAGAGTCATTCTCTAGGTCGTTACAGATGCTACTATTGAAGAATCCAAGAAAATTTTACCTGGACCTCCGGCATCTAAAAAATCTATGGGCTAACAAATATAAAAAACTGGCAAAATTGTCTAATTTCTATTGCGTCGCCAATAAAATGCTCCTAAACCCCTCTAAATTACCACCGGGCCTACTAGAGTCGTTCCCTAGGTCCTTACGGATGCTACTATGGAAGAATCCAAGAAAATTCTATCCAGACCTCGGCACCTAGAAAATCCAACGGCTAACACACACGTAAAACTGGCAAAATCACCTAATTCCTATTGTGTCGCCAATAAAATGCTTTTAAACCCCTCTAAAGCACCACCAGGGCTACTGGAGTCGTTCCCTAGTTTGTTATGGATGCTACAATGGAAGAATCTAAGAAAATTCGACCCAAACCCCCGGCTCCTTAAAAATCTATGGGCTAACACACACGGAAAACTAGCAAAATCGCCTAATTCCTATTGTGTCACTAATAAAATGATCCTAAATCCCTCAAAAGCACCTTCAGGGCTACTGGAGTCGTTCCCTAAGTCATTTCGGATACTAAAATTGAGGAATCCAAGAAATTTCGACCGAAATATCCCACACCTAAAAAATCTCTGGCTAACACATACGAAAAATTAGCAAAATATCCTAATTCCTATTGCATCACCAATAAAATGCTCCTAAACCTTTCTAAGGCACCGCCGGGGCTACTGGAGTCATTCCCTAGGTCGTTATGGATGCTACTATGTAATAATCCAAGAAAAGTCAACCCGTACCCCCAGCACCTAAAAAACTATGGGCTAACACACACGAAAAACTAGCAAAATCACCTAATTCCTATTGCGTCAATAATAAAATGCTCTTAAACCCCTTTAAAGCACCGCCAGGGCTACTAGAGTCGTTTCCTAGGTTATTACGGACGCTACTATGGAAGAATCCAAGAAAATTTGACCCAAACCCCCAGCTCCTTAAAAATCTGTCGGCTAACACACACGGAAAACTGGCAAAATCGCCTAATTCCTATTGCGTTGCCAATAAAATGCTCCTAAACCCCTCTAAAGTACCGCCAAGGCTACTGGAGTCGTTCCCTAGGTTGTTACGGATGCTACTATGGAAGAATCCAAGAAAATTTGAACTGAACCTTCGGTACTTAAAAAATCTGTGGGCTAACACACACGAAAAACTGGCCAAATTGCCTAGTTCCTATTGTGTCGCTAATAAAATGCTCCTAAACCCCTCTAAAGCGCCACCGTGGCTACATGAGTCATTAACTAGGTCATTACGGACGCTAATATTGAAGAATCTAAGAAAATTCGACCTGGACCCTCGGCATCTAAAATATTTGTAGGCTAACACACACGAAAAACTGGCAAAATCGCCTAATTTATATTGTGTTGCTAATAAAATGATCCTAAACCCCTATAAAGCACCGCCTGGTATAGTGGTGTCGTTTACTAGGTATTTACGGACGCTACTATGGAAGAATTAAAGAAAATTTTACCCAGACCATGGCACCTAAAAAATCCATCGGCTAACACACACGTAAAACTGGCAAAATCGCCTAATTCCTATTGTGTCGCAAAGAAAATTCTCCTAAACCCCTCTAATGCGCCTCCGGGGTACTGGTGTCATTCCCTAGGTTGATACAGATACTACTATGTAAGAATCCAAGAAAATTCGACCCGAATCTCCGGCACCTAAAAAATCTGTGGGCTAATAATATACACAAAAAACTGGCAAAATTCCCTAATTCCTACTGCATCGCCAATAAAATACTCCTAAACCCCTCAAAAGTGCCATCGGGGCTACTGGAGTCATTCCCTAGGTTGTTACGGACACTGCTATGGAAGAATCCAAGAAAATTCGACCCAAACCCCCGGCACCTTAAAAATCCATGGGCTAACACACACGAAAAACTGGCAAAATTGCCTAATTTCTATTGTGTCGCCAATAAAATGCTCCTAAACCCCTCAAAAATATCGTCGGGGCTACTGAAGTCATTCCCTAGGTCGTTATGGATGCTACTATGGAAGAATCCAAGAAAATTCGACCCGCACCCCTGGCACCTAAAAAATCTAACACACACAAAAAACTGCAAAATCGCCTAATTCCTATTGCTTCGCAGTTAAAATGCTCCAAAACCCTTCCAAAGCTCATTCGGGGCTACTGGAGTCATTTTCTAGGTCATTTCAGACGCTACTATAGAAAAATCCAAGAAAATTCTACCTGAACCTCCGGTACCTAAAAAATCAGTGGGCTAACACACATGAAAAATTGGATAAATCGCCTAATTCCTATTGCGTCGCCAATAAAATACTCCTAAACTCCTCTAAAGCACCGCCGAAGCTACTGGGGTCATTCCCTAGGTCATTACGGATGCTACTATGGAAGAATCCAAGAAATTTTGACCCAAATCCCCAGCACCTTAAAAATCTGTGGGCTAACACACACGAAAAACTGGCAAAATTGCTTAATTCCTATTGCATTGCCAATAAAATGCTCCTAAACCCCTCTAATGCACCGCCGGGGCTACTAAAGTCATTCCCTAGGTCGTTATGGATGCTACTATGGAAGAATCCAAGAAAATTCGACCCACACCCTTGTCACCTAAAAAATCTAACACACACAAAAAACTGCAAAATCGCCTAATTCCTATTGCTTCGCCAATAAAATGCTCCAAAACCCTTCTAAAGCTCATTCGGGGCTATTGGAGTCATTTTCTAGGTCATTTCAGACGCTACTATAGAAAAATCCAAGAAAGTTCAATCCGGACCCCCGATACCTAAAACATTCGTGGGCTAACATACACGAAAAACTTGTAAAATTGCCTAATTCTATTGCGTCGCCATTAAAATACTCCTAAACCCCTCTTAAGCGACGCCGGGGCTACTAGAGTCATTCTCTAGGTCGGTACGTACGATACTATAGAAGAATACAAGAAAATTAGACCTAGACCCCGAGCACCTAACAAATCTGTCGGCTAACACACACGATAAACTGGCAAAATCGCCTAATTCCTATTTTGTCACCAATACAATACTCCAGAACCCCTGTAAAGCACCGTCGGGGCTACTGGAGTCGTTCCCCAAGTCATTACGGATGTTACTATGGTAGAATCTAAGAAAATATGAGCCGGACCCCAGCACCTAAAAAATCTGTGGGCTAACACACACCAAAAACTGGTAAAATTTTCTAATTCCTATTGCATCACCAATAAAATGCTCCTAATCCCCTCTAAAGCACCACTGAGGCTACAGGAGTCGTTCCCTAGGTTGTTACGTACGGTATTCTTCCAGGTACTATAGGTTCTCCTACTATACCGCCAGTTCAGGGGCCTATTATAGGATTTCAGACTACTGGTTCTTCTTTAGTGCCTTCTATTGCACCTCCGAATTTTGCAACTCCACTAGTTTCTGCTAGTGATGCCATGTCGATAGCTGAGCAAAAGAGCTTTGAGAGGTTTGTTCGATTGGTGCCTCCAAGGTTTGATGGTACAACCGGAGAGAAAGCCTATGACTTTTTGACTGAGTGCCAAGACAGGTTGTTCAACCTAGGCATTTTAGAGGCACATGAAGTAGCTTACACTTCATATTAATTTGTGGGAGTGGACAAGGAGTAGTGGAAGTCGATTTTTTCTCGTAGACCTATTAGTTCTCCTATGATGAGTTGGGAACAGTTTACTGAGGTGTTCCTTGAGAGATTTGTGCCTTATAGCCTCCGTGATAAGCATAGGGATGAGTTTGACAGACTAGAGCAGGGCTCCCTATTTATATCTGAGTATGAGGCTCGCTTCCATGAGTTATCTCATTATGCTACGTCGAGTATTCCCACCGAGTTCGAGCAGATTCACAGTTGGTGAAGGGATTTGCCGGTTATCTCTAGGAGGCTACAGCCTCTCTTGTACTGTCTGGGGTACGTTTCAGAGTATTATTGATCATGCCAGGATGATAGAGAGTATCCAACGTGCTAGATAGGGCAGGGCCAAGAGGTTCTGTCAGTAGGGTCAGTTCAACGGTCATTACTCTAAGGACAGAGAATAATCGGGTTCAGGAACCCATGGTTATCAAGGAAAACCAGTCCAGGC
The DNA here is from genome assembly GCF_947179165.1 of Solanum dulcamara. Classification (NCBI taxonomy): domain Eukaryota; kingdom Viridiplantae; phylum Streptophyta; class Magnoliopsida; order Solanales; family Solanaceae; genus Solanum; species Solanum dulcamara. The sequence goes on from NC_077238.1 coordinate 81,077,640, forward strand.
AGCTATTCAGGGTTCTTCGTTCTCTGGAGGCCGTGACGACACTTTTAGTTATCCCCCACAGGGTTCAGGTCCCCGAGGTTGTTATGTGTGATGAGTTTGGGCATAAGGCCCAAGATTGCCCCAAATGTGCTCCTTGTACTGGACAGATGGTTTGTTCTTTAGATGCTCCAACTGTTCAAGGTTATTCGCAAAATACTAGAGGTGGCACCCGTGGTGCAAAGGGTGAAGCACGAGGTGGTGCTCGTGGTGGTTCGTAGGCTAAGGGTGACCGTCAGTTATGCTATGCTATACTGGGTAGATATGAGGCAGAGGCCTCTGATGCAGAGGCCTATGATGTAGTTATTACAAGTATTGTTCCAGTTTGCCATTGTTCTACTTCAATATTATTTGACTCAGGGTCTACCTATTTTTATGTGTCGACTTATTTCGATGTGGATATTCTTTATGTGAGTGAGTCCCTTGTTGTGCCTATTACTATTTCTACCCTTGTAGATCAACCTTTAGTGGTGGATCGGGTATACAGGGGTGTTTGGTGATATTTTTGAGTAGAGAGACCCGTGCAGACTTGATTTTATTAGACATGCTTGATTTTGGTGTGATACTGGTATGGACTGGTTATCTCCTTATCATGCTATATTAGATTGTTATGCAAAGACCGTGACCTTATCTTGGTGTGGAAGGGTAATCCAAGTTCGCATCCTAAGGGGGTGATATCTTATATTCGTGCTCGTCGCTTGATGGATAAGGGTTGTTTGTCTTATTTGACTCATGTACATGATCTCACTACGGAGTCATTTCCTATAGAGACTACGAGGGTGGTGAGAGAGTTTATGGATGTATTTCCTATAGACATAAGAGGAGTTCCTCCTAACCGTGATATCAATTTTGCGATTAATTTGGAGGCCGACACTAAACCTATCTCTATTTCTCCTTATCAGATGGATCTGACAGAATTGAAGGAGTTGAAAGAACAATTGGAAGATTTATTGAAGAAGTGGTTTATAGACCTAATGTATCACCATGGGGTGTACCGGTTTTATTTGTGAAGAAAAAAGATGGTACTATGAGGATGTGCATTGATGATCGATAGTTGAACAAAGTCGTCGTCAAGAATAAGTATCCCCTTCCTCGAATTGCTGATTTATTTGATCAGCTTCAAGGTGCATTGGTGTTCTCAAAGATTGATTTGAGGTCGGGTTACCATCAGTTGAGAGTTCGGGAATCTGATATCCCAAAGACTGCATTCAGGACTCGTTATGGGCATTATGAGTTTGTGGTTATGTCCTTCTGGTTGACTAATGCCCCGGCTGCTTTTATGGAGTTGATGAACTGGGTATTTTGACCTTATTTGGACTCGTTTGTGATCGTGTTTATTGATGACATCTTGGTTTATTCTAAGAATGAGGCGGATCATGTTAGGCACCTGAAGACAGTCCTTCAGAGATTGAGAGAGGAGAAGTTGTATGCAAAATTCTCCAAATATGAGTTTTGGTTGGAGTCTGTGACATGCTTGGGTCATTAGTGACCAAGGATGGTATTATGATTGATCTGTCCAAAGTTGCTGCGGTTCATGATTGGGTTAGGCCTACTTCGATTACGTTCACCCAAGAGTGGCAAAGATATTTCATGACTTGAAACAACACTATTGGTGGTGTGGCATGAAGAGAGACATTGTTGATTTTGTGGCTAAGCATCTAAATTGCCAACAAGTGAAGTATGAGCATCAGAAACTGGGTGGTCCTATGCAAAGGATGCCCAATTCGTGGGCTAACACACACGAAAAACTAGCAAAATCGCCTAATTCTATTGCGTCGCCAATAAAATGCTCCTAAACCCCTCTAAAGCACCGCCAGGGCTATTGGAGTCTTTCCCTAGTCATTACGGACGCTACTATGGAAGAATCCAAAAAAATTCGACCCGATCCCCCGGCACCTAAAAAGTCTGTGGGCTAACACACACGAAAAACTCGCAAAGTCGCCTAATTCCTATTGTGTCGCCAATAAAATGCTCCTAAACCCTTCTAAAGCACCGCCGGGGCTACTGCAGTTGTTCCCTAGGTCATTACGGACGCTACTATGGAAGAATCCAAGAAACTTTGACCCGAACCCCCGGCAGCTAAAAAATCCGTGGGCTAACACACACGAAAAACTGGCAAAATCGCCTAATTCCTATTTCGTTGCCAATAAAATGCTCCTAAACACCTCTAAAGCACTGTCGGAGCTATTGGAGTCGTTCCGCATGTCGTTACAAATTCTACTATGGAAGAATCTAAGAAAATTCAACCCGTACCCTCGGCACCTAAAAAATATGTGGGCTAACACACAACAAAAACTAACAAAATCGCCTAATTCCTATTGCGTCACAAATAAAATGTTCCTAAACCCTTCTAAAGCACCGCCGGGGCTACTGGAGTCATTTCTTAGGTCGTTACGGATGCTACTATGGAAGAATCTAAGAAAATTTGATCCGAACCCCCGACACCTAAAAAATCTGTGGGCTAACAGACACGAAAAATTTGCAAAATCACCTAATTCCTATTGCATCACCAATAAAATGCTCCTAAATCCTTCTAAAGTGCCACCGAGGCTACTGAAGTTGTTTCCTAGGTCGTTATGGACACTACTGTGGAAGAATCCAACAAAATTCGACTCGGACCCCCGACACCTAAACAATCTGTAGGCTAACATACACGAAAAACTGGCAAAATCGCCTAATTTCTATTTTGTTGCCAATATAATGCTCCTAAACCTCTCTAAAGTGCCGTCGGGGCTACTGGATTCGTTTCCTAGGTCGTTACAAACGCTACTATAGAAGAATCTAAGAAAATTCAACCCGAACCCCCGGAACTTAAAACATCCGTGGGCTAACACACATGAAAATTGGCAAAATCGCCTAATTTCTATTGTATCGCTAATAAAATAAGCCTAAACCCTTCTAAAGTGTTGCCGGGGCTACTGGAGTTGTTTCCTAGGTCTTACGGACGCTACTATGGAATAATCCTAGAAAATTTGACCCGGACCCTCGGTAGCTAAAAAATCCGTGGGCTAACACATACGAAAAACTAGCAAAATTGCCTAATTCCTATTTCGTTGCCAATAAAATGCTCTTAACCCTCTAAAGCACCGCCCGGACAACTGGAGTCGTTCCCCTGGTCGTTACGGATGCTACTATGGTAGAATCCAAGAAAATTCAACTCGAACCCCCGACACCTAAAAAATCCGTGGGCTAACACATACGAAAAACTGTTAAAATCGCCTAATTCCTATTTCATTGCAAATAAAATGCTCCTAAACACCTCTAAAGCACCGCCGGGGCTACTGGAGTCGTTCTGCATGTTGTTACGAATGCTACTATGGAATAATCCAGCAAAATTCAACCCGGACCCTCGGCACCTAAAAAATATGTGGGCTAACACACAACAAAAACTAGCAAAATTGCCTAATTCCTATTGCGTCACCAATAAAATGCTCCTAAACCCTTCTAAAGGACCGTCGGGGCTACTGGAGTCGTTCCCTAGGTCGTTACGGATGTACTGTGGAAGAATCTAAGAAAAGTCGATCCGAACCCCCGGCACCTAAAAAATCTGTGGGCTAACAGACACGAAAAACTAGCAAAATCACCTAATTCCTAGTGCGTCGCCAATAAAATACTCATAAATCCTTCTAAAGCGCCGCCGAGGCTATTGAAGTCGTTTCTTAGGTCGTTATGGACGCTACTGTGGAAGAATCCAACAAAATTCGACTCGGACCCCCGACACCTAAACAATCTGTAGGCTAACATACACGAAAAACTGGCAAAATTGCCTAATTTCTATTTTGTTGCCAATAAAATGCTCCTAAACCCCTCTAAAGTGCCGCCGAGGCTACTGGAGTCGTTCCCTAGGTCGTTACGAACACTACTATGGAAGAATCTAAGAAAATTCAACCCGAACCCCCGGAACCTAAAAATTCCGTGGGCTAACACACATGAAAAACTGGCAAAATCGCCCAATTTCTATTGTATCGCTAATAAAATGATCCTAAACCCTTCTGAAGTATCGCCGGGGCTACTAGAGTCGTTTCCTAGGTCTTACGGATGCTACTATGGAAGTATCCAAGAAATTTTGACCCGGACCCTCGGTAGCTAAAAAAATCTGTGGGCTAACACAGACGAAAAACTGGCAAAATCGCATAATTTCTATTTCGTTGCCAATAAAATGCTCTTAACCCTCTAAAGCACCGCCCGGACAACTGGAGTCGTTTCCCTGGTCGTTACGAATGCTACTATGGTAGAATCTAAGAAAATTCAACCCAAACCCCCGAGACCTAAAAAATCCGTGGGCTAACACATATGAAAAACTAGCAAAATCGCCTAATTCATATTGCGTCGCTAATAAAATGATCCTTAACCCTTGTAAAGCACCGTCGGGGCTATTGGAGTCGTTCCCAGGTTGTTACGAACGCTACTTTAAAATAATGCAAGAAAATTCGACTTGGACCCCTGACACCTAAAAAATCTATGGGCTAACACACACAAAAAACTGGCAAAATTGCCAAATTCTTGTTGCATCGCCAATAAAATGCTCCTAAACCCCACTAATGCGCCTTGGGGGCTAGTAGAGTCATTCCCTAGGTCGTTACGGACGCTACTATGTAATAATCCAAAAATATTCGACCCGGACGTCCGACACTTGAAAAATTCGTGGGCTAACGCACACGAAAAACTAGCAAAATCGCCTAATTCTATTGCGTCGCCAATAAAATGCTCCTAAACCCCTCTAAAGCACCGCCGGAGCTACTTGAGTCTTTTCCTAGGTCGTTACATATGCTACTATGTAATAATCCAAAAATATTCGACCCGGACGTCCGACACTTGGAAAATTCGTGGGCTAACACACTCGAAAAACTCGCAAAATCGCCTAATTCCTATTGCGTTGCCAATAAAATGCTCTTAAACCCTTCTAAAGCGCTGCCGGGGCTACTGAAGTCATTTCCTAGGTCGTTATGGACGCTACAATGGAAGAATCCAAGAAAATTCAACCCGAACCCCCGGCAGCTAAAACATCTGTGGGCTAACACATATGAAAAACTAGCAAAATCGCCTAATTCCTATTGCGTCGCTAATAAAATAATCCTAAACCCTTATAAAGCACCGCCGGGGCTACTGGAGTCGTTTCCAGGTTGTTACGGATGCTACTTTAAAATAATGCAAGAAAATTCGACTTGGACCCTCGGCACCTAAAAATCTATGGGCTAACACACACGAAAAACTAGCAAAATTGCCTAATTCTTGTTGAATCGCCAATAAAATGCTCCTAAACCCCACTAAACCCCACATGGTAACTTCACTTCTAAATCAGCTTGGGAAATAGTTAGGAAGAAAAGAGCCAAGACCCTGATTGATAGATGCACTTGGCACGCTAACATTCCCTTCAAAGTATCTTTCTTACTATGGAGAGCTGTGAGACAGAAACTCCCCACTAATGATAAACTTGTCCAGTTTGGAGCAGCACCAGCAGCATGTTCTTGTTGTTACAGACTAGGATTGGACAATGTAGATCACATATTTGCCTCTGGAAACTTTGCCAAACATATTTGGCAACAATTCTTTAGCTCATGGGGGATAATACAAGGGACCTCCCCACTGAGAAGCATCCTGATGAAGTGGTGGACTGCCAAGGCCAATAATGAGGTTCATAAACTCATGTTGCAAGCCACTCCTATCTTTGTTTGTTGGCATATATGGAAGAATAGATGTGCAAGTAAATATGGAGGAAAGAAATCTAGTACTACTAGAGTTAAATTCTCCATAGTCAAGGACCTATACATGCTGATACACACTGCTTACCCCTACATTAAGTGGCCACAGAGCTGGAAGGAACTGGTTCCTACGATAGAATAGTGTCAACAAGACATGAGAGTGACCAAAGTTATGTGGGTCAGACCTCCATCTCCCATTGTGAAATTGAATACTGATGGGAGTGCATTAGACAACCCTGGGAAAATTGGAGTAGGGGGAATATTAAGAGACCACAATGGTAACTTAATATATGCCTTTGCAACTCCATTGGGAATGGGTACTAATAACCAAGTAGAGGTGCAGGCAGCAATTATTGGCCTCAATTGGTGCCTTCAACATGGATATAATAGAGTGATATTGGAAGTGGACTCTGAATTATTGACTAAGTGGCTGAAACAAGACCTCAAGCCACCTTGGAGCATTCATAGATATGTTACAAAGCTACAGTCCTTGGTCCAACATTTGGAACTCTTTCAGTGCAAACATATTTTCAGAGAAGCAAACCATCCTGCAGATACCTTAGCAAAACGCAGCCACATGTTCAATGATACACAACACTTCTACAATCTCCAGCAGCTACCACAGGAAACAAAAGGCTACATCAAGATGGACAAGCTAGGAATGGCAAGTTTCAGAAGGAAAACTCTGAAAAGGATCAAACTATGCTCTTGACTGATCTCATTCTCAATGTGTAATAGACTTTTTATGAGTATTCTGTTTTATTTCTTGTTATTCCATCTAGTTATTTCCCATTGTAAGGGGAGAGTCTCCCTTGTTTACTGCTTCAGTAGAACTAAGAACATACTGCTAGAAGTAAGATCTAGAGTAGTTATCACTTGCATATGCCACAATACAGCAGCAACAGTGACTGCAACTGATCAACAGCAACAGCTACTCAGCAACAGCAACAGAGACCAGAAGCAACCAGCAACCTTCAAAAAATACACCAAACTACACCAAAATAACTCCAGATTGTGCAAGATTATAGCAAATACAACTCCTGCAGAACCCAAGAAGTTTCAGCTCAAAAGGATAATTGGAGACGTTAGTCGAGCGACCTTGAAAAAGTTAGCCGACTTAAGTCGCAAGATGGAGCATTTCACAAATTGGAACTTCCAGCTTGTGGAAAAGGCCTCCAAAAGTTGCAGGATTATAGAAAATACTGTATTTGCAGAGCCCAAGAAGTTTCAACTCAAACGGACAATTGGAGACGTTAGTCGAGCGACCTTTAAAAAGTTAGCCGGCTTCAAAGCACTCTTGGAGGTCCTTTCCCTTTTGTTAGCTTGTGCAAGTTCTTTCTTGTTTTTGTTTGTTGGTTTGTGCAGATACACCACAATACAGAACCTGGAATGCTTTAACAACAGTAACAACAAGAGGAGACACACCAACAACAATTGTACTTCCAATGTTTTTGCTGTACAGCACTCTTGGAAGTATCTTGCAACTTTGAGCCTTGTGTTGGAATTGCAGCATCTGAGATTGGATTGCCTGCACCAACAACTACCTTTATACCTGCAACAGCTCAACAACATCACATGTAAATGCTACAGCAGCAGCAACTACATTACAGAGATGCAACAACAATAACATAAGAATGCTGTAGAGATGCAGCACAAGAATCAGCAATGGGATTTCTCCTTTAGTTTGTCTATTTTGTGCAGGTACTCTGAAGAGATGATCCTGATCACAAGGAAGGGTCTCCTCTTAGGAGTAGCTAGCAACAACAAGCATCTTAACCCCCTCTACTATGGAAGTAACATGGAGCTACCCAAGGACCTGCAACAGCCTATGACCAAGCCACAGTAGGGTATGATGTGCAGGGTGATTGGGATCATGTGGACCTGCACCAAGGCCTCCAAAGCTTGCAGGATTGAAGCAAATACTATAGGGTCAAGGCCCAAGAAGTCTCATCTCAAACGGATAATTGGAGACGTTAGGCGAGCGACCTTGAAAAAGTCAGCTGTCTTAAGCCTAAAGAGGGAGCAATTTGCTATTTGGAAACTCCAACTTGTGCAAAATGCCTCAAAATCTTGCAGGACAAAACAAAAGCATGTTTGTGCAAGTCTCAAGGAGTTTCAGCTCAATCGGATAATTGTAGACGTTAGGCGAGCGACCTTGAAAAAGCAAACAGGCTCCAAAACACTCTTAGAGGTCCTTTCTATTTCGCTAGCTTGTGCAAGTTCTTTCTTGCTTTTGTTTGTTTGTTGTATTGTTGCAGGTTACTGGAGTGATACATCAACATGCATTAACAACAACTACATGGAGGACATCAAAGATACAACCACCAAATGAAATAGAAACTCCAAGACTGCTATAGGCCCATCCTGGTTTTTCTGTCTTGTTGGCTGGTTGTTTTCCTTTAATAGTTTTTGTGTAGGTACAACAGCTAATGGGTCACCTTGGCAAATAAAAGGCATCAACATAGATACAGCAGCCTTCCAAGATAGGACCTCACCAACACATCAGCTCTCCACCCATGCCAATTCCTTGACTGCAACACCTGCAGCAGATTCATTGCACCCCAAAACTCTTGAAGCTCCCTGCTCTTCTAATTGTTATGTGTAGGCACATAAGGTACACAAAGTCTCAGAGAAAGGGAGACAACATCCACACATACCAGAGCCTACAGCAACACCATTCCATATCAGCAAGACAACTCCCAACACATGGAAATCCATCCAGCAGACATCAAAAATGAATCTTCAATTCTATTTTTGTTTTCTGTGGTATGTCTCTATGTGCAGAAGCTACATCACAGCACCAACAGCTACATGGCTGAGATGCAACAGGCTGCAGCTACTACTAGTAACAACATTATTGGAGATCCTTGCTTGGTTGATTACTTGTGCAGGGTCACAAAGCTTCAAACAAAAGGAGGCAACAACCATGAATGCAGGGGACTCACACCTGCAGCAGCCCCCTTGCTTCCAAGCTTCTTGGAGCACCTCTTTCATCAAAAATACCAAGGCTGCTGAATGCTCCAGTTCCATATACTTCTCCTCCTTTCACCATCCTTAGCTAATTATTAGGTTCTTGATGGGTTACATAGTTCCTTTGGATTTACTTGGTACGACAAGACTAAAAAGGGCAAAGATGAAAAGAATTTTCCCATCCCATGCGAGATAGAAGTTTTGTATACTTGTTCTTCTTCAATGTAGCTATGTCTGATTCGTAGCATATTTTAATAGGACTAGTGTAGGTTACTTTCTTGTTTTCTCATGGAAGGGGAGAGTCTCCCTCATTTATGCTTTTTTAGTCGATTTGTACCGGGAGGAGTCCTCTCATAGGTTTACTGCTTTCTAATTATAGTTAGCCCTTTTTGTATCAGGGATGAGTTAGCCCACCTTAGTAGGTTAGCCGACTTATTAACCAACATAGGATCGGAGGTAAGGTTTTATGTCCCCCTCCTTGTACTTTTACTTTTGTTATCTATTTTAAGGCTTGGGGGTGCTGCTCAACCCCTGACTATGCACGAGAGGTGGGAGCCTCGTGTAGGGTCTGTTCCCTTAAAAAAAAAAACAAAAAAACCCCACTAATCCTCCTCTGGGGCTACTGGTGTCGTTACCTAGGTTGTTACGGATGCTACTATGTAATAATCCAAAAATATTCTACCTGGACGCCCGACACTTGTAAAATCCATGGGCTAACACACACGAAAAACTAGCAAAATCGCCTAATTCTATTGCGTTGCCAATAAAATGCTCCAAAACCCCTCTAAAGCACTGCCGGGGCTACTAGAGTATTTTCCTAGTTCGTTACGGACGCTACTATTGAATAATCCAAAAAAATTTGACCCAAACCCCCGGCACCTAAAAAATCAATGGGCTAACACACATAAAAAACTCTAAATATCGCCTAATTCCTATTGCGTTGCCAATAAAATGCTCTTAAACCTTTCTAAAGCACTGCCGAGGCTACTGAAGTCGTTTCCTAGGTCGTTATGGACGCTACTATGGAAGAATCCAAGAAAATTTGGCCTGGAACCCCGGTAGCTAAAATATCTGTGGGCTAGCACACACGAAAAACTGGCAAAATCACCTAATTCCTATTTCGTTGCCAATAAAATGCTCCTAAACCTTCTAAACCACCGCCGGGGCTACTGGACTCGTTCCCCATGTCGTTACGAATGCTACTATGGAAGAATCCAAGAAAATTCGACTCGAAACCCAGGCACCTAAAAAATTCGTAGGCTAATACACACAAAAAACTCGCAAAATTGCCTAATTCCTATTTCATTGCCTAGAAAATTCTCCTAAACCCCTTTAAAGCGCCGCTGGGGCTACTGGTGTCGTTCCCTAGGTCGTTACGGATGCTACTATGGAAGAATCCATGAAAATTTGACCCGGACCCCCGGCACCTAAAAAATATGTGGGCTAACACACACAAAGAATTGGCAAAATTGCCTAATTTCTATTGCGTCGCCAATAAAATGCTCCTAAACCCTTCTAAAGCACCACCGGTGCTACTAGAGTCGTTCCCTAGGTTTTTACTGATGCTACTATGAAAGAATCCAAGAAAATTCGACCCGGACTCCCAGCACCTAAAAAATCCATAGGCTAACACACACGAAAAACTGGCAAAATTGCCTAATTCCTATTTCGTTGCCAATAAAATACTCCTAAACCCACTAAAGCGCCGCCGGGGCTACTGGAGTCGTTCTGCAGGTCGTTACGAATGCTACTATGAAAGAATCCATGAAAATTTGACCCATACCCCCGGCACCTAAAACATCTGTGGGCTCACACACACGAAAAACTGGCAAAATTGCCTAATTCCTATTGCATCGCCAATAAAATGCTCCTAAACCCTTCTAAAGCACCACCGGGGCTACTGGAGTCGTTCCCTAGGTTGTTACGGAAGATACGATGGAAGAACCTAAGAAAATTTGACCCAGACCCCCGACACATGAAAAATCTGTGGGCTAACACACACGAAAAACTAGCAAAATTGCCTAATTCCTATTGTGTCGCCAATAAAATGATCCTAAACTCCACTAAAGCATCGCCGAGGCTACTGCAGTCTTTCCCTAGATCGTTACGGACGCTACTATGGAAGAATCCACAAAAATTCGACCCGGACCTCCGGCACCTAAAAAGTTTGTGGGCTAACACACACGATAAACTGGCAAAAATCACCTAATTCCTATTTCGTTGCCAATAAAATGCTCCTAAACCCTCTAAAACACCGTCAGGGCTACTGAAGTCATTCCCAAGTATTTACGGACACTAATATGGAAGAATCCAAAAAATTCGACTCGGACCCCCGGCACCTAAAAAATCTGTGTGCTAACACATATGAAAAATTGGCAAAATCGCCTAATTCCTATTGCGTCGCCAATAAAATGCTTCTAAACTCCTCTAAAGCACTATCGGAGCTACTGGATTTGTTTCCTAGGTCATTACGGATGCTACTATGGAAGAATCCAAGAAAATTTGACCCAAACCTTGGCACCTAAAAAATCCATAGTAAACACACAAAAAACTGACAAAATCGCCTAATTCGTATTGCGTTATTAATGAAATGCTTATAAACCCCTGTAAAGCACCACCGGGGCTACTGGAGTCATTCCCTAGGTCGTTACAGATGCTACTATGGAAGAATCCAAGAAAATTCGACCAAAACCCCCGACACTTAAAAAATTCATGGGCTAACACATACGAAAAACTGGCAAAATTGGCTAATTCCTATTGCATCGCTAATAAAATGCTCCTTAACCCTTCTAAAGCTCCGCTGGGGCTACTGGAGTCATTCTCTAGGTTGTTACAAACGCTACTATGAAAGAATCCAAGAAAATTCGACCCGAATCTCTGGCACCTAAAAAATTTGTGGGCTAATACACATAAAAAAGTAGCAAAATTGCCTAATTCCTATTTCGTTGCCTGTAAAATTCTCCTAAAACCCTCTAAAGCGCCGCCGGGGCTACTAGAGCCATTCCCCAGGTCGTTATAGACGCTACTATGGAAGAATGCAATAAAATTCGACCTCGACCCCTGGCACCTAAAAAATTATGGGCTAACGCACACGAAAAACTAGCAAAATTGCCTAATTTCTATTGCGTCGCCAATAAAATTATCATAAACCCTTCTAAAGCACTTCTAAGGCTACTGGTGTCGTTCCCTAGGTCGTTACGGACGCTACTATGGAAGAATCCAAGAAAATTCGACCCAGACCCCGGCACCTAAAAAATCTGTGGGCTCACATGAAAAACTGGCAAAATTGCCTAATTCCTATTGCGTCGTCAATAAAATGCTCCTAAACCCCTCTAAAGTATCGCCAAGGCTACTAGAGTCTTTCACTAGGTCGTTACGGATGCTACTATTTGAAGAATCCAAGCAAATTTGACCCGGACCCCCGGAACCTTAAAAATTCGTGGGTTAACACATACTAAAAACTGGTAAAATCACCTAATTCCTATTCCGTTGCCAATAAAATGCTCTTAAACCGCTCTAAAGCACCGCCGGGACTATTGGAGTTGTTCCCCAGGTCGTTATGGATTCTACTATGGAAGAATCTAAGAAAATTTGACCCGAACCCCTGGCACCTAAAAAATCCGTAGGATAATACACACAAAAAACTGGCAAAATCGCCTAAATACTATTGCGTTGCTAATAAAATACTCCTAAACCCCTCTAAAGCGCTCTCAGGGCTACTGGATTCGTTCCCTAGGTGGTTACAGACACTACTATGGACGAATTCAATAAAATTCAAACCAAACCCCCGGCACCTAAAAAATCCGTGGGCTAACACACACGAAAAACTGGCAAAATTTCCTAATTTCTATTGCGTTGACAATAAAATACTCTTAAACCCTTCTAAAGCGCCGCCGGGGCTACTGAAGTCGTTTCGTAGGTCATTACGCATGCTACTATGGAAGAATATAAGAAAATTCGACCCGGACCTCCGGCACCTAAAAAATCTATAAGCTAACACAAACGTAAAACTGGCAAAATTGCCTAATTCCTATTGCGTCGCCAATAAAATGCTCCTAAACGCTTCTAAAGCGCCGCCGGGGCTACTGGAGTCATTCTCTAGGTCTTTACGGATGCTACTATGGAAGAATCTAAGAAATTTCAACTCGGACCCTCGGCACTTAAAAAATACGTGGGCTAACACACGAAAAACTGGCAAAATCGCCTAATTTCTATTTCGTTGCCAAAAAAATGCTCCGAAACCCCTCTAAAGCGCCGCCAGGGCTACTAGAGTCGTTCCCCTGGTCGTGAAGAACGCTACTATGGAAGAATCCATAAACATTTGACACGAACCCCCGGCACCTAATAAAATGCTTTTAAACCCCTCTAAAGCATCGCTGGGACTACTGGAGTCGTTCCGTAAGTCATTACAGACGCTACTATAGAAGAATTTAAGAAAATTTGACCCGAACACTCGGCACCTAAAAAATCTGTGGGCTAACACATACAAAAAATTGGCAAAATCGCCTAATTCTTATTGCGTCGTCAATAAAATGCTCCTAAACCCTTCTAAAGAGTCATCGGGGCTACTAGAGTCGTTCCCTAGGTCGTTACAGACGCTATTATGGAAGAATCCAAGAAAATTCAACCAGGACCCCCGACACCTTAAAACTCCATGGGCTAACACATACGAAAAACTGGCAAAATCGCCTTATTCCTATTTCGTTGCTAATAAAATGTTCCTAAACCCCTATAATGTGCCACCGGGGTTACTGGAGTTGTTCCCAAGTCGTAATGAATGATATTATGGAAGAATCCAAGAAAATTCAACCAAGATCCCCGGCACCTAAAAATTTTAAGGGCTAACACACACGAAAAACTGACAAAATTGCCTAATTCCTATTGCATCGCCAATAAAATGCTCCTAAACCTTTCTAAATGTCCGTCGGGGCTACTGGAGTCATTCCCTAGGTCATTATAGAGGCTACTATGGAATAATTCAAGAAATTTTGACACAGATCCTCGACATCTAAAAAATCTGTGGGCAAACACACACGAAAAACTGGCAAAATTGCCTTATTCCTATTTCGTTGCTAATAAAATGTTCCTAAACCCCTATAATGTGCCACCGGGGTTACTGGAGTTGTTCTCAAGTCGTAATGAATGATATTATGGAAGAATCCAAGAAAATTCAACTAAGACCCCCGGCACCTAAAAATTTTAAGGGCTAACACACACGAAAAACTGACAAAATTGCCTAATTCCTATTGCATCGCCAATAAAATGCTCCTAAACCTTTCTAAATCGCCGCCGGGGCTACTGGAGTCATTCCCTAGGTCGTTATAGAGGCTACTATGGAATAATCCAAGAAATTACGACACAGATCCTCGACATCTAAAAAATCTGTGGGCAAACACACACGAAAAACTGGCAAAATTGCCTTATTCCTATTTCGTTGCCAATAAAATGCTCCTAAACCCCTCTAAAGTGTCGCCGGGGCTACTGGAGTTGTTCCCTAGGTCATTATGGATGCTACTATGGAAGAATCTAAGAAAATTCGACCTAAACCCCTGGCACATAAAAAATCTGAGGGCTAACACACATGAAAAACTTGAAAGAATTGCCTAATTCCTATTGCATCGCCAATAAAATACTCCTAAACTCCTCAAAAGACCCCTCAGGGCTGCTGGAGTCGTTCCCTAGGTCGTTACGGATGCTACTATTGAAGAATCCAAGAAAATTTGACCCGGACCCCAGGCACCTAAAATATCTGTGGGCTAACACACAAGAAAAACTAGCAAAATTGCCTAATTCCTATTTCATTTCTAGTAAAATGCTCCTAAACTACTCTAAAGTGCCTCCGGGGCTACTAGAGTCATTCCCAGATTTTTATGAATGCTACTAAAGAAGAATCTAAGAATATTCAACCCGCACCCCGGCACCTAAAAAATTTGAGGGATAACACACACGAAAAACTAGCAAAATTGCCTAATTCTTATTGCGTCGCCAATAAAATGCTCCTAAACCCTTCTAAAGAACCTTCGGGGCTACTAGAGTTGTTCCCTAGGTCATTACGGCTATTACTATTGAAGAATCCAAGAAAAATCAACCCGAACTCCCAGAACCTAAAAAATCCGTAGGCCAAACACACACGAAAAATTGGCAAAATCGCCTAATTCCTATTGAGTTGCCAATAAAATGCTCCTATACCCTTCTATAGCATTGTCGTGGCTATTGGAATCTCTCCCTAGGTCATTAAGGATGCTACTATTGAAGAATCCAAGAAAATTCGACCCAAACCCCCGGCACCCAAACAATTTGTGGGCTAACACACATGAAAAACTATCAAAATTGCCTAATTCCTATTGCATTGCCAATAAAATGCTCTTAAACCCCTCTAAAGTGTCGCCGGGGATACTGGAGTCATTCCTTAGGTCGTTACGGATACTAATATGGTATAATCCAAGAAAATTCAACCCAAACCCCGGCACCTAAAATATCTGTGGGCTAACACAAATGAAAAACTGGCAAAAATTGCCTAATTCCTACTGCATCGCCAATAAAATGCTCCTAAACCCTTCTAAAGAGCTTCCTAGGCTATTGGAGTCATTCCCTATGTTTTTACGGATGTAATATGGAAGAATCCAAGAAAATTCGACCAGGACCCCCGGCACCTTAAAACTCCGTGGGCTAACACACACGAAAAACTAGCAAAATCGCCTTATTCCTATTTCGTTGCTAATAAAATGTTCCTAAACCCCTCTAATGCACCGCCGGGGTTACTGGAGTTGTTCCCAAACTCTACTATGGAAGAATCCGAGAAAATTCAACCAAGACTCCCGGCACCTAAAAATGTTAAGGGCTAACACACATGAAAAATTGGCAAAATTGCCTAATTCCTATTCCGTCACCAATAAAATGCTCCTAAACCTTTCTAAATCCCCGCCGGGGCAACTAGAGTCGTTCCCTAGGTCGTTACGGATGCTACTATGGAAGAATCCAAGAAAAGTTGACACAGATCCCCGACATCAAAAAAATCTATGGGCTAACACACACGATAAACTGGCAAAATTGCCTTATTCCTATTTCGTTGCTAATAAAATGCTCCTAAACCCCTCTAAAGTGCCGCCAGGGCTACTAGAGTTCTTCCCTAGGTCATTACGGATGATACTATGGAAGAATCTAAGAATATTCGACCCAAACCCCCGGTACTTAAAAAATCTGTGGGCTAACACACATGAAAAATTGGTAAAATCGCCTAATTCCTATTTCATTGCCAGTAAAATGCTCCTAAAGCACTCTAAAGTGCCTCTGGGGCTACTAGAGTCGTTCCCAGGTTGTTACGGATGCTACTATGGAATAATCCAAGAATATTCAACCAGCACCCCGGCACCTAAAAAATTTGTGGGCTAACACACACGAAAAACTGGTAAAATTGCCTAATTCTTATTGCGTCGCCAATAAAATGCTCCTAAACACTTCTAAAGCATCACTGGGGCAACTGGAGTCGTTCCCTAGGTCGTTACTAATGCTACTATGAAACAATCCAAAAACATTCGACACGGACCCCGGCACCTAAAAGATCTGTGGGCTAATACACACGAAAAACTGGAAAAATCGCCTAATTCTTATTTCATTGCTAATAAAATGCTCCTAAACCCCTCTAAAGCACATTCGGGGCTACTAGAGTCGTTCCCTAGGTCATTACGACCGCTACTATTGAAGAATCCAAGAAAAATCAACTCGGACTCCCAGAACCTAAAAAATCTATGGCCTAACACACACAAAAAATTGGCAAAATCGCCTAATTCCTATTGAGTCGCCAATAAAATGCTCCTATACCCTTCTATAGCATTGTCGTGGCTACTGGAGTCTCTCCCTAGGTGGTTACGCATGCTACAATTGAAGAATCCAGGAAAATTCGACCCAAACCCCCGACACCCAAATAATTTGTGGGCTAACACACACGAAAAACTAGCAAAATTGCCTAATTCCTATTGTGTTGCCAATAAAATACTCTTAAACCCATCTAAAGTGCCGCCGGGACTACTGGAGTTGTTTCTTAGGTCGTTATGGATGCTACTATGGTAGAATCCAAGAAAATTCAACCCAAACCCTGGCACCTAAAAAATCCGTGGGCTAACACACATGAAAAACTCGCAAAAATCGCCTAATTCCTACTGCATCGCCAATAAAATGCTCCTAAACCCTTCTAAAGAGCCACCAAGGCCATTTGAGTCATTCCCTATGTCGTTACGGATGTACTATGGAAGAATCCAAGAAAATTCGACTGGACCCCCGGCACCTTAAAACTCTGTGGGCTAACACACGAAAAACTGGCAAAATCGCCTTATTCCTATTTCGTTGCTAATAAAATGTTCCTAAACCCCTCTAATGCGCCGCTGGGGTTACTGGAGTTGTTCCCAAGTCGTAATGAATGATACTATGGAAGAATCCGAGAAAATTCAACCCAGACCCCCAACACCTAAAAATTTTAAGGGCTAACACACACGAAAAATTGGCAAAATTGCGTAATTCCTATTGCGTCGCCAATAAAATGCTCCTAAACCTTTCTAAATCACCCCCGGGGCTATTGGAGTCGTTCCCTAGGTCATTATAGATGCTACTATGGAAGAATCCAAGAAAATCGCCTTATTGCCTTGAAAATCTGTGGGCTAACAAACACGAAAAACTAGCAAAATTGCCTAATTGTATTGCATCACCAATAAAATGCTACTAAACCCCTCTAATGCACCGCCGGGGCTACTGGAGTCTTTCCCTAGGTCGATACGGATTCTACTATGGAAGAATCTAAGAAAATTTGACCCGAACCTCTGGCTCCTAAAAAATCCGTAAGCTAACACACACGAAAAACTTGCAAAATTGCCTAATTCCTATTGCGTCGCCAATAAAATGCTCCTTAACCCTTCTAAAGCGCCACCGGGGATACTGTAGTCATTACCTAGGTCATTACGTCCGCTACTATGGAAGAATCTAAGAAAATTCGACCTGGACCCCCGGCATCTAAAAAATCCATGGGCTAACACACACGAAAAACTAGCAAAATTGCCTAATTCCTATTTCATTGCCAATAAAATGCTCCTAAACCCCTCTAAAGCTCCGCTGGGGCTACTGGAGTCGTTCCCCAGGTCGTTACAGATGCTACTATGGAAGAATCTAAGAAAATTCGACTAGAAACCCCGGCACCTAAAAACTCTGTGGGTTAACACACATGAAAAAGTGGCAAAATCGCCTAATTCCTATTTCGTTGCCAATAAAATGCTCCTAAACCCCTCTAAAGCGCCGCCGGGGCTACTAGAGTCGTTCCCCAGAACGTTACGAATGCTACTAGGGAAGAATCAAAGAAAATTCGACCCGAACCCCGGCACCTAAAAAATTGGTGGATTAACACACATGAAAAACTGGCAAAATCTCCTAATTCCTATTGCGTCGCCAATAAAATACTCCTAAACCCTTCTAAAACACCGCCGGAGCTACTGTAGTCATTCCCTAGGTCATTACAGACACTTCTATGGTAGAATCTAAGAAAATTCGACCCGGACCCCCGGCAACTAAAATATCTGTGGGCTAACACACATGAAAAACTCGCAAAATTGCCTAATTCCTATTGTATAGTCAAAATAATTCTCCTAAACCCTTCTAAAGCGCCGCCGGGGCTACTAGAGTCGTTCCCTAGGTCATTATGGACGCTACTATGGAAGAATACAAGAAATTTCAACCTGGACCCCCGCACCTAAAAAATCTGTGGGCTAACACACATGAAAAACTAGAAATATTGCCTAATTCTTGTTGCATCGCCAATAAAATGTTCCTTAACCCTTCCAAAGCACTGCTGGGGCAACTGGAGTCGTTCCCTAGGTTATTACAGACACTACTATGGAAGAATCCAAGAAAATTCGACCGGCCCCCCATAACATAAAAACTCTGTGGTCTAACACACACGAAAAACTGGCAAAATTGCCTAATTCCTATTGCGTCGCCAATATAATGATCCTACACCTTTCTAAAGCGCCACCATGGCTACTGGAGTCGTTCCCTAGGTCGTTATATATTCTACTATGGAAGAATCACAGAAAATTCGACACAGACCCCATCACCTAAAAAATTTGTGGGTTAACACACATGAAAAACTAGCAAAATCACTTAATTCCTATTGCGTCACCAATAAAATGCTCCTAAACCCTTCTAAAGTGCCGCCGGGGCTACAGGAGTCATTCCCTAAGTCATTACGGACGCAACTATTAAAGAATCCAAGAACATTTGACTCAGAACCCCAGCACCTAAAAAATTCGTGGGCTAACACACATGAAAAACTGGCAAAATCGCCTAATTCTATTTCATTGCCAATAAAATGCTCCTAAACCCCTCTAAAGCGCCACTGGAGCTACTGGAGTCATTCTCTAGGTCGTTACCGATGCTACTACGGAAGAATCCAATAAAATTCGACCCGGACCTCCGGCACCTAAAAAATCCATGGGCTAACACATATGAAAAACTAGCAAAATCGCCTAATTCCTATTGCATCGCTAATAAAATTCTCCTAAACCCTTCTAAAGCGCCGCCGGGGCTACTGGAGTCGTTCCCTAGGTCATTACGGATGATACTATGGAAGAATACAAGAAAATTCGACCTGGACCCCCGGCACCTAAAAAATCTATAGTCTAACACAACCAAAAAACTAGCAAAATTGCCTAATTCTTGTTGCATTGCCAATAAAATGCTCTTAAACCCTTCCAAAGCACTGCTGAGGCAACTGGAGTCGTTCACTAGGTCGTTATGGATGCTACTATTGAAGAATCCAAGAAAATTCGACCCGGACCTCTGGCACCTAAATAATATGTGGGCTAACACACACGAAAAACTGAAAAAATCGCCTAATTCGTATTGCGTCGCCAATAAAATGCTTATACACCCTTCTAAAGCATCGCTGGGGCTACTGGAGTCTTTCCCTAGGTCGTTACAGATTCAACTATGGAAGAATCAAAGAAAATTCGACCCGTACCCCCGACATATAAAAATTAGTGGGTTAACACACATGAAAAACTGGCAAAATCGCCTAATTCCTATTGTGTCACCAATAAAATGATCCTAAACCCTTCTAAAGTGCAGCCGGGGCTACAAGAGTCATTCCCTATGTCATTACGGACGCAACTA
Source organism: Solanum dulcamara (assembly GCF_947179165.1). Taxonomy (NCBI): domain Eukaryota; kingdom Viridiplantae; phylum Streptophyta; class Magnoliopsida; order Solanales; family Solanaceae; genus Solanum; species Solanum dulcamara. Next base: position 81,097,502 of record NC_077238.1, read on the forward strand.
TGGAAGAATCCAAGAAAATTCGATTTAGAACCCCGACACCTAAAAAATTTGTGGCTAACACACATTAAAAACTGGCAAAATCGCCTAATTCTATTTTGTTGCCAATAAAAAGCGCCGCCAGGGCTACTGGAGTCGTTCCCCAGGTGGTAACGAATGCTACTATGGAAGAATCCTTGAAAATTCGACCCGTACCTCCGGCACCTAAACAATCTGTGTGCTAACAAACACGAAAAACTGGCAAAATTGCCTAATTCCTATTGCGTCGCTAATAAAATACTCCTAAATCCTTCTAAAGCGCCTCCGGGTCTACTGGAGTCATTCCCTAGGTCGTTACGGATGCTACTATTGAAGAATCCAAGAAAATTCGACCCGGACCCCGACACCTAAAAAATCTGTAGGCTAACACACACGAAAAACTAACAAAATTGCCTAATTCCTATTACGTCGCCAATAAAATGCTCCTAAACCCTTCTAAAGCGCCACCGGGGCTACAAGAGTCGTTCCCTAGGTCGTTACGGATGCAACTATGGAAGAATCTAAGAAAGTTCAACCCGTACCCCTGGCACCTAAAACATCTGTGGGCTAACACATACGAAAAACTGGCAAAATCACCTAATTAATATTGCGTCGCCAATAAAATGCTCTTAAACCCTTCTAAAGCACCGCTGGAGCTACTGGAGTAGTTCCTTAGGTCGTTACGGACGCTTCTATTGAAGAATCCAAGAAAATTTGACCCAGACCCCCGGCACCTAAAAAATTTATGGGCTAACACACACAAAAAACTAGCAAAATCGCCTAATTCCTATTTCGTTGCCAATAAAATGCTCCTAAACCTCTCTAAAGCGCCGCCGGGGCTACTGGAGTTGTTCCCCATGTCGTTACGAATGCTACTATGGTAGAATCTAAGAAAATTCAACCCGAACCCCCGGCATCTAAAAAATCTGTGGGCTAAATCATCTAATCCTATTGCATCGCCAATAAAATGCTCCTAAACCCTTCTAAAGCGCTACTGGAGCTACTGGAGTCGTTCCTTATGTCGTTACGGATGCTACTATTGAAGAATTCAAGAAAATTTGACCCAAACCCCCGACACCTAAAAAATCTGTGGGCTAACACACACAAAAAACTGGCAAAATCGCTTAATTCCTATTTCATTGCCAATAAAATGCTCTTAAACCTCTCTAAAGCGCCGCCAGGGATACCGGAGTGGTTCCCCATGTCGTTACGAACGCTACTATGGAAAAATCCATGAAAATTTGACTCGAACCCCCGGCACCTAAAAAATCTATGGGCTAACACACACGAAAAACTAGCAAAATCACCTAATTCCTATTGCGTCGCCAATAAAATGCTCCTAAACCCTTCTAAAGCGCCGCTGGAGCTAGTGGAGTTGTTCCTTAGGTCATTACAGATGCTACTATGAAAGAATCCAAGAAACTTTAACGCGGACCCCCGGCACCTAAAACATCTGTGGGCTAACACACACAAAAAACTGGCAAAATCACCTAATTCCTATTTCGTTGCAAATAAAATGCTCCTAAACCTCTCTAAAGCGGCGCCAGGGTACTGGAGTTGTTCCCATGTCGTTACGAACGCTACTATGGAAGAATCCATAAATATTTGACTCGGACCCCCGGATCCTAAAAAATCTGTGGTCTGACACATATAAAAAACTAGCAAAATTGTCTAATTCCTATTGCATCGCCAATAAAATGCTCCTAAACCCTTCTAAAGCACAGCCGAGGCTACAAGAGTTGTTCCCTAGGTCGTTATGGATGCAACTATGGAAGAATCCAAGAAAATTTGACTAGGAACCCCGGCACTTAAAAAATCCGTGGGCTAACACACATGAAAAACTGGCAAAATTACCTAATTCTATTTCGTCGCCAACAAAATGATCCTAAACCCCTCTAAAGCACCATCTAGGCTACTGGAGTCATTCCCTAGGTCGTTACGAACGCTACTATGGAAGAATTCATGAAAATTCAACTCGGACCCCCGGCACCTAAAAAATATGTGAGCTAACACACATGAAAAACTGGCAAAATCGCCTAATTCCTATTGCGTCGCCTATAAAATGCTCCTAAATCCTTCTAAAGCGCTGCTGAGGCTACTATAGTTGTTTCCTAGGTCGTTACGGATACTACTATAGAAGAATCCAAGAAAATACGACCCCGACCCCTGGTACCTAAAAAATCCTGGGCTAATACACACGAAAAACTAGCAAAATTGCCTTCTTCCAATTGTGTCGCCAATAAAATGCTCCTAAACCACTCTAAAGCGCCGCCGAGGTTACTGTATTCGTTTCCTAGGTTGTTACAGACACTACTATAGAAGAATTCAAGAAACTACGACCCCGACCCCTGGCACCTAAAAAATCCTGGGCTAACACACACAAAAAACTAGCAAAATTGCCTTCTTCCTATTGCATCGCCAATAAAATGCTCCTAAACCCTTCTAAAGCGCAACTGGGGCTACAAGAGTCATTCCCTAGGTCATTATGGATGCAACTATGCAAGAATCCAAGAAACTTTGACTCGGAACCCCGGCACCTAAAAAATCCGTGGGCTAACATACATGAAAAACTGGCAAAATCGTCTAATTTTATTTCGTTGCCAATAAAATGCTTCTAAACCCCTCTAAAGTGCGGCCGGGGCTACTGGAGTCATTTACAGGTCATTACAAATGCTACTATGGAAGAATCTATGAAAATTCGACCCGGACCCCCGCCACCTAAAAAATCTGTGGGCTAACAAACATGAAAAACTTGCAAAATTGCTTAATTTCTATTGCATCGCCAATAAAATACTCCTAAACCCTTCTAAAGCGCCGTTGGGGCTACTAGAGTTATTCCCTAGGTTGTTACAGAGGCTACTATGGAAGAATCCAAGAACATTCGACCCTGTCACGACCCAACCCCGTGGGCCACGACTGGGGTCCGACCTGGACCCCCATTTACGTAATTGTCGACTACAGTCAAATTGGACTATGTATAACATGATACTGCTCACAAAAACCTCAATGGGTTAAAATGTTTTCATGTTCATATAGCATCCTAGATATAGGAACCAAACACATAAACCCAGTGGGTGATAAAATATTCATACACGTGTGGCCTCTTTCATTTGCATTATGTCATGAAAGGGAAAGCCAGTCGATAAGGCTGCCACAACATAATAGCTTTTACAACATATCGCATAGACATAACCGAAATAAACTCCTAAACAACCCACACACATATGTCTACAGACCTCTAAGAATAGGAACGACAACATATGGTGGGACAGGGCCCCCGCCGTACCCCTGCATAAACAAATATATACATCGCAGGAGCAGTACTCAAAAGCTAGGCTCTGAAACAGTGAAGCACTTCCAACATAGCCGAGCGGAAATCCTAAGCTGGCAGATCTCCGAAATGAACATCTATACCTGCGGGCATGAAACACAGCCTCCCGAAGAAAGAGGGTCAGTATGATATATGTACTGAGTATATAAGCACAACATAACTGAGATAACAACTGAACCAGGGATGCAGGAAACCAAGTATAACATTTAATAGGGTACTGTGCCTGCACCTCACAAAATAAAGTCATGTATACCACTATCACATACCGTATCTGGCCCGCTTGGGGACTCGGTGTTACAAACACATCATCTATCATGCTAGGTATATATATGCCATTAACGCTGTGGGATGTACAACCCGATCCCTGTATATAGAAAGTACATGCCGAGGAACAACGGCCCGATCCATGTATCATATAATAATGCCGAGGAACGATGGCCCGATCCATATATCGTATAACAATGCCGAGGTACAATGGCCCGATCCATATAATGCATAACAATGCCGAGGTATGATGGATTGATCCGTATAATGCATAATAATGTTGAGGTACAATGGCCCGATCCGTATAATGCATAATAATGCCGAGGTACGATAGCCCGATCTGTATAATGCATAGTCTGTCGTGGAACGTACGACCCGATCCGTATAATGCATAATCTGTCGTGGAACGTACGACCCGATCCTTACATAGAAAAATGTGCTGAGGTATGTCTGGCCCAATCCATATATATATCATAATGCACATATGTGCACGCAAAACTATGTAACATATCAAATATCCCTCAACCATTATCGTAAAGTGTGCCTAAGAATCCCCAAGTTTAGGAGCTTACACATCCAATCACTATTTAGTCTATAGAAGGCTCGAGGGTCGTAGTTTAACTACTTTAAGGCCCTTAGCATTTAGGAGTGAACTCGAGTCACGAGTTATACTCGGAACTTACAACTGGACTACCTCTACACTCAAATCATATCTTATTTCATTTACATTAAGACGTCCCATAAGAAAGAAGAGATAGGCTCTACATATATTACCTTTTATCATATAGAAGCCTTAAACGACAATAACTCAACTATTACAGGAGTTCTACCATCACGAAGTGGATAAGAATTATAAATTGTACTCGGAACTTCACGAATGGAGTTATTCCCATGTTTCATATGTATAAACCATTCATAAATTATATGTAATACATGCCAAAAGAAGGAGGAATAGCTTTACATACACTACTTTTCAGCATATAGAAGACTTAGAAGTCCATAACTCAACTATCGCAGGAGTTTTAATATCTAGAAGTGAATAAGATTGATGAACCATACTCGGGGTTCTATGAATGGAATTATTCTCACATTACATACACAATTCACTTAAGACTAAGACATGCCAAAAGAAAAGAAGATAAGCTTTACATACTTATGCCGAAAATATGCCAAAAGAAAGCTTCACATACCTTTTACGGATTAATATTTACCACGTTCGCCTCGTCATCCTCTGAACCTATTTAACACGAAAGAAATGTGAATGTCAACACGAAAAACTGGCAAAATCGCCTAATTCCTATTGCGTCGCCAATAAAATGCTCCTAAACCCTTCTAAAGCGTCGATGGAGCTACTGGAGTCGTTCTTTAGCTCGTTATGGACGCTACTATGGAAGAATCAAAGAAAATTTGACCTGGACCCCCGGCACCTAAAAAATCTGTGGGCTAACACACATGAAAAACTGGCAAAATCGCTTAATTCCTATTTCGTTGCCAATAAAATGCTCTTAAACCCCTCTAAAGCGCTGACGGGGCTACTGAAGTTGTTCCCCATGTCGTTACGAATGCTATTATAGAAGAATCCAAGAAAATTTGACTCGGACCCCCGGCACCTAAAAAATCTATGGGCTAACACACACGAAAAACTAGCAAAATCACCTAAATCCTAATGCGTCGCCAATAAAATAATCCTAAATCCTTCTAAAGCACCGCCGGAGCCACTAGAGTCATTTCCTAGGTCGTTACGAATGCTACTATAGAAGAATCTAAGAAAATTTGACACAGATCCCCGGCATCTAAAAAATCTGTGGGCTAACATACACGAAAAACTGGCAAAATTGCCTAATTTCTATTGCGTCGCCAATAAAATGCTCTTTAATCCTTCCAAAGCGTTGCCGGGGCTACTGGAATCATTTCCTAGGTCATTACGGACGCTACTATGGAAGAATCCAAGAAAATTTGACCCGCACCCCCAGCACCTAAAAAATCTGTGGGCTAACACACATGAAAAACTAGCAAAATTGTCTAATTCCTATTGCGTCTCCAATAAAATGCTCCTAAACTCTTCTAAAGTGCCGCTGGGTCTACTGGAGTCATTCTCTAGGTCGTTGCAGATGCTACTATAGAAGAATCTAAGAAAATATGACTAGGAACCCCGACACCTAAAAAATCTGTGGGCTAACACAAATAAAAAAGTGAAAAAATCGCCTAATTCCTATTTCGTTGCCAATAAAATGCTCCTAAAACCCTCTAAAGCGCCACCGGGGCTACTAGAGTCGTTCCGCAAAACGTTATGAATGTTACTATGGAAGCATCCATGAAAATTCGACCCGGACCCCCGACACCTAAAAAATCTGTGGGCTAACACACACGAAAAACTGGCAAAATCGCCTAATTCCTATTGCGTCGCCAATATAATGCTCCTAAACCCTTCTAAAGCGTCGCTGGTCTACTAGATTCATTCCCTAGGTCGTTACGATTACTACTATTGAAGAATCCAAGAATATTCAACCCGTACCCCTAGCACCTCAAAAATATGTGGACTAACATACGAAAAACTGGCAAAATCGTCTAATTCCTATTGCGTCGCCAATACAATGCTCCTACACCCTTCTAAGGCGCCGCCGAAGCTACTGGAGTCGTTCCCTAGGTCGTTACATATTTTACTATGGAGAATCATAGAAAATTCGACCCGTACCCCCAACAGCTAAAAAATTGGTGGGTTAACACACACGAAAAACTGGCAAAATCGCCTAATTCATATTGCATCACCAATAAAATGCTCCTAAACCCTTCAAAAGTGCCGCCAGGGCTACAAGAGTCATTCCCTAGGTCATTACAGACGCAACTATGGAAGAATCCAAGAAAATTCGACTCGAAACCCCGCCACCTAAAAAATCTGTGGGCTAACACACATGAAAAACTATCAAAATTGCCTAATTCTATTTCGTTGCCTATAAAATGCTCCTAAACCCCTCTAAAGCGCCGCCGGGGCTACTTGAGTCATTCCTAGGTTGTTACGAACGCTACTATGGAAGAATACATGAAAATTCGACCGGGACCCCTGGCACCTAAAAAATCCGTGGGCTAACACACACGAAAAACTAGCAAAATTGCCTAATTCCTATTGCGTCGTCAATAAAATGCTTTTAAACCCTTCTAAAGTGACGCTGGGTCTACTGTAGTCATTCCTTAGGTCGTTACGAACGCTACTATGGAAGAATCAAAGAAAAATTTGACTCGAACCCTGGCACCTAAAAAATCTGTGGGCTAACACACACGAAAAACTGGTAAAATCACCTAATTACTATTGCGTCGCCAATAAAATGCTCCTAAGCCCTTCTTAAGCACCGCCAGAGCTGCTGGAGTCATTCCGTAGGTCGTTACAGACGCAACTATGGAATTATCTAAGAAAATTCAACCCGGACCCCCGACACCTAAAAAATCTGTGGGATAACACATACGAAAAACTAGCAAAATTGCCTAGTTCCTATTGCATCGCCAATAAAATGTTCCTAATCCCCTCTAAAGCGCTGTCGGGGCTACTGGAGTCATTCCCTAGGTCATTACAAACGCTACTATAGAAGAATCCAAGAAAATTCGACCCAGAACTCGGCACCTAAAAAATCCGTGGGCTAACACACACGAAAAACTGGCAAAATCGCCAAACTCCTATTTCATTGCCAATAAAATATTCTTGAACCCCTCTAAAGTGCAGCTGGGGCAACTGGAGTCGTTCCATAGGTCGTTACGGATGCTACTATGGAAGAATCTAAGAAAATTCGACCCGGACCCCCGGCACCTAAAAAATCTATGGGCTAACACACGAAAAACTGGCAAAATCGTAAAATTCCTATTTCGTCGCTAATAAAATTTTCCTACACCCTTCGAAAGCAACGCTGGGTCTACTGGAGTCGTTCTCTAGGTCGTTACGGATTCTACTATGTAAGAATCCAAAAAAATTCGACTCGGACTCCCGACACCTAAAAAATTAGTGGGTTAACACACACAAAAAACTGGCAAAATTGCCTAATTCCTATTGCATCGCTAATAAAATACTCCTAAACCCTTCTAAAGCGCAGCCGGGGCTACAAGAGTCGTTCCCTAGGTCGTTATGGATGCAACTATGGAAGAATCCAAGAAATTTTGACTCAGAACCCCGGCACTTAAAAAATCCGTGGGCTAACACACATGAAAAACTGGCAAAATTACCTAATTCTATTTTGTCGCCAATAAAATGATCCTAAACCCCTCTAAAGCACCGCCTGGGCTACTGGAGTTATTTCCTAGGTCGTTACGAACGCTACTATGAAAGAATCCATGAAATTTCAACTCGGACCCCCGACACCTAAAAAATATGTGAGCTAACACACATGAAAGACTGGCAAAATCGCCTAATTCCTATTGCGTCGCCAATAAAATGCTCCTAAACCCTTCTAAAGCACCGCCGAGGCTATTGTAGTCATTTCCTAGGTCGTTATGGACGCTACTATAGAAGAATTCAAGAAAATACGACCTCGACCCCTGGCACCTAAAAATATCTTGGGCTAACACACACGAAAAACTAGCAAAATTGCCTTCTTCCAATTGCGTCGCCAATAAAATGCTCCTAAACCACTCTAAAGTGTCGCCAGGGCTACTGGAGTCGTTCTCTCGGTTGTTACAGACGCTACTATGGAAGAATCCAAGAAAATTCGACCCATACCCCGGTACCTAAAAAATCCATGGGCTAACACACACGAAAAACTGGCAAAATCGCCTAACTCCTATTTCGTTGCTAATAAAATGATCCTAAACCCCTCTAAAGCACCGCCGGGCCTACTGGAGTCGTTCCCCAGTTCATTATGAATGCTAATATTGAAGAATCCATGAAAATTCGACCTGGACCCCTGGCACCTAAAAAATCTAAAGGCTAACACACACGAACAACTGGTCAAATCGGCTAATTCCTGTTGCGTCGCCAATAAAATGCTCCTAAACCCTTCTAAAGTGCAAGCCGGGCTACTGGAGTCGTTCCCCAGGTCGTTACGAATGCTACTATAGAAGAATCTAAGACAATTCGACCTAGACCCCCGGCACCAAAAAAATCTATGGGCTAACACACACGAAAAACTATCAAAATCGCTTAATTCTTATTGCGTCGCCAATAATATGCTCCTAAACCCTTCTAAAGCGCCGTCGGGGCTCCTAGAGTCGTTCTCTAGGTCATTACGGATGCTACTATGGATGAATCCATGAAAATTCAACCCGGACCCCCGACACCTAAAAAATCTGTGGGCTAACACACACAAAAAATTGGCAAAATCACCTAATTCCTATTTTGCTACCAATAAAATGCTTCTAAACCCCTCTAAAGCACCGCCGGGGCTACTGGAGTCGTTCCCCAGGTTGTTACAAATGATACTATTGAAGAATCCAAGAAAAGTCGACCCAGACCCCCGACACCTAAAAAATCAGTGGGCTAACACACACGAAAAACTAGTAAAATTGCCTAATTCCTACTGCATCGCCAATAAAATGCTCTTTAATCCTTCTAAAGCGCTTCCGGTGCTACTGGAATCATTTACTAGGTCATTACAGACGCTACTATGGAAGAATCCAAGAAAATTCAACCCGGACCCCCGGCACCTAAAAATCTGTGGGCTAACACACATGAAAACCTGGCAACATTGCCTAATTCCAATTGTGTTGCCAATAAAATGCTCTTAAACCCATGTAAAGCACCACCGGATCTACTGGAGTCATTCCCTAGGTCGCTAGGGACGCTACTATTGAAAACTCCAAGGAAATTGGACCCGAACCCTGGCACCTAAAAAATCTGTTGGCAAACACACACGAAAAATTGACAAAATCGCCTAATTCCAAATTCGTTGCCAATAAAATACTCCTAAACCCCTCTAAAGCACAACCGGGATACTGGAGTAGTTACCCAGGTCGTTATGAACGCTAATATAGAATAATCCAAGAAAATTGGACCCGGATCCCCAGCACCTAGAAAATTTGTGGGCTAACATAGACGAAAAACTGGCAAAATTACCTAATTTCTATTACGTCGCCAATAAAATGCTCATAAACCCCTTTAATGTGCCTTCGGGGCTACTGGATTTGTTCCCTAGGTCGTTACGAATGCTACTATATAACAATCCAAAAAAAATCGAAATGGACGCCCGACACCTAAAAAATCTATGGGCTAACACACACGATAAACTGGCAAAATTGCCTAATTCTATTGCGTCGACAATAAAATACTACTAAACTCTTCTAAAGTACCGCCGGGGCTACTGGAGTCATTCTCTATGTCGTTACGGACACTACTATGGAAGAATCAAAGAAAATTCGACCCGAACCCTCGGCACCTAAAAAATCTGTGGGCTAACACACACGAAAAACTAGCAAAATCGCCTAATTCCTACTGCGTCGCCAATAAAATGCTCCTAAACCCTTCTAAAGCGCCGTTGGGGATACTAGAGTCATTCCTTAGGTCATTACAGACTCTACTATGGAAGAATCAAAGAAAATTCGACCCGGACCCTCGGCACCTAAAAAATCAATTGGCTAACACACACGAAAAATTGGCAAAATAACCTAATTCCTATTTTGTTACTAATAAAATATTTCTAAACTCCTTTAAAGCACTGCCGGGGCTACTGGAGTTGTTCCCCAGGTTGTTACGAATGCTATTATGGAAGAATCCAAGAGGATTCGACCCGGATCCCCGGCAGCTAAAAAATCTGTGGGCTAACACACACGAAAAACTAGCAAAATTGCCTAATTCCTATTGCATTGCCAATAAAATGCTCCTAAATCCTCACAAAGCACTGTCGGGGCTACTGGAGTCATTTCCTAGGTCATTACGAATGCTACTATGAAAGAAATCCAAGAATATTCAACCCAGACCCCCAGAACCTAAAAAATCTGTGGGCTAACACACACGAAAAATTGGCAAAATTGCCTAATGACTTTTGCGTCGCCAATAAAATACTCCTAAACCCTTCTAAAGCACTGTCGGGGCTAGTGGAGTCGTCCTGTAGGTCGTTACGGACACTACTATGGAAGAATCCAATAAAATTCAACCCGGACCCCCGGCACTTAAAAAATCTGTGGGTTAACACAAACGAAAAACTGACAAAATTTCATAATTCCTATTGCATCAGCAATAAAATGCTTCTAAACCCCCCTAAATCACCGCTGGGGATATTGGAGTCCTTCCCTAGGTCGTTACGAACGCTACTATGGAATAATCCAAGAAAATTCAATATGAACCTCCGGCACCTAAAAGATCCGTGGGCTAATACACACGAAAAACTGGTAAAATTACCTAATTCATATTGCGTCGCCAATAAAATACTCCTAAACCCTTCAAAAGCGCCGTCGGGTCTACTGGAGTGGTTCCCTAGGTCGTTACGGATGCTATTATGGAAGAATCCAAGAAAATTAGACCCAAACCCCCGGTACCTAAAAAATCTGTGGGCTAACACATACAAAAAACTGACAAAAATCGCCTAATTCTTATTTCATTGCCAATAAAATGCTCTTAAACCCCTGTAAAGAGCCTCCACGGCTACTAAGTCCTTCTCTAGGTCTTTACGGATGCTACTATGAAAAAATCCAAGAAACTTCAACCCGGACCCTCGTTACCTAAAAAATCTGTGGGCTAACACACACGAAAAACTAGCAAAATAGACTAATTCCTATTGCATCATAAATAAAATGCTCCTAAAAAATCTGTGCGCTAACACACACGAAAAACTAGAAAAATAGCCTAATTCCTATTTTGTTACCAATACAATACAACAGAACCCCTGTAAAGCGCTGCCGGGGCTACTGGAGTCATTCCCTAGGTCATTACGGATGCTACTATGGTAGAATCCAAGAAAATTCGACCCAAACCCCGACACCTAAAAAATCCGTAGGCTAACACACAAAATAACTGGCAAAATTGCCTAATTCCTATTGCGTCGCCAATAAAATGCTCCTAAACCCCTCTAAAGCGCTGCCGGGGCTACTGGAATCGTTCCCTAGGTCGTGAAGGACGTTTCTATGGAAGAATCCAAGAAAATTCGATCCGAATACCCGTCACCTAAAAAATTCGTGGGCTAACACACACGACAAACTGGAAAAATCACCTAATTCGTATTGCATCGCCAATAAAATGCTTCTAAACCCCTCTAAAGCACTGCCGGGGCAACTGGAGTCGTTCCCTAAGTCATTACAGACGCTACTATGAAAGAATCCAAGAAAATTCGACCCGGACCTCCAGCACTTAAAAATTCCATGGGATAACACACATGAAAAATTGGCAAAATTGCCTAATTACTATTGCATCGCCAATAAAATAATTCTAAACCCTTTTAAAGCACCGTCAGGGCTACTGGAGTCGTTCCCTAGGTCATTATGGACATTACTATAAAATAATCAAAGAAAATTCGACCTGGACCCCCGGTACCTAAAAATTCTGTGGGCTAACACACATGAAAAACTGATAAAATTGTCTAATTCTTGTTGCATTGCAAATAAAATGCTCCTAAACCCCTCTAAAGAACCTCCGGGGCTACTGGAGTCATTCCCTAGGTCGTTACAGACTCTACTATGGAAGAATCCAAGAAAATTCAACCTGGACGCCCGACACCTAAAAATCCGTGGGCTGACACACACGAAAAATTGGCAAAATGGCTTAATTCTGTCGCGTCCCCAATAAAATTCTTCTAAACCCCTCTAAAACATTGCTGGGGCTACTGGAGTCATTGCCTAAGTCATTACGGACATTACTAAGGAAGAATTTAAGAAAATTCGGCCCGAACACCCGGCACCTAAAAATTCTGTGGGCTAACACATACGAAAAACTGGCAAAATCGCCTAATTCTTATTGCGTCGCTAATAAAATGCTCCTAAACACTTCTAAAGAGACGTCGGGGATACAAGAGTCGTTCCCTATGTCGTTACAGATGCTACTATGGAAGAATCCAAGAAAATTCGACCAGGACCCCCGACACCTTAAAAATCTGTGGGCAAACACACACGAAAAACTGGCAAAATCTCCTTATTCCAATTTTGTTGCCAATAAAATGCTACTAAACCCCTCTAATGCGCCGCCGGGTTACTGGAGTTGTTCCCTAAGTCGTTACGAATGCTACTATGGAAGAATCCAAGAACATTCAACCCAGACCCCCGGCACCTAAAAAATCTAAGGGCTAACACCACGAAAAACTGGCAAAATTGCCTAATTCCTATTGCGTCGCCAATAAAATACTCCTAAACCCTTCTAAAGCGCTGTCGGGGCTACTGGAGTCGTTCCCTAGGTCGTTACGGATGCTACTATAGAAGAATCTAAGAAAATTTGACACAGATCCCCGGCACCTAAAAAATTGGTGGGTTAACACACAGGAAAAACTGGCAAAATCGCCTTATTCCTATTTCGTTGCCAATAAAATGCTCCTAAACCCCTCTAAAGCGCAGTCGGGGCTACTGAAGTTGTTCCCCATGTCGTTACGAATGCTACTATTGAAGAATCAATGAAATTTTGATCCGGCCCCCTAGTACCTAAATAATCTGTGGGCTAACACACACAAAAAACTGGCAAAATCGCCTAATTCCTATTGCATCGCCAATAAAATACTCCTAAACCCTATTAAAGCACCGCCGAGGATACTGGAGTTGTTACTTAGGTCGTTACGGATGCTACTATAGAAGAATCCAAGAAAATTAGATACAGATCCACGAAATCTAAAAAATCTGTGTGCTAACATAAACGAAAAACTGGCAAAATCGCCTAATTCCTATTTCATTGCCAATAAAATATTCCTAAACTTCTCTAAAGCACCGTTGGGGCTACTGGAGTCGTTCCCTCGGTTGTTACGGATTCTACTATGGAAGAATGCAAAAAAATTTAACCCGAACCACCGACACCTAAAATTTCAATGGGCTAACACACTCGAAACACTGGCAAAATCACCTAATTTCTATTGCATCGCCAATAAAATGCTCCTAAACCCTTCTAAAGCGCTGCTGGAGCTACTGGAGTCATTCCCTAGGTCGTTACGGACGCTACTATGGAATAATCTAAGAAAATTCAATCCAGACCTCCGGCACCTAAAAACTTTGTGGGCTAACACACTCGAAAAACAGGCAAAATTACCTAATTTCTATTGCGTCGCAAATAAAATGCTCATAAACCCCTCTAAATTGTCGTTGGGGCTACTGGTATCATTTCCTAGGTCGTTACAGATGCTACTATAGAAGAATCGAATAAAATTCTACCCCAACCCCCGACACCTAAAAAATTTATGGGCTAACGCACACGAAAAACTGGAAAATTGCCTAACTCCTATTGCGTCGCCAATAAAATACTCCTAAACCCCTCAAAAGCACTGTCGGGCTACTAGAGTCGTTACCTAGGTTGTTACGGATGCTATTATTGAAGAATCCAATAAAATTCGACCCAGACCCCTGGCACCTAAAAAATTTGTGGGCTAACACACACGAAAAACTAACAAAATCGCCTAATTCCTATTTAATTGCCAATAAAATACTCCTAAACCACTGTAAAGCGCCTGCAGGGATACTAAAGTCGTTCTCCAGGTCTTTACGTATGTACTATGGAATAATCCAAGAACATTTGACCCTTACCCTCATTACCTAAAAAATCTATGGGCTAACACACACGAAAAACTAGCAAAATAGCCTAATTCCTATTGCGTCCCCAATAAAATGCTCCTAAACCCTTCTAAAGTGCCACCGGGGATACTGGAGTCGTTCCCTAGGTCGTTATGAATGCTAATATGGAAGAATACAAGAAAATTCGACCCGGATCCTTGGCATCTAAAAAATCTATGGGCTAACACACACGAAAAACTAGCAAAATAGCCTAATTCCTATTTTATCACCAATACAATACTCCAGAACCCTTGTAAAGCGTTGCCGAGGCTACTGGAGTCGTTCCCTAGGTCGTTATGGATGCTTCTATGGAAGAATCCAAGAAAATTCGACCCGAGCCCCCGGCACCTAAAAAATTCATGGGCTAACACACACGACAAACTGGAAAAATCGCCTAATTCGTATTGCATCGCCAATAAAATGCTTCTAAATCCCTCTAAAGCACCGCTGGGGCTACTGGAGTCGTCCCCTAGGTCGTTACAAACACTACTATGGAAGAATCCAAGAAAATTTGGCCCGAACCTCCAGCAACTAAATATTCCGTGTGCTAAGACACATGAAAAATTGGCAAAATTGCCTAATTACTATTGCGTCGCCAATAAAATGCTCTTAAACCCTTCTAAAGCACCGTCAGGGCTGCTAAAGTCGTTCCCCAGGTCGTTACGGACGTTACTATAAAATAATCAAAGAAAATTCGACCTGGACCCCCAACACCTAAAAAATCTGTGGGCTAACACACACAAAAAACTGGCAAAATTGCCTAATTCTTGTTTCATTGCCAATAAAATGCTCCTAAACCCCTCTAATGCACCTCCGGGGCTACTGGAGTCATTCCCTAGATCGTTATAGATGCTACTGTGTAAGAATCCAAGAAAATTCGACCTGGACGCCCGACATCTAAAAAATCTGTAGGCTAACACACACGAAAAACTAGCAAAATCGCCTAATTCTATTGCATCCCCAATAAAATGCTCCTAAACCCCTCAAAAGCGCCTCTGATGTTACTCGAGTCGTTCACCAAGTCGTTATAGATGCTACAATAGAAGAATCTAAGAAAATTCGACTTGGACCCCCGGCACCTAAAAATCTGTGGCTAACACACATGAAAAACTGGCAAAATTGCCTAATTCTTATTGCGTCGCCAATAAAATGCTCCTAAACCCTTCTAAACATCGTCGAAGCTACTGGAGTCATTCCCTAGGTCGTTAAGGACGCTAGTAGGGAAGAATCCATGAAAATTTGACCCGAACCCCCGGCACCTAAAAAACCTGTGGACTATCACACATGAAAAACTAGCAAAATCGACTAATTCCTATTTTGTTGCCAATAAAATGCTCCTAAACCTCTCTAAAGCGCCGCAGGGGCTATTGGAGTCCTTCCCCAGATCGTTAAGAGTGCTACTATAGAAGAATACAAGAAAATTCGACCCAGACCCCCGGCACCTATAAAATTTGTGGGCTAACACACATGAAAAACTGGCAAAATTGCCTAATTTTTATTGTGTCGCCAATAACATACTCCTAAACCCCTGAAAAGTACCGTCGGGGCTACTCGAGTCGTTACCTAGGTCGTTATGAATGCTATTATAGAAGAATCCAAGAAATGACCCCGACCCCTAGCATCTACAATATCTGTGGGCTAACACACATGAAAAATTGGCAAAATCGCCTAATTCCTATTGTGTCACCAATAAAATGCTCATAAACCCCTCTAAAGTGCCATCGGGGCTACTGGATTCATTCCCTAGGTCGTTACGGATTCTACTATGGAAGAATCCAAGAAAATTCAACTCAACCCCCTGGCACCTAAACAATCTATGGCTAACACACACGAAAAACTGGCAAAATCACCTAATTACTATTACATCGCCAATAAAATGCTCCTAAGCCCTTCTAAAGCACCCCCGGGGCTACTGGAGTCGTTCTCTAAGTCGTTACAGACGCTACTATGGAAGAATCTAAGAAAATTCGACCCGGACCCCCGGCACCTAAAAAATCTGTAGGCTAAACAAATAGAAAACAAACTGGCAAAATTGCCTAATTCTTATTTTGTCACTAATACAATACTTCAGAACCCCTGTAAAGCGCTATCGGGGAGACTGGAGTCGTTCCCCAGGTCGTTACATATGCTACTATAGTAGAATCTAAGAAAATTCGACCCCGACCCCCGGCACCTAAAAAATCCATTGACTAACACATATAAAAAACTGGCAAAATCGCCTAATTCCTATTGCATCGTCAATAAAATTCTCCTAAATCCTACTAAAGCGCCGCCGGGGCTACTGGAGTCGTTCCCTAAGTCATTACGGACGCTACTATGGAAGAATTCAAGAAAATTCAACCTGGACCCCCGGCACCTAAAAAATCTGTGGCCTAACACACACACGAAAAACTTGCAAAATTGCATATTTCTTGTTGCATCACCAATAAAATGCTCCTAAACCCTCTAATGCGCCTCCGAGGCTACTGGAGTCATTCCTTAGGTCATTACGGACACTACTATATAAGAATCCAAAAATATTCTTCCCGGACTCCTGACACCTAAAAAATCTGTGCGCTAACATACATGAAAAACTGGCAAAATCACTTAATTTTATTATGTAGCCAATATAATGCTCATAAACCCATCTAAAGCACCGCCGGGGCTACTGGAGTCTTTCCCTAGGTCATTACAGACGCTATTATGGAAGAATCTAAGAAAATTCGACCCAAACACCAGCACCTAAAAAATCCGTGGGCTAAAACACATGAAAAACTAGCAAAATCGTCTAATTCCTATTCCCTCGCCAATAAAATGCTCCTAAACCTTTTTAAAGCGCCGCGGGGGCTACTGGAGTCGCTCCCTAGGTCGTTACGGATGCTACTATAAAAGAAGCCAAGAAAATTCGACCCAAACCCCCAGCACCTAAAAAATTCGTGGACTAACACACGCGAAAAACTGGCAAAATCATTTAATTCCTATTTTATTTCCAATAAAATGCTTCTAAACCCCTCTAAAGCGCCGCCGGCGCTACTGGAGTCGTTCCCCGGGTCATTACGAACACTACTATGGAAGAATTCAAGAAAATTCGACCCGGACCCTCGGCACCTAAAAAATCTATGGGCTAACACACATGAAAAACTGGAATATTCGTGTCGCCAATAAAATGCTCCTAAACCCTTCAAAAGCACCGTTGGGTTATTGGAGTCATTACCTAGGTCTTTATGGATGCTATTATGGAAGAATCCAAGAAACGACCCAGACCCCTGCACCTAAAAATTCTGTTGGCTAACACACACGAAAGACTGGCAAAATCGCCTAATTCCTATTGCATCGCCAATAAAATGCTCCTAAACCCCTCTAAAGCATCATCGGGGCTACTGGAGTCGTTCCCTAGGTCGTTACGGATTCCACTATGGAAGAATCCAAGAAAATTCAACCCGGACCCCTGGCACCTAAAAAATCTGTGGGCTAACAGACACGAAAAACTGGCAAAATCACCTAATTACTATTGCGTCGCCAATAAAATGCTCCTAAGCCCTTCTAAAGCATCGCCGGGGCTAATGGAGTCGTTCCTTAAGTTGTTACGGATGCTACTATGGAAGAATCTAAGAAAATTCGACCCGGACCCCCGGCACCTAAAAAATCTATAGGCTAACAAATACAAAAAACTGGCAAAATTGCCTAATTGCTATTTTGTCACCAATACAATACTCCAGAACCCCTGTAAAGTCTTGCCGGGGCGACTGGAGTCATTCCCAGGTCGTTACGTATACGACTATGATAGAATCTAAGAAAATTCGACCCAAACCCCCGGCATCTAAAAAATATGTGGGCTAACAAACACGACAAACTGGTAAAATCATCTAATTCCTATTGCATCGCCAATAAAATGCTCCTAAACCCTTGTAAAGCGCCGTTGGAGCTACTGGAGTCATTCTTTAGGTCGTTATGGACCCTACTATGGAAGAATCAAAGAAAATTTGACATGGACCCCCGGCACCTAAAAATTCTGTGAACTAACACACACGAAAAACTGGCAAAATCGCCTAATTTCTATTTCATTGCTAATAAAATGCTCCTAAACCCCTCTAAAGCGCCGCCGGGGCTACTGCAGTTGTTTCCCATGTCGTTACGAATGCTACTATGGAAGAATCCATGAAACTTTGACCCGGACCCCCGGCACCTAAAAAATCTGTGGGATAACACACACGAAAAACTAGCAAAATCGCCTAAATCCTAAAACGTCGCCAAAAATATGCTCCTAAACTCTTCTAAAGCGCCGCCGGGGCTACTGGAGTCGTTCCCTAGGTCATTTTGAATGCTACTATAGAAGAATCCAAGAAAAGTTGACACAGATCCCCGACATCTAAAAAATCTGTGGGCTAACATAAATGAAAAACTAGCAAAATCTCCTTATTCCTATTTCATTGCCAATAAAATGCTCCTAAAATTCTCTAAAGCACCGTTGGGGCTACTGGATTCGTTCCCCATGTCGTTTCGGATGCTACTATAAAAGAATCCAAGAAAATTCGCCTCGAACCCCTGGCACAGAAAAAATCTGTGGGCTAACACACACAAAAAACAAGCAAAATTGCCTAATTCCTATTGCGTCACCAATAAAATACTCCTAAACACCTCAAAAGCACCGTCGGGGCTACTGGAGTCGTTCCCTAGGTCGTTACAGAAGCTACTATGGTAGAATCCAAGAAAATTCGACCGGACTCCCGGCACCTAAAAAATCTATTGGCTAACACACACGAAAAACTGGCAAAATCATCTAATTTCTATTGCATCACCAATAAAATGCTCCTAAACCCCCTTAAACCGCCTCCGTTGCTACTAGAGTCGTTCCCCAAGGATTTAGAGACGTTATTATGGAAGAATCTAAGAAAATTCGACTAGGAACCCCAGCACCTAAAAAATCCATGGGCTAACACACATGAAAAAGTGGAAAAATCGCCTAATTCCTATTTCGTTGCCAATAAAATGCTCCAAAACCCCTCTAAAGTGCCGTCGGGGCTACTAGAGTCGTTCCCCAGAATGTTACGAATGCTACTATGGAAGAATCCATGAAAATTCGACCCGAACCCCCGGCACCTAAAAAATCTGTGGGCTAACACACACGAAAAACTAGTAAAATCGCCTAATTCCTAGTGCATCGCCAATAAAATGTTCCTAAGCCCTTCTAAAGCACCGCCAGGGCTACTAGAGTCGTTCCCTAAGTCGTTACGGTCGCTACTATGGAAGAATCTAAGAAAATTCGACTCAGACCCCCGGCACTTAAAAAATCAGTGGGCTAACAAATATAAAAAACTGGCAAAATTGCCTAATTCCTATTTTGTCACCAATACAATACTCCAGAACCCCTGTAAAGCCCTGTCGGGGTGACATGAGTCATTCCCTATATCGTTACGGACGTTACTATGGAAGAATCCAACAAAATTCGACCCGAACCCCTAGCACGTAAAAAATATGTGGGCTAACACACATGAAAAACTGGAAAAATTGCCTAATTCCTATTACGTTGCCTATAAAGTGCTCCTAAACCCTTTTAAAGCACCGCCGAGGCTACTGGAGTCGTTCCCTAGGTCGTTATAGACGCTACTATAGAAGAAGCCAAGAAAATTCGATACGGACCCCCAACACCTAAAATATTTGTGGACTAACACACACGAAAAATTGGCAAAATCACTTAATTCCTATTTCGTTACCAATAAAATGCTTCTAAAACTCTCTAAAGCACCGCCGGGGCTACTAGAGTCGTTCCCCAGGTCATTACGAACACTACTATTGAAAAATCCAAGAAAATTCGACCTGGACCCCCAACACCTAAAAAATCTGTGGGCTAACACACACGAAAATTGGCAAATTCGCCTAATTCCTATTGCGTCGCCAATAAAATGCACCTAAACCCCTCTAAAGCATCGTCGGGTCTACTGGAGTCGTTCCCTAGGACGTTACGGATTCTACTATGGAAGAATCCAAGAAAATTCAACCCGGACCCCTGCCACGTAAAAAATCAGTGGGCTAACACACACGAAATACTAGCAAAATTGTCTAATTCCTATTGCATCGCCAATAAAATACTCCTAAACCCCTCTAAAGCACCGTCGAGGCTATTAGAGTTGTTGCCTAGGTCGTTACGGATTCTACTATGGAAGAATACAAGAAAATTCAACCAGGACCCCTGGCACCTAAAAAATCTGTGGACTAACACACACAAAAAACTGGCAAAATTACCTAATTACTATTGCGTCGCTAATATAATGCTCCTAAGCCCTTCTAAAGTGCCGCGGGGCTACTGGAGTCGTTCCTTAAGTCTTTAAGGAAGCTAATATGGAAGAATCCAACAAAATTCAACCCGGACCCCGGTATCTAAAAAATCTGTGGCCTAACAAATACAAAAAACTGGTAAAATCGCCTAATTCCTATTTTGTGACCAATACAATACTCCAAAACCCCTGTAAAGCGTTGTCGGTGCGACTAGAGTTGTTCCCTAGGTCGTTACGTATGCTACTATGGTAGAATCCAAGAAAATTCGACCCGAACCCTCGACATCTAAAAACTGTGTGGGCTAACAAACACGACAAACTGGGAAAATTATCTAATTCCTATTGCATCGCTAATAAAATGCTCCTAAACCCTTCTAAAGCATCGATGGAGATACTAGAGTCGTTCCTTAGGTAGTTACGGACGCTACTACGAAAGAATCAAACAAAATTTAACTTGGACCCCCGGCACCTAAAAAATCTGTGGGCTAACACACACAAAAAACTGGCAATATCGCTTAATTTCTATTTCGTTGCCAATAAAATGCTCCTAAATCCTTCTAAAGCGCTGTCGGGGCTACTGAAGTTGTTCCCCTTGTCGTTACGAATGCTATTATGGAAGAATCCAAGAAAATTCGCCCCGAACCCCTGGCACCTAAAATATCTATAGGCTAACACACACAAAAAACTGGCAAAATCACCTAATTACTATTGTGTCGCCAATATAATGCTCCTAAGCCCTTCTAAAGCGCTGCCGGGGCTACTAGAGTCATTCCTTAAGTCGTTACGGATGCTACTATCGAAGAATCCTTGAAAATTCGACCCGGACCCCCGTCACCTAAAAATTCTGTGGGCTAACAAATAACAAAAACTAGCAAAATCGCCTAATTCCTATTTTGTCACCAATACAGTACTCCAGAACCCCTGTAAAGCGCTGTCGGTGCGACTGGAGTTGTTCCCCAGGTCGTTACGTATGCTAATATGGTAGAATCCAAGAAAATTTGACACGAACCCTCGATATCTAAAAAATCTATGGGCTAACAAACACGACAAACTGGGAAAATCATCTAATTCCTATTGCATCGCCAATAAAATGCCCCTAAACCCTTCTAAAGCGTCCATGGAGCTACTTGAGTCGTTCCTTAGGTCGTTACGGACGCTACTATGGAAGAATCAAAGAAAATTTGACCTGGACCCTCGGCATCTAAAAAATCTGTGGGCTAACACACACGAAAAACTGGCAAAATTGCTTAATTCCTATTTCGTTGCCAATAAAATGCTCCTAAACCCCTCTAAAGCGCTGTCGGGGCTACTGAAGTTGTTCCCCATGTTGTTACGAACGCTATTATGGAAGAATCTAAGAAAATTTAACTCGGACCCCCGGCACCTAAAAAATCTATGGGCTAACACATACGAAAAACTAGCAAAATCGCCTAAATCCTAATGTGTCGCCAATAAAATGATCCTAAATCCTTCTAAAGCACCACTGGAGCCACTGGAGTCATTTCCTAGGTCGTTAAGAATGCTACTATAGAAGAATCCAAGAAATTTTGACACAGTTTCCCGGTATCTAAAATATCTTTGGGCTAACATTAACGAAAAACTGGCAAAATTGCCTAATTCCTATTTCATTACCAATAAAATGCTCCTAATTTTCTCTAAATCACCGTCGGGGCTACTAGAGTCGTTCCCAATGTCGTTGCGGATGCTACTATGGAATAATCCAAGAAAATTAGACCTGAACCCCCGGCACCTAAAAAATCTGTGGGCTAACACACACGAAAAATTGACAAAATCGCCTAATTCCAATTTCATTGCCAATAAAATACTCCTAAGCCCCTCTAAAGCATAGCCGGGATACTGGAGTCGTTACCCAGGTCATTACGAACTCTACTATAGAAGAATCCAAGAAAATTCGACTCGGATCCCTAACACCTAGAAAATCTGTGGGCTAACATACACGAAAAACTGGCAAAATTGCCAAATTTCTATTGCGTCGCTAATAAAATGCTCTTTAATCTTTCCAAAGCATTGCCGAGGCTACTAGAGTCATTTCCTAAGTCATTACGGATGCTACTATGTAAGAATCCAAGAAAATTAAACCCGAACCCCCGGCACCTAAAACATCCGTGGGCTAACACACATGAAAAACTGGCAAAATTGCCTAATTCCTATTGCGTTGCCAATAAAATGCTCCTAAACCCATCTAAAGCACCGACGGGGCTACTGGAGTCATTTCCTAGGTCGTTACGGATGCTACTATGGAAGAATCTAAGGAAATTCATCTCGGACCCCGACACCTAAAATATTTGTTGGCTAACACATGAAAAATTGGCAAAATCGCCTAATTCCTATTTCATCATCAATAAAATTCTCCTAAACCATACTAAAGCACCGCCGGGGCTACTGGAGTCATTCCCCATGTCATTACGAACAGTACTATAGAAGAATCCAAGAAAATTCAACTCGGACCCCTGACACCTAAAAAATCTGTGGGCTAACACACACAAAAAACTGGCAAAATCACTTAATTACTATTACGTCGCCAATAAAATGCTCTTAAGCCCTTCTAAAGCACTGTCGGGGCTACTGGAGTCGTTCCCTAGGTCGTTACGAACTCTACTATGTAATAATCCAAAAAAGATTCGAAATGGACACCCGACACCTAAAAAATCTGTGGGCTAACACACACGATAAACTGGCAAAATTGCCTAATTCTATTGCGTCGACAATAAAATGCTACTAAACCCTTCTAAAGCGCCGCCGGGGCTACTGGAGTCATGTCCTAGGTCATTATAGACGCTACTAAGGAAAAATATAAGAAAATTTGACCCGAACCCCTGGCACCTAAAAAATCTGTGGGCTAACACATACGAAAAACTGGCAAAATTGCCTAATTCCTATTGCGTCGCCAATAAAATACTTCTAAACCCTTCTAAAGTGTCGTCGTGGATACTAGAGTCATTCCCTAAGTCATTACGGAATCTACTATGGAAGAATCGAAGAACATTTGACCCAGACCCTCGGCACCTAAAAAATCAATTGGCTAACACGTACAAAAAACTGGCAAAATCACCTAATTCCTATTTCGTTGCTAATAAAATACTCCTAAACTCCTCTAAAGCACCGTTGGGGCTACTGGAGTCGTTCCCCAGGTCGTTACGAATGCTATTATGGAAGAATCCAAGAAAATTCGACCCAGATCCCCGGCACCTAAAAAATCTGTGGGCTAACACACACGAAAAACTGGCAAAATTGCCTAATTCCTGTTGCGTTGCCAATAAAATGCTCCTAAATCCTTATAAAGCGCTGCCGGGGAGACTGGAGTCATTCCCCAGGTCGTTACATATGATACTATGATAGAATCCAAGAAAATTGACCTGAACCCCCGGCTTCTAAAAAATCTGTGGGCTAACAAACACGACAAACTAGCAAAATCATCTAATTCCTATTGCATCGCCAATAAAATGCTCCTAAACCCTTCTAAAGTGCCGCTGGAGCTACTGGAGTCGTTCCTTAGGTCGTTACGGACGCTACTATAGAAGAATCTAAGAAAATTTTACCTGGACCCCCGGCACCTAAAAAATCTGTAGACTAACACAGTCGAAAAACTGGCAAAATCGCCTAATTCCTATTTCGTTGCCAATAAAATGCTCTTAAACCCCTCTAAAGCGCCGACGGGGCTACTGGAGTTATTCTCCATGTCGTTACGAATGCTACTATGGAAGAATCCATGAAAATTTGACCCGGACCCTCGGCACCTAAAAAATCTGTGGGCTAACATACATGAAAAACTAGCAAAATCGCCTAAATCCTAATGCGTCGCCAATAAAATGCTCCTAAACCCTTCTAAAGTGCTGCCGGGGATACTTGATTCATTCCCTATGTCGTTTTGAATGCTACTATAGAGGAATCCAAGAACATTTGACACAGATCCCCAACATCTAAAAATCTGTGGGCTAACATAAACGAAAAACTAGCAAAATCGCCTTATTCTTATTTCATTGCCAATAAAATGCTCCTTAAAAATCCTCTAAAGCACCGTTGGGGCTACTGGAGTCGTTCACCATGTCATTGTGGATGCTAGTATAGAAGAATCCAATAAAATTCTACCCGAACCCCAGCACCTAAAAAATCTATGGGCTAACAGACATGAAAAATAAGCAAAATTGTCTAATTTCTATTGCGTCGCCAATAAAATAATCCTAAATATCTCAAAATTACCGTCGGAGCTACTGGAGTCGTTCCCTAGGTCGTTACGGATGCTACTATGTAAGAATCCAAGAAAATTAGACTGACATCTAAAATATCTGTGGGCTAACATACACGAAAAACTGACAAAATTGCGTAATTCCTATTGCGTCGCCAATAAAATGCTCCTAAACCCTTCTAAAGTGCCGTTGGGTCTACTGGAGACATTCCTTAGGTCGTTACAAATGCTACTATGGAAGAATCCAAGAAAGTTCGACTAGGAACCCCGGCACCAAAAAAATTTGTGGACTAACACAAACAAAAAAGTGGCAAAATCGCCTAATTCCTATTTCGTTGCCAATAAAATACTCCTAAACCCCTCTAAAGCGCCACAGGGGCTACTAGAGTCGTTCCTCAGAACGTTACGAATGCTACTATGGAAGAATACATGAAAATTCGACCCGGACCCCCGGCACCTAAAAAATCTGTGGGCTAACACACATGAAAAACTGGCAAAATCATCTAATTCCTATTGCGTCGCAAATAAAATGCTCCTAAACCCTTCTAAAGCGCCGTCGGGGCTACTAAAGTCATTCCCTAGGTCGTTACGGATGTACTATTGAAGAATTCAAGAAAATTCGACTCGAACCCCCGGCACCTAAAAAATCTGTGGGCTAACACACACGAAAAATTGGCAAAATAGCCTTATTCCTATTGCATTCCCAATAAAATGCTCCTAAACCCCTCTAAAGCACCGCCAGGGCTACTGAAGTCGTTCCCTAGTTTGTTACGTATGCTACTATGGAAGAATCCAAGAAAATTCGACCCGAACCCCCGGCACCTAAAACATCTGTGGGCTAACACATACGAAAAACTAATAAAGTTGCCTAATTCCTATGGCATCACCAATAAAATACTCCTACACCCTTCTAAAGCGCTGTTGGGGCTATTGGAGTTGTTTCCTAGGTCGTTACAGATTCTACTATGGAAGAATCCAAGAAAATTAAACCCGAACCCCTGGCACCTAAAAATATTTGTGGGCTAATACACATAAAAAACTGGCAAAATCACCTAATTTCTATTTCGTCTTCAAAACAATGCTCCTAAACCCCTCTAAAGCGCCACCGGGATACTGGAGTTGTTCCCTAGGTCGTTACGGATGCTACTATAGAAAAATCTAAGAAGATTTGACACAAATCCCCAGCATCTAAAAAATCTGTGGGTTATCATAAAGGAAAAGTTGGCAAAATCGCCTAAATCCTATTTCATTGCCAATAAAATGCTCTTAAACTCCTCTAAAGCTCCTCCGAGTCTACTAGAGTCATTCCCCATGTCGTTGCGGATGCTAATATGGAAGAATCTAAGAAAATTCGACCCGAACCCCCAGCATCTAAAAAATCTGTAGGGTAACACAAACAAAAAACTGTTAAAATTGCCTAATTCCTATTTCATTGCCAATAAAATGCTTCTAAACCTCTCTAAAGTGCCTCCGTGGCTACTGGAGTCATTCCCCAGGTCGTTATTGACGCTACTATGGAAGAATCCAAGAAAATTCGACTTGGAACCCGGCACCTAAAAAATCCATGGGCTAACACACATGAAAAACTGGCAAAATCGCCTAATTCTATTTCGTTGCCAATAAAATGCTCCTAAATCCCTCTAAAGCATCGCTGGGGCTACTGGAGTCTTTCCCCAGGTTGTTACGAACGCTACTATGGAAGAATCCATGAAAATTCGACCCGGACCCCCAGCACCTAAAAAATCTATAGGCTAACACACACGAAAAACTAGCAAAATTGCCTAATTCTTATTGCATCGCCAATAAATGCTTCTAAACCCTTCTAAAGTGCCATTGGGTCTACTAGAGTCATTTCCTGGGTCGTTACGATTGATACTATGGAAGAATCTAAGAAAATTCGACCCGGACCCCGGCACCTAAAAAATCTGTGGGCTAACACACACGAACAATTGGCAAAATTGCTTAATTCGTATTGCGTCGCCAATAAAATGCTCCTAAACCCCTCTAAAGTGCCGTCGGGGCTACTGGAGTCGTTCCCTAGGTCGTTACAGACGCTACTATAGAAGAATCCAAGAAAATTTGACCCAGACCCCGGCACCTAAAAAATCCGTGCGTAACACACATAAAACTCTGGCAAAATCGCTTAACTCCTATTTCATTGCCAATAAAATGCTCATAAACCTCTCTAAAGTGTTGCTGGGGCAATTGGAATCTTTCCCTAGGTCATTAGAGATGTTACTATAGAAGAATCCAAGAAAATTCGACCCGGACCTCCGGCACCTAAAAAATCTGTGGGCTAACACACACGAAAAACTAGTAAAATTGCATAATTCTTATTGCATCACCAATAAAGTGCTCCTAAACCCCTCTAAAGTGTTGTCGGGGCTACAGGAGTCGTTCCCTAGATCGTTACGGATGCAACTATGGAAAAATCCAAGAAAATGCGACTCGGAACCCCGGCGCCTAAAAATTCTATGGGCTAAAACACATGAAAAACTGGCAAAATTGCCTAATTCTAGTTCATTGCCAATAAAATGCTCCTAAACCCCTCTAAAGTGCCGCCGGAGCTACTGGATTCATTCCCTAGGACGTTACGGACGTTATTATTGAAGAATCCAAGAAAATTCAACACGAACCCCTAGCACCTAAAAAATTTGTGGGCTAACACACACGAAAAACTGGCAAAATCACTTAATTACTATTACATCGCCAATAAAATGCTTCTAAGCCCTTCTAAAGCACCGTCGGTGCTACTGGAGTCATTACCTAAGTCGTTACGGACGCTACTATGGAAGAATCAATGAAAAAATTTGACCCGGACGCCCAACACCTAAAAAATACGTAGGCTAACATACACAAAAAACTGGCAAAATCGCCTAATTCCTATTTCATTGCCAATAAAATGCTCCTAAACCCCTGTAAAGAGCCGCCGGGGCTACTGTAGTTGTTCCCCATGTCGTTACGAATGCTACTATGGAAGAATCCATGAAACTTCGACCCTTACCCCTGGCACCTAAAAAATTTGTGGGCTAACACACACGAAAAACTAGTAAAATCGCCTAATTCCTATTGCGTTGCCAATAAAATGCTCCTAAACCCTTCTAAAGCGCCACCGGAGCTAATAGAGTTGTTCCCTAAGTCGTTACGGATGCTACTATGGAAAAATTTAAGAAAATTCGACCCATACCATCGGCACCTAAAAAATCTGTGGGCTAACAAATACAAAAAACTGGCAAAATTGCCTAATTCTAGTTTATTGCCAATAAAATGCTCCTAAACTCCTCTAAAGCACTGTCGAGCTACTGTGGTCGTTCCCCATGTCATTGCGGATGCTACTATGGAAGAATCTAAGAAAATTTGACTCGAACCCCCGGCACCTAAAAAATATGTGGGCTAACACACACGAAAAACAAGCAAAATTGCCTAATTAGTATTGCGTCGCCAATAAAATACTCCTAAACACCTCAAAAATGCCATCGGGGCAACTAGAGTCATTTCGTAGGTCGTTACGGACGCTATTATGGAAGAATCTAAGAAAATTCAACCCGAACCCCCGGCACCTAAAAAATCCGTAGGATAACACACATAAAAAAGTGACAAAATTGTCTAATTCCTATTTCGTTGCAAATAAAATGCTCCTAAACCCCCTTAAAGTGCCTCCGTGGCTACTAGAGTCATTCTCCAGGTCGTTACGGATGCTATTATGGAAAAATCTAAGAAATTTCGACTAGGAACCCCGGCACCTAAAAAATCTGTGGGCTAACACACATAAAAAAGTGATAAAATTGCCTAATTCCTATTTCGTTGCCAATAAAATAATCCTAAACCCCCTTAAAGTGCCTCCATGGCTACAAGAGTCGTTCCCCAAGTCGTTACAGATGCTATTATAGAAGAATATAAGAAAATTCGACTAGGAACCCCGGCACCTAAAATATCCGTGGGCTAACACACATGAAGAAGTGGCAAAATTATCTAATTCCTATTTCGTTGCCAATAAAATGCTCCTAAATCCCCTTAAAGCGCCTCCGTGGCTGCTAGAGTCATTCTCCAGGTCGTTACGGATGATATTATGGAAGAATATAAGAAAATTCGACTAAGAACACTGGCACCTAAAAAATCTGTGGGCTAACAACCAAGACAAACTGACAAAATTGCCTAATTCCTATTTCGTTGCCAATAAAATGCTCCTAAACCCCTCTAAAGAGTCATCGGGGCTAATGCAGTTTTTCCCCATGTCGTTACGAATGCTACTATGAAAGAATCCATGAAAATTCGACCCAGGCCCCTGGCACCTAAAAAATCTGTGGGCTAACACACACGAAAAACTAGCAAAATCGCCTAATTCCTAATGTGTCGCCAATAAAATGCTCCTAAACTCTTCTAAAGCGCCGCCGGTGCTATTGGAGTCATTCCCTAAGTCGTTACGAATGCTACTATGGAAGAATCCAAAACAATTTGACACAGATCCCCGGCATCTAAAAAATCTGTGGGCTAAAATAAACGAAAAACTGGCAAAATTTCCTAATTCCTATTTCATTGCCAATAAAATGCTCCTAAACTTCTCTAAAGCACCATCGGGGCTACTGGAATCGTTCCCCATATTGTTACGAACTCTAATATTGAATAATCTAAGAAAATTTCACCCGGACCCCCGGCACCTAAAAAATCTGTAGGCTAACACACACGAAAAATAAGCAAAATTGTCTAATTCCTATTGCGTCGCCAATAAAATACTCCTAAACACCTCAAAAGCGCCGTCGGGGCTACTGGAGTCCTTCCCTAGGTCGTCATGGACGCTACAATGGAATAATCCAAGAAAATTCGACTAGGACCCCCGGCACCTAAACAATCTGTGGGCTAACACACACGAAAAACTGGAAAAATTGCCTAATTCCTATTTCATTGCCAATAAAATGCTCCTAAACCCCCTTAAAGTGCCTTCCATGGATACTGGAGTCATTACCTAGGTCGTTACAGACGCTATTATGGAAGAATCAAAGAAAATTTGACTAGGAACCCCGGCACCTAAAAAATCTGTGGGCTAACACACATGAAAAAGTGACAAAATTGCCTAATTCCTATTTTGTTGCAAATAAAATGCTCCTAAACATCCTTAAAGCACCTACGTGGCTACTAGAGTTGTTCCCCAGGTCGTTACGGACACTATTATGGAAGAATCTAAGAAAATTTGACTAGGAACCCCGGCACCTAAAAAATCCGTAGGCTAACACACATGAAAAAGTGACAAAATCGCCTAATTTCTATTTCATTGCCAATAAAATGCTCTTAAACCCCTCTAAAGCGCCGCCGGAGCTACTGGAGTTGTTCCCCATATCGTTACGAATGCTACTATGGAAGAATCCATGAAAATGTGACCCGAACCCCCGGCACCTAAAAAATCTGTAGGCTAACACATACGAACAATTGGCAAAATTGCCTAATTCCTATTGCATCGTCAATAAAATGCTCCTAAACACTTTTAAAGTGCCGCTAGGGCTATTGGAGTCGTTCTCTAGGTTGGTACGAACGCTACTATGGAAGACTCCAACAAA
This sequence comes from Solanum dulcamara, assembly GCF_947179165.1. Classification (NCBI taxonomy): domain Eukaryota; kingdom Viridiplantae; phylum Streptophyta; class Magnoliopsida; order Solanales; family Solanaceae; genus Solanum; species Solanum dulcamara. The sequence continues at coordinate 81,127,775 of NC_077238.1, forward strand.
ATTTGACCCGAAACCCTGACACCTAAAAAATCTATGGGTTAACACACACGAAAAACTAGCAAAATCGCCTAATTTCTATTTCATTACCAATAAAATGTTCCTAAACCCCTCTAAAGTACCACCGGGGCTACTGGAGTCATTTCCCAGGTCGTTACAAATGCTACTATGGAAGAATTTAAGAAAATTCGACCCATACCCCTGGCACCTAAAAAATCTATGGGCTAATACACACGAAAAACAGGCAAAATCGCCTAATTCCTATTGCGTCGCCAATAAAATGCTCCTAAACCCCTCTCATGCACCTCCGGGGCTACTAGAATCGTTCTCGAGGTCATTACGGATGCTACTATGTAAGAATCCAAAAATATTTGACATGGACTCCCATCACCTAAAAAATATGTGGGCTAACACACACGAAAAACTGGCAAAATCGCTTAATTTTATTGTGTCGCCAGTAAAATGCTCCTAAACCCCTCTAAAGCACCGCCGGGGCTATTGGATTCTTTCCCTAGGTTGTTACGGACGCTACAATAGAAGAATCCAAGAAAAGTTAACCCGAACTCCGGCATCTAAAAAATCCGTGGGCTAACACATACGAAAAACTAGAAAAATCGCTTAATGTCTATTGCTTCGCCAATAAAATGCTCCTAAACCCTTCCAAAGCACCGCCGGAGCTACTGGAGTCGTTCCCTAGGTCATTATGGACTCTACTATGGAAGAATCCATAAAAATTCGACCCATACCCCCGGCACCTAAAAAGTATATCGGCTCACACACATGAAAAACTAGCAAAATCGCCTAATTCCTATTGCGTCACTAATAAAATGCTCCTAAATCCTTCTAAAGTGTCGTCGGGGCTACTGGAGTCGTTCTCTTGGTTGTTACGGATGCTACTATAGAAGAATACAAGACAATTTGACCCGAACTCCCGGCATCTAAAAAATCTGTGGGCTAACATAAATGAAAATCTGGCAAAATCGCCTAATTCCTATTTCATTGCCAATAAAATGCTCCTAAACTCCTCTAAAGCATCGTCGAGCTACTGTAGTCTTTCCCCATGTCGTTGCGGATATTACTATGGAAGAATCCAAGAAAATTCGACCCGGTCCCCCAGCACCTAAAAAATCTGTGATCTAACACACACGAAAAACTGTCAAAATAGCCTAATTCTTATTGCGTCGCCAATAAAATGCTCCTAAATCCCTCCAAAGCGCTGCTAGGGTACTGGAGTCATTCCCTAGGTCATTACGAACGCTAATATTGAATAATCTAAGAAAATTTCACCCGGACCCCCGGCACCAAAAAAATCTGTGGGCTAACACACACGAAAAACTAGCAAAATTGCCTAATTCCTATTGGGTTGCCAATAAAATGCTCCTAAACCCCTCTAAAAAGTCGGGGGTCTATTGGAGTCGTTCCCTAGGTCGTTATGACCGCTACTATAGAAGAATTCAAGAAAATTCGATCTGGACACCCGTCACCTAAAAATTCTGTGGGCTAACACACATGAAAAACTTGCAAAATTAACTAGTTTCTATTGCATCGCCAATAAAATGCTCCTAAACCCCTCTCATGTGCCTCCGGAGCTATTGGAGTCGTTCCCTAGATCGTTACGGATGCTACTATGTAAGAATCCAACAACATTTGACCCGGATGCCCAACACCTAAAAAATACGTGGGCTAACACACATGAAAAACTGGCAAAATCGCCTAATTCTATTGCGTCGCCAATAAAATGTTCCTAAAACCCTCAAAAGCACTGTCAGGGCTACTGAGTAGTTACGTAGGTCGTTATGGATGCTATTATGGAAGAATCCAAGAAAATTCGACCCGAACCCCCAGCACCTAAAAAATCTGTGGGCTAACACACATGAAAAACTGGCAAACTCGCCTAATTCCTATTGCGTCGCCAATAAAATGCTCCTAAACCCTTCTAAAGCATCTTCGGGGCTAGTGGAGTCGTTCCCTAGGTCGTTACGGATGCTATTATAGAAGAAGGCAAGAAAATTCGACCCGGAGCCCCAGTACTTAAAAAATCCGTGGACTAACACACACGAAAAAAGGGCAAAATCGCCTAATTCCTATTTTGTTTTCAATAAAATGCTTCTAAACCCCTCTAAAGCGCCGCCGGGTCTGCTGGAGTCGTTACCTAGGAAGAATCCAAGAAAATTCAACTGGCCCCGGGCAGCTAAAAAATCTGTGGTCTAACACACATGAAAAACTAGCAAAATCGCCTAATTCCTAATGCGTCGCCAAGAAAATGATCCTAAACCCTTCTAAAGCGCCGTCGGGGCTATTGGAGTCGATCCCTAAAACATTACGAATGCTACTATGGAAGAATCCAAGAAAATTTGACACAGATCCCCGGCATCTAAAAAATCTGTGGGCTAACATAAACAAAAAACTGGCAAAATTGCCTAATTCCAGTTTCATTGCCAATAAAATGCTCCTAAACTACTCTAAAGCATCGTCGGGGATACTGGAGTCGTTCTCCATGTCGTTGCGGATGCTACTATGGAATAATCCAAGAAAATTCAACCCGAACCCCCAGCACCTAAAACATCTGTGGGCTAACACACACAAAAAACAAGCAAAATTGTCTAATTCCTATTGCGTCGCCAATAAAATACTCCTAAACACATCAAAAGCATTGTCGGGGCTACTGGAGTCGTTCCCTAGGTCATTACGGATGCTACTTTGGAAGAATTCAAGAAAATTCGACCCCACCCCTGGAACCTAAAAAATCTGTGGGCTAACACACACGAAAAACTGGCATAATTGCCTAATTCCTATTTCATTGCCAATAAAATGCTCCTAAAACCCTTAAAGTGCCTCTGTGGCTACTAGAGTCATTCTCCAGGTCGTTACGGACGCTATTATGGAAGTATCTAAGAAAATTCAACTAGGAACCCCGGTACCTAAAAAATCCGTGGACAAACACATATGAAAAAGTGACAAAATTGCCTAATTCCTATTTCGTTGCCAATAAAAAGCTCCTAAACCTCCTTAAAGTGCCTACGTGGCTACTAGAGTCGTTCCCCAGGTCGTTACGGATGCTATTATGGAAGAATCTAAGAAAATTCGACTAGGAACCCCGGCACCTAAAAAATTAGTAGGCTAACACATATGAAAAAGTGACAAAATCGCCTAATTCCTATTTTGTTGCCAATTAAATGCTCCTAAACCCCTCTAAAGCGCCGCCGGAGCTACTGGAGTAGTTCCCCATGTCGTAACGAATGCTACTATGGAAGAATCCAAGAAAATTCGACCCGAACCCCCGGCACCTAAAAAATCTGTGGGCTAACACACACAAAAAACAAGCAAAATTGCCTAATTACTATTGCGTCGCCAATAAAATACACCTAAACCCCTCAAAAGCGCCGTCGGGGCTACTGGAGTCGTTCCTTAAGTCGTTACGGATGCTACTAAGGAAGAATCCATGAAAATTAGACCCGGACCCCTGACACCTAAAAAATCCGTGGGCTAACACACACGAAAAACTGGAAAAATCGCCTAATTCCTATTTCATTGTCAATAAAATGCTCCTAAACCCCCTTAAAGTGCCTCCGTGGATACTAGAGTCCTTCCCCAGGTCGTTACGGACGCTATTATGAAAGAATCTAAGAAATTTTGACTAGGAACCCCGGCACCTAAAAAATCTGTGGGCTAACACACATGAAAAAGTGACAAAATTGCCTAATTCCTATTTTGTTGCCAATAAAATGCTCCTAAACATCCTTAAAGCACCTACGTGGCTACTAGAGTCGTTCCCCAAAACCTTACGAATGCTACCATAGAAAAATCCATTAAAATTCGACCTGGACCCCCGGCACCTAAAAAATATGTGGGCTAACACACAGGAAAAATTGGCAAAATTGCCTAATTACTATTGCATCGACAAAAAAATTCTCCTAAACCCTACTAAAGCACCGCCGGGGCTACTGGAGTCGTTCCCTAGGTATTTACGGACTTTACTAAAGAAGAATCAAATAAAATTCGACTAGGAACCCCGACACCTAAAAAATCTGTGGGCTAACACACATGAAAAAGTGACAAAATCGCCTAATTCCTATTTTGTTTAAATAAAATACTCCTAAACCCCTCTAAAGCGCCGCCGAGGCTACTAGAGTCATTCTCTAGGTCGTTACGGACGCTACTATGGAAGAATCCAAAAAATTTGACCAGCCCCCGGCAGCTAAAAAATATGTAGTCTAATACACATGAAAAACTGGCAAAATCGCCTAATTCCTATTGTGTCGCCAATAAAATGCTCCTACACCCTTCTAAAGCACCACTAGGGCTACTGAAGTCGTTCCCTAGGTCGTTACAGATTCTACTATGGAAGAATCAGAGAAAATTTGATTCGGACCCCCAGCACCTAAAAAATTGATGGGTTAACACACGAAAAACTGGCAAAATTGCCTAATTTCTATTTCATTGCCAATAAAATGCTTCTAAACACCTCTAAAGCACCGTCGGGGCTACTGGAGTTGTTCCCCATGTCGTTACGTATGCTACTATGGAAGAATATATGAAATTTCAACTCGAACCCCCGGCACCTAAAAAATCTATGGGCTAACACACATGAAAAACTGGCAAAATCGCCTAATTCTATTTCGTTGTCAATAAAATGTTCCTAAACTCCTCTAAAGCGCCACTAGAGCTACTAGAGTCATTACCTAGGTCGTTACGAACGCTACTATGAAAAAATCCAAGAAGATTCAACCCGGACCCAGGCACCTAAAAAATCTGTGGGCTAACACAAATGAAAAACTTGCAAAATCACCTAATTCCTATTGCATCGCCAATAAAATTCTCCAAAATCCTTCTAAAGCACCGCCGGGGCTACTGGAGTCGTTTCGTATATTGTTAAGGACGCTACTATGGAAGAATCTAAGAAAATTCGACCTGGACCCCCGGCACCTAAAAAATCTGTGGGCTAATAAAAATGAAAAACTAGCAAAATTGCCTAATTCTTGTTGCATCTCCAATAAAATGCTCCTAAACCCTTCTAAAGCGATGCTGGGGCAACTAGACTCGTTCCCTAGGTCGTTACGGACGCTACTATGGAAGAATCCAAAAAATTCAACCCAGACCCCTGGCACCTAAATAATATGTGGACTAACACACATGAACAACTAGCAAAATCGCCTAATTCATATTACGTCGCCAATAAAATGCTCCTACACGCTTCTAAAGCACCACCGGGGCTACTGGAGTCGTTCCCATAGGTCGTTACAGATTCAACTATGGAAGAATCAAAGAAACTTTGACCCGTACCCCCGACATCTAAAAAATTAGTAAGTTAACACATACGAAAAACTGGCAAAATCGCCTAATTCCTATTGCATCGCCAATAAAATGCTCCTAAACCCTTTTAAAGCGTCGCCGGGGCTACTGGAGTTGTTCTCTATGTCATTACGGACACTACGATAGAAGAATACAAGAAATTTTGACCCAGACCCCCAGTACCTAAAAAATCTGTGGGCTAACACATATGAAAAACTGGCAAAATCGCCTAATTCCTATTTCGTTGCCAATAAAATGCTCCTAAATCCTTCCAAAGCGCTGCCAGGGCTACTGGAGTCATTCCCTAGGTCTTTACAAATGCTACTATGGAAGAATCCAAGAAAATTCGACCCGGACCCCGGCCCCTCAAAAATCTGTGGACTAACACACACGAAAAACTAGCAAAATTGCCTAATTACTATTGCGTCGCCAATAAAATGCTCCTAAACCCCTCTAAAGCGCCGCTGGGGCTACTAGAGTCGTTCCCTAGGTCGTTACAGACGCTACTATGGAAGAATCCAAGAAAATTCAACCCAGACCCCAGCACCTAAAAAATCCATGGTTTAACGCTCATGAAAAACTGGCAAAATCGCCTAACTCCTATTTTGTTGCAAATAAAATGGTCCTAAACCCCTCTAAAGTATTGCTGGGGCAACTGTAGTCGTTACCTAGGTTGTTACGGATGCTAATATGGAAGAATCCAAGAAAATTTGACCCAGACCCCCGGCACCTAAAAATTCTGTGGGCTAAGACACACGAAAAAATAACAAAATTGCCAAATTCCTATTGCAAGGCCAATAAAATGCTCCTACACCCTTCTAAAGCGCCGCCGGGGCTACTAGAGTCATTCCCTAGGTCGTTAAGATTCTACTATAGAAAAATCAAAGAAAATTCGACCCGAACCCCTGGCACCTAAAAAATTGGTGGGTTAACACACATGTAAAACTGGCAAAATCGCCTAATTTCTATTGCAGCACTAATAAAATGCTCCTAAACCCTTCTAAAGTGTCGTTGCGCTACAGGAGTCATTCCCTATGTCGTTACGAATGCAACTATGGAAGAATCTAAGAAAATTCAACCCGGACCCCCAGCACCTAAAAATTCCGTGGGCTAACACACATAAAAAACTGGCAAAATCGTCTAATTCTATTTCGATGCCAATAAAATATTCCTAAACCCCTCTAAAGCGCCGCTAGGGTTATTGGAGTCAATCCCCAGGTCGTTACGAAAGCTACTATTGAAGAATCCATGAAAATTCGACTCGCACCTCCGACACCTAAAAAATATGTGGGCTAACAAACATGAAAAACTGGCAAAATCGCCTAATTCCTATTTTGTCACTAATACAATATTCCAGAACACCTATAAAGCGCTGCCGGGGCGACTGGAGTCGTTCCCCAGGTCGTTACGTATGCTACTATAGTAGAATCCAAGAAAATTCGACTAGGAACCCCGGCACCTAAAAAATCTGTGGGCTAATACACATGAAAAAGTGACAAAATTGCCTAATTCCTATTTTGTTGCCAATAAAATGTTCTTAAACCCCCTTAAAGTGCCTCCGTGGCTACTAGAGTCGTTCCCCGGGTCGTTATGGACTCTATTATGGAAGAATATAAGAAAATTCGACTAGGAACCCCGGCACCTAAAAAATCTGTGGGCTAATACACATGAAAAAGTGACAAAATTGCCTAATTCCTATTTCGTTGTCAATAAAATGCTCCTAAACCCCCTTAAAGCGCCTCCGTGGCTACTAGAGTCGTTCCTCAGGTCGTTACAGATGCTATTATGGAAGAATCTAAGAAAATTCGACTAAGAACACCGGCTCCTAAAATGTAGCCCCGACGGTGCTTTAGAGGGGTTTAGGAGCATTTTATTAGCGATGCAATAGGAATTAGGCGATTTTGCCAGTTTTTCGTGTGTGTTAGCCCACGAATTTTTAATGTGCCGGGGGGCCGTGTCTAAATTTCTTGGATTCTTCCATTGTAGACTCCGTAACGACCTGGGGAACGACTCCAGTAGCCCCGGCGGCGCTTTAGAGGGGTTAAGGAGCATTTTATTGGCGACGCAATAGGAATTAGGCAATTTTGCCAGTTTTTCGTGTGTGTTAGACCATAGAATATTTAGGTACCAGGGGTACGGGTCGAATTTTCTTGATTTCTTTTATAGTAGCATCCGTTACGATCTGGAGAATGACTCCAGTAGCCCCGGCGGCGCTTTAGAGGAGTTTAAGAGCATTTTATTGGATTCGGGTCAAATTTTAGGTGCCGGGGGTCCGGGTCAAATTTTCTTGGATTCTTCCATAATAACGTCCGTAACGACCTGGGGAACCACTCCAGTAGCTTTAGTGGTGCTATCCGTGGGCTAACACATATGAAAAAGTGACAAAATCGCCTAATTCCTATTTCGTTGCCAATAAAATGATCCTAAACCCCTATAAAGCGCCGCCGGGGCTACTGGAGTCGTTACCCAAAACGTTACAAATGCTACTATAGAAAAATCCATTAAAATTCGACCCGGACCTCCGGAACCTAAAAAATATATAGGCTAACACACATGAAAAACTGGCAAAATCGCCTAATTCCTATTGCATCGACAAAACAATTCTCCTAAACCCTACTAAAGCGCCACTGGAGATACTGGAGTCGTTCTCTAGGTCGTTATGGACAATACTATGTAAGAATCCAAGAACATTCGACTAGGAACCCCGGCACCTAAAAAATCTGTGGGCTAACACATGAAAAAGTGACAAAATCGCCTAATTCCTGTTTTGTTTAAATAAAATGCTCCTAAACCCCTCTAAAGCGCCGCCGGGGCTACTGGAGTCATTCTCTAGGTCGTTACGAACGCTACTATGGAAGAATCCAAAAAATTCGACCAGCCCCCGGCAGCTAAAAAATTTGTAGTCTAATACACATGAAAAACTGGCAAAATCGCCTAATTCCTGATGCGTCGCCAATAAAATACACCAGAACCCCTGTAAAGCGCCACCGGGGCTACTGGAGTTGTTCCCTAGGTCATTACGAATGCTACTATAGTAGAATCCAAGAAAATTCAACCCGAACCCCGACACCTAAAAAATCTGTTGGCTAACACACACAAAAAACTAGAAAAATCGCCTAATTCCTATTGCATGGCCAATAAAATGCTTCTAAACCCCTCTAAAGCACCATCGGGGTTACTGGAATCGTTCCCTAGGTCGTTACGGATGCTACTATGGAAGAATCCAAGAAAATTCGACCCGAAACCCCGGCACCTAAAAAATTCAGGGGCTAAGACACATGAAAAACTGGCAAAATCGACTAATTCGTATTGCAACGCCAATAAAATGCTTCTAAACCCCTCTAAAGTGCCGCCGGAGCTACTGGAGTGGTTCCCCAGGTCATTATGGACGCTACTATGGAAGAATACAAGAAAATTTGACCTGGACCCCGTCATATTAAAAAATCTGTGGGCTAACAAATGAAAAAATGGCAAAATCGCCTAATTCTTGTTGCATCGCCAATAAAATGCTCCTAAACCCCTCTAATGCACCTCCGAGGCTACTGGAGTCATTCCCTAGGTCGTTATGGACTCTATTATGTAAGAATCGAAGAAAGTTCGACCTGTACTCCTGACACCTAAAAAATCTATGGGCTAACACACACGAAAAATTAGCAAAATAGCCTAATTCCTATTGTGTCGCCAATAAAATACTTCTTAACCTCTCTAAATCACCGCCGGGGCTATTCGACCCGAACCCCCGGCACCTAAAAACTCTGTGGGCTAACACACACAAAAAACTGGCAAAATCGCCTAATTTCTATTGCGTCGCTAGTAAAATGCTCTTTAACTCCTCTAAAGCGCCGCTAGGGCTACTGGAGTCCTTCCCTAGATCGTTATAGACGCTACTATAAAATAATCCAAGAAAATTCGACCTGGACCCCCGGCACCTAAAAAATCTGTGCACTAACACATAAGAAAAACTGTCAAAATTGCCTAATTCCTGTTCCATCGCCAATAAAATGCTCTAAAACCCCTCTAATGCACCTCCGGGGCTACTGGAGTCGTTCCCCAGATTGTTACGGATGCTACTATTGAAGAATCCAAAAAAATTCAATCTGTACCCCGGACACCTAAAAAATCCATGGGATAAAACACAAGTAAAACTGGCAAAATCACCTAATTCCTATTTTGTCGCCAATAAAATGCTCCTAAACCCCTCTAAAATGCCATCGAGGCTATTGAAGTCGTTCCCTAGATCATTAGGTATGCTTATATGGAAAAATCCAAGAAAAGTCGACCCAAATCTCTGGCACCTAAAAACTTTGTGGGCTAACACATACAAAAAACTAGAAAATTACCTAATTTCTATTGCGTCGCCAATAAAATACTTCTACAGCCCTCTAAAGCACTGACGGGGCTACTGGAGTCGTTCCTTAGGTCATTACAGATACTACTATTGAATAATCCAAGAAAATTCGACCCAAAACTCTGGCACCTAAAAAATCTGTGGGCTAACACACACGAAAAACTAGCAAAATTGCCTAATTCCTATTGTGTCGCTAATAAAATGCTCCTAAACCCCTCTAAAGCGCCATCGGGGCTACTGGAGTCGTTCGCCAAGTCGTTACGGACTCTACTATGGAAGAATCCAATAAAATTCGACCCGAACCCCTGGCATTTATAAATTTCATGGGCTAACACACACAAAAAATTAGCAAAATTGCCTAAATCCTATTTTATCGACAATAAAATGCTCATAAACCCTTCTAAAGCGCCGCCGGGGCTACTGAAGTATTTCCCAAGGTCGTTACGGATGCTACTATGGAAGAATCCACAAAAATTTGACCCAAACCCCCAGCACCTAAAAAATTCTTGGGCTAACACACGCGAAAAACTGGCAAAATAGCCTAATTCCAATTGCGTCGCCAATAAAATGCTCTTAAACCGCTTTAAAGCACCATTGGGGCTACTAGAGTCGTTCCCCAGGTCATTATAGATGCTACTATAAAATAATCCAAAAAAATTCGACCTGGACCCCCGTCACCTAAAAAATCTGTGGACTAACACACACGAAAAATTGGCAAAATTGCCTAATTCCTGTGGAGTCGCCAATAAAATGCCCCTAAACCCCTCTAAAGCACCTTCGGGGCTATTGGAGTCGTTTCCTAGATCGTTACCGATGCTACTATGGACGAATCCAATAAAATTCGACCTGTACCCCCGAGACCTAAAAAATCAGTGGGTTAACACATACGAAAAATTGGCAAAATTGCCTAATTCCTATTGTGTCACCAATAAAATACTGCTAAACCCTTCTAAAGCATCGCCGGAGCTACTGGAGTCATTCCTCAGGTTGTAACAGACGCTACTATAGAAGAATCCAAAAAAATTCGACCTGGACCCCGGCATACAAAAAGTCCATGGACAAATACACATGAAAAACTGGCAAAATTGTCTAATACCTATTGCATCGCTAATAAAATGCTCATAAACCCCGCTAAAGCGCCGTCGTGGCTACTGGAGTCATTCCCTAGGATGTTAAGGACGTTACTATAGAAAAATCTAAGAAAATTCGACCTGGACCCCTGGCATCTAAAAAATCTGTGGGCTAACACACACGAAAAACTAGCAAAATCGCCTAATTCTTATTGCATCGCCAATAAAATGCTCCTCAACCCCTCTAAAGCACCGCCAGTGCTACTAGAGTCATTTCCTAGGTCGTTACGGACGCTACTATAGAAGAATTGAAGAATATTCGTCCCGGACCTCGGCACCTAAAAAATCCATGGGCTAAAACACATGTAAAACTGGCAAAATCGCCTATTTCCTATTGTGTCGTCAATAAAATGCTCATAAACCCCTCTAAAGCACCGTCGGGGCTACTGGTGTCGTTTCTTAGGTCGTTACGGATGCTACTATGGAAATATTCAAGAAAATTCAACCTGAATCTCCGGCACCTAAAACATTTATAAGCTAACACACACAAAAAATTGGAAAAATTGTCTAATTCGTATTGTATCGCCAATAAACTACTCCTAAACCTCTCAAAAGCGCCATCGGGGCTACTGGAGTCGTTCCTTAGATCAATACAGATGCTACTATTAAAGAATCCAAGAAAATTTATGGCAAAATCGCCTAATTCCTATTGCATCGCCAGTAAAATGCTCCTAAACCTCTCTAAATCACCGTCGGTGCTACTAGAGTCATTCCCTAGGTCGTTACGGATGATACTATGGAAGAATCGAAGAAATTTCGACCCGGACCTCGGCACCTAAAAAATCCATACGCTAAAACACACGTAAAATTGGAAAAAATCGCCTAATTCGTATTGTGTCGCCAATAAAATACTCCTAAACACCTCTAAAGCGCTGCCGGGGCTACCGGAGTCGTTTCTTAGGTCGTTATTGATGCTACTAAGGAAGAATCCAAGAACATTCGACCCGAACCCCCGGCACCTAAAAATTCTGTGGGCTAACACACAGGAAAAATTGGCAAAATCGCCTATATCCTATTTCGTCGCCAATAAAATGCTCCTAAACCCCTCTAAAGCACCGTCGGAGCTACTCGAGTCCTTCCTTAGGTCATTACGGATGCTACTATGGAAGAATCCAAGAAAATTCAACCCGAACCTTCAGCTCCTAAAAAATCAATGGGATATCACACACGAAAAACTACAAAAAATGCCTAATTCCTATTGCGTCGCTAATAAAATACTCCTAAACCTTTCTATAGCACCGTCGGGGCTACTGGGGTCATTCCCTAGGTCATTACGGATGCTACTATGGAAGAATCCAAGAAAATTCGACTCGAACCCCCGGCTCCTAAAAATTCTATGGGCTATCACACACAAAAATCTGGCTAAATCGCCTAATTCCTATTGCGTCGCCAATAAAATGCTTCTTAACCCTTCCAAAGCACTGCCGGGGCTACTTGACTCATTTCTTAGGTCATTACGGATACTACTATGGAAGAATCCAAGAAAATTCGACCGGAATCTTTGGTACCTAAAAAATCTATGGGCTAACACACACGAAAAACTGGCAAAATTACCCAGTTTCTATTGCATCACTAATAAAATACTCCTAAACCCCTCTAAAGCACCGCCGGAGCTACTGGACTCATTCCTAGGTTGTTACAGATGCTACTATGGAAGAATACAAGAAAATTCTACCCGAATTTCTGGCACCTAAAAAATTTGTGGGCTAACACTAACGAAAAACTAGCAAAATTATCTAATTTCGATTGCGTCGCCAATAAAATACTCCTAAATCCCTCAAAAGCATCGTTGGAGCTACTTTAGTCATTCCCCAAGTCGTTACGGACGTTACTATGGAAGAATCCAAGAAAATTTGACTCGGACCCCCGATACCTAAGAAATCAGTGGGCTAACACACACGAAAAACTAGCAAAATTGCCTAATTACTGTTGCGTTGCCATAAAATGCTCCTAAACCTCTCTAAAGTGCCGTCGGGGCTACTGGAGTTGTTCCTTAGGTCATTACGTATGAAATTATGGAAGAATCCAATAAAATTAGACCTAGACCCCTGACACCTAAAAAATCTGTAGGCTAACACACACGAAAAACTGGCAAAATTGCCTAATTTATATTGCGTCGCCAATAAAATACTCCTAAACCCCTCTAAAGCGCCGTTGGGGATATAGAGTCGTTCTCTAGGTCATTACGGGCACTTCTATTAAAGAATCCAAGAAAATTCAACCCGAACCCCCGGCTCCTAAGAAATCTGTGGGCTATCATTCACATAAAATTGGAAAAAATCGCCTAATCCTATTGTGTCGCCAATAAAATGCTCCTAAACCCCTCTAAAGCTCCACCGGGGCTACTGGAGTAGTTCCCTAGGTCGTTATGGATGCAACTATGGAAGAATCCAAGAATATTATACCCGAACCCCCGGCACCTAAAAAATCTATGGGCTAAGACAAACGAAAAACTTGTAAAAATGCCTAATTCCTACTGCGTAGTCAATAAAATACTCGTAAACCCCTCAAAAGCACTGTCGGTGCTACTGTAGTCATTCCCTAGGTCGTTAAAGATGCTACTATGGAAGAATCCAAGAAAATTCGACCCGAATCTCCGGCACCTAAAAAATCTATGGTCTAACACACACAAAACTGGCAAAATTGCCTAATTCTTATTGCGTCACCAATAAAATACTCTTAAACCCCTCAAAAGAATTGCCTGGGCTACAAGAGTCATTACTTAGGTCGTTATGGACGCTGCTATGAAAGAATCTAATAAAATTCGACTCGAATCTCCGGCTCCTAAAAAATCTGTAAGCTAACACACATAAAAAAACTGGCAAAATTATCTAATTTCTATTAGGTCGCCAATAAAATACTTCTAAATTCCTCAAAAGCGTTGTCGGAGCTACTGGAGTCGTTCCCCAGGTCGATACGGATGCTACTATGTAAGAATCCAAGAAAATTCAATCCGGACCCCTGGCACCTAAAAAATCAATGGGCTAACACACACGAAAAACTGGCAAAATTGCCTAATTCCTATTGCGTCGCCAATAAAATTCTCCTAAACCCCTCTAAAGCGCCGCCAGGGCTACTGGAGTCGTTCCCTAGGTTATTACGTACGATACTATGGAAAAATCTAAGAAAATTAGACTTGGACCCCCGGCACCTAAAAAATCTTTGGGCTAACACACACGAAAAACTGACAAAATCGCCTATTTCCTATTGCGTCGCCAATAAAATGCTCCTAAACTCCTCTAAAGCGCCGCCGGGGCTACTGGAGTCGTTCCCTTGGTCATTGCGTATGATACTATGAAACAATCCAAGAAAAATAGACCTGGACCCCCGGCACCTAAAAAATCTATGGGCTAACACACACGAAAAACTGGCAAAATATCCTAATACCTATTTTATCACCAATAAAATACTCCAGAACCCCTGTAAAGCACCGCCGGGGCTACTAGAGTCAATCTCCAGGTTGTTATGGACGCTACTATGGTATAATCCAAGAAAATTTGACCTGAACCCCTAGCAACTAAAAAATCCATGGGCTAACACACCTAAAAAATTGGAAAAATCGCCTAATTTCTATTGCATCGCCAATAAAATACTTCTAAATCCCTCTAAAGTACTGCCGGGGTACTGGAATCATTCCCTAGGTAATTACAGACACTACTATGGAAGAATCCAAGAAAATTCGACTCAAACCCCCAGCACCTAAAAAATCCGTAGGCTAACACATATAAAAAACTTGCAAAATCACCTAATTCGTATTGCGTCGCCAATAAAATGTTTCTAAACCACTCTAAAGCACCGCCGGGGCTACTGGAGTCGTTCCCTAGGTCTTACAAACGTGCTATAGAAGAATCCTAGAAAATTCAACTCGGACCCCCAACACATAAAAATTCTGTAGGCTAACACACATGAAAAACTAGCAATATCGCCTAATACCTATTGCGTCGCAAATAAAATGATCCTAAACCCTTCTAAAGCACCATCGGAGCTACTAGAGTCATTTCCTAGGTCGTTACAGATGCTACTATGAAAGAATCTAATAAAATTCTACCATGACCCTCAGCACCTAAAAAAATCCGCTGGCTAACACACACGAAAAACTAGTAAAATAGCCTAATTTCTATTTTGTTGCCAATAAAATGCTCCTAAACCCCTCTAAAGCACCGCCGGGGCTACTGGAGTCGTTCTCCAAGTCGTTACGGATTCTACTATGGAATAATTCAAGAAAATTCGACCCGGACCCCCGACACCTAAAAAATCTGTGGGCTAACACACTCGAAAAACTGGCAAAATCGCCTAATTCCTATTGCGTCGATAATGAAATGCTTCTAAACACTTCTAAAGTGTCGTCGGGCTACTAGATTCGTTTCCTAGGTCGTTACAAACGCTACTATGGAAGAATCCAATAAAATTCTACCCGGACCCCCGGCACCTAAAATATCCGCTGGCTAACACATACACAAAAAACAGGCAAAATTGCTTAATTCCTATTGCTTCGCCAATAAAATGCTCTTATATCCCTCTAAAGCACCGTCGGGGATACTGGAGTCATTCCCTAGGTCGTTACGGATGCTATTATGGAAGAATCCAAGAAAATTTGACCCGTACCCATGGAACCTAAAAAATCTGTGGGCTAACACACACGAAAAACTGGCAAAATCGCCTACTTCCTATTGCGTCACCAATAAAATGCTCCTAAACACTTCTAAAGCACCGCCGGGGCTTTTGGAGTCATTCCCTAGGTCGTTACGGATGCTACTATCGAAGACTCCAAGAAAATTCGACCTGGATCCCCGGCATCTAAAAAATCTGTGGACTAACACACACGAAAAATTAGCAAAATTTCTTAATTCCTACTGCGTCGCCAATAAAATGATCCTAAACCCCTCTAAAGCGCCGCCGGGTCTACTAGAGTCATTTCCTAGATCGTTACGTATGATACTATAGAAAAATACAAGAAAAGTAGACCTGGACCCCCATCACCGAAAAAATTTGTATGCTAACACACACGAAAAACTGGCAAAATATCTTAATTCATATTTTATCACTAATAAAATACTGTAGAACCCCTGTAAAGTGCCGCCGGGGCTACTAGAGTCAATCCTCAGTTCATTACGGACGCTACTATGGTAGAATCAGAGAAACTTTGACCTGAACCCCCGGCAACTAAAAAATCCGTGGGCTAACACACCCAAAAAATTGGTAAAATCGCCTAATTTCTATTGCGTCGCCAAACAAATGCTTCTAAACCCCTCTAAAGTACTGTCGGGCTACTAGAATCGTTCCTTAGGTCATTACGGATGCAACTATGGAAGAATCCAAGAAAATTCGACTCGAACCCCCGGCACCTAAAAAATCCGTAGGCTAACACATACGAAAAACTTGCAAAATCACCTAATTCGTATTTCGTCACCAATAAAATGTTTCTAAACCACTCTAAAGCATCGCCAGGGCTACTAGAGTCGTTCTTTAGGTCTTACAGACACTACTATGGAAGAATCCTAGAAAATTTGACCCTGACCCCCGGCACATAAAAATTCTGTAGGCTAATACACATGAAAAACTAGCAAAATCGCCTAATACCTATTGTGTCGCAAATAAAATGATCCTAAACCCTTCAAAAGCACCGTCG
Organism: Solanum dulcamara; assembly: GCF_947179165.1. Taxonomy (NCBI): domain Eukaryota; kingdom Viridiplantae; phylum Streptophyta; class Magnoliopsida; order Solanales; family Solanaceae; genus Solanum; species Solanum dulcamara. The sequence continues at coordinate 81,144,171 of NC_077238.1, forward strand.
GGGCTACTGGAGTCATTTCCTAGGTCTTTATAGATGCTACTATGGAAGAATCCAATAAAATTCTACACGGACCCCCGGCACCTAAAAAATCCGCTGGTAACACACACGAAAAACTAGCAAAATTGCCTAATTTCTATTTTGTTGCCAATAAAATGCTCCTAAACCCCTTTAAAGCGCCGCTGGGGATACTAGTGTCGTTCTCCAAGTCGTTACGGATGCTACTTTGGAAGAATCCTAGAAAATTCGACTCGGACCCTCAGCACCTAAAAAATCTGTGGGCTAACACACACGAAAAACTGGCAAAATTGCCTAATTCCTATTGCGTCACCAATAAAATGCTCCTTAACACTTCAAAAGCGCCGTCGGGCTACTGGAGTCGTTCCCTAGGTCGTTACGGATGCTACTATGGAAGACTCCAAGAAAATTCGACCCGGACCCTCGGCACCTAAAAAATCCATGGGCTAACACACACACAAAAAACTGGCAAAATTGCCTAATTCCTATTGCGTCGCCAATAAAATGCTCTCAAATCCCTCTAAAGCACCGCCGGGGATACTAGAGTCATTCCCTAGGTCGTTCCGTATGATACTATGGAAGAATTGAAGAAAATTAGACCTGGACCCCCGGCACCAAAATAATCCGCTGGCTAACAGACGCAAAAAACTGGCAAAATCTCCTAATTTCTATTTCATTGCAAATAAAATGATCCTAAACCCTTCTAAAGCGCCGTCGGGGCTACTAGAGTCATTCTCCAGGTCGTTACAGATGCTACTATGGAAGACTCCTAGAAAGTTCTACCCGTACCCCCGGCACCTAAAAAATTTATGGACTAACACACACGAAAAACTAGCAAAATTGCTTAATTCCTATTGCATCGCCAATAAAATGCTCCTAAACCCCTCTAAAGCACCGCCAGAGCTACTTGAGTCTTTCCCTAGGTCGTTACGGATACTACTATGGTAGAATCCAAGAAAATTTGACCCGAACCCCCGACACCTAAGAAATTAGTGGGCTAACGCACACGAAAAACTGGCAAAATATCCTAATTTCTATTGCGTCGCAAATATTATGCTCCTAAACCCCTCTAAAGTACTATCGGGCTACTAGAATCGTTCCCTAGGTCATTACGGATGCTACTATGGAAGAATTCAAGAAAATTCGACTAGAACCCCCGGCACATAAAAATTCGTAGGCTAACACATATGAAAAACTTGCAAAATCACCTAATTCGTATTGCATCGCCAATAAAATATTTCTAAACCACTCTAAAGCACCGTCGGGGCTACTGGAGTCGTTCCCTAGGTCTAACAGACACTACTATGGAAGAATCCTAGAAAATTCGACCCGGACTCCCGGCTCATAAAAATTTTATAGGCTAACACACATGAAAAACTGGCAAAATCGCCTAATACCTATTGCGTCGGAAATAAAATGATCCTAAACCCTTCTAAAGCACCGTCGGGCTACTAGATTCGTTTCCTAGGTCGTTATAGACGCTACTATGGAAGAATCCAATAAAATTCTACCCGGACCCCCGGCACCTAAAAAATCCGCTGGCTAACACACATGAAAAACTGGCAAAATTGCCTAATTTCTATTTCGTTGCCAATAAAATGCTCCTAAACCCCTCTAAAGCGCCGTCGGAGCTACTGGAGTCGTTGTCCAAGTCTTTACGGATGCTACTATTGAAGAATCCAAGAAAATTCGACTCGTACCCTCGGAACCTAAAAAATCTGTGGGCTAACACACACGAAAAACTGGCAAAATCGTCTACTTCCTATTGCGTCACTAATAAAATGCTCCTAAACACTTCTAAAGCACCGCCGGGGCTACTAGAGTCATTCCCTAAGTCGTTACGGATGCTACTATGGAAGACTCCAAGAAAATTCGACCTGGATCCCCGGCACCTAAAAAATCAATGGGCTAACACATACAAAAAAACTGGCAAAATTGCATAATTCCTATTGCGTCGCTAATAAAATGCTCTTAAATCCTTCTAAAGCACCGCCGGGGATACTAGAGTCATTCCCTAGGTCATTACGTATGATAGTATGGAAGAATTGAAGAAAATTAGACCTGGACCCCCGGCACCAAAATAATCCGCTGGCTAACAGACACGAAAAACTGGCAAAATCTCCTAATTTCTATTTCGTTGCCAATAAAATGATCCTAAACCCTTCTAAAGCATCATCGAGGCTACTAGACTCATTCTCTAGGTCGTTACGTATGATACAATAGAAAAATCCAAGAAAATTCGACCCGGACCCCCGGCACCTAAAATATCTGTGGGCTAACACACACGAAAAACTAGCAAAATCGCCTAATTCCTATCGCGTCGCCAATAAAATGCTACTAAACCCCTCTAAAGCACCGCCAGAGCTACCGGAGTCTTTCCCTAGGTCGTTATGTACGCTACTATGAAATAATCCAAGAAAATGTGACCCGGAAACTCAACACCTAAGAAATCAGTGGGCTAACACACACGAAAAATTGGCAAAATTGCCTAATTCCTGTTGCGTTGCTAATAAAATGCTCTTAAACCCCTGTAAAGTGCCGTCGGGGCTACTGGAGTCGTTCCTTAGTTCATTACGTATGAAACTATGGAAGAATCCAAGAAAATTAGATCTGGACCCCTGACACCTAAAAAATTCGTGGGCTAACACACACGAAAAACTAGCAAAATTGCCTAATTCATATTGCGTCGCAAATAAAATACTTCTAAACCACTCTAAAGCGTCGCTGGGCTATTGGAGTCATTCCCTAGGTCATTACAGGCGCTACTATTAAAGAATCTAAGAAAATTTGACCCGAACCCCCGGCTCCTAAGAAATCCGTGGGCTATCACACATGAAAAACTGACTAAATTGCCTAATTCCTGTTGCGTCGCCAATAAAATACTCCTAAACCCCTCTAAAGCTCCACCAGGGCTACTGGAGTCGTTCCCTAGGTCGTTATGGATGCTATTATGAAAGAATCCAAGAATATTCTACACGAACCCCCGGCACCTAAAAAATCAATGGGCTAAGACACACGAAAAATTGGCAAAATTGCCTAATTCCTACTGCATCGTCAATAAAATACTCGTAAACCCCTCAAAAGTACTGTCGGGCTACTAGAATCGTTCCCTAGGTCATTACGGACGCTAATATGGAAGAATCCATGAAAATTCAACTCGAACCCCCGGCAACTAAAAAATCCGTAGGCTAACACATATGAAAAACTTGCAAAATCACCTAATTCGTATTGCGTCACCAATAAAATGTTTCTAAACCACTCTAAAGCACCGCTGGGGCTACTGGAGTCGTTCCCTAGGTCTTACAGATGCTACTATGGAAGATTCCTAGAAAATTCGACCCGGACCCCCGGCACATAAAAATTCTGTAGGCTAACATACATGAAAAACTGGCAAAATCGCTTAATACCTATTGCGTAGCAAATAAAATGATCCTAAACCCTTCTAAAGCACCGTCGAGGATACTAGAGTCGTTTCCTACGTTGTTACAAACGCAACTATGGAAGAATCCAATAAAATTCTACCCGGACCCTCGGCACCTAAAAAATCTATGGGCTAACATACACGAAAAACTGACAAAATTGCCTAATTCCTATTGCGTCGCCAATAAAATGCTCCTAAACACTTCTAAAGCGCTGCCGGGGCTACTGGAGTCATTACCTAGGTCGTTAAGGATGCTACTATGGAAGACTCCAAGAAAATTCGACCCGGACCCCCGACACTTTAAAAATCTGTGGGCTAACACACACACAAAGAACTGGCAAAATTGCCTAATTCCTATTGCGTCGCCAATAATATGCTCTTAAATCCCTCTAAAGCACCGCTATAGATACTGGAGTCGTTCCCTAGGTCATTACAAATGATACTATGGAAGAATTGAACAAAATTAGACCTGGACCCCCGGCACCAAAATAATTCGCTGGCTAACAGACGCGAAAAACTGGCAAAATCGCTTAATTTCTATTTTGTTGCCAATAAAATGATCCTAAACCCTTCTAAAGCGCTGTCGGAGCTACTAGAGTCGTTCTGTAGGTCGTTACGGATGCTACTATGGAAGACTCCAAGAAAACTCGACTCGGACCCTCGGCACCTAAAAAACTATGGGCTAACACACACGAAAAACTGGCAAAATTGTCTAATTCCTATTGCGTCGCCAATAAAATGCTGCTAAACCCCTCTAAAGCGCCGCTGGGGCTACTGGAGACGTTACCTAGGTCGTTACGTACGATACTATGGAACAATCCAAGAAAATTAGACCTGGACCCCCGGTACCTAAAAAATTCGTGGGCTAACATACACAAAAAATTGGCAAAATATCCTAATTCCTATTTTATCACCAATAAAATACTCTAGAACCCCTGTAAAGCGCCACCGGGGCTACTAGAGTCGTTCCCTAGGTCGTTACGTATAATACAATGGAAGAATCAATGAAAATAAGACCTGGACCCCCGGCACCTAAATAATCCGCTGGCTAACACACATGAAAAACTAGCAAAATAGCCTAATTTCTATTTCGTTCCCAATAAAATGATCCTAAACCCTTCTAAAGTGCTGTCGGAGCTACTGGAGTCGTTCTCTAGGTCGTTACGGATGCTACTATTAAAGACTCCAAGAAAATTTGACCTAGAGCCCCGTCACCTAAAAATCCGTGGGCTAACACACATGAAAAACTGGAAAAATCGCCTAATACCTATTGCGTCACAAATAAAATGATCCTAAACCCTGTTAAAGCACCGTCGGGGCTAATAGAGTCGTTTCCTAGGTCGTTACGGATGCTACTATGGATGAATCCAATAAAATTCTACCCGAACCCCCGGCACCTAAAAAATCTACTGGCTAACACACACGAAAAACTGGCAAAATTGCCTAATTTCTATTTGGTTGCCAATAAAATGCTCCTAAACCCCTCTAAAGCTCCGTCGGGGCTATTGGAGTCATTCCCCAAGTCGTTACGGATGCTACTATGTAAGAATCCAAGAAAATTCGGCCCGAACCCTCGGCACCTAAAAATTTTGTAGGCTAACATACACGAAAAACTAGCAAAATCTCCTAATTCCTATAGCATCGCCAATAAAATGCTCCTAAACACTTTTAAACCACTGCCGAGGCTACTAGAGTCGTTCCCTAGGTCATTACGGATGCTACTATGGAAGACTTCAAGAAAATTTGACCCGGACCCCCGCCACCTAAAAAATCAATAGGCTAACACACACAAAAAAAACAGGCAAAATCGCCTAATTCCTATTGCGTCGTTAATAAAATGCTCTTAAATCCCTCTAAAGTGCCGCCGGGGATACTGGAGTCGTTGCCTAGGTCGTTACGTACGATAATATGGAAGAATCGAAGAAAATTAGACCTAGACCCTCGGCACCTAAATAATCCACTGGCAAACACACACGAAAAACTAGCAAAATCGCCTAATTCCTATTGTGTCGCAAATAAAATGCTCCTAAACCCCTCTAAAGCGTCGTCATGGCTACTGGAGTCGTTCCCTAGGTCTTTACGGATGCTACTATGGAAGAATCCAAGAATATTCGACTTGGACCCCCGGCACCTAAAATATATATTGGCTAAAACACAAAAACTGATAAAATTGCCTAATTTCTATTGCGTCGCCAAAAAACATACTACTAAACCCCTCAAATGCGCCGCTGAGGTTACTTTAGTCACTTTCCTTAGGTAGTTACGGACTCTACTATTGAAGAATCCAAGAAAATTCAACCCAAATCTCCGGCACCTAAAAACTCTATGGGCTAACACACAAAAATTGGAAAAATTATTTAATTCCTATTGCATCGCCAATAAAATGCTCCTAAACCCCTCTAAAGAGCCGTCGGAGCTACTGGAGTCATTCCCCAAGTCGTTACGGATGGTACTTTGGAAGAATCAAAGAAAATTAAACCCAGACCACCGGCACCTAAAAAATCTGTGGGCTAACACACACGAAAAACTGGCAAAATCGCCTAATTCCTATTGCGTCGCAAATAAAATGCTCCTAAACCCCTCTAAAGCGCCGCCAGGGCTACTGGAGTCGTTCCCTAGGTCTTTACGGATACTACTATGGAGGAATCCAAGAAACTTCGACCCGAACCCCCGGTTCCTAAAAAATCCATGGGCTATCACACCCGAAAAACTGGCAAAATTCCCTAATTTCTATTGCATCGCCAATAAAATGCTCCTAAACCCCTCTAAAGCGCCACCGGGGCTACTGGAGTCATTCCCTAGGTCGTTACGGATGCTACTATGGAATAATCCAAGAAAATTCGACCAGTACCCTGGGCACCTAAAAAACCATGGGCTAACACACATGAAAAACTAGCAAAATTGCCTAATTCCTATTGTGTCGCCAATAAAATGCTTCTAAACCCCTCTAAAGCGCCACCGTAGCTATTGGAGTCGTTCCCTAGGTCATTACGGATACTACTACGGAAGAATCCAAGAAAATTCGACTTGGACCCCCGGCACCTAAAAAGTCTGTGAGCTAACACACATAAAAAACTGGCGAAATCACCTAATTCCTATTGTGTCGCCAATAAAATGCTCCTAAACCCCTCTGAAGTGCCGCCGTGGCTACTAGAGTCATTACCTAAGTCGTTACGGACGTTTCTATGGACGAATCCAAGAAAATTCAATATGCACCCCTGACACCTAAAAATTCTGTGGTCTAAAACACACGAAAAATTGGCAAAATTGTCTAATTTCTATTGTGTCACAAATAAAATGCTCCAAACCCCTCTAAAGCACCGTCGTGGCTACTGTAGTCATTCCCTAGGTCGTTACAGAGACTACTATGGAAGAATCTAAGAAAATTCGACCTGGACCTCCGGCACCTAAAAAATCTGTGGGCTAACACACAAAAAAAACTGGTAAAATTGCCTAATTCCTATTGCGTCAAAAATAAAATACTCTTAAACCCCTCGAAAGTGCCACTAGGGATAATGGAGTCATTCCAAGGTCGTTACAGACGTTACTATTGAAAAATCCAAGAAAATAAGACCCAAATCTCTGGCACCTAAAAAATTTGTGGGCGTTACATACAAAAAATTGGAAAAATTGCCTAATTCCTATTGTATCACCAATAAAATGCTCCTAAACCCCTCTAAAGTGCCGTTAGGGCTACTGGAGTTGTTCCCCAAGTCGTTACGGACGCTAATATGGAAGAATCCAAGAAATTTCAATACAAACCCCCAGCACCTAAAAATTCTGGGGGCTAACACACATGAAAAACTAGCAAAATCGCCTAATTCCTATTGAGTCGCTAATAAAATACTCCTAAACCCCTCTAAAGCGCCGCCAAGGCTACTAGAGTCGTTACCTAGGTTGTTACTAATGCTACTATGGAAAATCAAAGAAAATTAGACCTAGACCCCAGCACCTAAAGAATCTGTAGGCTAACACACACAAAAAACTGGCAAAATCGCCTAATTTCTATTGTATCGCCAATAAAATGCTTCTAAACCCCTCTAAAGCACCGTCGGGGCTACTAGAGTCGTTCCTTAGGTTGTTACAGATGCTACTATGGAAGAATCCAAAAAAATTCAACTCGGACCCCCGGCACCTAAAAAGTCCGTGGGCTAACACACACGAAAAACTGGCGAAATCGCCTAATTCCTATTATGTTGCCAATAAAATGCTCCTACACCCCTCTGTAGTGCCACCGTGGCTACTGGATTCGTTACCTAGGTCGTTACGGACGTTGCTATGAAAGAATCCAAGAAAATTCGACTTGGACCCCTGACACCTAAAAAATCCATGGTCTAACACACACATAAAAATGGCAAAATTATCTAATTCCTATTGCGTCGCCAATAAAGTACTCCTAAATCCCTCAAAAGCATCGCCGGGGCTGTTGGAGTCGTTCCCAGGTCGTTACAGATGCTACTATTAAAGAATCCAAGAAATTACAACCCGGACCTTCGGCACCTAAAAAATCTGAGGGTTAACACACACGAAAAACAGGCAAAATTGCCTAATTTCTATTGCGTCGCAAATAAAATGATCCTAAACCCTTCTAAAGTGTCATCGGGGCTACTGGAGTCGTTTCCTAGGTCGTTATAGATGCTACTATAGAAGAATCCAATAAAATTCTATCCGTACCCCCGACACCTAAAAAAATCCGCTGGCTAACACACACGAAAAATTGGCAAAATCGCCTAATTTCTATATCGTTGCCAATAAAATGCTCCTAACCTCCGCTAAAGCTCCGCCGGGGCTACTGGAGTCGTTCCCTAGGTCTTTATGAATGCAACTATGAAAGAATCCAAGAAAATTCGACCCGGACCCTCGGCAGCTAAAAAATCTGTGAGCTAACACACACGAAAAACTGGTAAAATTGCTTAATTTCTATTGCATCGCCAATAAAATGCTCCTAAACCCCTCTAAAGCGCTGACAGGGCTACTAGAGTCGTTCCCTAGGTCTTTACGGATGCAACTATGAAAGAATCCAAGAAATTTCGACCCGGAGCCCCGACAGCTAAAAAATCTGTGAGCTAACACACACGAAAAACTCGCAAAATTGCCTAATTCCTATTGCGTCGCCAATAAAATGCTCCTAAACCCCTCTAAAGCATCGTCGGGGCTACTAGAATCGTTCCCCAAGTCATTACAAACTCTACTATGGAAGAATCCAAGAAAATTCAACCAGGACCCCCGGCACCTAAAAAATCGGTGGGCTAACACACATGAAAAACTGGCAAAATTGCCTAATTCCTATTTTATCATCAATAAAATACTCAGAACCCCTGTAAAGCGCCGCCGGGGCTATTTGAGTCAATCCCCAGTTCTTTACGGACGCTACTATAGTAGAATCCAAGAAAATTCGACCTGAACCCCAGGCACCTAAAAAATCTATGGGCTAACACACAAAAAAAATTGGCAAATTCGCCTAATTCCTATTGCGTCACTAATAAAATGCTCCTAAACCCCTTTAAAGTGCCGCCGGGCTACTGAAATCATTCCCTAGGTCATTGCGGACGCTACTATGGAAGAATCCAAGAAAATTCGACTCAAACCCCTGGCACCTAAAAAATCCGTAGGCTAACACACACGAAAAGCTTGCAAAATCTCCTAATTCATATTGCATTGCCAATAAAATGCTTCTAAACCACTCTAAAGCAACGTCGGGGCTACTGGAGTCATTACCTAGGTCATTACAGACGCTACTATAGAAGAATCCAAGAAAATTTGACCCGGACCCCGGCACATAAAAATTCCGTAGGCTAACACACATTAAAAACTAGCAAAATTGGCTACTACCTATTGCGTCGTAAATAAAATAATCCTAAACCATTCTAAAGTGTTGTCGGGGCTACTAGAGTCATTTCCTAGATCTTTACAGATGCTACTATGGAAGAATCCAATAAAATTCTATCCGGACCCCCAGCTTCTAAAAAATCCATTGGCTAACACACACGAAAAACTGGCAAAATTGCCTAATTTCTATTTCGTTGCCTATAAAATACTCCTAAATGCCGCTAAAGCTCCGCCGGAGCTACTGGAGTCATTCCCCAAATCATTATGGATACTACTATGGAAGACTATAAGAAAATTCAACCGGGACCCCCGGCACCTAAAACATCTGTGGGCTAACACACAAAAAAAACTGGCAAAATTGCCTAATTTCTATTGCGTCGCTAAGAAAATGCTCTTAAACCCCTCTAAAGGGCCGCCGGGGATACTGGAGTCGTTCCCTAGGTTGTTACATATGATACTATGGAAGAATCGAAGAAAATTAGACCTGGACCCCCGGCACCTAAATAATCCGCCGGCTAAAACACATGAAAAACTGGCAAAATCGCCTAATACCTATTGCATCGCAAATAAAATGATCCTAAACCCTTCTAAAGTGTCGTCGGGTCTACTGGAGTCGTTCTCTAGGTCGTTACATATGCTACTATAGAATACTCTAAGAATATTCGACCCGGAGCCCCGGCACCTAAAAAATCCGTGGGCTAACACACACGAAAGACTGGCAAAATTGCCTAATTTCTATTGCATCGCCAATAAAATGCTCCTAAACCCCTCTAAAGCGCCGTCGGGGCTATTGGAGTCGTTCCCTAGGTCGTTACGTACGATACTATGGAAGAATCCAATAAAATTAGACCTTAACCCAAGGCACCTAAAAAATCCATGGGCTAACACACACGAAAAACTGGCAAAATTGCTGAATTCCTATTAGGTCGCCAATAAAATGATCCTAAACCCCTCTAAAGCGCCGCCAAGGCTACTACAGTCGTTTCCTAGGTCGTTACGTACAATACTATGGAAAAATCCAAGAAAATTAAACCTGGACCCTCGGCACCTAAAGAAACACACACGAAAAACTAGTAAAATAGCCTAATTTCTATTGCGTCGCCAATAAAATGCTCCTAAACCGCTCTAAAGTGCTGTCGAGGATATTGGAGTCGTTACCTAGGTCGTTACGGATGCTATTATGGAAGAATCCAAGAACATTTGACCCGAACCTCCGGCACCTAAAAATTCTATGGGCAAACACACGAAAAACTGCCAAAATTGCCTAATTCTTACTTTGTCACCAATACAATACTCCAGAACCCCTGTAAAGCACTGCTGGGGCTACAAGAGTTAATCCCCAGGTAGTTACAGATTCTACTATGGTAAAATCCAAGAAACTTCAACCCGAACCCTCGGCACCTAAAAAATTCGCGGGCTAACACACAAAAAAACTGGCAAAATCGCCAAATTCCTATTACGTCGCCAATAAAATGCTCCTAAACCCCTCTAAAGTGCCACCGGGGCTACTGGAATCATTCCCTAGGTCATTACGGACGCTACTATTGAAGAATCCAAAACATTCGACCCGAACCCCCAGCACCTAAAAAATCAGTAGGCTAACACACGCGAAAAATTTGCAAAATCGCCTAATTCGTATTGCGTCGCCAATAGAATGCTTCTAAACACCTCTAAAGCACCGTCGGGGCTACTAGAGTTGTTCCCTAGGTCGTTACGGATGCTACAATAGAAGAATCCAAGAAAATTCAACCCGGACAACCGGCACCTAAAACATTTGTGGGCTAATACACACGTAAAACTGGCAAAATCACCTAATTCATATTGTGTCGCCAATAAAATGGTCTTAAACCCCTCTAAAGCGCCGCTGGGGCAATTGGAGTCGTTCCCTAGGTCGTTACGTACGATACTATGAAAGAATCCAAGAAAATTAGACCTGGACCCCCGACACCTAAAAAATCTGTAGGCTAACACACACAAAAAACTGGCAAAATTGCATAATTTCTATTTTATTGCTAATAAAATGATCCTAAACCCTTCTAAAGTGTCGTCGGTGCTACTGGAGTCGTTACCTAGGTCGTTACGGATGCTAATATGGAAGACTCCAAGAAAATTCGACCCAGACCCTCGGCACCTAAAAAATCTGTAGGCTAACACACACGAACAACAGACAAAAGTGCCTAATTCATATTCCATCGCTAATAAAATGATCATAAACCCCTCTAAAGCACGTCGGGGCTACTGGAGTCGTTCCCTAGGTGGTTACATATGATACTATGGAAGAATCCAAGAAAATTAGACCTTGAACCCCGGCACCTAAAAAATCTGTGCGCTAACACACACGAAAAACTGGCAAAATTGCCTAATTCCTATTTTGTCACCAATACAATACTCTAGAACCCCTCTAAAGCGCCACCGGGGCAACTAGAGTCGTTCCCTAGGTCGTTACGTACGATACTATGAAAGAATCCAAAAAAATTAGACCTAGACCCCCGACACCTAAATAATCCGTTGGCTAACACACACGAAAAACTTGCAAAATCACCTAATTCCTATTTAATTGCCAATAAAATGCTCCTAAACCCCTCTAAAGCAACGTCGGGGCTACTGGAGTCATTCCCCAGGTCGTTACGGATGCTACTATGGAATAATCTAAGAAAATTCGACCCAGATGCCTGACACCTAGAAAATCTGTAGGCTAACACACACGAAAAACTGACAAAATCGCCTAATTCCTATTGCGTCGCTAATAAAATGCTCCCAAACCCCTCTAAAGCGCCGCTGGGGCTACTAGAGTCGTTCCATAGGTCGTTACGTACGATACTATGAAACAATCCAAGAAAATTAGACCTTGACCCCCGGCACCTAAAAAATTTGTGGGCTAACACACACGAAAAACTGGATAAATTGCCTAATTCCTATTTTGTCACCTATACAATACTACAGAATCCCTCTAAAGTACCGCCGGGGCTATTGTAGTCATTCCCTAGGTCGTTATGACCGCTACTATGGAAGAATTCAAGAAACTTTGACCCGAATCTCCGGCACCTAAAAATTCTATGTGCTAACACACACAAAAACTAACAAAATTGCTTAATTCGTATTGCATCGCCAATAAAATACTCATAAACCCCTCAAAAGTACTGCCAGGGCTACTTGAGTCATTCCCTAGGTCGTTAAGGACGCTGCTATAGAAGAATCTAAGAAACTTTTACCCGAATCTCCGACACCTAAATAATTTATAGGCAAACACACACGAAAAACTAGCAAAATTGCCTAATTCCTATTGTGTCGCCAATAAAATACTCCTAAACCTCTCAAAAGCACCGTTAGTGCTACTGGAGTCTTTCCTCAAGTCGTTACGGATGCTACTATAGATGAATCCAAGAAAATTCGACCCGGACCCCCGGCACCTAAAAAAAGCATGGGCTAACACATATGAAAAACTGGCAAAATTGCCTAACTCCTATTACGTCGCTAATAAAATACTCCTAAACCCCTCTAAAGCACCGTCGGGGCTACTAGAGTCGCTCCTTAGGTCATTACGGATGCTACTATGGAAGAATCCGAGAAAATTCAACCCGAACCCCTGGCTTCTAAAAAATCTGTGGGCTATCAAACACGAAAAACTGGCTAAATTGCCTAATTCCTATTGCGTCGCCAATAAAATGCTTCTAAACACCTCTAAAGTTCCGCCAGGGCTACTGGAGTCGTTCCCTAGGTCCTTACGAACGCTAAAATAGAAGGATCCAAGAAAATTCGAACAGAACCTTCGGTACCTAGAAAAGTCATGAGATAACACACATGAAAAACTGGCAAAATTGCCTAATTCCTATTGCGTCGCTAATAAAATGCTCCTCAACCCATCTAAAGCACCGTTGTGGCTACTGGAGTCATTACTTAGGTTGTTACGGATGCTACTATTGAAAATCCAAGAAAATTCGAGATGGACCCCCGGCACCTAAAAAATTTGTAGGCTAACACACACAAAAAACTAGCAAAATTGCCTAATTCCTATTGCGTCGCCAATAAAATACTCCTAAACCCCTCTAAAGCGCCATCGGGGCTACTGGAGTCATTTCCAAGGTCGTTACGGATGCTACTATGGAAGAACCCAAGAAATTTCGCCCCGACTCCTAAAATTTATGTGGGCTATCACTCATGAAAAACTGGCAAATATGCCTAATACCTATTGCGTCGCCGATAAAATGCTCATAAACCCTTCTAAAGCTCCACCGGGGCTACTGAAGTCGTTCCCAAGGTCGTTACAGATACTACTATGGAAGAATCCACGAAAATTTGATCCGGACACCCAGCACCTAAAAAATTTATGAGTTAACACATACAAAAAATTGGGAAAATTGCGTAATTCCTACTGCGTCGCCAATAAAATGCTCATAAACCCCTCTAAAGCGCCGCCAGGGCTACTAGAGTCATTCCCTAGGTCGTTATAGATGCTACTATGGAAGAAAATAAGAAAATTCGATCCGGACCCCCAACACCTAAAAAATCCGTGAACTAACACACGAAAAACTGGCAAAATTGCCTAATTCCTATTTTGTTGCAAATAAAATGCTCCTAAACCCCTTTAAAGCACCGTTGGGGCTACTGTAGTCATTCCTCAGGTCGTTACGGATGCTACTATGAAATAATTTAAGAAAATTCAACCCGGACCCCCGACACCTTAAAAATCTATGGGCTAACACAGACGAAAAATTAGCAAAATCGCTTAATTCCTATTGCGTCGCCAATAAAATGCTCCTAAACCCTTCTAAAGCGCCTCCGGGGCTACTAAAATCATTTCTTAGGTCGTTACGGAAGCTACTATTTAAGAATCCAAGAAAATTCGCCCGGACCCCCGGCACCTAAAAAATTTGTGGGCTAACCAACATGAAAAACTGGCAAAATTGCCTAATTCCTATTACGTCGCTAATAAAATCTTCCTAAACCCCTCTAAAGCGCCGCCTGGGCTATTGGAGTCATTCCCTAGGTCGTTATGTATGATACTATGGAAGAATCCAAGAAAATTAGACCTGGACCTCCGGCACCTAAAAAATTTGTGAGCTAACACACACGAAAAACTACCAAAATTGCCTAATTCTTATTTTGTCACCAATACAGTACTCCAGAACCCCTGTAAAATGCCGTCGGGGCTACTGGAGTTAATCCCTAGGTCGTTACGGATGCTACTATGGTAAAATCTAAGAAAATTCAACTCAAACCCTCGACACCTAAAAAATCCGTGGGCTAACACACAAAAACTGGCAAAATCGCCTAATTCCTATTGCGTCGCCAATAAAATGCTCCTAAACCCCTCTAAAGTGCCACCGGGGCTACTGGAATTGTTCCCTAGGTCATTACGGACACTAATATGATAGAATCCAAGAAAATTCGATCCGAACCCCCAGCACCTAAAATATCAGTAGGATAACACACGCGAAAAACTTGTAAAATTGTCTAATTCGTATTGCGTCGCCAATAAAATACTTATAAACACCTCTAAAGCACCATCGGGGCTATTGGAGTCGTTCCCTAGGTGGTTACAGATGCTAAAATGGAAGAATCTAATAAAATTTGACCCGGACCCCCGGCACCTAAAAACTCTATGGGCTAACACACACGTAAAACTAGCAAAATCACCTAATTCGTATTGTGTCACCAATAAAATGGTCTTAAACCCCTCTATAGCGCTGCTGAGGCTATTGGAGTCGTTCCCTAGGTCGTTACGTATGATACTATGAAAGAATCCAAGAAAATTAGACATGGACCCCCGACACCTAAAAAATCTACTGGCTAACACACGAAAAACTGGCAAAATTGCTTAATTTCTATTTCGTTGCTAATAAAATGATCCTAAACCCTTCTAAAGCGTCGTCGGGGCTACTGGAGTCATTCTCTAGGTCTTTACGGACTCTACTATGGAAGACTCTAAGAAAATTCGACCTGGACCCCGGCACCTTAAAAATCTATGGGCTAACACACACGAAAAATAGGCAAAATTGCTTAATTTCTATTGCGTCGCCAATAAAATGCTCCTAAACCCCTCTAAAGCGCCGCTGGGGCTATTGGAGTCGTTCCCTAGGTCGTTACATACGATACTATGAAAGAATCCAAGAAAATTAAACCTTGACCCCCGACACCTAAAAATTCCGTGGGCTAGCACATACGAAAAACTGGATAAATTGCCTAATTCCTATTGCGTCGCCAATAAAATGCTCCTAAACCCCTCTAAAGTGCCGCCGGGGCTACAAGAATTGTTCTCTAGGTCATTATGGACACTACTATGGAAGAATCCAAGAAAATTCGACCCGAACCCCCAGCACATCTAAAAAATCAGTAGGATAACACATGCGAAAAACTTGCAAAATAGCCTAATTCGTATTGCGTCGCCAATAAAATGCTTCTAAACACCTCTAAAGCACCGTCGGGGCTATTGGAGTCGTTCCCTAGGTCGTTAAGGACGCTACAATGGAAGAATCCAAGAAAATTCAACTCATACCCCGGGCACCTAAAAAATATGTAGGCTAACACACATGTAAAACTAGTAAAATCACCTAATTCGTATTGTGTCGCCAATAAAACGGTCTTAAACCCCTCTAAAGTGCCGTTGGGTCTACTGAAGTAGTTCCTTAGGTCGTTACGGATGCTACTATGGAAGAATCTAAAAACATTCGACCCAAACCCCCGACACCCAATAAATCCATGGGCTAACACACACAAAAAACTGGCAAAATTGCCTTATTCCTATTGCGTTGCCAATAAAATGCTCCTAAACCCCTCTAAAGCGTCGCCGGAGCTACTGGCGTCGTTCCCTAGGTCGTTACGGACGCTTCTATGGAAAAATCCAAGAAAATATGACCCAAACCCCTGACACCTAAAAAATCAATGGGTTAACACACACGAAATCCTGGTAAAAATTGCCTAATTCCTATTGAATCACCAATTAAATGCTTTTAAACCCCTCTAAAGTGCCGCCGGGGCTATTGGAGGCGTTCCCCAGAACGTCAATACAGATGCTACTACAAAATAATCTAAGAAAATTTGACCTGGACCCCCGGCACCTAAAATATTTGTGGACTAACACACACAAAAAACTGGCAAAATTACTAATTCGTGTTGCTTGCCAATAAAATGCTCATAAACCCCTCTAATACGCCTCCGATGCTACCGGAGTCATTTCCTAGGTCTTTATGGATGCTACTATTGAATAATCTAAAAAAATTCAACCCGGACCTCCGACACCTAAAAGATCTGTGGGCTAACAAATACGAAAAATTGATAAAATTTCCTAATTCCTATTACATCACCAATAAAATGCTCATAAACCCCTTTAAAGCACCGCCGAGGCTACTGGAGTCTTTCCCTAGGTTGTTACACACGATACTATTGAAGAATCTAAGAAAATTCGATCCGGAACCCTGGCACCTAAAAAATCTGTGGGTAACATATATAAAAACTGGCAAAATCACCTAATTGCTATTGTGTCGCTAATAAAATGCTCTTACTAAAGCGCCACCGAGGCTACTGGAGTCGTTTTCGAGGTCGTTACGGATGCTACAATGGAGGAATCCAAGAAACTTCAACCCGAACCCCCCGGCTCCTAAAATATATGTGGGCTAACAATTTCCTAATTCCTATTGTGTCGCTAATAAAATACTCCTAAACCCCTCTAAAGCGCCACCAGGGCTACTGGAGTCATTCCCTAGGTCGTTATGGATACTACTATGGAAGAATCCAAGAAATTTTGACCAGGACCCTCGGCACC
This sequence comes from Solanum dulcamara, assembly GCF_947179165.1. Lineage (NCBI taxonomy): Eukaryota > Viridiplantae > Streptophyta > Magnoliopsida > Solanales > Solanaceae > Solanum > Solanum dulcamara. Next base: position 81,161,198 of record NC_077238.1, read on the forward strand.
TAAAAAGTTCGCGAGTTAACACAAACGAAAAACTGGCAAAATATCCTAATTCCTATTGCATCGCCAATAAAATGCTCCTGAACCCCTCTAAAGCACCGCCAGGGCTACTGGAGTCATTCTCTAGGTCGTTACAGATGCTACTATGGAATAATCCAAGAAAATTCGACTCGAATCTCCGGCACCTAAAAAATCTGTGGGCTAACACACACAAAAAACTGCCAAAATTGTCTAATGCTTATTTTGTGACCAATACAATACTCCAGAACCCTTCTAAAGCGCCTCCAGGTCTACTGGAGTCATTTCCTTGGTCGTTACGGATGCTACTATGGAATAATCCAAGTAAATTCGACCTGGACCCCTGGCATCTAAAAAATTATTGAGCTAACACATACAAATAACTGGCAAAATTGCCTAAATCCTATTGCGTCGCTAATAAAATGCTCTTAAACCCTTCTAAAGTACCGTTGGGGCTACTAGAGTCGTTCCATAGGTCATTACGGACGCTACTATGGAAGAATCCAAGAAAATTTGACCCAAACCCCCGGCACCTAAAAAATCTGTGGGCTAACAAACACGAAAAATTGAAAATTACCTAATTCATATTGTGTAGCCAATAAAATGCTCCTTAACCCTTCTAAAGCGCCGTCGGGGCTACTGGAGTCGTTCCACAGGTCGTTAAGAATGCCATTATGGAATAATCCAAGAAAATTCAACCGGACCCCCGGCACCTAAAAAATCTGTGGGCTAACATACAAGAAAAACTGGAAAAATGACCTAATTTCTATTCTGCGCCAATAAAATGCTCCTAAACCTCTCTAAAGCGCTGCCGGGGCTACTGGAATCATTCCCTAGGTCTTTACGGATGCTACTATGGAAGAATCCAAGAAATTTCAACCCGAACCCCCGGCACCTAAAAACATCTGTGGGCTAACACATACGAAAAATAGGCAAAATTGCCTAATTTCTATTGCGTCGCTAATAAAATGATCCTAAACCCTTCTAAAGCGCCGCTGGGGCTATTGGAGTCGTTCCCTAGGTCGTTACGGACGCTACTATGGAATAATCCAAGAAATTTTGACCTGGACCCCCAGCATCTAAAAAATCTGTGGGCTAATACATACACAAAACTGGCAAAATCGTCTAATTCCTATTGTGTCGCCAATAAAATGCTCTTAAACCCCTCTAAAGCATCGCCGGGGCTAGTAAAGTTGTTCCTAGGTCATTAGGGATGCTATTATTTAAGAATCCAAGTAAATTAGACCAAAATATCCAGCACCTAAAAAATCTGTGCGCTAATACACAAAAGTAACAGGCAAAATTGGCTAATTCCTGTTGCGCCACCAATAAAATACTCCTAAACCCCTCAAAAGCACAGCCGGGCTATTGGAGTCATTCCCTAGGTCGTTACGGATGCAACTATGGAAGAATCCAAGAAAATTCGACCCAGACCCCCGGGACCTAAAAAGTCTGCGGGTTAACATACACGAAAAACTAGCAAAATATCCTAATTCCTATTGCATAGCTAATAAAATGCTCCTAAACCCCTCTAAATCACCGCCAGGGGACTAGAGTCGTTCCCAAGGTCGTTACGGATGATACTGTGGAATAATCTAAGAAAATTCGACTTGAATCTCTGGTACCTAAAAAATCTCTAGGCTAACACATACAAAAAACTGCCAAAATTGCTTAATTCTTATTTTGTCACCAATACAATACTCCAGAACCTGTCTAAAGCGCCTCTGGAGCTACTAAAGTCATTTCCTTGGTCGTTACGGACGCTACTATGGAATAATCTAAGTAAATTCGACCTGGACCCCCAGCATCTAAAAAATCTGTGGGCTAACACATACGAAAAATTGGAAAAATTGCCTAAATCCTATTGCGTTGCTAATAAAATGCTCTTAAACCCTTCTAAAGTACCGTTGGGGCTACTAGAGTCGTTCCATAGGTCATTACGGATGCTACTATGGAAGAATCCAAGAAAATTCGACCCAAACCCCCGACACCTAAAAAATTTGTGGGCTAACAAACACGAAAAATTGGCAAAATAACCTAATTCATATTATGTCGCCAATAAAATGCTCCTTAATCCTTCTAAAGCGCCGTCGGGGCTACTGGAGTCGTTCCACAGGTCGTTATGAATGCTATTCTCAAATAATCCAAAAACATTCAACCGGACCCTCGGCACCTAAAAAATCTGTGGGCTAACACACAAGAAAACTGTCAAAATCACCTAATTCCTATTCTGGCGCCAATAAAATGCTCCTAAACCCCTCTAAATCGCTGCTGGGGCTACTGGAATCATTCCTTAGGTCGTTACGGATGCTACTATTGAAGAATCCAAGAAAATTCAACCCGAACCCCCGGCACCTAAAAATATTTGTGGGCTAACACACGAAAAATTGGCAAAATTGCCTAATTTCTATTGCGTCACTAATAAAATGCTCCTAAACCCTTCTAAAGCACCTCCGGAGCTACTGGAGTCATTACCTAGGTCGATACGGACGCTACTATGGAATAATCCAAGAAAATTCAACCTGGACCGCCGGCATCAAAAAAATCTATGGGCTAACACATATGAAAAACTGCCAAAATCGTCTAATTCCTATTGTATCGCTAATAAAATGCTTCTAAACCCCTCTAAAGTGCCGTCAGGGCTACTAGAGTAGTTCCTAGGTCATTACGGATGCTACTATTTAAGAATCCAAGTAAATTTGACCCGAATCTTCGACACCTAAAAAATCTGTACACTAACACACACAAAAAACTGGCAAAATTGCCTAATTCCTATTGCGATGCCAAAAAATACTCCTAAACCCCTCAAAAGCACCATCGGGGCTACTAGAGTCGTTCCCTAGGTCGTTATGGATGCTACTGTGGAAGAATCTAAGAAAATTCGATGCGAACCATCGACACCTAAAAAATCCATGCTCTAACACACACAAAAAACTGGCAAAATTGCCCAATTTCTATTGCGTTGCTAATAAAATGCTCCTAAACCCCTCTAAAGTGCCGCTAGGCTACTAAAGTCACTCCCTTGGTTGTTACGGATGCTACTATGTAAGAATTCAAGAAAAATTCGACACGGACCCCCGGCATTTAAAAAATATATGGGCTAACAAACATAAAAAGCTGGCAAAATCGCCTATTTCCTATTGCGTCGCCAATTAAATACTCCTAAACCCCTCTATAGCACCGCCAGGGTGACTGGAGTATTTCCCTAAGTCGTTACATACGATACTATGGAAGAATCCAAGAAAATTAGACCTGGATCCCTGTCACCTAAAAGATCTATGGCTAATACACATGAAAAACTGGCAAAATCGCGTAATTCCTATTTTGTCACCAATATAATACTCCAGAACCCCTGTAAAGCACCGGCGGGGCTACTAGAGTCGTTACCCAGAACGTTACGGATGCTACTATGGTAGATTCCAAGAAAATTCAACCCAAAACCCCGGCACCTAAAAAATCTGTGGGCTAATACACATGAAAAACTAGCAAAATTGCCTAATACGTATTGCATCACCAATAAAATGCTTCTAAACCCCTCGAAAGCACCGCCGGGGCTACTGTTGTCGTTCCCTAGGTCGTTGCAGATGCTACTATGAAAGAATACAAGAAAATTCAACCCGAACCCCCAGCACATAAAAAATCTATGGGCTAACACACATGAAAAACTAGCAAAATCGCCTAATTTCTATTGCGTCTCCAATAAAATGCTCCTACACCTTTCTAAAGCGTCGTGGGGCTACTATAGTCGTTCCCTAGGTCATTACGGATGCTACTAGGAAAGAATCGAAGAAAATTCGACCCGAACCCCCGGCACCTAAAAAATCTGTGGGCTAACACACAGGAAAAATTGGCAAAATTCCCTAATTCCTATTGCGTTGCCAATAAAATGCTCCTAAAGCCTTCTAAATCACTGCCAGGGCTACTGGAGTCGTTCCCTTGGTCATTACGGACTCTACTATGGAATAATCCAAGAAAATTGGACCCGGACCCCTGGCACCTAAAAAATCTATGGACTAAAACACATGAAAAACTGGCAAAATTGCCTAATTCCTATTGCATTGCCAATAAAATACTCCTAAACCCCTCTTAAGTGCCGCTGAAGCTACTGGAGTTGTTCCCTAGGTCGTTACGTATGATACTATGAAAGAATCCAAGAAAATAGACATGGACCCCCAACACTTAAAAAATCTGTGGGCTAACACATACGAAAAACTGGCAAAATCGCCTAATTCTTATTTTGTCACCAATACAATACTCCAAAACACCTGTAAAGCACCACCGGGGCTACTAGAGTCATTCCCCAGGTCATTACTGATGCTACTTGGTAGAATCCAAGAAAATTTGACCCAAACCCCGGCATCTAAAAAATCTGTGGGCTAATACACATGAAAAACTAGCAAAATTGCCTAATACGTATTGCATCACCAATAAAATGCTTCTAAACCCCTCGAAAGCACCGCCGGGGCTACTGTTGTCGTTCCCTAGGTCGTTGCAGATGCTACTATGAAAGAATACAAGAAAATTCAACCCGAACCCCCAGCACATAAAAAATCTATGGGCTAACACACATGAAAAACTAGCAAAATCGCCTAATTTCTATTGCGTCTCCAATAAAATGCTCCTACACCTTTCTAAAGCGTCGTGGGGCTACTATAGTCGTTCCCTAGGTCATTACGGATGCTACTAGGAAAGAATCGAAGAAAATTCGACCCGAACCCCCGGCACCTAAAAAATCTGTGGGCTAACACACAGGAAAAATTGGCAAAATTCCCTAATTCCTATTGCGTCGCCAATAAAATGCTCCTAAAGCCTTCTAAATCACTGCCAGGGCTACTGGAGTCGTTCCCTTGGTCATTACGGACTCTACTATGGAATAATCCAAGAAAATTGGACCCGAACCCCTGGCACCTAAAAAATCTATGGACTAAAACACATGAAAAACTGGCAAAATTGCCTAATTCCTATTGCATTGCCAATAAAATGCTCCTAAACCCCTCTTAAGTGCCGCTGGAGCTACTGGAGTCGTTCCCTAGGTCGTTACGTATGATACTATGAAAGAATCCAAGAAAATTAGACATGGACCCCCGACACTTAAAAAATCTATGGGCTAACACACACGAAAAACTGGCAAAATCGCCTAATTCCTATTTTGTCACCAATACAATACTCCAAAACACCTGTAAAGCACCGCCGGGGCTACTAGAGTCATTCCCCAGGTCATTACTGATGCTACTTGGTAGAATCCAAGAAAATTCGACCCAAACCCCCGGCACCTAAAAAATCTGTGGGCTAATACACATGAAAAACTAGTAAAATTGCCTAATATGTATTGCATCACCAATAAAATGCTTCTAAACCCCTCGAAAGCACCGCCGGGGCTACTGTTGTCGTTCCCTATGTCGTTGCAGATGCTACTATGAAAGAATACAAGAAAATTCAACCCGAACCCCTAGCACATAAAAAATCTATGGGCTAACACACATGAAAAACTAGCAAAATCGCCTAATTTCTATTGCGTCTCCAATAAAATGCTCCTACACCTTTCTAAAGCGTCGTGGGGCTACTATAGTCGTTCCCTAGGTCATTATTATAAAATAATCCAAGAAAATTCAACATGGACCCCCGCACCTAAAAAATCTGTAGGCTTTACATACGAAAAACTGGCAAAATTACCTAGTTCTTGTTGAATCGCCAATAAAATGCATCTAAACCCCTTTAATGCACCTGCAAGGCTACTAGAGTTGTTTCCTAGGTCGTTACGGACTCTACTATGTAAGAATCCAAAAAAGTTCGACCCGGACTCCCAACACCTAAAAAATTCGTGGGCTAACACACGAAAAACTGGCAAAATTGCCTAATTCCTATTGCGTCGCTAATAAAATGCTCCTAAACCCCTCTAAAGCACCATCGGAGCTACTGGAGTATTTTCCTAGGTCGTTATGGATGCTGCTATGGAAGAATCAATGAACTTTCGACTCGAACCCTCGGCACCTAAAAAATCCGTGGGCTAACACACACGAAAAAGTGGAAATATTTCCTAATTCCTATTGCGTCGCCAATAAAATGCTCCTAAACCCCTCTAAAGCGCTACCGGGGCTATTGTAGTCGTTCCCTAGGTCATTACGGACGCTACAATTGAAGAATCAAAGAAAATTCAAACTAGACCCCCAAAACCTAAAAAATCCGTGGATTAAGAAATACTAAAAATTGGCCAAATCGTCTTATTCCTAATGCATCGCCAATAAAATACTCCAAAACCCTTCTAAAGCACCGTCGAGGCTATTGGTGTCTTTCTCTAGGTCGTTACGGATGCTACTATGGAAAAAGCCAAGAAAATTCGACCCGAACCCTTGGCACCTAAAAAATATGTAGGCTAACACACGAAAAATTGGCAAAATTACCTAATTTCTGTTGCGTCGCCAATAAAATACTCCTAAACTCCTCTAATGCACCTCTGGGGATACTAGAGTCGTTCCCCAGGTAGTTACGGACGTACTATAAAATAATCAAAGAAAATTGGAACTGGACCCCCGGCACCTAAAATATATGTGGGCTAACATACACGAAAAACTGGAAAATTGTCTAATTCTTGTTACATCGCCAATAAAAATATCCTAAACCCCTCTAATGCGCCTCCGGAGCTATTGAAGTCATTCCCCAGGTCGTTACGGATGCTACTATCTAAGAATCCAAAATAATCGACCCAGACGCCCAACACCTAAAAAATCTGTGGCCTAACACACACGAAAAACTGGCAAAATTGCCTAATTCCTATTGCGTCGCCAATAAAATCCTCTTAAAATGCTCTAAAGCGCCGCCGGGGCTACTGGAATCGTTCCCCAGGTCATTACGGATGCTTCTATAAAATAATCCAAGAAAATTCGACCTGGACCCCCGGCACCTAAAAAATCTGTGGACTAACACACACGAAAAACTGGCAAAATTGCCTAATTCCTGTTGAATCGCCAATAAAATGCTCCTAAACCCCTGTAATGCACCTCTGAGGCTACTGGAGTCGTTCCCTCGGTTGTTACGAATGCTACTATTGAAGAATCCAAAAAAAATTGACTCGGACCCCCGACACCTAAAAAATTCGTGAGCAAACAAATACGAAAAACTAGCAAAATCACCTAATTGCTATTGCGTCGCCAATAAAATGCTCCTAAACCCCTCTATAGCACCGCCGAGGCAACTGGATTCTTTCCCAAGGTCGTTACGGACTCTACTATAGAAGAATCCAAGAAAATTCAACACGGATCCCCGGCACCTAAAAAATCCGTGTGCTCACACACACGAAAAACTGGCAAAATTGCTTAATACCCTATTGCGTCGCAAATAAAATGCTCCTAAACCTCTCTAAAGCATCGCCGAAGCTACTGGAGTCATTCTATAGATCATTACAGACGCTACTATAGAAGAATCCAAGAAAATTCAACCCAAACCCCCGGCACCTAAAAAATCTGTGGGCTAACACACAAAAAACTAGCAAAATTGCCTAATTTATATTGCGTCGCCAATAAAATGCTCCTAAACCCCTCTAATGCGCCTCCTCAACTACTGGAGTCGTTCCCTAGGTCGTTACGGATACTACTATTAAAGAATCCAAAAATATTTGACCCAGACTCCCGACATCTAAAAACTCTATGGGCTAACAAACACGAAAAACTGGCATAATTGCCTAATTCCTATTGCGTCGCCAATAAAATGCTCCTAAACCTCTCTATTGCACCGCCGGGGCTATTAGAGTATTTCTCTAGGTTGTTACGGATGCTACCATGGAAGAATCCAAGAAAATTTAACCCGGATCCCCGGCACTTAAAAAATCCATAGCTAACACACAAGAAAAACAGGCAAAATCATCTAAATTCTATTGCATCGCTAATAAAATGCTCTTAAACCCCTCTAAAGTATCGTCGGGGCTACTGAAGTCATTCCCTATGTCATTACGGACGCTACTATAGAAGAATCTAAGAAATATTTGACCTAAACCCCCGACACCTAAAAAATCTGTGGGCACACACTCGAAAAACTAGCAAAATTGCCTAATTCCTATTGGGTCGCCGATAAAATGCTCCTAAACCCCTCTAACGCACCGTCGGGGCTACTGGAGTCGTTCCCTAGGTCTTTACGGATGCTACTATGGAAGAATCCAATAAAATTCGACCCAGACCCCCGGCACCTAAAATATTCCGTGGGTTAACACACATAAAAAACTGGCAAAATTGCTTAATTCCTATTGCGTCGCTAATAAAATGCTCTTAATCCCCTGTAAAGCGTTGTTGAGGCTACTGGAGTCGTTCCCTAGGTCGATACAGATGCTATTATGGAAGAATCCAAGAAAATTCAACACGAATCTCTAACACCTAAAAAATATGTGGGCTAAAACACATAAAAAAACTGGCAAAATTGCATAATTCCTATTGCGTCGCCAATAAAATACTTCTAAACCCCTCAAAAGCACCGCCGGGGCTAATAGAGTTGCTCCCTAGGTCATTACAGATGTTATTATGGAAGAATCTAAGAAAATTCGACCTGGACCCCCGGCACCAAAAAATATCCATGGGCTAACACAAACGAAAAACTAGCAAAATCACTTAATCCCTATTTAATTATCAATAAAATGCTCCTAAACCCCTCTAAAGCACCGTCGGGGCTATTGGAGTCATTTCCCAGGTCGATACGGATGCTACTATGGAAGAATCCAAGAAAATTCAACCCAGACGCCTGACACCTAGAAAATCTGTAGGCTAACACACACGAAAAACTGACAAAATCGCCTAATTCCTATTGCATCACCAATAAAATGCTCCTAAATCCTTCTAAAGTGCCGCCGGGGCTACTGGAGTCGTTCCCTAGGTCGTTACGAATGCTACTATAAAATAATCCAAGAAAATTTGATGTGGACCCCTGGCACCTAAAAAATCTGTACGCTAACACACACGAAAAATTGGCAAAATCGCCTAATTCCTATTGCGTCGCCAATAAAATGCTCCTAAACCCCTCTAAAGCACCGTCGGGGCTACTGGAGTCATTTCCTTGGTCGTTATAGACGCTACTATAGAAGAATCAAAGAAAATTTGATCCGGACGCCCGACACCTAAAAATTCTGTTGGCTAACACACACTAAAAACTGGCAAAATCGCATAATTACTATTGAGTCGCTAATAAAATGCTCCTAAACCCCTCTAAAGCACCGACGGGGCTACTGGAGTCTTTCCTTTGATCGTTACGGATGATACTATGGAAGAATCCAAAAATATTCGACCCAAACCCCTGGCACCTACAAAATCTGTGGACTAATATACAAAAAACTGGAAATATTGCCTAATTCATGTTGCATTGACAATAAAATACTCTTAAACCCCTCAAATGCACCTTCGGGGCTACTGGAGTCGTTCCCCAGGTCGTTACGGACGTACTATAAAATAATCAAAGAAAATTGGAACTGGACTCCCGGCACCTAAAATATATGTGGTCTAACATACACGAAAAACTGGTAAAATTGCCTAATTCTTGTTGCATCGCCAATAAAAAGCACCTAAACCCCTCTAATGCGCCTCCGGATCAATTGGAGTCGTTCCCTAGGTCGTTACGGTTACTACTATCTAAGAATCCAAAATAATCGACCCAGACGCCCGACACCTAAAAAATCTGTGGCCTAACACACACGAAAAACTAGCAAAATCGCCTAATTCTTATTGCGTCGCCAATAAAATACTCCTAAACCCTTCTAAATCACCGCCGGGACTACTAGAGTCGTTCCGTAGGTCGGTACGGACGTTACTATGGAATAATCCAAGAAAATTTGACTTGGACCCTCGACACCTAAAAAATCTGTGGTTTAACACACACGAAAAACTGGCAAAATCACCTAATTTCTATTGCGTCGCCAATAAAATGCTCTTAAACACCTTTAAAACTGCGCCGGAGCTACTAGAGTCGTTCCACAGGTCGTAACGGACGCTACTATAAAATAATCCAAGAAAATTTGACCTGGACCTCCGGCACCTAAAAAATCTGTGGACTAACACACATGAAAAACTAGAAAAATTGCTTAATTCCTATTGTGTCGCCAATAAGATGCTCCTAAACCCCTCTAATGTGCCTTCGGGGCTACTAGAGTCGTTCCCAAGGTCGTTACAGACGCTACTATTGAAGAATCCAAAAACATTCGACCCAGACCCCCGACACCTAAAAACACGTGGACTAACAAACACGAAAAACTGGCAAAATCGCCTAATTCCTATTTCGTCGTCAATAAAATGCTCCTAAACCCCTCTAAAGCACCGTCGGGGCTACTGGAGTCATTCCCTAGGTTGTTACGGACACTACTATGGAAAAATCCATGAAATTTCGACCCGGACCCCCAGCACCTAAAAAATCTATGAGCTAACACACATGAAAAACTGGCAAAATTGCTTAATTCCTATTGCGCTGCCAATAAAATAATCTTAAACCCCTCTAAAGCGCCACCGGGGCTACTATAGTCATTCCCTAGGTCATTACGGATGCTTCTATAGAATAATCAAAGAAAATTCGATAAGTACCCCTGGCGCCTAAGAAATACATGGGCTTATACATTCGAAAAACTGGCAAAATCGACTAATTCGTATTACGTCGCCAATAAAATGCTTCTAAACCCCTCTAAAGCACCACCGGTGCTACTAGAGTCTTTCCCTAGGTCATTACGGAAGCTACTATGAAAGAATCCAAGAAAATTCGACCTGAACCCCCAGCACCTAAAAATCCGTGGGCTAACACACACACGAAAAATTGGTAAATTCGCCTAATTCCTATTGCATCGCCAATAAAATGCTCTTAAACCACTCTAAAGCGCCGCTGGGCTATTGGAGTCGTTACCTAGTTCGTTAAAGACACTACTATGGAAGAATCCAAGAAAATTCGACCCAAACCTCTGGCACCAAAAAAAATTGTGGGCTAACACATACAAAAAATTGGCAAAATTGCCTAATTATTATTGCGTCGCCAATAAAATACCTCTAAACCTCTCTAAAGCACCGATGGAGCTACTAGAGTCATTCCCAGGTCGTTACGAACACTACTATAGAAAAATCAAAGAAACTTCGACCTGGAGCCCCGGTACCTAAAAAATTTGTGGGCGTTAACACACAAAAAACTAGCAAAATTTTCTAATTCTTGGTGCGTCGCCAACAAAATGCTCCTAAACCCCTCTAATGCGCCTCCGGGGATACTAGAATCATTCTCTAGGTCGTTACGGATGCTACTACTGAAGAATTCAAAAACATTCAACTCGGACCCCCGACACGTAAATACTCTGTGGGCTAACACACACTAAAAACTAGCAAAATTGCCTAATTCCTATTTCGTTGCCAATAAAATGCTCCTAACCCCCCTAAAGTGCCACTGGGGCTACTGGAATCTTTATCTAGATCGCTACGGATGCTACTATAGAAGAATCCAAGAAAATTCAATTCGGACCCCCGGCACTTAAAAAATCCATGGGCTAACACATACAAAAAATGGCAAAATCACCTAATTCCTATTGCGTCGCTAATAAAATGCTCTTAAAACCTTCTAAAGCGCCGCTGAGGCTACTAGAGTTCTTCCCTAGGTCGTTACAGACGCTACTATAGAAGAATCCAAGAAAATTTGATCCAAACCCCCGACACTTAAAAATTACGTGGCTAACACACATAAACAATTGGCAAAATTGCCTAATTCTATTGCGTCGCCAATAAAATGCTCCTAAACCCCTCTAAAGCGGCGCCAGAGCTACTACAGTCTTTCCCTAGGTCGTTACGGACGTTACTATAGAAGAATCTAAGAAATTGAGACCCGGACCCCCGGCACCTAAAAAATCTGTGGGTTAACACACATAAAAAACTGGCAAAATCGCCTAATTCCTATTGCGTCGCTAATAAAATGCTCTCAAACCCTCTAAAGTTCCGTTGGGGCTTCTGGAGTCGTTCCCTAGGTCATTACGGACACTACAATGGAATAATCCAAGAAAGTTCTATCCGGACCCCCGGCACCTAAAAACTCTATGGGCTAACACACACGAAAAATTGGCAAAATTGCCTAATTCCTATTGCATCGCCAATAAAATGCTCCTAAACCCCTCTAATATACCGTCGGGGCTACTGGAGTCATTCCCTAAGTCATTATGGACGCTACTATGGAAGAATCAAAGAAAATTCGAACCGAACCTCTGGAATAAAAAAAATTGTGGGCTAACACACACGATAAACTGGCAAAATTGCCTAATTACTATTGCGTCGCCAATAAAATACTCCTAAACCCCTCTAAAGCACTGATGGGGATACTGAAGTCATTCCCAGATCGTTACAGATGCTACTATTGAATAATCCAAAAACATTCGACTCGGACCCCCGACACCTCAATAATCTGTGGGCTAACACACACTAAAAATTGGCAAAATTGCCTAATTCATATTTCATCGCCAATAAAATGCTCCTAAACCCCCCTAAAGCGCCATTGAGGCTACTAGAGTCTTTCCCTAGGTTGTTACGCATGCTACTATGGAAGAATCAAAGAAGATTCGACTCAGACCGCCGGCACCTAAAAAATCCATAGGCTAACACACGAAAAACTGGCAAAATCGCCTAATTCCTATTGCGTCGCCAATAAAATGTTCTTAAACCCCTCTAAAGAGCTGTCGGGGCTACTGGAGTCATTTCCTAGGTCATTACAGACGCTACTATTAAAGAATCCAAGAAAATTTGACCCAAACCTCTGGCACCTAAAAAATCTATGGCTAACACACACGAAAAACTGGCAAAATTGCCTAATTCTATTGTATCGCCAATAAAATGCTCCTAAACCCCTCTAAAGTAGCGCTGGGGATACTAGAGTCGTTCTCTAGGTCGTTACGGATGCTACTATGGAATAATTCAAGAAAATTAGACCCGGACCCCCGACAATTAAAAATTCTGTTGGTTAACAAACAAAAAAAACTAACAAAATCGCCTAATTCCTTTTACGTCGCCAATAAAATGCTCTTAAACCCCTTTAAAGTGCCGTCGGGGCTACTAGAGTTGTTCCCTAGGTCTTTACAGATGCTACTATGGAAGAATCCAAGAAAATTCGACCCAATCCTCCGGTACCTAAAATATCTGTGGGTTAACACACACAAAAAACTGGCAAAATCGTTGTCGCCAATAAAATGCTCCTAAACCCTCTAAAGTGCCGCCGGGGCTTCTGGAGTCGTTCCATAGGTCGTTACGGACACTACAATGGAATAATCTAAGAAAATTCTACTCGGAACCCCGGCACCTAAAAAATTTGTGGGCTAACACACACGAAAAACTGGCAAAATTGCCTAATTCCTATTGTATCGCCAATAAAATTCTCCTAAACCCCTCTAATGTACTGCTGGGGCTACTGGAGTCATTCCCTAAGTTGTTATGGACGCTACTATGGAAGAATCCAAGAAAATTCGACCCAAACCACCGGCACCAAAAATATTTGTGGGCTAACACACACGAAAAACTGGCAAAATTGCCTAATTACTATTGCGTCGCCTATAAAATACTCCTAAACCCCTGTAAAGCGCCGACGAGGCTACTAGAGTCGTTCCCAGATCGTTACTGACGCTACTATAGAAAAATCCAAGAAACTTTGACCTGGACCCCCGGCACCTAAAAAATCTGTAGGCTAACACACACGAAAAACTGGCAAAATTGCCTAATTCTTGGTGCGTCGCCAATAAAATGCTCTTAAACCCCTCGAATGCGCCTCTGTGGCTATTGGAGTCATTTCCTAGATCGTTACGGATGCTACTATCGAAGAATCCAAAAACATTCGACACGAACCCCCGACACCTAAATAATCTATGCGCTAACACACACTAAAAACTAGCAAAATTGCCTAATTCCTATTTCGTCGCCAATAAAATGCTCCTAAACCCCCCTAAAGCGCCACCGGGATTACTGGAGTCTTTCCCTAGATTTTTACGGATGCTACTATGGAAGAATCCAAGAAAATTTGACTCGTACCCCTGGCACCTAAAAAATCAATAGGCTAACACTCACGAAAAACTGGCAAAATCGCCTAATTCCAATTGTGTTGCCAATAAAATGTTCTTAAACCCCTCTAAAGCGTCGCCGGGACTACTGGAGTCGTTACCTAGGTCGTTACAGACGCTACTATGGAAGAATCCAAGAAAATTCGAGTCAAACCCCTGGCACCAAAAAATCTGTGGCTAACATACATGAAAAACTAGCAAAATTGCCTAATTCTATTGCGTTGTCAATAAACTTCTCCTAAACCCCTCAAAAGCGGCACCGGAGATACTAGAGTCATTCCCTAGGTCGTTACGGACGCTACTATGGAAGAATCCAAGAAAATTCAACCCAGACCCCGACACCTAAAAAATTTGTGGGTTAACACACACAAAAAACTAGCAAAATCGCCTAATTCCTATTGCGTCGCCAATAAACTGCTCCTAAACCATCTAGGTCGTTATAGATGTTACTATGGAAGAATCTAAGAAAATTTGACCCGATCCCCCGGCACCTAAAAAATCTGTGGGCCTACATACATGAAAAACTGGAAAAATAACCTAATCTCTATTGCGTCACCAATAAAATGCTACTAAACCCCTCTAAAGTAATGACGTGGTTACTGGAGTCGTTCCCTAGGTTGTTACTGATGCAACTATGGAAGAATCCAAGAAAATTCAACCAAAACCCCTAGCACCTACTAAATCTGTAGGCTAACACACTCGAAAAACAGATAAAATTGCCTAATTCCTTTTGCATCGCCAATAAAATGCTCCTAAACCCCTCTAAAGTACCATCGGAACTACTGGAGTCTTTCCCAAGTTTTTACGTACGATACTATTGAAGAATCCAAGAAAATTCGACTCGGATCTCGGCACATAAAAAATCTGTGGGCTAACACATATTAAAAACTAGCATAATCACCTAATTTCTATTGCGTTGCTAATAAAATACTCCTAAACCTTTCTAAAGCACTGCTGGGGCTACAAGAGTCATTTCTCAAGTCGTTACGGACGCTAATATAAAATAATCCAAGAAAATTCGACCTGCACCCCTAACACCTAAAAAATCTGTGGGCTAACCTACATGAAAAACTGGCAAAATTGCCTAATTCTTGTTGCATCGCCAATAAAATGCTCCTAAACCCCTCTAATGTGCCTCTAGGGTTACTCGAGTCATTCCCTAGGTCATTACAGACGCTACTATGAAAGAATGCAAAACAATTCGACCTGGACGCCCGACACCTAAAGAATCTGTGGCTAACACACACGAAAAACTGGCAAAACCGCCAAATTCCTATTGCGTCGCAAATAAAATGCTGCTAAACACCTCTAAAGCACCGTCGGGGCTACTGGAGTCTTTACTTAGGTCGTTACGGACGCTACTATGGAAGAATCCAAGAAAATTCGACCCGTACCGCTGGCACCTAAAAAATCTATGGGCTAACACACACGAAAAACTAGCAAAATCACCTAATTCATATTGCGTCGCTAATAAAAATGCTCTTAAAACTCTCTAAAGCGTCGTCGGGGCTACTATAAAATAATCCAATAAACTTCAACCTGGACCCCCGGCACCTAAAAAATCTGTGGAATAACAAACATGAAAAACTGGCAAAATTGCCTAATTGCTGTTGCGTCACCTATAAAATGCTCCTAAACCCCTCTAATCCACCTCCGGGGCTACTATTCTCGTTTTTTAGTTTGTTACGGATGCAACTATTGAAGAATCCAAAAAAATTCGAACTAGACCCCGACACTTAAAAAATCCATGGGCTAACAAATACGGAAAATTGGCAAAATTGCCTAATTCCTATTGCGTCGCCAATAAAATATTCCTAAACCCCTCTAAAGCACCGACGAGGCTACTAGAGTCGTTCATAGGTCGTTACGGACACTATTATAGAAAACTCCAAGGAACTTTGACCTGGACCCCCGGTACCTAAAAAATTTGTGGGCTAACACATACGAAAAACTGACAAAATTGCCTAATTCCTATTGCGTCGCCAATAAAATGCTTCTAAACCCATCTAAAGCGTTGGCAGGGCTACTGGAGTCATTCCCTAGGTCTTTACGGATGCTTCTATAGAAGAATTCAAGAATATTCAACCCGGACCTCCGACACCTAAAAAATCTATGGGCTAACATACACGAAAAACTGGCAAAATTGCCTAATTCCTATTGCGTCGCCAATAAAATGCTCTTAAACCCCTCTAAAACCCCGTCGGGGCTACTGAAGTCGTTCCCTAGGTCGTTACGGATACTACTATGGAAGAATCCAAGAAAATTCAACCCAAACCCCCGGCACCAAAAAAATCCGTGGCTAACACATACAAAAAACTGGCAAAATTGCCAAATTTCTATTGCGTCGCCAATAAAATGCTCCTAAACCCCTCTAAAGCGCTGGTGGGGCTATTGGAGTTGTTTCCTAGGTCGTTACGGATGCTACTATAGAATAATCCATGAAAATATGACTCGAACCCCCGGCACTTAAAAAATCTGTGGGCTAACACACATAAAAAAACTAGCAAAATCGCATAATTCCTATTGCGTCGCCAATAAAATGCTCGTAAACCCTCTAAAGCGCCGTCGAGGCTACTAGAAGCGTTCCCAAGGTTGTTACGGACCCTACTATGGGAAAATCCAAGAAAATTTGATCCGAACCTCCGGTACCTAAAAATTCTGTAGGCTAACACACACGAAAAACTGGCAAAATCGCTTAATTCATATTGTGTCGCTAATAAAATGCTTCTAAACCACTCTAAAGCGCTGTCGGGGCTACTAGAGTCATTCCCTAGGTCGTTATAGACGCTACTATAAAATAATCCAAGAAAATTTGACCTGGACCTCCGGCACCTAAAAAATCTATGGAATAACAGACAAGAAAAACTTACAAAATTGCCTAATTCTTGTTGCGTCGCCAATAAAATGCTCACAAACCCCTCTAATGCGCCACCGCGTCTACTGGAGTCGTTCCCTAGGTCGTTACGGACGCTACTATGTAAGAATCCAAAAAATTCGACTCGGATGCCCGACACGTAAAAAATCTGTGGGCTAACACACATGAAAAATTGGCAAATTCGCTTAATTCCTATTGCATTGCCAATAAAATACTCTTAAATCCCTCTAAAGCGCCGCTGGGTCTACTGGAGTTGTTCTCCAGGTCTTTACGGACGCTACTATAAAATAATCCAAGAAAATTCAACTTAGATCCCCGGCACCTAAAAAATTTGTGGACTAACACATACAACAAAAATGGCAAAATTGCCTAATTTCTGTTGCATCGCAAATTAAATGCTCATAAACCCCTCTAATGCGCCTCTAGGGCTACTGAAGTCGTTCCCTAGGTCGTTACGGATGCTTCTATTAAAGAATGCAAAAAAATTCGACCCGGACCCCTGACACCTAAAAAATATGTCGGCTAATAAACACAAAAAATTGGCAAAATACCTAATTCCTATTGTGTCGCCAATAAAATGCTCTCAAAACCCTCTAAGCACCGCCGGGGCTACTGGAGTCGTTCCCTAATTCATTATGGATGCTACTATGGAAGAATCCAAGTAAATTCGACCTGGACCCTCGACACCAAAACAATTTGTGGGCTAACACACATGAAAAGCTGGTAAAATTATCTAATTCTGCATCGCCAATAAAATGCTCCTAAGCCCCTCATAATCACCGTCGGGGCTACAAGAGTCGTTCCCCAGGTCATTATGATTGCTACTATAGAAGAATCCAAGAAAATTCTACCGAACCTCCGACACCTAAAAATCTTAGGCTAACACACATGAAAAACTGGCAAAATCATCTAATTCCTTTTGCGTCACCAATAAAATGCTCCTAACCCCTCTAAAGCACCGCCGAGGAAAATGGAATCATTACCTAGGTCGTTACGGACGCAACTATGTAAGAATCTAAGAAATTTCGAACCGGACCCCCGGCACTTAAAAAATCCTTGGGCTACCACACACGAAAAATTGGCAAAATCGCCTAATTCTAGGTGCGTCGCTAATACAATGCTCCTAAACCCCTCTAAAGCACTGCCAAGGCTACTGGAGTCATTACCCAATTTGTAACGAATGCTACAATGGAATAATCCAAGAAAATTTGACTTGGAACCCTGACACCTAAAAGATCTGTGGCTAATTCACACGAAAAACTGGAAAAATTGCCTAATTCTTGTTGCCTCACTAATAAAATGCTTCTAAATGCCACTTAATTATCATCGGGGTTACTAAAGTTTTTCCCTAGATCATTACGGATGGTACATTGAAAGAATCCAAGAAAATCGACCGGGACCCCCGGCACATAAAAAATTCGTGGGCTAACACACACAAAAAAGTGGCAAATTAGCATAATTTCTGTTGCGTCGCCAATAAAATACTTCTAAACTCCTCTAAAGCACTGTCGAGGCTACTGGAGTCATTTCCCAGTCGTTACAAATGCTACAATGGAAGAATCCAACAAAATTAAAATCGAACCCCCGACACATAAAATATTTGTGGGCTAACACATATGAAAAACTAGAAAAATTACCTAATTCCTTTTGGGTCGCCAATAAAATGCTCCTAACCACTCTAAATATCCACCGAGGCTACTAGACACGTTAGCTAGATCATTACGTATGCTACAATGGAAGAATCTAAGAAAATTCAACTCAGACCCCAAGCAGCTAAAAATTCTGTGGGCTAACACACATGAAAAACTGGCAAAATCGCCTAATTCATATTGCATCGCTAATAAAATGCTTCTAAACCCCTCTAAAGTGCTATTGGGGCTAATGGAGCCATTATCCAGGTCCTTACGGATGCTACTATTGACGATTCCTTGAATGTTTGACCCAGACCCCTGACACCCAAAAATTCTGTGGGCTAACACACACGAAAAACTCAAAAAATTACCTAATTTCTATTGTGTCGCCAATAAAATGCTCCTACACCCCTCTAAAGTGATATAGAGGCTACTGGAGTTGTTACTCAGGTGGTTACGGATGCTACTATGGAAGAATCCAAAAAATTTTGACCCGGACCCCTGGCACCTAAAAAATTTATGGTCTAACACTCATGAAAAACTAGCAAAATTGCCTAATTCCTATTGCGTCGCCAATACAATTCTCCTAAACCCCTCTAAAGCATTGTCGGAGCTACTGGAGTCCTTCCTCTGGTCATTACGAATGCTACTATGTAAGAATTCAAGAAAATTTGACTCAGATACCGGCACCTAATTCCTATTTCCTCCCAAATAAAATGCCCTTAAACTCCTATTAAGCGACATAGGGGCTACTAGAGTTGTTTTCTAGTTATTTACGGATGCTACTATTGAAGAATCCAAGAAAGTTCGACCCAGAACCCCAATACCTAAAAATTCTATTGGTTAACACACACGAAAAACTGGCAAAATTCCTATTGCGTCACAAATAAAATGCTCTTAAATACCTCTAACGCACTATCGGGGCTACTGGAGTTGTTCCCTTAATCGTTATGGATGTTACTTTGGAAGAATCTAAAAAATTTTGACCCAGACCCTGGCACCTAAAAACTTTCGTGGGCTAACACACACGAAAAACTAGAAAATTGCCAAATTTCTTTGGCGTCGCTAATAAAATGCTCCTAAACTCCTATAAAGTGCCGATAGAGCTACTGGAGTCATTCCCTAATTTATTACGGATGCTACTATGGAAGAATCTAAGAAAAATTGACCCGCACCACCGGCACCTAAAAATTTTATGGCTAACACACACAAAGAAATGACAAAATTGCCTAATTCTTGTTGTGTCGCCAATAAAATGCTCCTACGCCCCTCTTAAGCGTTGTCGGGGCTACAAGAGTCATTCCTAAGGTTTTTACAGATGCTACAATGGAAGAATATAAGAAAATACAAACCGGACCCCCGGAACGTAAAGTATCCGTGGGCTAACACAGACGAAAAATTGGCAAAATCACTTAATTCCTATTGCGTCGCCAATAAAATGCTCCTAAACCCCTCTAAAGTGTAGTCGGGGCTACTGGAGTCATTACCTAGGTCTTTACGAATACTACTATGGAAGAATCCAAGAAAATTTAACCCATACCCTCGGCACCCAAAATATCTATGGCTAACAGACACGAAAAACTAACAAAATTGGCTAATTCTTTTTGCGTCACTAATAAAATGCTCCAAACCCCTCTAAAGTGTCGTCGGGGATATTGGAGTCATTACCTAGTTGTTACGGATGCTACTATATAAGAATCCAAGAAAATTCGAATAGATCCCCTACACCTAAAAATCTGTGGGCTAACAGGCACAAAAAACTAGCAAAATCGCTTAATTCTTGTTGGCTCGCCAATAAAATAATCCTAAACACCTCTTAAGTGCCACCGGGACTACTAGAGTTGTTCCCTAGGTTGTTACAGGCGGTACTATGGAAGAATTGAATAATCCAAGAAAATTCAACCTGGACCCCTAGCACCTAAAATATTTGTGGGCTAACACACAAAAAACTATCAAAATTGCCTAATCCTCTTACATCGCCAATACAATACTTCTAAACCCCTATAAAGCGCTGACGGGGATACTCGAGTCGTTGTGAATGCTAATATGGAAGAATCTAAAAAAATTCAACCCGGACCTCCGGCAACTAAAAAATTCGTGGGCTAACACACATAAAAAACTAGCAAAATCGCTTAATTTCTGTTGCCTCACAAATGAAATGCTCCTAAACTCCTCTTAAGCGATGCTGGGGCAACTAGAGTTATTTCCTAGGTCGTTACGGACGCTATTATGGAAGAATCAAAGAAAGTTCATCCCGGACCCCTAGTACCTAAAAATTCTGTGAGCTAACACACACGAAAAACTGGCAAAAGCTTCTAATTCCTATTGCATCGCAAATAAAATGCTCGTAAACTCCTCTAAAGCACCATTGGGGCTACTGTAGTCGTTCCCTTGGTTGTTATGGACCTTACTATGGAAGAACCCAAGAAATTTCGACACAGACCCTAGCACCTAAAAATTTTGTGGGTTAACACACATGAAAAACTGGAATATTACCTAATTCCTTTTGCGCCGCTAATAAAATGCTCTTAAACTCCTCTAAAGCTCTGACAGGGCTACTGGAGTCATTTCCTAGTTCATTACAGAAGCTACTATGGAAGAATCCCAGAATATTCTACCCGAACCGCCGATACCTAAAAAATTATGTGGCTAACACCCACGATAAGATGGCAAAATCGCCTAACTCCTATTGTGTCACCAATAAAATGCTCCTAAGCCCTCTTAAGCACCGTCGGGGCTACAAGAGTTGTTCCCAAGGATTTTATAGATGCTACTATGGAAGAATATAAATAAAAACGACTCGAACCCCCGGCACTTAAAGTATCCGTGGGCTAACACACATGAAAAATTGGCAAAATCACCTAATTCCTGTTGCATCGCCAATAAAATGCTCCTAAATGCCTCTAAAGCACTGTCGGGTCTACTGGAGTCATTCCCCAGGTCTTTACGGATGGTACTATGGAAGAATCTAAGAAAACTTCGACCCGTACCCCCGACACCTAAAAAATCTATGCGCTAACACACACAAAAACTGGCAAAATCGCCTAATTCCTGTTGCATCACCAATAAAATGCTCATAAACCCCTCTAAAGCATTGTCAGGGCTAATGGAGTCATTCCCTAGGTCTTTACTAGTGCTATTATTGAAGAAACCAAGAACATTCGACCCGGACCCCTGGCACCTAATAATTTTGTGGGCTAAGACACACGAAAAACTAGATAAATTGCCTAATCCTCTTGCATCACCAATACAATGCTTCTAAACCCCTATAAAGCGCTGACGGGGCTACTAGAGTCATTACTAATGCTAATATAGAAGAATCCAAGAAAATTTGACCCGGACCTCCGGCACCTAAAAAATTTGTGGGCTAACACACACGAAAAACTGGCAAAATAGTCTAATTCTTGTTGCCTCACAAATAAAATGCTCCTAAAATCCTCTTAAGTGATGTCGGGGCTACTAGAGTTGTTTCCTAAGTTGTTACGGATGCTACTATGGAAGAATCCAAGGAGGTTCGACTCGAATCCACAGTACCTAAAAATTATGTGGGCTAACACTCACGAAAAACTAGCAAAATCACCTAATTCCTATTGCATCACAAATAAAATGCTCTTAAACCCCTTTGAAGCGCCATAAGGGCTACTGGAGTTGTTCACTTTGTCGTTATGGATGTTACTATGGAAGAATCCAAGAAATTTCGACCCAGACCCTAGCACCTAAAAATTTTGTAGGCTAACACACAAAAAAAACTAGAAAATTGCCTAATTCCTTTTGCGTCGCTAACAAAATGCTCCTAAACTCCTCTAAAGCGCCGATAGGGCTACTGAAGTCGTTCCCTAGTTCATTACGGATGCTACTATGAATGAATCTAATAAAATTTTACCCGAATCGCCGACACCTAAAACATTTATGGCTAACACACACAAAATGATGGCAAAATCGTCTAATTCCTGTTGCATCGCCAATAAAATGCTCTTAAGCCCCTCGTAAGTGCCGATGGGGCTAACAGACATTACCAAGGTATTTATATATGCTACTAAGGAAAGAATCAAGGAAAATACAACCTGAAACACCGGTACCTAAAGAATCCATGGGCTAACACACACAAAAAACTGGCAAAATCGCCTAATTCCTGTTGCATCGCCAATCAAATGCTCCTAAAGCCCTCTAAAGCACTGTCGAGGCTACTGGAGTCATTCCCCATGTCTTTACGAATGCTACTATTAAAGAATTCAAGAAAATTTGACCTGCCCCCCCCCAACACTTAAAGAATTTGTAGGCTAACACACATGAAAAACTGACAAAATCGTCAAATTCCTTTTGCGTCACCAATAAAATGCTCCAAACCCCTCAAAAGTGTTGTTGGAGCTACTGGAGTCATTACTTATTCGTTACAGATGCTACTATAGAAGAATCCAAGAAATTTTGAACCAAATCCCCTGCACCTAAAAATCTGTGGGCTAAAAGGCACAAAAAACTGACAAAATTGCCTAATTCCTGTTGCCTCGCCAATAAAATGCTCTTAAACGCCTCTTAATCGCCGTCGGGACTACTAGAGTTTTTACTTAGGTTGTTATGGATGGTACTATGGAATAAATCTAATAAATTTTGACTGGGACCCCCTTCACCTAAAATATCTGTGGGCTAACACACATGAAAAACTAGAAAAATCACCTAATTCCTATTGCGTCGCCAATAAAATGCTCATAAACCCCTCTAAAGCACTACCGGGGCTACTGGAGTCATTCCCCAGATCTTTACAAATGCTACTATGGAAAAATTTCAGAAAATTTGACCCGTCCCTCAGGCATCCAAAAAATCTGTAAGCTAACACAAACAAAAAACTAATAAAATCGCCTAATTCCTTTTGCGTCGTCAATAAAATGCTCAAAACCCCTCTAAAGTGCCGCTGGTCTACTGGAGTCATTACCTAGTCATTATGAATGCAACTATGGAATAATCCAAGAAAATTTGAATCGAATCCCCTACACCTAACAATCTGTGGGCTAACAGGTACGAAAACCTGGCAAAATCGCTTAATTCCTATTGCGTTGCCATTAAAATGCTCCTAAACCCCTCTTGAGTGCCTACGGAGCTACAAGAGTCGTTCCTAAGGTTTTTACGGATGCTACTATAGAAGAGTTCAAGAAAATACGACCCGTACCCCCGGCACCTAAAGAATCTGTGGGATTACATACACGAAAATTTGGCAAAATCACCTAATTTCTGTTACGTCACCAATAAAATGCTCTTAAACCCTTCTAAAGTGCTTTCGGAGCTACTGGAGTTATTTTCTAGGTCTTTACGAATGCTATTATGGAAGAATCGACAAAACATTGACCCGGCCCCCCGGCACCCAAAAAATCAATGGTCTAACACACGAAAAACTAATAAAATTGCCTAATTCCTGTTGACTCACAAATAAAATGCTCCTAAACTCCTCTTAAGCGACGCTGGGGTTACTAGAGTTGTTTCCCAGGTCGTTACGGCCGCTAGTATGGAAGAATCCAAGAAAGTTCGACCCAAATCCCAGTACCTAAAAATTCTGTGGCCTAACTCACATGAAAAACTAGAAAAATCACCTAATTCCTATTGCATCGCAAATAAAATGCTCTTAAACCCCTCTAAAGTGCCATCGGGGCTACTGGAGTCGCTCCCTTGGTTGCTACGGACGTTACTATGGAAGAATCCAAGAAATTTTGCCCAGACTCTGGCACCTAAAAATTCGTGGCCTAACACACATGAAAAACTGGAAAATTGCCTAATACCTTTTGCTCGCTAATAAAATGCTACTAAACCCCTATAAAGCGCCAAAAGGGCTACTGGAGTCGTTCCCTAGTTAATTACGGATGCTACTACAGAAGAATCCAAGAAAATTTGACCCGGACCCCTGGAACCGAAAAAGTCTATGGCTAACACACACGAAAAGATGGCAAAATCGCCTAATTCCTGTTGCATCACCAATCAAATGCTCCTAAGCCCCTCTTAAGTGTTGTCGGGGCTAAAAGAGTCGTTCCCAAAGTTTTTATAGATGTTACTATGGAAGAATCTAAGAAAATACGACCCAGACCCTTGGCACCTAAAGAATCTATGGGCTAAAACACATGAAAACCTGGCAAAATTGCCTAATTCCTATTGCATCGCCAATAGAATTCTCCTAAACTCCTCTAAAGCATTGTCGGGTCTTATGGAGTCATTCCTCGGGTCTTTATGAATGATACTATGGAAGAATCCAAGAATATTTGACCCGGCACCCGGCACCCAAAAAATCTGTGGGCTAACACACACGAAAAACTGATAAATTCGCCTAATTTCTTTTGCGTCGCCAACAAAATACTCCAAACCCCTCTAAAGCACCGCCGTGGAAACTAGAGTCATTACCTAGTCTTTACGGATGTTAATATGGAAGAATCTAAGAAAATTCAAATCGGATCCCCTGCATCTAAAAATCTGTGGGCTAATAGGCACAAAAAATTGGAAAAACCTCCTAATTCATATTGCCACTCCAATAAAAATACTCATAAACGCCTCTTAAGCGCCTCCGGGACTACTAGAGTTGTTACCTACGTCGTTACGGATGGTACTATAGAAGAATCTAAGAAAATACGACCCAGACCCCCGGCATCTAAAAAACCTGTGGGCTAACACTCACAAAAAATTGGCAAAATCGCCTAAATCCTGTTGCGTTGACAATAAAATACTCATAAACTCCTCTAAAGCGCTATCGGGGATACTTGAGTGGTTCCCTAGGTCGTTACAGGGGCTACTATGGAAGAATCCAAGAAAATTCGACCCATACCCCCAGTATTTAAAGAATTTGTGGGATAACACAAACGAAAAACTAGCAAAATTGGCTAATCATCTTGCGTCGCCAATACAATACTTCTAAACCCCTATAAAGCGTTGATGGGGCTACTAGAGTCGTTTCCAGGTCGTTACAAATTCTACTATGGAAGAATTCAAAAAAAATTGACCCACACCCCCGACATCTAAAAAGTTCGTGGGCTAACTAACACACATGAAAAACTGGCAAAACTGCCTAATTCCTTTTGCATCGCAAATAAAATACTCCAAACCACTCTAAAGTGCTGCCAAGGCTACTGGAGTCGTTCCCCAGGTCATTACGAATGCTACTATAGAAGAATCCAAGAAAATTCAATCCGAACCCCTGGCACCTAAAAGTTTTGTGGGCTAACACACACGAAAAACTGGCAAAATTGCCTAATTGTTGTTGCCTCGCCAATAAAATGCTTTTACACCCTCTTAAGTGTTGCCGTTACTACTAGAGTTTTTTCCTAGGTCGTTACGGATGGTACTACGGAAGAATATAGGAAAATTCGACCCTGACCCCCAACACCTAAATATTCTGTGGGATAACACACACAAAAAACTGGCAAAATCGCATAATTAGTTTTCCTCGCCAATAAAATATTCCTAAAGTCCTCTTAAGCACCGCAGGGACTTCTAGAGTTGCTCCCTAGGTAGTTACGGATGGTACAATGAAATAATCTAAGAAAATTTGAGTCGGACCCCCAAAACCTAAAAAATCTGCGGGCTAACATACACGAAAAACTAGAAAAATTGCCTAATTCCTGCTGTCACCAATACAATACTCCTAAACCCCACTAACGCGTTGCTGGGGCTACAGGAGTCGTTCCCCAGGTCATTACAAATGCGACTATGGAAGAATCTAAGAACATTCAACCCAAACCCCCGGCACCTAAAAATTCCCTGGGCTAACACACACAAAAAACTGGCAAAATTTCCTAATTTTACTATTACGTCGCCAATAAAATTCTCCTAAACTCCTCTTAAGAGCCATCGGGGCTATTGAAGTTATTCCCCAGGTCGTTACAAATGCTACTATGGAATAATATAAGAAATTTTGACCCAGACTCCCGGTACCGTAAAATTCCGTCGGCTAACATACACGAAAAACTAGCAAAATCGCCTAATTCCTATTGTGTCGCCAATAAAATGCTATTAAACCCCTATAAAGCGCCATCGGTGCTACTAAAGTCGTTCCCCAGGTTGTTACAGACATTACTATGGAAGATTCCAAGAAATATCAACCCAAACCCCTGGCACCTGAAAATTCTGTGGGCTAACACACATGAAAAACTGGCAAAATCGCATAATTCCTATTGCGTCGCTAATAAAATGCTCCTAAACTTCTCTAAAGAGCCTCTAGGGCTACTGGAGTCATTCCCTAGGCCATTAAAGATTTTACTATGGAAGAATCCAAGAAATTTCGACCCGGACCCTCGACACCTAAGAATTCTATGGCTAACACACACGAAAAGCTGGCAAAATCCCCTAATTCCTAGTGCATCGCTAATAAAATGTTCCTAAGCCCCTCTTAAGCACCGCCAGGACTACAAGAGTCATTCCCAAGGTTTTTAATTATTCTACTATGGAAGAATCTAAGAAAATTTGACCTAGACTCCCGGCACCTAAAAAATTCATGGGCTAATACACAAGAAAAACTAACAAAATCGCCTAATTCCTATTGCGTCGAACATAAAATGCTCTTAAACCCCTCTAAAGTGCCTCCGAGGATACAAGAGACTTCCATAGGCCGTTACGGATGCTAATATGGAAGAATCCAAGAAAATATGACCCGGACCCCCGGCACCTAAAAAATCAGTGGGCTAACACACACGAAAAACTGACAAAATTACCTAATTCCTTTTGTGTCGCCAATAAAATGCTCCAAACCCCTCTAAAGCATCGTCGGTGCAACTAGAGCCATTAAATAATCGTTACGGAGGCTACTATGGAAGAATCCAAGAAAATTTAAACTGGATCCCTTGCACCTAAAAATTAGTGGGCTAACAGGCATGAAAAGCTGGCAAAATCGACTAATTCCTATTGTCTCTCCAATAAAATGCTCCTAAATGCCTCTTAAGCGCCATCAGGACTAATAGAGATGTTCCCTAAGTCGTTACGGGTGGTACTGAAGAAGAATCTAATAAAATTTGACCCGGACCTCCGACACTTAAAAAATCTGTGGGCTAACACACACGAAAAACTGGCAAAATTGCCTAATTCTTGTTGCATCGCAAATAAAATACTCATAAACCCATCTAAAGCACTTTTGGACTACAGGAGTCGTTTCCTAGGTTGTTATGGGTGCTACTATTGAAGAATACAAAAATATTCGACCCGAATCCCCGGCACCTAAAATATTTATGGGTTAACACCACGAAAAACTAGCAAAATTGCCTAATTCTTATTGCGTCGCCAATACAATGCTCTTAAATCCATGTAAAGCACTGACAGGGATATTGGATTCTTTCCCCATGTCGTTACGAATGCTACTATGGAAGAATCCAAAAAAATTTAACCCGAACCTTCGGCACCTAAAACATTCGTGGGCTAACATATACGAAAAACTGGTAAAATTGTCTTATTAGTTTTGCATTGCCAAGAAAATGCTCATAAACCATTCTAAAGCACTATTGAGGCTACTAGAGTCATTTCCTAGGTCGTTACGGGAGCTACTATGGAAGTATCCAAGAAAATTTGACCCAAACCCCCGGCACCTAAAAGATTTGAGGGCTCACACAAAACAAATGGCAAAATTGCATAATCGTCTTGCATCGCTAATACAATGCTCCTAAATCCCTATAAAGAGCTGACAGGGCTAATGGAGTTGTTCCCCAGGTCGTTACGAATGTTACCATGGAGGAATTCAAGAAAATTTGACTCGAACCCCCGGCACCTAAAAATTTTGTGGGCTAACACACATGAAAAATTGACCAAATTGCAAAATTCCTTTTGCATCGCCAATATGCTCCAAACCCCTCTAAAGCGCCGTCGGGGCTACTGAAGTCATTTCCTAACTCGTTACAGATGCTATTATGGATAAATCCAAAAAAATTCAAACCATACCCTCGGCACCTAAAAAATTCGTAGGCTAACACACATGAAAAACTGACAAAATCACCTAATTACTGG
The DNA here is from genome assembly GCF_947179165.1 of Solanum dulcamara. Taxonomy (NCBI): domain Eukaryota; kingdom Viridiplantae; phylum Streptophyta; class Magnoliopsida; order Solanales; family Solanaceae; genus Solanum; species Solanum dulcamara. The sequence goes on from NC_077238.1 coordinate 81,189,705, forward strand.
TACATCGCAAATACAATGCTCCTAAACCCCTCTAAAGCGTTGATGGGGCTACTAGAGTCATTCTATAGGTCGTTACGAATGCTATTATGGAATAATCCAAGAAAATTTAACCCGAACCTCCAGCACCTAAAAATTCTGTGGACTAACACACACGAAAAACTAGCAAAATAGCCTAATTCCTATTGCATCGCCAATAAAATACTTCTAAATGCCTCTTAAGCGCCGCCGTGACTACTAGAGTTGTTCGCAAGTAGTTACGGCCGGTACTGTGGAAGAATATAAGAAAATTCGACCCGTACCCCAGGCATCTAAAAAATCTGTGGGCTAACACACATGAAAAACTAGCAAAATCACCTAATTCTTGTTGCCTCGCCAATAAAATGCTCCTAAAGCCTCTTAAGCACCGTCGGGACTACTAGAGCTGTTCCCTAGGTCGTTACGGACGTTACTATTGAAGTATCTAAGAAAATTTGAGTCGGACTCCTGGCACCTAAAAAATCTGTGGGCTAACACACATAAACCCTGAACCCCAATATAATGCTCCTAAACCCCTCTAATACGCTGATGGGGCTACTGAAACCATTCCCCAGGTTGTTACAAATGCTACTATGGAAGAATCTAAGAAACTTCAACCCGAACCCCCGGCACCTAAAAATTCTGTGGGCTAACACACACAAAAAACTGGCAAAATCGCCTAATTTTACTATTGCATCACTAATAAAATTCTTCTAATCCCCTCTAAAGTTCTATCGGGGCTACTAGAGTTATTCCCTAGGTAGTTACGGATGATACTATAGAAGAATCTAAGAAAATTCAACTCAGACCCCCGGCACCTAAAAAATTTGTGGGCTAACACACATGAAAAACTGGCAAAATTTCCTAATTCCTATTGAGTCACTAATAAAATGCTCCTAAACCCCTCTTCAGCACTGCCGGGGCTACTAGAGTCATTCCCTAGGTCATTACGGACACTACTAAAGAAGAATCCAAGAAAATTCTACTCGTACCCTCGGTACCTAAAAAATCTATAGGCTAACACACACGAAAAGTTTGCAAAATCGCCTAATTCCTGGTGCATAACCAATAAAACGCTTCTAAGCCCTTCTTAAGTGCTACCGGGGCTGCAGGAGTCTTTCCCTAGGTTGTTAGAGATGCTATTATGGAAGAATCCAAGAAAGTACGACCCGAATCCCCGGCAGCTAAAACATTTGTGGGGTAACACACGAAATACGAGCAAAATCGCCTAATTCCTATTGCTTCGCCAATGAAATGCTCCCAAACCCATCTAAAGCGCTGCCAGGGCTATTGGAGTCATTCCCCAAGTCATTGCAAATGTTACTTTGGAAGAATCCAAGAAAGTTTACCCAGACCCCGGCACCTAAAGAATTTGTGGGCTAACACACACTAAAAACTGGCAAAATTGCCTAATTCCTTTTGTGTTGCCAATAAAATGCTCCAAACCCCTCTAAAGCACCAACGAGACTACAGGAGTCATTACCTAGGTCTTTCGGATGCTACTATAGAAGAATCAAAAAAAATCGAATCGGACCCCGGCACCTAAAAAATATATGGGCTAAAACACATGAAAAATAGGCAAAATCGCCTAATTCATGGTGTGTCGCCAATATAATGCTCCTAAACCCCTTTAAAGCAACCTCAGGGTTACTAGAGTCGTTTCCTAGATCATTATGAACGCTACTATAGAGGAAACCCAGAAAAATCAACCCGGAACCCCGGCACCTAAAAATTATGTGGGCTAACACACGAAAAACTGGCAAAATTGCCTAATTGTTGCTGCCTCACCAATGAAATGGTCCTAAATGCCTCTTAAGCGCCGCCATAACTACTAGAGTTGTTACGGATGCTTCTATTGAAGAATCCATGAAAATTCGACCCAGACCCCCAACACCTAAAAATTTCGTGGGCTAACACACACAGAAAACTGGAAAAATCGCCTTATTCATGTTGCGTCGCCAATAAAAAGCTCGTAAACCCCTCTTAAGATCTTCCGAGGCTACTGGAGTCATTTCCTAGGTCGTTACATATACTACTATGGAAAAATCAAGAAAATTCAACCCAAACCCTCGGAACCTAAAAATTTTGTAGGCTAACACACGAAAAACTGGCAAAATTGTCTAATTTATGTTGCTTCGCCAATACAATGCTCCTAAACCCCTATAAAGCGTTGTCGAGGATACTGGAATTTTTCCCTAGTTCGTTACGAATGCTACTATGGAAGAATTCAAGAAAAATTGACCTACACCCCCGGTACATGAAAATTCCGTGAGCAAACACACACGAAAAACTAGCAAAATTGCCTAATTCCTATTGCGTCGCCAATAAAATTCTCCAAAACCCCTTTAAAGTGCCATCAGGGCTATTGGAGTCATTCCCCAAGTCGTTACGGATGCTACTATGGAAGAATCTAAGAAAATTTGAACACGACCCCCGGCACCTAAAAAATCGTGGGCTAACACACACAAAAAATTGGCAAAATCGCCTAATTCCTTTTCTGTCGCTAATAAAATGCTCATAACCCTTATAAAGCATCGTCGGGGCTATTGGAGCCCTTCCCCAAGTCGTTACAAATGCTACTATGAAAGAATCTAAGAAAATACAATCCAGACCCCCGGCACATAAAAAATTCATTGGCAAACACACACGAAAAACTGGCAAAATCGCCTAATTCTTGTTGCCTCGCCAATAAAATGCTCCTAAACCCTTCTTAAGCGCCATCGAGGCTAATAAATTTATTCCCTAGGTCGTTACTGGCAAAACTATGGAACAATCTAAGAAAATTCAAACCAGACCCCTGGCGCCTAAAAAATCTTTTGGCTAACACACATGAAAAATTAGAAAAATTGTCTAATTTCTATTGCGCCGCCAATACAATGCTCATAAACCCCTCTAAAGCATTGTTGGGGCTACTAGAGTCATTCTCTAGTTCATTACGAATTCTACTGTAGAAGAATCCAAGAAGATTCGACCTAGACCTCGGCACATAAAAATTTGTGGCTAACACACATGAAAAATTGACAAAATTGCCTAATTCCTCTTGCGTCGCCAATAAAATTCTCCTAAACCCTCTAAAGCACTGCCGAGACTATTAGAGTCATTTACTAGGTAATTTTAGACGCTACTATGAAAAAATCCAAGAAAATTAGATCTGAACCCTCGTTATCTAAAAATTCTATAGGCTAACACACACGAAAAACTAGCAAAATCGACTAATTCCTGGTGTGTCGCCAATACAATTCTCCTAAACCCCTATAAAGTGTTGTGGGGGCTACTGGAGTTGTTCTTCAGGTCTTTAAAAATGCTACTATTGAAGAATCTAAGAAAATTCAACTCGGACCCCAGCACCTAAAAATTCTATGGGCTAACACACACGAAAAACTAGCAAAATCACCTAATTCCTATTGCCTCATCAATAAAATGCTCCTATATGTCTCTTAAGTGCCACCGGAACTACTAGAGTTATTCCCTAGGTCGTTATGGATGGTACTATAGAAGAATCTAAGAAAATTTGACACAAACCCCGGCACCTAAAAATTTTGTGAGCTAACACATGAAAAACTGGCAAAATAGCCTATTTCGTATTGCGTCGCCAATAAAATGTTCATAAATCTCTCTAAAGCTCCATCGGGGCTACTAGAGTTGTTTTCTAGGTCGTTATGGATGCTACTATTGAAGAATCCAAAAACATTCGATCCGTACCCCCGGCACCTAAAAATTCCATGGGTAACACATGAAAAACCCACAAAATAGGCTAATTCATATTGTGTCGCTAATAAAATACTCCTAAACCCCTCTAAAGCGCCATTGGGGCTACTCGAGTCTTTATCAAAGTCGTTACGGACATTACTATTGAAGAATCCAAGAAATTTTGACCCGAACCGCCGGCACCTAAAAATACTGTAAGCTAACACACGCGAACAATTGGAAAAATCATCTAATTCCTATTGCGTCACCAATAAAAAGCTCTTAAACCCCTTTTAAGGACCGTCGGGGCTACTAGAGTCATTTCCTAGGTCCTTACGGATGCTACTATAGAAGAATTCAAGAAAAATTGACCCGGACTCCGGCACCTAAAAATTCTATGGGCTCACACACACGAAACATTGGCAAAATCGCCTAAATCCTATTGTGTTGCCAATAAAATGCTCCTAAACCCCTGTAAAGTGACATCAGGGCTACTAGAGTCTTTTTGAGGTCATTACGGACGTTACTATGGAAGAATCCAAGAAGTTTTGACCCAAACCCCTGGTATCTAAAAAATCTGTGGGCTAACACACTTGAAAAGCTGGCAAAATTGACTAATTCCTGTTCTGTCGCTAATAAAATACTCCTAAACCCTCTAAAGCGTCATCGGGGCTAATGGAGTCGTTTCATAGGTCATTACGGATGTTACTATGGAATAATCCAAGAAAATTTGACTTGGACCCTCGGCACTTAAAATATTCGTGGGCTAACACACACGAAAAAATAGCAAAATCACCTAATTCCTGTTGCGTCACTAATAAAATGCTCCTAAACCCTTTTAAAGCATTGTCGAGACTACTGGAATCATTCCCCAATTTGTTACGAATGCTAATCTAGAAGAATCCAAGAAAATTCGACCTGGACCCGCGGCACCTAAAAAATCTGTGGCCTAACACACACGAAAAACTGGAAAAATCTCATAATTCCTTTTGCGTCGCCAATAAAATGATCCTAACCCCTCTAAAGCACTGCCGGGGCTACTGGAGTCATTACCTAGGTCGTTACGGATGCAACTATAGAAAAATATAAGAATATACAACCTAGACCCCTGGCACCTAAAAAATTTGTGGGCTAACACACACAAAAAGATGGCAAAATCGCCTAATTCATGTTGCGTCGCCAATAAAATGCTCCTAAACCCCTCTAAAGCGCCATCGGGGCTACTGGAATTGTTTCATAGGTCGTTACGGATGTTACTATGGAAGAATCTAAGAAAAATCCACCCAGACCCCCTGCTACTAAAATATTCATGGACTAAGACACACGAAAAATGACAAAATAGCTTATTTCCTATTGTATCGCCCATAAAATGCTTCTAAACCCCTCTAAAGCGCAGATGGGGCTACTGAAGTCATTCCCCAGGTCGTTACGAATGCTACTATAGAAGAATCTAATTCCTATTGCATCGCCAATAAAATGCTTTTAAACCCCTCTAATGCGCGATGGGGCTACTAGAGTCTTTCCCAAAGTCATTACGGATGTTGCTATGGAAGAATCCAAGAAATTTTCACCCGTACCCCAGTCACCTAAAAATTTCGTTTCATAATTCATGTTGGGTCGCCAATAAAATGCTCATAAACCCATCTTAAGATCCACCAGGGCTACTAGAGTCATTTCTTAGGTCGTTACGGATGCTTCTATGGAAGAATCCATAAAAATTCGACTCAGACCCCCGACACCTAAAAATTTTGTGAGCTAACACACACGTAAAAATGGCAAAATCGCCTAATCCTATTATGTCATCAATAAAATACTTCTAAACCTATTATGTCGTTAATAACATTGAGCTGCACAAGGACCTGCAGCAGCATATGCACCTATCTCCCTTATTTGTCTCTTTGCCACTTGTTTATATAGGTTCAAATACTTCAAAAGAAGAGAGACAGCAGCCTGGCATGCTAGGACTTCACCAATTCTTCAGCCTCCCATTCATGCCAACTTCCTCTATGCAACATCTAGAACTAAGACCAAGCTACAGCAGGGTATGATGTGCAGGGTGATTTGCATCATGTGGACCTGCACCAAGGCTTCCAAAGTTTGTAGGATTGCAGAAACTACTATAGTGTCAAGACCCAAGAAGTTTCAACTCAAACGGATAATTGGAGACGTTAGGCGAGCGACCTTGAAAAAGTCAGTTGTCTTAAGCCTAAAGAGGGAGAAATTTGCAATTTGGAAATTCCAACTTGTGCAAAAAGCCTCCAAATCTTGCAGGACTAAAGAAAAGACTGTATGTGCAAAGCTCAAGAAGTTTCAGCTCAATCAAATAATTGGAGACGTTAGTCGAGCGACCTTGAAAAAGCTAACAGGCTCCAAAGCACTCTTAGAGGTCCTTTCCTTTTTGCTAGCTTGTGCAAGTCCTTTCTTGCTTTTGATTGTTTGTTTTATTGTTGTAGGTTGTTGGAGTGATACATCAACATGCATTAACAACAACTACATACAGGACATCACAGATACAACCACCAAATCAAATATCTTCACCAAGAGTGCTACAAAAGGATTGTGAAGAATTAGAAGCCCCTCTTGGGTCTTGTGTTTGTTTGGTTGCCTTTCTTTGTTTGATTGTTTTTGTGTAGGTGCAACAACACCAGGGGTTCTATTCACAGCACCTTGGCAAATAAAAGGCAACAACATGAATCTCCAGCTAAGCAACTTGGAGCTGCTCACACAGCAGCAACCACACAACAATTGCTCCAGTTTTTGGTTGTGTTCTTCCTCCTCTACACAGCTCTATTTCCCTAGAACAAGAACTTCAACCTTCAACAACATTCAGGAGCCTCCAGCAACACCTCTTCAAATCAGCAAGACAACTTCCAACACATGGAAATCCATTCAGCAGACATCAAAACTGAATCTTCAGTTCTACTTTTGTTCTTTGTTGTATATCTCTTTATGCAGGCATCATGCAATTTTGAGCCTTGTGTTAGACTTGCAGCAACTGTTTTTGGAAGTCCTACACCAACAAATACATATAGTCTCACAACTCTACAATGATAACACATGTAGAAGCTACATCACAGCACACCAACAACTACATGGCTGAGATGTGGCAGGCTGCATTCACTACTAGTAACAATATTCTTGGAGATCCTTGCTTGGTTACTTGTTTGTGCAGGCCCACAAAGCTTCAAACAAAGAGAGATAACAGCCATACATGCAGGGGTCTCACACTTGCAGCAGGCCCCTTGCATCTAAAATTCTTGGAGCTCCGTGTCTGTTTATTTGTTTGATTGCAGGCACAGAAGAATCTCTCCAATGTGCAAGGCACCAACAGCTAAACATCCAAGCAGCTGGTCAAGCCAGGACTTGCAAGATACTTCTTTTCAGCCCGCCACTTTCTTCTTCAAAAATCCCAAGGCTGCTGACTACTCAAGTTCCATATACTTCTCCTCATTTCACCCTCCTTATCTGATATTCATGCTCTGGATGTTGTTGTATAGTTCCTTTAGATTTTCTTGGTACGACAAGACTAAAAATGGCAAAGATGAAAAGAGCTTCCTCACCCCATGCGAGATAGAAGGTTCGTATACTTGTTCTGTTTCAATTAGCTATGTATGATACATAGCATAGTTGAATAGGACTAGTGTAGGCTACTTTTTTGTTTTCTCATGGAAGGGGAGAGTCTCCCTCATTTATGCTTTCTTAGTCAACTTGTACTGGGAGGAGTCCTCTCATAGGTTTACTGCTTTCTATTTTTTAGTTAGCCCTCTTTTGTATCGGGGATGAGTTAGCCGACCTTAGTAGGTTAGCCGACTTATGAACCAACATAGGATCGGAGGTAAGGTTTTATGTCCCCCTCCTTGTACCTTTCTGTTTATTATTTATGTTAAGGCTTGGGGGTAATGCGCAACCCCTGACTGTGCACGAGAGGTGGGAGCCTCGTGTAGGGTCTATTCCCTTAAAAAAAAAAACCTCTAAAGTGTCATCGAGGCTACTGGAGACTTTCTCGAAGTCTTTATGGACGTTACTATGGACGAATCCAAGAAATTTTGCCCCGAACCCTCGGCACCTAAAAATTCCATGGGCACACACGAAAAACTGACAAAATCGCGAAATTCCTATTGCGTCGCCAATAAAATGCTCATAAACCCTTCCAAAGCGCAATCGGAGCTACTGGAGTCGTTCCTTATGTTGTTACGAACTCTAATGTGGAATTATCCAAGAAAATTCGACCCAGATCCTGGCAACCAAAAAAATTATGTGCTAACATACACAAAAAACTGGCAAAATTGCCTAATTCCTATTGCGTCGCCAATAAAATGCTTCTAAACCCCTCTTAAGCGCCTCCGGGGCTACACGAGTTGTTCCCCAGGTCTTTACGGACGCTATTATTAGAGTATCCAAGAAAAATTGATCTGGACCCCCGGCACCTAAACTATTTATGGGCTAACTGACATGAAAAATTGGAAAAATCGGCTAATTCATGTTGCATCGCCAATAAACTGCTCTCAAACCCCTCTTAAGCACCGCCAGGGCTAATAGAGTCGTTTCCTAGGTTGTTACGGACCCTACTATGGAAGAATCCAAGAAAATTCAACACGGACCCCCGGCACCTAAAAATTCCATGGCTAACACACACAAAAAATGGTAAAATTACCTAATTCCTATTGCATTGCTAATAAAATGCTCCTAAACCCCTCTAATGCGCGATCGAGGCTACTAGAGTCTTTCCCAAAGTCGTTACGGATGTTTCTATGGAAGAATCCAAGAAATTTTGACCCGTACCCTAGTCACCTAAAAATTTCGTGGGCAAAGACACAGGAAAAACTAGAAAAATAGCCTAATTCGTGTTGGATCGCCAATAAAATGTTCTTAAACCATCTTAAGATCCACCGGTTCTACTAGAGTCGTTTCCTAGGTCATTATGGATGCTTCTATAGAAGAATCCATGAAAATTCGACCGGGACCCCCGACACCTAAAAATTTTGTGGGCTAACACACACGTAAAACTGGCAAAATTGCCTAATTCTTATTGCGTCGTCAATAAAATGCTCCTAAACCCCTCTAAAGTACCATCGGGGCTACTGGAGACTTTCCCGAGGTAGTTACAAATTTTACTATGGAAGAATCCAAGAAATTTTGCCTCGAACCCCCGGCACCTAAAAATTTTGTGGACACACACGAAAAACTCACAAAATCGCCTAATTCTTGTTGCGTCGTCAATAAAATGCTCAAAAACCCCTCCAAAGCACCATCGGAGCTACTGGAGTTGTTCCATAGGTCGTTACAAACTCTACTGTGGAAGAATCCAAGAAAATTTGACCCGGACCTCCGGCACCTAAAATATTTGTGGGCTAGCATAAGACTAAAACCTGGCAAAATTACCTAATTCATGTTGCGTCGCCAATACAATGCTCCTAAACCCCTATAAAGTGATGTCTGGGCTACTGGAGTCATTCCCCAAATTGTTATAAATGCTTCTATGGAATAATTCAGGAAAAATTCAAACCGAACCCCCACCACCTAAAAATTCTGTGGGCTAACACACATAAAAAAACTGTAAAAATCGCCTAATTCTTGTTGCATCGAAAATAAAATGCTCCTAAAACCCCTATTAAGATCCACTGGGGCTACTAGAGTCATTTCCTTGGTCGTTACGGACGCTTCTATTGAAGAATCCAAGAAAATTCGACCCGAACCTCCGGCACCTAAAAGTTCTGTGGGCTAACATACACGAAAAATTGGAAAAATCACATAATTCATGTTGCATCGCCAATAAAATGCTCATAAACCCCTCTAAAGCGCTTTCGGGGCTACTGGAGTCGTTCCTTAAGTCGTTACAGGCTCTACTATGGAATAATTGAAGAAAATTTGACCCGGACCCCCAACACCTAAAAATTTTGTAGGCTAACACAAACCAATAAGTGGCGAAATTGTGTGATTCCTACTGCGTCGCTAATAAAATTTTCTAAACCCCTCCAAAGCATCATCGGGGCTACTAGAGTCGTTCCTTAGGTCGTTACATACACTAATGTGAAAGAATCCAAGAAAATTCAATCCGGACCTTCGACATCTAAAACTTTTGTGGGCTAACACACAAAAAAACTGGAAAAATCGCCTAATTCCTATTGCGTCGCCAATAAAATGCTTCTAAACCCCTTTAAAGCACCATCAGGGCTACACGAGTCATTCTCCAAGTCATTATAGATGCTAAAATTGAAGAATCCAAGAAAATACGACATGGACCCCCGGCACCTAAAAATTCTGCGGGCAAACACAAACGAAGAACTGGCAAAATCGCCTAATTCCTATTGTGTCGCCCATAAAATGATTCTAAACCCCTTTAAAGTCTATTGGAGCTACGGGAGTCATTCCCTAGGTTGTTACGGATGCTACTATGGAAGAATCCAAGGAAATTCGACCCAGACTCCCGGCACCTAAAAAATTCATGGGCTAACACACAAGAAAAACTAACAAAATCGTCTAATTCCTGTTGCGTCGCCAATAAAATATTTTAAACCCCTCTAAAGCGCCTCCGAGGCTACAAGAGTCCTTCCCTAGGCCGTTACGGATGCTAATATGGAAGAATCCAAGAAGACCCGGACCCCCGGCACCTAAAAAATCAATGGGCTAACACTACGAAAAACTGGCAAAATCGCCTAAATTTTGTTACGTCGCTAATAAAATGCTCTTAAACGCCTCTTAAGTACCGCCGGGGCTACTAGAGTTATTTCCTAGGTCGTTATGGATGGTACTTTGGAAGAATCAAATAAAATTCAAGCCGGACCCCGACACCTAAAAATTCTGTGGGCTAACACACACGAAAAACTGGCAAAATCGCTTAATTCCTATTATGTCGCAAATAAAATGCACCTAAACCCCTCTTAAGTGTCATCGGGGATACTGGAGTTATTTCTCAGGTTGTTAAGGACGCTACTATAAATGAATCCAAGAAAATTCGACCAGGACCCCCGGCATCTAAAAATTTTGTGGGTAACACACACGAAAAACTGGCAAAATTGCCTAATCCTATTTCATCGCCAATAAAATGATCCTAAATCCCTCTAAAGCACCATCGGGGCTACTGGAGTCTTTACTGAAGTCATTACAGACGTTACTATGGAAGAATCTAAGAAATTTTGATCCGTACCCCCGGCACCTAAAAAATCAGTGTGCTAACACACACGAAAAGCTAGCAAAATTGGCTAACTCCTGTTGCGTCGCTAATAAAATGCTCTTAAATGCCTCTAAATCACCGCCGAGGCTACTAGAGTTGTTTTCTAGGTCGTTACGGATGATACTTTGGAAGAATCCAAGAAAATTCAACTCGTATCCCCGGTACCTAAAAATTCTGTGGGCTAACACACACGAAAAACTGGCAAAATTGCTTAATCATATTACGTCGCCAATAAAATGATCTTTAACCCCTCTAAAGCACCATCGGGGCTACTGAAATCTTTACCAAAGCTGTTACGGACGTTACTATGGAAGAGTCCAAGAAATTTGGACTCGTACCCCCGGTACCCCCGGCACCTAAAAATTTCATGGGCTACACAGGAAAAATTGGTAAAATCGCCTTAATCCTGTTGCGTCGCCAATAAAATGCTCATAAACCCCTCTAAAGCACTGTCGGGGCTACTGGAGTCGTTCCCTAAGTCTTTAAGGGATCTACTATGAAATAATCCAAGAATGTTTGACCCGTACCCCCGACACCTAAAATCTTTGTGGGCTAACATACGAAAAAATGGCAAATCCCCTAATTCCTATTACGTCGCCAATAAAATGCTCCTAAACCCTTCTAAACCCTTCTAAAAACTGGCAAAATCACTTAATTCCGGTTGCATCGCCAATACAATGCTCTTAAACCCCTCTTAAGCACCACTGAGGCTACTAGAGTCGTTTCCTAGGTCGTTACGGATGATACTATGAAAGAATCCAATAAAATTCAACCCGAACCCCATCACCTAAAAAATTTGTGGGCTAACACACACGAAAAACTAGCAAAATTGTCTAATTCTTATTGCGTCGCCAATACAATGCTCCTAAACCCTTGTAAAGCGCTGCTGGGGCTATTGTAGTCGTTCTCCAAGTAGTTAAAAATGCTATTATGGATGAATTTAAGAAAATTCGACTTGGACCCCCGACACCTAAAAATTATATGGGCTAACACACACGAAAAACTGGCAAAATCGCTTAATTCCTTTTGCGTCGACAATAAAATGCTCCTAACCCCTCTAAAGCGCCGTCAGGGGTACTGGAGTCATTACCTAGGTCATTATTGATGCAACTATTGAATAATATAAGAATATACGACCCGGACCCCTGGCACCCAAAAAATCCATGGGCTAACAACGCTTCTAAACCCCTCTAAAGCAATGTCGAGGCTACTGAAGTCGTTCCCTAAGTCTTTATGAACACTACTATGGAAGAATCCAAGAAAATTCGACTTGGACCCCGGCACCTAAAAATTTCGGGGGTTAACACACATGAAAAATTGGATAAAATCGCTTAATTCATGTTGCCTCGCCAATAAAATACTCCTAAACGCCTCTTAATCACCTCCAAGGCTACTAGAGTCATTCTCTAGTCATTACGAATACTACTATGCAAGAATTCAAGAAATTCAACTCGGTCCCCTGGCACTTAAAAATTCTGTGGGCTAACATACACAAAAAACTTGCAAAAATGCCTAATTCCTATTGCGTCGTCAATAAAATGCTCCTAAACCACTCTAAAGCTCCATCGGCGCTTCTGGATTCGTTCCCCAGATTGTTACGAATGCTACTATGGAAGGATATAAGAAAATTCAATCCATACCCCCATCACCTAAAAATTCGTAGGCTAACACACGAAAAAATAGCAAAATCGCCTAATTCCTGTTGCGTTGGCAATAAAATGATCCTAAACCTCTCTAAAGAGCCACCGGGGCTACTGAAGTCATTCCCTAGGTCATTACGGATGCTACTATGGAAGAATCCAAGAAAATTCGACCCGGACCCTCGACACCTAAATATTCTATGGGCTAACACACACGAAAATCTTGCAAAATCATCTAATTTCTTTTGTGTCGCCAATAAAATGGTCCCAAACGCCTCTTAAGCGATGCCGGAGCTACAAAAGTCATTCCCTAGGTCGTTGCGCACGGTACTATGAAAAAATCCAAGAAAATACTACCCGAACCACCGATACCTAAAAAATCTATGGGCTAACACATATAAAAAACTGGCAAAATCGCCTAATTACTATTGTGTCGCTAATAAAATGCACATAAATCCCTCTGAAGCTCCATCGGGGATACTGTAGTTGTTCCCCAGGTTGTTATGGCGCTACTATGGAAGAATTCAAAAAAATTTGACCCAGACCCTCGGCACTCAAAAATTTTGTGGGCTAACACACACGAAAAGTTGGCAAAATCGCCTAATTCCTGTTGTGTAGCCAACACAATGTTGCTAAGCCCCACTTAAGAGCTGACAGGTCTACTGGAGTCGTTCCCCAGGGGTTCTATTCACAGCACCTTGGCAAATAAAAGGCAACAACATGAATCTCCAGCTAAGCAACTTGGAGCTGCTCACACAGCAGCAACCACACAACAATTGCTCCAGTTTTTGGTTGTGTTCTTCCTCCTCTACACAGCTCTATTTCCCTAGAACAAGAACTTCAACCTTCAACAACATTCAGGAGCCTCCAGCAACACCTCTTCAGATCAGCAAGACAACTTCCAACACATGGAAATCCATTCAGCAGACATCAAAACTGAATCTTCAGTTCTACTTTTGTTCTTTGTTGTATATCTCTTTGTGCAGGCATCATGCAATTTTGAGCCTTGTGTTAGACTTGCAGCAGCTGTTTTTGGAAGTCCTACACCAACAAATACATATAGTCTCACAACTCTACAACGATAACACATGTAGAAGCTACATCACAGCACACCAACAACTACATGGCTGAGATGCGGCAGGCTGCATTCACTACTAGTAACAATATTCTTGGAGATCCTTGCTTGGTTACTTGTTTGTGCAGGCCCACAAAGCTTCAAATAAAGAGAGATAACAGCCATACATGCAGGGGTCTCACAATTGCAGCAGGCCCCTTGCATCTAAAATTCTTGGAGCTCCGTGTCTGTTTATTTGTTTGATTGCAGGCACAGAAGAATCTCTCCAATGTGCAAGGCACCAACATCTAAACATCCAAGCAGCTGGTCAAGCCAGGACTTGCAAGATACTTCTTTTCAGCCCGCCACTTTCTTCTTCAAAAATCCCAAGGCTGCTGACTACTCAAGTTCCATATACTTCTCCTCATTTCACCCTCCTTATCTGATATTCATGCTCTGGATGTTGTTGTATAGTTCCTTTAGATTTTCTTGGTACGACAAGACTAAAAATGGCAAAGATGAAAAGAGCTTCCTCACCCCATGCGAGATAGAAGGTTCGTATACTTATTCTGTTTCAATTAGCTATGTATGATACATAGCATAGTTGAATAGGACTAGTGTAGGCTACTTTCTTATTTTCTCATGGAAGGGGAGAGTCTCCCTCATTTATGCTTTCTTAGTCAACTTGTACTGGGAGGAGTCCTCTCATAGGTTTACTGCTTTCTATTTTTTAGTTAGCCCTCTTTTGTATCGGGGATGAGTTAGCCGACCTTAGTTGGTTAGCCGACTTATGAACCAACATAGGATCGGAGGTAAGGTTTTATGTCCCCCTCCTTGTACCTTTCTGTTTATTATTTATGTTAAGGCTTGGGGGTAATGCGCAACCCCTGACTGTGCACGAGAGGTGGGAGCCTCGTGTAGGGTCTATTCCCTTAAAAAAAAAACCTCTAAAGTGTCATCGAGGCTACTGGAGACTTTCTCGAAGTCTTTACGGACGTTACTATGGACGAATCCAAGAAATTTTGCCCCGAACCCTCGGCACCTAAAAATTCCATGGGCACACACGAAAAACTGACAAAATCGCGAAATTCCTATTGCGTCGCCAATAAAATGCTCATAAACCCTTCCAAAGCGCAATCGGAGCTACTGGAGTCGTTCCTTATGTTGTTACGAACTCTAATGTGGAATTATCCAAGAAAATTCGACCCAGATCCTGGCAACCAAAAAAATTATGTGCTAACATACACAAAAAACTGGCAAAATTGCCTAATTCCTATTGCGTCGCCAATAAAATGCTTCTAAACCCCTCTTAAGCGCCTCCGGGGCTACACGAGTTGTTCCCCAGGTCTTTACGGACGCTATTATTAGAGTATCCAAGAAAAATTGATCTGTACCCCCGGCACCTAAACTATTTATGGGCTAACTGACATGAAAAATTGGAAAAATCGGCTAATTCATGTTGCATCGCCAATAAACTGCTCTCAAACCCCTCTTAAGCACCGCCAGGGCTAATAGAGTCGTTTCCTAGGTTGTTACGGACCCTACTATGGAAGAATCCAAGAAAATTCAACACGGACCCCCGGCACCTAAAAATTCCATGGCTAACACACACAAAAAATGGTAAAATTACCTAATTCCTATTGCATCGCTAATAAAATGCTCCTAAACCCCTCTAATGCGCGATCGAGGCTACTAGAGTCTTTCCCAAAGTCGTTACGGATGTTTCTATGGAAGAATCCAAGAAATTTTGACCCGTACCCTAGTCACCTAAAAATTTCGTGGGCAAAGACACAGGAAAAACTAGAAAAATAGCCTAATTCGTGTTGGATCGCCAATAAAATGTTCTTAAACCATCTTAAGATCCACCAGTTCTACTAGAGTCGTTTCCTAGGTCATTATGGATGCTTCTATAGAAGAATCCATGAAAATTCGACCGGGACCCCCGACACCTAAAAATTTTGTGGGCTAACACACACGTAAAACTGGCAAAATTGCCTAATTCTTATTGCGTCGTCAATAAAATGCTCCTAAACCCCTCTAAAGTACCATCGGGGCTACTGGAGACTTTCCCGAGGTAGTTACAAATTTTACTATGGAAGAATCCAAGAAATTTTGCCTCGAACCCCCGGCACCTAAAAATTTTGTGGACACACACGAAAAACTCACAAAATCGCCTAATTCTTGTTGCGTCGTCAATAAAATGCTCAAAAACCCCTCCAAAGCACCATCGGAGCTACTGGAGTTGTTCCATAGGTCGTTACAAACTCTACTGTGGAAGAATCCAAGAAAATTTGACCCGGACCTCCGGCACCTAAAATATTTGTGGGCTAGCATAAGACTAAAACCTGGCAAAATTACCTAATTCATGTTGCGTCGCCAATACAATGCTCCTAAACCCCTATAAAGTGATGTCTGGGCTACTGGAGTCATTCCCCAAATTGTTATAAATGCTTCTATGGAATAATTCAGGAAAAATTCAAACCGAACCCCCACCACCTAAAAATTCTGTGGGCTAACACACATAAAAAAACTGTAAAAATCGCCTAATTCTTGTTGCATCGAAAATAAAATGCTCCTAAAACCCCTATTAAGATCCACTGGGGCTACTAGAGTCATTTCCTTGGTCGTTACGGACGCTTCTATTGAAGAATCCAAGAAAATTCGACCCGAACCTCCGGCACCTAAAAGTTCTGTGGGCTAACATACACGAAAAATTGGAAAAATCACATAATTCATGTTGCATCGCCAATAAAATGCTCATAAACCCCTCTAAAGCGCTTTCGGGGCTACTGGAGTCGTTCCTTAAGTCGTTACAGGCTCTACTATGGAATAATTGAAGAAAATTTGACCCGAACCCCCAACACCTAAAAATTTTGTAGGCTAACACAAACCAATAAGTGGCGAAATTGTGTAATTCCTACTGCGTCGCTAATAAAATTTTCTAAACCCCTCCAAAGCATCATCGGGGCTACTAGAGTCGTTCCTTAGGTCGTTACATACACTAACGTGAAAGAATCCAAGAAAATTCAATCCGGACCTTCGACATCTAAAACTTTTGTGGGCTAACACACAAAAAAACTGGAAAAATCGCCTAATTCCTATTGCGTCGCCAATAAAATGCTTCTAAACCCCTTTAAAGCACCATCAGGGCTACACGAGTCGTTCTCCAAGTCATTATAGATGCTAAAATTGAAGAATCCAAGAAAATACGACATGGACCCCCGGCACCTAAAAATTCTGCGGGCAAACACAAACGAAGAACTGGCAAAATCGCCTAATTCCTATTGTGTCGCCCATAAAATGATTCTAAACCCCTTTAAAGTTTATTGGAGCTACGGGAGTCATTCCCTAGGTTGTTACGGATGCTACTATGGAAGAATCCAAGGAAATTCGACCCAGACTCCCGGCACCTAAAAAATTCATGGGCTAACACACAAGAAAAACTAACAAAATCGTCTAATTCCTGTTGCGTCGCCAATAAAATATTTTAAACCCCTCTAAAGCGCCTCCGAGGCTACAAGAGTCCTTCCCTAGGCCGTTACGGATGCTAATATGGAAGAATCCAAGAAGACCCGGACCCCCGGCACCTAAAAAATCAATGGGCTAACACTACGAAAAACTGGCAAAATCGCCTAAATTTTGTTACGTCGCTAATAAAATGCTCCTAAACGCCTCTTAAGTACCGTCGGGGCTACTAGAGTTATTTCCTAGGTCGTTATGGATGGTACTTTGGAAGAATCAAATAAAATTCAAGCCGGACCCCGACACCTAAAAATTCTGTGGGCTAACACACACGAAAAACTGGCAAAATCGCTTAATTCCTATTATGTCGCAAATAAAATGCACCTAAACCCCTCTTAAGTGTCATCGGGGATACTGGAGTTATTTCTCAGGTTGTTAAGGACGCTACTATAAATGAATCCAAGAAAATTCGACCAGGACCCCCGGCATCTAAAAATTTTGTGGGTAACACACACGAAAAACTGGCAAAATTGCCTAATCCTATTTCATCGCCAATAAAATGATCCTAAATCCCTCTAAAGCACCATCGGGGCTACTGGAGTCTTTACTGAAGTCATTACAGACGTTACTATGGAAGAATCTAAGAAATTTTGATCCGTACCCCCGGCACCTAAAAAATCAGTGTGCTAACACACACGAAAAGCTAGCAAAATTGGCTAACTCCTGTTGCGTCGCTAATAAAATGCTCTTAAATGCCTCTAAATCACCGCCGAGGCTACTAGAGTTGTTTTCTAGGTCGTTACGGATGATACTTTGGAAGAATCCAAGAAAATTCAACTCGTATCCCCGGTACCTAAAAATTCTGTGGGCTAACACACACGAAAAACTGGCAAAATTGCTTAATCATATTACGTCGCCAATAAAATGATCTTTAACCCCTCTAAAGCACCATCGGGGCTACTGAAATCTTTACCAAAGCTGTTACGGACGTTACTATGGAAGAGTCCAAGAAATTTGGACTCGTACCCCCGGTACCCCCGGCACCTAAAAATTTCATGGGCTACACAGGAAAAATTGGTAAAATCGCCTTAATCCTGTTGCGTCGCCAATAAAATGCTCATAAACCCCTCTAAAGCACTGTCGGGGCTACTGGAGTCGTTCCCTAAGTCTTTAAGGGATCTACTATGAAATAATCCAAGAATGTTTGACCCGTACCCCCGACACCTAAAATCTTTGTGGGCTAACATACGAAAAAATGGCAAATCCCCTAATTCCTATTACGTCGCCAATAAAATGCTCCTAAACCCTTCTAAACCCTTCTAAAAACTGGCAAAATCACTTAATTCCGGTTGCATCGCCAATACAATGCTCTTAAACCCCTCTTAAGCACCACTGAGGCTACTAGATTCGTTTCCTAGGTCGTTACGGATGATACTATGGAAGAATCCAATAAAATTCAACCCGAACCCCATCACCTAAAAAATTTGTGGGCTAACACACACGAAAAACTAGCAAAATTGTCTAATTCTTATTGCGTCGCCAATACAATGCTCCTAAACCCTTGTAAAGCGCTGCTGGGGCTATTGTAGTCGTTCTCCAAGTAGTTAAAAATGCTATTATGGATGAATTTAAGAAAATTCGACTTGGACCCCCCGACACCTAAAAATTATATGGGCTAACACACACGAAAAACTGGCAAAATCGCTTAATTCCTTTTGCGTCGACAATAAAATGCTCCTAACCCCTCTAAAGCGCCGTCAGGGGTACTGGAGTCATTACCTAGGTCATTATTGATGCAACTATTGAATAATATAAGAATATACGACCCGGACCCCTGGCACCCAAAAAATCCATGGGCTAACAACGCTTCTAAACCCCTCTAAAGCAATGTCGAGGCTACTGAAGTCGTTCCCTAAGTCTTTATGAACACTACTATGGAAGAATCCAAGAAAATTCGACTTGGACCCCGGCACCTAAAAATTTCGGGGGTTAACACACATGAAAAATTGGATAAAATCGCTTAATTCATGTTGCCTCGCCAATAAAATACTCCTAAACGCCTCTTAATCACCTCCAAGGCTACTAGAGTCATTCTCTAGTCGTTACGAATACTACTATGCAAGAATTCAAGAAATTCAACTCGGTCCCCTGGCACTTAAAAATTCTGTGGGCTAACATACACAAAAAACTTGCAAAAATGCCTAATTCCTATTGCGTCGTCAATAAAATGCTCCTAAACCACTCTAAAGCTCCATCGGCGCTTCTGGATTCGTTCCCCAGATTGTTACGAATGCTACTATGGAAGGATATAAGAAAATTCAATCCATACCCCCATCACCTAAAAATTCGTAGGCTAACACACGAAAAAATAGCAAAATCGCCTAATTCCTGTTGCGTTGGCAATAAAATGATCCTAAACCTCTCTAAAGAGCCACCGGGGCTACTGAAGTCATTCCCTAGGTCATTACGGATGCTACTATGGAAGAATCCAAGAAAATTCGACCCGGACCCTCGACACCTAAATATTCTATGGGCTAACACACACGAAAATCTTGCAAAATCATCTAATTTCTTTTGTGTCGCCAATAAAATGGTCCCAAACGCCTCTTAAGCGATGCCGGAGCTACAAAAGTCATTCCCTAGGTCGTTGCGCACGGTACTATGAAAAAATCCAAGAAAATACTACCCGAACCACCGATACCTAAAAAATCTATGGGCTAACACATATAAAAAACTGGCAAAATCGCCTAATTACTATTGTGTCGCTAATAAAATGCACATAAATCCCTCTGAAGCTCCATCGGGGATACTGTAGTTGTTCCCCAGGTTGTTATGGCGCTACTATGGAAGAATTCAAAAAAATTTGACCCAGACCCTCGGCACTCAAAAATTTTGTGGGCTAACACACACGAAAAGTTGGCAAAATCGCCTAATTCCTGTTGTGTAGCCAACACAATGTTGCTAAGCCCCACTTAAGAGCTGACAGGTCTACTGGAGTCGTTCCCCAGGGGTTCTATTCACAGCACCTTGGCAAATAAAAGGCAACAACATGAATCTCCAGCTAAGCAACTTGGAGCTGCTCACACAGCAGCAACCACACAACAATTGCTCCAGTTTTTGGTTGTGTTCTTCCTCCTCTACACAGCTCTATTTCCCTAGAACAAGAACTTCAACCTTCAACAACATTCAGGAGCCTCCAGCAACACCTCTTCAGATCAGCAAGACAACTTCCAACACATGGAAATCCATTCAGCAGACATCAAAACTGAATCTTCAGTTCTACTTTTGTTCTTTGTTGTATATCTCTTTGTGCAGGCATCATGCAATTTTGAGCCTTGTGTTAGACTTGCAGCAGCTGTTTTTGGAAGTCCTACACCAACAAATACATATAGTCTCACAACTCTACAACGATAACACATGTAGAAGCTACATCACAGCACACCAACAACTACATGGCTGAGATGCGGCAGGCTGCATTCACTACTAGTAACAATATTCTTGGAGATCCTTGCTTGGTTACTTGTTTGTGCAGGCCCACAAAGCTTCAAATAAAGAGAGATAACAGCCATACATGCAGGGGTCTCACAATTGCAGCAGGCCCCTTGCATCTAAAATTCTTGGAGCTCCGTGTCTGTTTATTTGTTTGATTGCAGGCACAGAAGAATCTCTCCAATGTGCAAGGCACCAACAGCTAAACATCCAAGCAGCTGGTCAAGCCAGGACTTGCAAGATACTTCTTTTCAGCCCGCCACTTTCTTCTTCAAAAATCCCAAGGCTGCTGACTACTCAAGTTCCATATACTTCTCCTCATTTCACCCTCCTTATCTGATATTCATGCTCTGGATGTTGTTGTATAGTTCCTTTAGATTTTCTTGGTACGACAAGACTAAAAATGGCAAAGATGAAAAGAGCTTCCTCACCCCATGCGAGATAGAAGGTTCGTATACTTATTCTGTTTCAATTAGCTATGTATGATACATAGCATAGTTGAATAGGACTAGTGTAGGCTACTTTCTTATTTTCTCATGGAAGGGGAGAGTCTCCCTCATTTATGCTTTCTTAGTCAACTTGTACTGGGAGGAGTCCTCTCATAGGTTTACTGCTTTCTATTTTTTAGTTAGCCCTCTTTTGTATCGGGGATGAGTTAGCCGACCTTAGTTGGTTAGCCGACTTATGAACCAACATAGGATCGGAGGTAAGGTTTTATGTCCCCCTCCTTGTACCTTTCTGTTTATTATTTATGTTAAGGCTTGGGGGTAATGCGCAACCCCTGACTGTGCACGAGAGGTGGGAGCCTCGTGTAGGGTCTATTCCCTTAAAAAAAAAACCTCTAAAGTGTCATCGAGGCTACTGGAGACTTTCTCGAAGTCTTTACGGACGTTACTATGGACGAATCCAAGAAATTTTGCCCCGAACCCTCGGCACCTAAAAATTCCATGGGCACACACGAAAAACTGACAAAATCGCGAAATTCCTATTGCGTCGCCAATAAAATGCTCATAAACCCTTCCAAAGCGCAATCGGAGCTACTGGAGTCGTTCCTTATGTTGTTACGAACTCTAATGTGGAATTATCCAAGAAAATTCGACCCAGATCCTGGCAACCAAAAAAATTATGTGCTAACATACACAAAAAACTGGCAAAATTGCCTAATTCCTATTGCGTCGCCAATAAAATGCTTCTAAACCCCTCTTAAGCGCCTCCGGGGCTACACGAGTTGTTCCCCAGGTCTTTACGGACGCTATTATTAGAGTATCCAAGAAAAATTGATCTGGACCCCCGGCACCTAAACTATTTATGGGCTAACTGACATGAAAAATTGGAAAAATCGGCTAATTCATGTTGCATCGCCAATAAACTGCTCTCAAACCCCTCTTAAGCACCGCCAGGGCTAATAGAGTTGTTTCCTAGGTTGTTACGGACCCTACTATGGAAGAATCCAAGAAAATTCAACACGGACCCCCGGCACCTAAAAATTCCATGGCTAACACACACAAAAAATGGTAAAATTACCTAATTCCTATTGCATCGCTAATAAAATGCTCCTAAACCCCTCTAATGCGCGATCGAGGCTACTAGAGTCTTTCCCAAAGTCGTTACGGATGTTTCTATGGAAGAATCCAAGAAATTTTGACCCGTACCCTAGTCACCTAAAAATTTCGTGGGCAAAGACACAGGAAAAACTAGAAAAATAGCCTAATTCGTGTTGGATCGCCAATAAAATGTTCTTAAACCATCTTAAGATCCACCAGTTCTACTAGAGTCGTTTCCTAGGTCATTATGGATGCTTCTATAGAAGAATCCATGAAAATTCGACCGGGACCCCCGACACCTAAAAATTTTGTGGGCTAACACACACGTAAAACTGGCAAAATTGCCTAATTCTTATTGCGTCGTCAATAAAATGCTCCTAAACCCCTCTAAAGTACCATCGGGGCTACTGGAGACTTTCCCGAGGTAGTTACAAATTTTACTATGGAAGAATCCAAGAAATTTTGCCTCGAACCCCCGGCACCTAAAAATTTTGTGGACACACACGAAAAACTCACAAAATCGCCTAATTCTTGTTGCGTCGTCAATAAAATGCTCAAAAACCCCTCCAAAGCACCATCGGAGCTACTGGAGTTGTTCCATAGGTCGTTACAAACTCTACTGTGGAAGAATCCAAGAAAATTTGACCCGGACCTCCGGCACCTAAAATATTTGTGGGCTAGCATAAGACTAAAACCTGGCAAAATTACCTAATTCATGTTGCGTCGCCAATACAATGCTCCTAAACCCCTATAAAGTGATGTCTGGGCTACTGGAGTCATTCCCCAAATTGTTATAAATGCTTCTATGGAATAATTCAGGAAAAATTCAAACCGAACCCCCACCACCTAAAAATTCTGTGGGCTAACACACATAAAAAAACTGTAAAAATCGCCTAATTCTTGTTGCATCGAAAATAAAATGCTCCTAAAACCCCTATTAAGATCCACTGGGGCTACTAGAGTCATTTCCTTGGTCGTTACGGACGCTTCTATTGAAGAATCCAAGAAAATTCGACCCGAACCTCCGGCACCTAAAAGTTCTGTGGGCTAACATACACGAAAAATTGGAAAAATCACATAATTCATGTTGCATCGCCAATAAAATGCTCATAAACCCCTCTAAAGCGCTTTCGGGGCTACTGGAGTCGTTCCTTAAGTCGTTACAGGCTCTACTATGGAATAATTGAAGAAAATTTGACCCGAACCCCCAACACCTAAAAATTTTGTAGGCTAACACAAACCAATAAGTGGCGAAATTGTGTAATTCCTACTGCGTCGCTAATAAAATTTTCTAAACCCCTCCAAAGCATCATCGGGGCTACTAGAGTCGTTCCTTAGGTCGTTACATACACTAACGTGAAAGAATCCAAGAAAATTCAATCCGGACCTTCGACATCTAAAACTTTTGTGGGCTAACACACAAAAAAACTGGAAAAATCGCCTAATTCCTATTGCGTCGCCAATAAAATGCTTCTAAACCCCTTTAAAGCACCATCAGGGCTACACGAGTCGTTCTCCAAGTCATTATAGATGCTAAAATTGAAGAATCCAAGAAAATACGACATGGACCCCCGGCACCTAAAAATTCTGCGGGCAAACACAAACGAAGAACTGGCAAAATCGCCTAATTCCTATTGTGTCGCCCATAAAATGATTCTAAACCCCTTTAAAGTTTATTGGAGCTACGGGAGTCATTCCCTAGGTTGTTACGGATGCTACTATGGAAGAATCCAAGGAAATTCGACCCAGACTCCCGGCACCTAAAAAATTCATGGGCTAACACACAAGAAAAACTAACAAAATCGTCTAATTCCTGTTGCGTCGCCAATAAAATATTTTAAACCCCTCTAAAGCGCCTCCGAGGCTACAAGAGTCCTTCCCTAGGCCGTTACGGATGCTAATATGGAAGAATCCAAGAAGACCCGGACCCCCGGCACCTAAAAAATCAATGGGCTAACACTACGAAAAACTGGCAAAATCGCCTAAATTTTGTTACGTCGCTAATAAAATGCTCCTAAACGCCTCTTAAGTACCGTCGGGGCTACTAGAGTTATTTCCTAGGTCGTTATGGATGGTACTTTGGAAGAATCAAATAAAATTCAAGCCGGACCCCGACACCTAAAAATTCTGTGGGCTAACACACACGAAAAACTGGCAAAATCGCTTAATTCCTATTATGTCGCAAATAAAATGCACCTAAACCCCTCTTAAGTGTCATCGGGGATACTGGAGTTATTTCTCAGGTTGTTAAGGACGCTACTATAAATGAATCCAAGAAAATTCGACCAGGACCCCCGGCATCTAAAAATTTTGTGGGTAACACACACGAAAAACTGGCAAAATTGCCTAATCCTATTTCATCGCCAATAAAATGATCCTAAATCCCTCTAAAGCACCATCGGGGCTACTGGAGTCTTTACTGAAGTCATTACAGACGTTACTATGGAAGAATCTAAGAAATTTTGATCCGTACCCCCGGCACCTAAAAAATCAGTGTGCTAACACACACGAAAAGCTAGCAAAATTGGCTAACTCCTGTTGCGTCGCTAATAAAATGCTCTTAAATGCCTCTAAATCACCGCCGAGGCTACTAGAGTTGTTTTCTAGGTCGTTACGGATGATACTTTGGAAGAATCCAAGAAAATTCAACTCGTATCCCCGGTACCTAAAAATTCTGTGGGCTAACACACACGAAAAACTGGCAAAATTGCTTAATCATATTACGTCGCCAATAAAATGATCTTTAACCCCTCTAAAGCACCATCAGGGCTACTGAAATCTTTACCAAAGCTGTTACGGACGTTACTATGGAAGAGTCCAAGAAATTTGGACTCGTACCCCCGGTACCCCCGGCACCTAAAAATTTCATGGGCTACACAGGAAAAATTGGTAAAATCGCCTTAATCCTGTTGCGTCGCCAATAAAATGCTCATAAACCCCTCTAAAGCACTGTCGGGGCTACTGGAGTCGTTCCCTAAGTCTTTAAGGGATCTACTATGAAATAATCCAAGAATGTTTGACCCGTACCCCCGACACCTAAAATCTTTGTGGGCTAACATACGAAAAAATGGCAAATCCCCTAATTCCTATTACGTCGCCAATAAAATGCTCCTAAACCCTTCTAAACCCTTCTAAAAACTGGCAAAATCACTTAATTCCGGTTGCATCGCCAATACAATGCTCTTAAACCCCTCTTAAGCACCACTGAGGCTACTAGATTCGTTTCCTAGGTCGTTACGGATGATACTATGGAAGAATCCAATAAAATTCAACCCGAACCCCATCACCTAAAAAATTTGTGGGCTAACACACACGAAAAACTAGCAAAATTGTCTAATTCTTGTTCCGTCGCCAATACAATGCTCCTAAACCCTTGTAAAGCGCTGCTGGGGCTATTGTAGTCGTTCTCCAAGTAGTTAAAAATGCTATTATGGATGAATTTAAGAAAATTCGACCTGGACCCCCGACACCTAAAAATTATATGGGCTAACACACACGAAAAACTGGCAAAATCGCTTAATTCCTTTTGCGTCGACAATAAAATGCTCCTAACCCCTCTAAAGCGCCGTCAGGGCTACTGGAGTCATTACCTAGGTCATTATTGATGCAACTATTGAATAATATAAGAATATACGACCCGGACCCCTGGCACCCAAAAAATCCATGGGCTAACACACACAAAAAGCTGGCAAAATCGCCTAATTCCTGTTTCGTCGCCAATAAAATGCTTTTAAACTCCTCTAATTCGCCATCGGGGCTACTAAAGTCGTTCTTTACGTCGTTACGAACGCTACTATGGAAGAATCCAAGAAAATTCGACCCGGACCCCCTGTACCTAGAATATTCGTGAGTAACAAACACAAAAAAATGGCAAAATCGTCAATTTCCTTTTGTGTCGCTAATAAAATGCTCCTAAACCCTTCTAAAGCACTGACGGGGCTACTAGAGTCACTTCTCAGGTTTTTACGAATGCTACTATGGAAGAATCCAAGAAAATTCAACTTGAACCCCCGGCACCTAAAAAATCTGTGGGCTAACACACTTGAAAAACTAGCAAAATCGCCTAATTCCTGATAAGTCGCCAATACAACGCTTCTAAACCCCTCTAAAGCAATGTCGAGGCTACTGAAGTCGTTCCCTAAGTCTTTATGAACACTACTATGGAAGAATCCAAGAAAATTCGACTTGGACCCCGGCACCTAAAAATTTCGGGGGTTAACACACATGAAAAATTGGATAAAATCGCTTAATTCATGTTGCCTCGCCAATAAAATACTCCTAAACGCCTCTTAATCACCTCCAAGGCTACTAGAGTCATTCTCTAGTCGTTACGAATACTACTATGCAAGAATTCAAGAAATTCGACTCGGTCCCCTGGCACTTAAAAATTCTGTGGGCTAACATACACAAAAAACTTGCAAAAATGCCTAATTCCTATTGCGTCGTCAATAAAATGCTCCTAAACCACTCTAAAGCTCCATCGGCGCTTCTGGATTCGTTCCCCAGATTGTTACGAATGCTACTATGGAAGGATATAAGAAAATTCAATCCATACCCCATCACCTAAAAATTCGTAGGCTAACACACGAAAAAATAGCAAAATCGCCTAATTCCTGTTGCGTTGGCAATAAAATGATCCTAAACCTCTCTAAAGAGCCACCGGGGCTACTGAAGTCATTCCCTAGGTCATTACGGATGCTACTATGGAAGAATCCAAGAAAATTCGACCCGGACCCTCGACACCTAAATATTCTATGGGCTAACACACACGAAAATCTTGCAAAATCATCTAATTTCTTTTGTGTCGCCAATAAAATGGTCCCAAACGCCTCTTAAGCGATGCCGGAGCTACAAAAGTCATTCCCTAGGTCGTTGCGCACGGTACTATGAAAAAATCCAAGAAAATACTACCCGAACCACCGATACCTAAAAAATCTATGGGCTAACACATATAAAAAACTGGCAAAATCGCCTAATTACTATTGTGTCGCTAATAAAATGCACATAAATCCCTCTGAAGCTCCATCGGGGATACTGTAGTTGTTCCCCAGGTTGTTATGGCGCTACTATGGAAGAATTCAAAAAAATTTGACCCAGACCCTCGGCACTCAAAAATTTTGTGGGCTAACACACACGAAAAGTTGGCAAAATCGCCTAATTCCTGTTGTGTAGCCAACACAATGTTGCTAAGCCCCACTTAAGAGCTGACAGGTCTACTGGAGTCGTTCCCCAGGTCTTTACGAATGCTTCTATGGAAGAATCCAAGAAAATTTGACTCGGACCCCTAGCACCTAAAAAATTTGTAGGCTAACACACACGAAAAATTGGAAAAATCGCCTAATTTCTGTTGCGTCGCCAATAAAATGCTCTTAAACCCCTCTTAAGCGTCGTCGAGGCTACTAGAGTCATTTCCTAGGTAGTTATGGACGCTACTCTGGATGAATCCAAGAAAATTCAACCCAGACCCGTGGCACCTAAAAATTTTGTGGGTAACAACACGAAAAACTAGCAAAATTGCATAATCCTATTGCGTTGCCAATAAAATGATCCTAAACCCCTCTAAAGCACTATCGGGTCTACTGGAGTCTTTACCGAAGTTGTTACGGACGTTACTATGGGAGAATCCAAAAAAATTTGACTCGTACCCCCGGCACCTAAAAAATCAGTGGGCTAACACACACGAAAAGCTGGCAAAACCGGCTAACTCATGTTGCGTCGCTAATAAAATGCTCCAAAACGCCTCTTAAGCACCGCCGGAGCTACTAGAGTTGTTCCCTAGGTCTTTACGGATGGTACTTTGAAATAATCCAAGAAAATTCGAGTCGGACCCCCGGCATCTAAAAATTCTGTGGGCTAACACACACGAAAAATTGGCAAAATTGCCTAATTCCTATTGTGTCTCCAAAAAAATGCACCTAAACCCCTATGAAGTGCCATCGGGGCTACTGGAGTTCTTCCTCGGGTTGTTATGGACGCTACTATGGAATAATTCAAGAAATTCGAATCGTCTCCCCGGCACCCAAAAAATTTTTAGGCTAACACAAGAAAAGCTGGCAAAATTTCCTAATTACTATTGCGTCGCCAATAAAATGCTCCTGAACCCCTCTTAAGCGCCACTGGGGCTACAAGTCGTTCCCCAGGCCGTTACGAATGCTACTATTAAATAATCCAAGAAAATTCGACCTGGACCTCCGGCACCTAAAAAATTTGTGGGCTAACACAAACGAAAAACTGAAAAAAATCGCGTAATTTCTGATGCGTCGCCAATAAAATGCTCCTAAACTCCTCTTAAGTGCCGCCGGAACTTAAGGATGGTTCTATAAAGATTTTGGAAAAAAATGATCGGAAGTCAGTTCACCAAAACATTAATGTGCTCACACGAAAAATGACAAAACCACTTAATTCCACTTGTGCGGCCCCTAAATGCTATAAATGCGGCATGGATCATGCCGAGGCTACACGTACTGATCCCTTTGGTACTTACATAGGGTCCCATATAGGTTTCGAAAAAAAATTAACCGAAAGTCAGTTCACCAAAATATTCATGCACTAACATATACAAAAAATGAGAGAATTACCTAATTCCGCTTGTGTGGTCCGTAAATGCAATAAATGCATTGTGGATCGTGCTAAGGCTACACGTAATGATCCCTTGGGTACTTATAGAGGGTCCTTTAAAGGTTTTAGAAAAAAAATTGACCCGAAGCCAGTTCACCAAAATATTCATGGGCTAAAACACACGAAAAGTGAGAAAATCATGTAATTCCTCTTGTGCATCCCCCTAAATGCTATGAATGAGCTGTGGATCGTGCCGAGGCTACACGTATTGATACCTGTGCACTTACGGAGGGTCCCATAAAGGTTTAGGAAAAAAATTAATCGAAAGCCAGTTCACCAAAATATTAATGGGCTAACACACACGAAAAATGAGAAAATCCTCTAATTCCGCTTATACTGCACTTAAATGCTATGAATGCGCCATGGATCATCCCGAAGCTACACGTACTGATCCCCCAGGTAATTACAGAGTGTCCCATATAGATTTCGAAAAAAAATTGACCGGAAGCCAGTCTACCAAAATATGCATGGGCTAACACACACGAAAAATCAAAAAATCGTCTAATTCCGTTTGTGCGGCCTCTAAATGTTATGAATGCACCGTGGATTATGCCGAGGCTTCACGTACAGATTCCTCGGGTACTTAAGGAAGGTACCATATAGGTTTCGAAAAAAAATTGATCAAAAGCCAGTTTACCAAAATATTCATTGGCTAACACACATGAAAAATGAGAAAATCGTCTAATTACACATGTGTGACCCCTAAATGGTATGAATGCCCTGTGGATCATGCTGAGGCTATACGTACTGATCTCCCGAATATTTACGGACGATTCCATAAAGATTTCAGAAAAAATAGATCAAAAATCAATTCACCAAAATATTTATGATTAATCCACACGAAAAATGAGAAGTCAAATACCATTAAATCGTTGCTATGATCATGAACAATGTTCAGCTGAAAGATAAGATATTGTGTTTTTCATAGTTTACTCTTCCTTTTTTTTTATTGTCTCTTGGTACTCCCAAAATAAAACTAAAATAATAAAATAAAGTATAAAACATATAAAGGTTTTTTATTTTATTTTATATCCAGATCAGTGTTACGTTGGAAGAGCTAAATAGGATCAAATCAATGTCTTCTAAAGCTTAAACAACTAACAAATCTATGACAATGACTTGTCCTTTTTGTTAATTAATAATCATATGGATTTACCTTATATACATTCATATTATAAATAATTTCACACTATCCTATTAAATTTTAAGTTATTATATCAGGATTCTTAGGTTATTTCTATGTTATCGACTTACTGACCATCGATTAGAATTATTATAAATATTTTGTTGTTGTAGATATTTTAACATGATGGATTCATCATGAAGACAGTATTGTAACGTAAGGGGTGGCTTATCTCAAGTAATGCCACGTTGGGAATATCATTTCATAGAAACTCTTTAATAAATAAATACGTTCTATTTACGAAAAATCTTGTGTACGTTACTGTTAACCTTAGGGAGGACTTTATCAATAAATTTTAGTCTAGACGTTATGGTCAGTATTAATTAGTCAAAAGACCAACCCAATTTGATGAAAAGACAAACCAATTAATAATTCCTCAACAATTGTATGGCTAAAAAATTGTTACTAGTGAAGCAAGTTGAAACAGTATAGATATATAGTTTGTTAATTGAAAATGATATTTTGGAACGTAGACAATAATCTTTCCCACTAAGAAATAATTTAATAATTTAAAGAGGTTTACATTATATACTCTATCAAATCAATTTTTTCTGTTTGTCATATTTTCAAAATTATAAATTTTATTTTTTAAAAAAGTGTATCAGTAGATATCCTTTAGGTACTTCAACTGATGATTTTTTTAATTTTTTTTTATACTAATAATATATATTATTTAAATCCATGTTAGGACATATTATATATATATATATATATATATAGTTGAAAGATCTAACAAGAAAGTATTTTCAAATAAATGGTGAGCTACGACTTTTTAACTATTTCTCTAGAGTCCTTCGATATGTATCCTTATCCACACTTGTACTAAAAGGAGTTTTGACAATTTCAAAAAAAAAAATTGGAGAAATTTATTTGAGAAACAAAATGGAGAAAACAAATTAAACAAGGGTTCTCAAAAGTTCATTATTTCGCAAAATTTAGAAATAAATTTGATTGGTTTCACATAATTCAAGGGTAAATTAGACCTTTTGCACATAATATATATGGGCGGAGCTAGAGAGAAATTAAGTTATTGAGTTTGACAAAATCTTATATTTATGTTAAGAAATTAAATTACAACAACAATGACAATAAATCGAGTGTAATTCCACGAATAAAATCTAAAAAGTATGAAATATACACAAATTTTATCCTTATCTTTGTAAGGCAGAGATAGTATTTTCGATAGATCGATCTTCAACTCACTACACCAAAAATGATCTTTAGCGGCAATTAATTAACAGGAATAGTTTAATTGCCACTAAAAATATTTTTTTAGAGACAATTAACACTCTATGTGAATGTCGCTAAAGCCTATAGCAACATTGGATCTAATGACAATTAATTAATGCCGATAAAAATTTTAGCATTCTTTGTTAATGTGCATATTTATTGCCGATAAAAGTTATTTTTGTTGTAGTGACTCAAAAGAGAAGTATTTGAAACATCGCAGAAATTTAATATATATATATATTATTTAAAATCCAATAAGCTATGGTTATAGAATTCAGAATCTATAAACGCTAAAATTCTGACTCAATTTTTTGACATATATAATTTATATTTAAAAAAATGTATATTTATGTGCCAACCAAACCCACAACAATATTTTATGTACTTTTTGTCAACTGATTTTTTTAAAATTCAAGTTGTACGAACAAGTACATGAACTGATTAACGACCTTCTAGATATTTGGATAAGTCTAATTATATATATTTTTCCTATAAAGTATTTATCTGACTTTAATTTACTCACGTACATCTCAATAAGGTTATCCATTTAGTGGTACACATTTTTCTATTCATATAAGTAGGTTCTTGGTAGTTTCCTTATGCAAATACAACTTGAATTATTTTATTTTATTTTGGAAAACATAAGCAACAACAAAAGTAAATTTAGTATAATTTCACTAATGGAGTCTGAAAAGTGTGGTGTGTATGTAATTTTATTTTATCTTGTGCAAATAAAGAGATTTGTTCTGAAAGACCATTAACTCAAGTAAAACATAATAAAATCAGTATGAAAAAGAAATTAAATATAGCAATGAAAAATTACGTTGAATCCAAGGTAAAAAATAAGAAGAAGAAGGAAGAAGAAGAAAAACAAGATAATGATCAACTACCGACTAATTGTGTACCTTAATCAGTATTCGAAAAATATTACACAAAAATAAAATAGAAATATGATGTAGTGTGAACAATATTATACTATATAATAATGAAGGCTGGTATTCAACATATATATGGTATAGACGAATGTTAAACACGATTAGCACACACATTTCAGTCAATTAATTAATTAATTAATTGATAATATATTTATCTAATCTCACATAATCTTTTGTTTAATTTTATACATCAAATATCTATGCAGTATTTTAAAACTACATCTTATTTTCATGTGTGGATTAATAATTTTGAGCAGTGGGAGTCAGTGGTGGAGCTGGAATTTTGATTAAGGGGTTCAAAATTTAAAGAATTAGACACATGAACTTGCCGAGGGGTTTGGCATCTACTATATATACATAAAAATTTATTTTAATTATATATAAATAATATAATTTTCCGTCAAAGGAGGTTCAAACCCCCTGACTACTAGGCGGCTCCGCCCCTGGTGGGAGTAGCCTTATTTTTCTTATCTGCAAGAGTTGTGGTGGAGTCGTGAATATTCTTTATTCTTAATCAGATGTTTGAGTTCGAACTGTGGTCAAAAGTTGCTGCTGGTCAAAAGTTGCTGCTGGTCAAAAGTTGCTGCTAGAAGAATAGTTCAAAGTTGCCAAAAGCAACTTTTGACAAAATCAAAACTGGCAACACGTTTACAAAGCGCGTAAAAATTTCTTTTACGCGTTTTGTTCCTCTTATAAATAGAGGGCATTCTGCCTTCATTTAAATCATCCCAGAAAGAGAGAGTAAGAATACAAAGAGAGTTTTACACCAAGATAAATATTGTAGTCTTGAGTGTCCTCTTTAGTAGTTGTTCCTTTTACAAGAGAGAAGTGTTAATTGTTGTTTTCTCCTTGTATTTGAGAGCTGTGTACTCCATAAAATATAGTGAGATCCTTCTACCCCGTGGTTTTTTCCCTTCTATATTTAGAGGGGTTTCCACGTAAAATTCTCGTGTCCAATTTATTTTCATTATTTTCATCATATCAAACTTTAGTTGTGGTGCTTCCTCACCCCAACAGTGGTATCAGAGCCCTCGGTTATTCTGTCTATTTTATGCGAAGATACTACCTGTGAATAGTAACTTTTCATGAATAGTAAAATTCGGTGAATAGTACTATTCACGTGAATAGTAAATTTTGGTGACGGTACAGTTTGTCACGATTGTTCGCAAAAATATTCAGAAACGATCTAGAAGGGTGTGAAGCAAATAACAATGTCGAGTACAACAAAGTTTGATGTTGAAAAATTCAATGGGACTAATTTCTCATTGTGGAAAATGAAAATAAAAGCGATATTGCGAAAAGACAATTGCTTAGCTGCAATTGAAGGCAGGCCCGCAGACTTTGCTGATGACAGCAAGTGGAATGACATAGACAGCAACGCAGTTGCTGATCTACACTTGGCACTGGCTGATCAAGTGTTGTCTAGTGTAGCGGAAAAGCGAACGGCGAAGGAAATATGGGATACTCTTACAGGATTGTATGAGGCCAAGTCTTTGCATAATAAAATCTTCATAAAAAGAAGATTGTATACTCTTCGAATGGCAGAGTCCATGTCAGTTACTGAACATATCAATACTTTGAATACTTTGTTTTCGCAACTTACAACAATGGGTTGCAAAATAGAGGGGACTGAACGTGCGGAGCTTCTACTTCAAAGTCTGCCTGACTCGTATGATCAACTTATCATCAACCTGACGAACAATACAGATAGTCTAGTTTTCGATGAAATTGCAGCTGCTGTCTTGGAAGAAGAAAATCGGCGCAAAAATAAGGAAGACAGACAAGCAAGTTCGCAACAAGCTGAAGCTTTGATGATGGTGAGAGGAAGACCAACGGAACGTGTCCCCAGTGGGAGTCACAATCATGGCAGATCTCAATCAAGGAGTAAGAAGAATATCAAGTGCTACAACTGTGGCAAGAAAGGGCACTTCAAGAAAGATTGTCGGTTCAAGAAGAAGAGTGAACACCCTGAGCCATCAAATGCTCAAGGGAATGTTGCATGTACCTCGGATGATGGCGATATTTTATGCAGTGAGGCAATATCAAATAATGAAGGCAGAAAACGTTTTGCTGATGTCTGGATCATGGACACAGGAGCAACATGGCACATGACTTCCAGGAGAGAATGGTTCCATCAATATAATCCTATCTCAGGAGGATCTGTGTTCATGGGAAACGATCATGCTTTGGATGTTATTGGTATTGGGTCCATCAAAATAAAGATGTATGATGGCACGATTCGCACCATCCAGGAGGTACGACATGTAAAAGACTTGAAGAAGAATCTATTGTCTTTAGGACAACTAGATGATAATGGATGTTCATATAAGACTCATAGTGGAGTCATGAGAATATCCAAAGGAGCGCTTGTAGTGATGAAAGCAGAAAAACTTGCTGCAAATCTATATGTGCTTAAAGGTGAAACACACCAAGAAGGAGAAGCATCAACCGCGTCAGCAAGTTCACTTGAAGAATCAACGATGATGTGGCATCGTAAACTTGGCCATATGTCGGAACGAGGTTTGAAGATTCTTGCTGAGCAAAAACTTCTTCCAGGGCTCAAAAAGGTTTCACTACCCTTTTGTGAGCATTGTGTTACCAGTAAGCAAAATAGACTGAAGTTTAGCAGTTCCTCTGCTAAAAGCAAGGAAATACTAGATCTGGTTCACTCTGATGTCTGGCAAGCACCGGTGGAGTCTCTAGGAGGAGCAAAATATTTTGTGTCATTTATCGATAATTACTCCAGGAGAAGTTGGGTGTATCCAATCAAGAGGAAGGCAGATGTTTTTCTAGTTTTCAAAGAGTTCAAAGCGCGGGTGGAACTTGAATCTGAGAAAAAGATCAAGTGTTTGAGGACAGATAATGGAGGAGAATACACTGGTGATGAATTTAATAACTTCTATAAACAAGAAGGTATTAAACGGCAATTCACGGTGGCATATACTCCACAACAAAATGGAGTAGCAGAGCGGATGAACAGAACCTTGTTAGAACGGACAAGAGCTATGTTGGCAACTGCAGGGTTGGAAAAACCATTTTGGGCAGAAGCAGTCAAAACCGCCTGTTATGTGATCAATCGCTCACCATCAACCGCAATTGATCTGAAAACGCCAATGGAGATGTGGACAGGAAAACCAGCTGATTATTCTCGCTTACATATATTCGGAAGTCCTGCTTATGCTATGTACAACACCCAAGAAAAATCAAAGTTGGATCCAAAATCCAGAGAATGCATTTTCTTAGGGTATGCTGATGGAGTCAAGGGGTATCGCTTGTGGGATCCCACAGCCCGCAAGGTGGTAATCAGCAGGGATGTTGTATTTGTTGAAAACAAGATACAAGCAAAAGAAGGTAGCACTTCAAAAGAAAAATCAGAGACTACTACAGTTGAAGTTGAAGAAATAGAAGAAGTTCCAGTTTCTTCTGAAGCAGCACCAGAGCACGAAGAACAAGAGCAAGCTGAGATCGAAACTCCAGAAGTTCGACGGTCAACTAGGGAGAGAAGAGAACCAGCTTGGCACTCAGATTATTCTATGGAGAGTAATATTGCATACTGTCTATTAACAGAAGATGGAGAGCCTTCAACCTTTCAAGAAGCTATGAAAGGCCAAGAATCATCTCTGTGGGTGGCAGCAATGCAAGAAGAAATTGAAGCTCTTCATAAAAATAAAACATGGGATCTTGTTCAATTACCACAAGGAAGGAAGGCCATTGGAAACAAATGGGTCTACAAGATCAAACGCAATGGTAATGATCAAGTGGAGAAATATCGTGCAAGATTGGTGGTAAAAGGATTCGCTCAGAAAGAAGGTATCGATTTCAATGAGATATTTTCTCCAGTGGTTCGACTCACAACAATTCGAGTGGTCCTGGCGATGTGTGCTACATTTGACTTGTACTTGGAGCAGTTAGATGTCAAAACTGCATTTCTTCATGGAGAACTTGAAGAAGAAATTTATATGCTCCAACCAGAAGGTTTTGAAGAACAGGGAAAAAAGAACTTGGTTTGCAGGTTGAACAAATCTCTATACGGTCTCAAACAGGCGCCGAGATGTTGGTATAAGAGATTTGATTCCTTCATTATAAGCCTTGGATACAACAGACATAGTTCAGATCCTTGTGTTTATTACAAGAGATTTGGTGATGAAGACTTTGTTATTTTGTTGTTGTATGTTGACGACATGTTGGTAGCAGGCCCCAACAAAGATCGTCTCACAAATTTAAAGGCACAGTTGGCTAGGGAGTTTGAAATGAAGGACTTGGGACCAGCAAACAAGATTCTAGGGATGCAAATTCACCGAGACAGAAATAATAGGAAGATTTGGCTTTCTCAAAAGAACTACTTGAAGAAAATCTTGAGACGCTTCAAGATGCAAGACTGTAAGTCAATTTCTACCCCACTTCCTATTAATTTCAAGTTATCCTCAAGTATGAGTCCTAGCAATGAAGCAGAGAGGATGGAGATGTCTCGAGTACCGTATGCATCAGCAGTGGGAAGTTTAATGTTCGCCATGGTATGTACAAGACCTGACATTGCACAAGCAGTGGGAGTGGTTAGTCGATACATGTCTAATCCTGGAAGAGAGCATTGGAATACTGTTAAGAGGATCCTAAGATACATCAAGGGTACCTCAGATGTTACAATGTGTTATGGAGGATCTGACTTTACTGTTAAAGGTTATGTTGATTCAGATTATGCAGGTGATCTTGATAAAAGCAAGTCCACCACAGGTTATGTGTTTACTCTTGCTGGAGGAGCTGTAAGCTGGGTTTCAAAACTGCAGTCTATCGTGGCTACATCTACGACGGAAGCAGAATATGTAGCAGCTACACAAGCTAGCAAAGAGGCAATATGGATGCAGATGTTATTGGAGGAGCTCGGGCACAAACAAGAGAAGATTGCTCTATTTTGTGACAGTCAGAGCGCTTTGCATCTTGCAAAGAATCCGGCATTTCATTCAAGGACAAAGCACATACGAGTTCAGTATCACTTTGTTCGTGAGAAGGTGGAAGAAGGCAGTGTGGATATTCAGAAAATTCACACTAATGACAACCTAGCAGATATGTTTACGAAGCCGATCAACAGTAATAAGTTCATATGGTGTCGATCTTCTATTGGCCTAGCAGAAACGTAACATTGCAGTAATTGGGTAGAAAGGATGGTGTGAAGACTTAATTGATTCTCAATTAAATCTTCAAGTGGGAGAATGTGGTCAAAAGTTGCTGCTGGTCAAAAGTTGCTGCTGGTCAAAAGTTGCTGCTAGAAGAATAGTTCAAAGTTGCCAAAAGCAACTTTTGACAAAATCAAAACTGGCAACACGTTTACAAAGCGCGTAAAAATTTCTTTTACGCGTTTTGTTCCTCTTATAAATAGAGGGCATTCTGCCTTCATTTAAATCATCCCAGAAAGAGAGAGTAAGAATACAAAGAGAGTTTTACACCAAGATAAATATTGTAGTCTTGAGTGTCCTCTTTAGTAGTTGTTCCTTTTACAAGAGAGAAGTGTTAATTGTTGTTTTCTCCTTGTATTTGAGAGCTGTGTACTCCATAAAATATAGTGAGATCCTTCTACCCCGTGGTTTTTTCCCTTCTATATTTAGAGGGGTTTCCACGTAAAATTCTCGTGTCCAATTTATTTTCATTATTTTCATCATATCAAACTTTAGTTGTGGTGCTTCCTCACCCCAACACGAACCTCAATATGATACTTTTGACGCAAATTAAAATTTAGTTGAACTCCAATGTGAATACCAAATTTCGAGAAGAGACACAAAAAAAGAAGATATAGAGTTGTTCAATTTACATTTTAATTCTTTCCAACTAAAGAAACAAAAGTGTGAATTGGATTAGTAGAATTTCTAGAAAAAAAATGAAAGTGCCAAGAATTTACGTAAATATATGTATACTTTAAAGTTGGTTCACTACAGTCAACTTTGTAAGTATTCGACTTCTAGCAGTATTTCCTAATCATATTGTCACGCTTACATGCTCCATGACCACAATTATATTGACCCAAAAATAACACTTATTCAAGTTCCTTTTTTGAATTAGGGTGTGTTTGGCATGTAGGAAAATATTACTAATTTTGTACTTATTTTTTAATATTCAGTAATTAGAGAATATTGTTACACAAAAATATTTATATATAATTTAAACCAAGCGGAAATGGGCTGGATTAGGGGTAGAGGGGAATGAGGGTAGCAAGGAGGGTGCTGGGAGTAGGAAGGGGGTCGAGGGAGGAGGGATGGGTTCAGAAGCGAATGCAAAGTGATGGTAACTAGATTCATCTGAACCAATTACTTCCCATGCAATATGTACATTTATGCGTAGAAATCCATAAAATTTGCATTGAATAGTATATATGAATTTTAACTTTTAAAATATAATAGGTTCAAGCATTCAACGCTAAGAATCTTAGAGGTTGAGGTCATATAACTTAAATTCTGAATTCACTGGTAACGATAGGTAATAAGGGTGGGGAATGGGGTGTGTGGGGGGAGGGGGGGCAATCAACATGAAGTTTCATTTCTAATACTTGTTTGCTCGATTTTAACCAGTCGGGATTGGTCAATGTGCGACACCACCTTCCACCTATGCTACAAAATCGACAAAATATTTTTCAAAACATTATTCTAGCTGACCAACGAAGCATGAAAAATTTGAAAATCCTTCCGACATGCCAAACATACCCTAAGCAAAACAAAAAAGTTAAATCAATCATAGCAATAAATCCCGGTGTCATTTCTTTCTAATGAGAAAGAGAATGAATCTAACTTACTTATCCCACAAGAAATTAACGTGCCCAATTTCGTCATAACAAAAAAGTCAACTAATACTAGTCAAACTACCCAACTAAAAATCCTTATAAATAAATAACATTTCACCACAAAAAACCTAAAAACAATATTTCATATTCTTTCTTCCTTCTACCAAAATCCATTCACACCAAAAATTGAACAACAAAAAAAAAACACCATTTCTCAAAATTGCATAAAATCATGGTGGTTCTACCAATGAAAAGAGAAAGAGAAGGAGAATTTGATATAACAACTGTGGCGAATTACTTAATGTTGTTTTCACGTCAAGAAAATCATTTTAACACGATGGTCAACAATTCTCCTAATAGAGTTTTTGAGTGCAAGACTTGTAATAGACAATTTAATTCATTTCAAGCGCTTGGCGGTCATCGAGCAAGTCACAAGAAGCCAAGATTAATGGGAGAATTGAATTTTCATTTGCCAATTTCACCACCTAAGCCAAAAACACATGAGTGTTCAATTTGTGGGCTTGAATTTCCTATAGGACAAGCTTTAGGTGGACATATGAGAAGGCATAGAGGTATGTTGAATGAAAATAATAGTAATAATGTTCAAGTTCCTCATGTTGTGAAGAAATCATCAAATAGTCCAAGAGTTTTGTGTTTGGATTTGAACTTGACACCTTTGGAAAATGATTTAGAATTCAAGTTGAAGAAGGCAAATCCTGTAGTTGATTGCCTTTTGTGATCAATGAATATTGGATCCGATCGCGAATCTAGAATGATTTCTATGAGTTCAAATGATTAATTCATCATTTTCGATACGTTGAACTCACTGAATTCTAGATTTATTTCAGTATTGCACATATATGATTAAATCTCATCTAGATACTTAATTATTAGTTTGTTTTTTCTCTCTTCTATTTTCTTCTTATATTATGTATCTTGTTCTAGATATGGATTTATTTATTCGTTTATATAAGGGATATAGGACCCTTGGCGTTTGTGGATGTAATATATTCTACCATATTTAATGTAATTAATATATACTTGGTAATATTGTTTTCATTATGCTTTTATACATACATTTCCTTCATAAATATCAAACTTAATTTAACAACAACAATAATGTACCTAGTATAATCTCATAAGTGGAGTCTAGAGATGACAGCATGTACACAAATTATATCCCTATCAATTTATGGTGTAGAGATAATATTTTCGGTAGACCCTCGACTCAAAAGAAAAAGAATCAAAATATAAATAAAAGAAAAATAATCTATATATTGATATAAAAGAGGATTCTTAATCCGGTGATGTGGCACTCTCCTAGTCCAGGATTGCTATCTAATTAATTTCTTCTTTCTAAAAAATGATTTTCTATCTTTCCTTCTACTTTCACTTATAACGTTTGAAAAGAATCATTCCTTCTAATTCCACTTATAACGTTTGAAAAGAACCGATCCTAAAGAGTCCAAAAGACACCAAACTCTAACAAAATCTACAACTATTTTTTTAAGTAAACAATCGTTCCTAAAGAATCCAAAAAACACCAATCATTAATAAAATCCACAACCATTTTTGAAGTCTTACGTTAACATTCTCCGTTCCGTCATTCTTCTTCTAAAATCACCATCCTCGAATTCTTTCATTCCTTTGTAATCTCTTTCTTTTTTTAATATGAACTCTTATTTAATGTATCAAACAATACGCTCTGGAAAAATCATGTTAAAAATTTGAATCGACAAAGCGTGACATGAATAATCACGTCAAAAGATTTGGATCAATAAAGTCTGACATAAATATCAAAAGATAACCTGGTAAATTTTACTTGCTTTTTTTAAAGTTTGTCAATGAATTTGGCCTATCATGTATTGCGTTTCTCTGATTTTTGCCCTTTTACCCCCTTTTAATGAAGCTCTACAATTAACAAAACTTTTTAACCTCATTTTCCCTCCAATAACTCTAAATAATTTGGTTCTGATCTATCCCTTCCTATAATTAATGCTTATTATTGTGTGATTCTGTCTGCTTGGAGTCATTTATAAATTAATGAAGATTGATTACGTGTAGATGACAAGAGGTCATCGACGTTTTGCTTGCTCATTTTTGATGGAATTTGTGATTACTGGGATAGAAATTTAGTGAACAATGACTATGTATAGGAGTTAATGGACATTTTCGCATGCTCACGGGATCATACATATCTTTTACTTAATAATAATAATATAATTTTAAACCTTTGTTTATGAATTGCTTATATAAAAGCCAATCAAGAAAGCAGGATTTACCAACATGGGTTGTAGTGTAATGGTGGGACTGCTCCATTCTTAATCAGAGGTGTCGGGTTCAAGTCATGGGTATATATGTTGGGAGCGCCATCCCCGAATGACCCTGCAATGTGCGATCCAAATTTAGTCGTCGGAGCTCCAATATGGCTCCGGACAACGAATTAAAAATCAAAAAGAATCAATACGATCTTTATAA
Organism: Solanum dulcamara; assembly: GCF_947179165.1. Classification (NCBI taxonomy): domain Eukaryota; kingdom Viridiplantae; phylum Streptophyta; class Magnoliopsida; order Solanales; family Solanaceae; genus Solanum; species Solanum dulcamara. Next base: position 81,230,980 of record NC_077238.1, read on the forward strand.
GGCTCCTCCTCCGAATGAAATTCAATGGGATCCAGAGAGACCACTGTTAGTAATCTGTATTGTAAAACATTGAAACAGTAACAATAATTTTTGAAAATAAAAGACAGAAACTGGACAGAAATTGAAAATAAAAACAGTATCTGAAAAATTATGTAAGAACAAAAATTGAGCCCACTGAATGCACAGTGTGTCCTTAAGAAAATTATCCCCCTCAACGTATCTGAGGTTTTTGGAATCTTTCCTCCCAGGATAGAATGATTTACTCACCAAAAATAGCGGTACAACAAATTAAGGTGACTGCAAACCACTTGAAAGCAGTATATCACACGGGTTTTTTTAAGAAGTGCAACATTTCGGAAGGAAATATTTTAAATTAATCCAGGAAAGAAAAAAATGGATCGGGTCACGGGTCAGAATTTTCAATTAAATAATTAATTACAATTAAAGGAAATTTGGTCCAAAAAGATTATCAATCAAATCATTTGACTGAAGCTGAAGCCGAGCAACGACGACGACGGCGCGATGGGAGACCCTTTTCTTGACCCTTTAGCAACATGAAGGAGTGCTTCTACTTTTAAGTAGGAGACCTTTTCTTTCCACCACCTATGTGGGACAAATGCTTATTTTATAAAGCAAGAAGGAACAACTCATTTTCCCTCTATTTCCTATTCAACCTATCAATTAAACCCAACAATCCCCCACATGAATGGGGAATGTCTATAAGCTAAAGGAATGCACGGATAAGTGTGTGATATACAAGCGAAGATTAATTGCATCTGGATAAGTAGGTTTTCCTTTGAACTTTCCATAGTGAACTTATATAGGATATAGTTGATCAATCGGTAGATGCGATATATTTGAACCGTCGAACTTTGTTGTATAACTAGACAACATAAGTAACACAATTAACCCTCAACCATCTATAGTTCTCACGGTTGTGTTCGTTTCAGCCATGAACATCGCCTGGTTTCGTGAATGCATAGAGAATGGGTCTTTACCGTCATTCCCCTTGAAGTGGCTTATACTTCACACTCACATAGGTGATTTCTAAACGTGTAGTCCTATAGACACACTATCTAATCATTTTCTGCCAGACTTAGATAATCATTAAAAAACTTTAATGCTTTATTAACTCATTAAAAAGCCTTAAGATTTTATCTTTGTTTCTTAACATTGTCATCATCACAAGAATGGGTTGAGTTATTTGACAATGTTGGACAAATGTTTATTTCATAAAGCAAGAGGTAACAACTCATTTTTCCCTCCACTTCTTTTTCCCTCCATTTCCTATTCAACCTAACAATTAAACCCAACAACCACGTCTTCATAAAAGGTAAACGACAGCCGGATTTAGGCATTGCTACCAATTTTGCACTTCTTGTGTTGCACCTTTGATACTTCCCCTCAACTTTTTTCTCACCTAACTTTTTCCCCCATTTTCAAATGTTTTTTCCTTTTTACTAGCTTTTCTTCTTAACTTTATTAATTATTTCATTTACTTTTAGTGGTTCTAAATGATTAGTTGTTGGTTGTGAAAATTTAGGGAAGAAGAAAGAAGTGGAATATATACTTCTTTCTTTATGAAAATAAATGGGTAAAAAAATATGTATGTTTAAAAAGAAGAGAAAGAAATTTTTTTTGTAAGAAGAACAAGAAAACAAAAGGAGTACTGCAAATAATTTTGATATTGTATATTGTTTGTTTATCCTTCTTTTACTTCTTCAGATTGAAAACATGAAGAAAATTATGAAAGCATTAAAGTTAAATTCTATAATGAAAGAAAAGAGGTTAAATACTTATATAGATGCACATAGGGATAAATATTTCTTGATATTCTAATCTTCCTTTAGCTTCAACTATATTATTTAGACAAAAGTCAAAATATGGGAGAAACGTACTGCTAAAGTGTTAATCTAATATCAGATTTGGTGAACAGAGTTATTGATAGTTGTTATTGACGAGAGATGACAGGTATCTTATTAAATTAATTGAGGTGTGTAAAAGTTGGTCCGAATACCACGGGCATAATAAAAGTGTCAATCTAATTCATTCTGAATTTGAAGAACATAAAAAAAATATTTAATATTAAAATACCTATATTAATTTAGTATTATAAAAATTGTTAACTACAATGAATTTTTATTACCGCGCAAAGCGCGGTAAATTTACTAGTGACAATATAAATATGAAAGTGTATAACTATACAATAGTGAGATTTGGTTTTTACTTAATTAGATGATCATGTGTGAACATTAAGGCAAGTGTATATTTGAGGTGGTTCACAACAACCCCTTGTTTTGGTTTGTACTATATTAGTTTGACCCGTTATATATGCTTTTTACTTGATGACATTTTTAATTTTTGAGTCTTAAAAGAGCAAGAATAATGATTCTTTTTTTTGGTATAATATTGATTGGAATAATTAAGATTCGTATTTCATAAGTTCCTTATATGAAGATCAAATCGTGTCTCAAGGACCTTTATTTGGGGATCAAAGATGTTATATGGTTTCTCTATTTCCGATTCTAAGGTATCTAATTTATATAGTACAGAGAGGTAGATTGAAGAAGAATTAATTAGAGATTAGAGAGATAATTAAACAAAGCATGATATATTTTTAAATCTGTTTTGACATGATTTTTTTTAGCCGAGAGCCTATTAAAATTAAAAACCTCTGATCTTTATCCCAATAAAAATAGGGGTAAGATTCGCATACACTGTACGTAGTTTGATCAAATGATTGATCACTTAGGCCTTTGCATTCCAACGGCATTGTGTCAATAATCACACACTAATAAAATTGTCTACATCAATATTAGGTATCACTTGACTTAATTAGAAATGATTTTAAACTACATCAAAATTCTTTAAATACTATAGAGTTATGTTATTTGCTAAAAAAGTAGGCGTTTGTATATACATCTAGATAGGGTTTATCAATTATCCTTTTAATATAGAGATAAATTCAAAATCTAGAGTTACTGTATTAAATATGACTCTGATTTTTAATGTATAGGTATATAATTTAAGCTTTATTTAATACATTTAAATCATTCAAACAAAAACAAAAACGAGTTAAAATAATTATAAGTTGTTTATTTCTTTATTTAATTTGGTGTGAAAATGGAGAGTCGGTATAACTGGTTTTGGTTGAATTAAGAATGAAATTATCTCATTGGGGTAGGTTTTTATATTTTATAATATGGTCATAATATAGTTGGCTAGTATTAGTTGACTTCTTTTTGTAATGACGAAATATGCAGCATTTTCTTGTGGAATAAATTAGGTATATTCTATTATCCTGTGGGAGTAATTGGATAATAAAATCAGAGATATAATAACGGATGAAAATTATTTATACCCCTAAATTTTACTTTAAAAATTAAATTTCCTTCGGAATTTTGAGAAATAATCATCCCCCCTCCCCTCCCTCGCCCCGCTCTCCTTCCCCCCCCCCCCCTCCCTTTTTTTCTTATTTGACTTTTTTAAATGCCTATTTTGCCCTTTTATTATCAACATTTATCTCTTTTTTATACTTCTTTAAAAATCTTAATATTTTTATTTGTAAATTCATATAAGATTTTTTCTATTAAAAAATATTGGTTGAGTATGTAATTTAATATCGTTTTATAATGAAACAAAAGAACATAATAAAAAAAATAATGTTATTGATTTTGAAAAAATTTATAATGTGATAACCTTATAAACATATTTTGATGCAAGCAATAAAAAGTAATTGGTAAAAATAAAGTTATATTTCATAACAATTTCTTAAAAATTATCTATGTATATTGTAAATAAAATTTAAATTATAATTTAGAAAATATTTCATTAATGACAATCAAAATTCATTTATCTACATAGATAATAGAGAATAAGAGATACGCATAATTACATAAATGTTTCTTTTTAACGTGGCTTCAACTATCATCTACGCCCTCCAACTTTGGATGTGCACAAGTAAATACTTAAATTTATACAAAGTTGAACAAGTAGACACACGTGTTCTACATGAAAATTCACGTGAGATATACTTAAATTGATTTGTATTATGTCATGCAAGACAGATATCATGCTATGTGTAGGACGTGTATGTCTATTTATTCAACTTGGTACAAGTTTAAATGTCTACTTATGCACACTCATAAGTTAGAGGCCACATATGCCAGTTGAGGTTAACTTAAAGAGAACGTTAATGTATTTGCCTAAGAAATAAGTGAAACTTAAATATGCATGCACGTAATACATTCATACATATGAACTTAATATATGTAATATTAGAATAACAGTCATAAAAAATAGCATTAAATTTTCCAAGAAATTATAAAATGATTATTTTACTCATAAAGTTAATATCTATAAATACAAAGGTTACAAAATAAAATATTATATATATAATATAAAAAATATATTATATAGATGGAGGATTAAAAATGATAGGGCTAAAATAAACTTTGCATAAAATAAAGAGGGGAGAACAATTAGTTCTCAAGGTTAACGACGAAATTTGATTTTTAAACTAATGTTCCGGGCCTAAATGATTTTCACTCATATAATAATTAATCAAAGGGTTTTTAGTTATATTTGTAAACCCAACCAACCAACCAACCCAACCCTTTCATATATATATATATTGATCCGATATTTTATTTTTATTTCATTATTTAATTTTTCACATTCAAGAGTTGATCAAAAAAAAAAGGAAAAATTATCAAACTACACACTTTTTAGTATTATATTTGCTAAAAGTCTCAATCCTTTAAAAAAATTACCAAAATACTTTAGTTTTAGTTTTTTCCTTCATGTTCCGGATACATCACTCAAAAAACATTCTCTTTCCTCTAAATCCTTTTCTCTCGTTCTCTCTCCATTTTCAAGATCCAAAAATTTAAGAAATTTACTGAGCATATCCCTAATTTCTCGCCTAAAATCACTCACACGAGTTAGAGGTTACAATCTATTATCTCCTTTTGATTCTCAACTGCATTTCCTCTCTATTTTCATAGCTTTTATTGAGCATATCCCTAATTTCTCACTCATGATTCTAATTCTTCTAATAGTGGTGGTTTTGATGAAAATAGATTCAAACACCGTAATAAGGCCTTTAATTATGAAGAAATTGTGAAAGGATGCTTGTTCAAGTTTGAAATCTCCAGTTCTAATAGTCTCAAGTTCAAAATCTTTGGTTCCAAAAGCTTCGGCAAAAGGAGAAAAAAGTCAAAATAGTAGTCTATTTTCTATGTATCACTATGTATCTGGATTTGTCATGTACTTGATACATAAGTTCGATATGTATCTGCTACTCTAATGTATCATATTATGTTATGTTTTCTGAAGCAAATTATGTAATGTATCAGGTAGTATTTTGATCTGATTCATTTGTTCTTTCAAGCTAATACAACAATCTTCAATGTATCAACCATAAATCTGTCGAATGGTCATATATCACTATGTATCTGGATTTGTCATGTACTTGATACATAAGTTTGATATGTATCTGCTACTCTAATGTATCATATGATGTTCTGTTTCCTGAAGCAAATTATATAATGTATCAGATAGTATTTTGATCTGATTCATTTGTTCTTTCAAACTAATACAACAATCTTCAATGTATCAACCATAAATTTGTCGAATGGTCATGTATCAATTATCAATGTATCAAATTCAAATATAAGATGAAAGTTTATGTATCAGATTCTCATGTATCAACCTTTACTGCTTCTGATACATCTACAACCTAAATCAATACAAGATGTTATGTATCAACCACAATTCAGTTGAAAACTAAATTATTTTTTCATCAGTATATGCACACTATCACAGAGTGAAATATGAAAGGCACAAGAAAGAGCCCCAAAAATATTGAAAAAGGGAAAAAAGAAGAAAAGAAAATGAGATCCACTATCACAGTTTTGCTACAACAAGAATCAAGCAGGATGCCTACTCTTCTTCTTCTTAGTCTTCAACCTATTACATAGGAAAGTTTTCTCTAATTGATCCACCCTCTACGCTAGCGAATTCAGCATCTGTGTTTGTATTTTATTTTTTTGGCATAGTTCATTCATCTTTCTCATGATATTCTCATTCTTTTCCACCATTTTCTCCAACAACTCTCTGTTTTTTCTACTCTCCTCTCCCCTGTCAAGCCTTTGTGACTTTGTATCGGGATATTCATCTCGATTCGGTTGATGAAATTCAAATTTTGGATTAAAGTTTTTGTTCGATGTTATGTTCTGTTTTTTAAGTTTTTCATGTTCCTTATAATTGTTACGCTTTATATGGATTATTTTCCTTATTTAGCAAACCAATTTATTGAAACAAGGAATCCTAACTTAAATTACGTTACTATCCATTTATACTACACCCAAAACGTGATGTATAAGAAGAACCAGTAATGTATCAAAAATTTGGAGAAAATCAGGAAAATCGGATAATTTAAAAAAATGAGGGATAAATTGTAATTGAGTTTTTTCACTATGAGATTTAGGTAAAGTTTACAAAAAAAAATAGAGAATGAGTCCACTAAGTTATATCAATACAACAACAACAACCCGGTGAAATTCCACAACGTGAGGTCTAGAAATGTGAGGTCTGGAGAGGATAAAGTGTACGCAGACCTTACTCCTACCAAGGTAGGGGAGGGTAACAATATATTTTTTCAAATATAAAAAAAAATATGCACGTCTACATCTGTACTTATTAGTACTTCTTCGTACAAAATATGAAATCTTATAATATTTTATCGAGTTTATTATCTTAATGGAAGAGTCGTCAAATATGATATTATTCTAATTATTTTTCTTAATACTATAAGGATAAATTAATATTGGATTAATGGATGGAGCCAGCTTTATTGCCTAGGTACATTGGTATATAATTTAATTAGTAGGGTAATTTTAAGAATAAATTATTAATTATACAGCTATTAGGCAGCTTGTCAACTATATTATGATGTCATCCCTTGCGTCTAGTGATGTTACTAAAATTAAATAAATATTTTCAAGCAACTCTTCCTTTTCAAATTATTATTTTTTAGTGTGCATATAGATTTTCGTAAGTGATGTGAATATTTTTTTTAAAAGAGAGAACTAAAATATTAAATATGACATTTTATAGGCAAGAGATTATAGTGTTGTCCTATTGATTTAGTTTAATTTTAGATTATTAGATGTTATGGGTTCGAATTTAATATCTCGAAGAACAAATCACGTGTTGAACATATGCGCCAAGTAACGCTCAATGTTAAGTGGTGTTATTTTCTTTCTATATATCATGAATTTATGCATATATAGGATTAATATATCTATGTTTAATAAAATTTTCTAATGAAGCGATGTCACGTGCTACTTACTGATTCAACATGGATCCGCCCCTGAGTGTGCATATTTTTTATGTTTTATTTAACTGAAATTATTATTATTATTGAAAAAAATCTTTTTAATTTTGATCTTAAATATTCTGTGTAGTATTTGATCATTCTCGTTCGACTTTTAAAATCACATCCACCAGTGGTTAGAACAACCCACAAAATCAGAATTACTTCGTCACCCATAACCGTTTCTCGTAATCTCTATTGAAACAAAATGATTTCATGTTCGATTCTTATTAACAACAACAACAACAACCCAGTGAAATTCCACATTCATCGATTCTTATTAATATAACATAATTAGACAATTAATTATAGAATTCTTGAGAAATTATGTACCATTTTTAATAATTTATTGTAGAAAGAAAGAGGTCACGAACGTCTATTAGAAAGTACCTCTCTACCTAGCAAAGATAAGAATAAGGTATATGTATATTTTACTCTTTTCAGATTTTACTTACAAAACTACATGAAGTATATATATATATTTCAACTTGTATGGGTTCCACGATCGTTTTCACACTCTACATATCTTTATTCAACTTGCTTAGTTCAATTATTAAAATTTTAGCCAAATGTTAGTTGGAAGAAGCTAAGTTATGCCATTTTTCATTAAATAATAATTAATTGCTTTGACTAATAAGAGTGATAACATTATAGTCAATAGATTAAGTCGTCACATGAATGTCTACTGGCAAATTGACAAGTCATTGTCGAAGATTTTTAGTTGTCATATTCTTAAAAAAAATACATTTATTTAATTTCATTATCCCGTTGTATTTTTTATTTTTTATTTTTATTTTTTCACCAGCTCAACAAGATTTTTTTTGTTTTTCTAGGGCTCAAACCCAACACCTTTAATTAAAAATGTAAAAATATCAATCATTCCATCATAATCTAATGTATTTTTCAGCAAACTTCATTATATTTTGTTTTTCTAAGAAGGAACTTAGAGAATTAAAAAAGGTAATATCTGATTTATATATACAATACAATATATTTTTTTCAGTAAAAATATTCAAACTACCCTTCGTCAATTGTAACCTATAAACACAAATAAACCCCTATCCAGAACATGATCCATAAGAACAAATAAGAAAGAAAAAGAAATGAAATATAATTATATGCATCTAGATAGGATTTATTCTACCCAATATTCAATAATCACAAGAGGCAATCAACTTTAGGAGCTTCCTTCTTCAACTTGATCAACTCTAAATGATCATTTTCCAATGGTGTCAAATTCAAATCCAAACACAAAATTCTTGGACTTTTAAATTTCTTCACAACATGATGAACTTGAATATTATTATTATTATTATTATTATTTCCATTCATAATACCTCTATGTCTTCTCATATGTCCACCTAAAGCTTGTCCTATAGGAAATTCAAGTCCACAAATTGAACACTCATGTGTTTTTGGTTTAGGAGGTGAAATTGGCAATTGAAAATTCAATTCTCCCATAAATCTTGGCTTCTTGTGACTTGCTCGATGACCGCCAAGTGCTTGAAACGAAGAAAATTGTCTATTACAAGTCTTGCACTCAAAAACTCTATTAGGAGAATTGTTCACCATCGTGTCAAAATGATTTTCTTGACGTGAAAATGACATCAAGTAATTCTCAAACTCACTTTCTCTTTCTCTTTTCATTTGTAGAACTACCATGATTTCATGTAATGTTTGGGAAATGAATTTGTATATTTATTTATTTATTTATTTATTTATTTTGGGAGGGGGGGGATTGAATCTTGGATGTGAAAAGGGAGAATTTGATTTTGGTTTGGAGAAGAAAGAATGAAAATGAGGATCTCATGAGTCATGGGGGTAGATTATTTATAAGTGTTATTAGTTGGATAGTTTGACTATGAGTAGTTGACTTTTTCTTGTTGTTATGACCAAATTGGCTAGAAAGTAAGATATATTTTGTTTGAATTAATATTTGCTACAACAAATAAAAATGATGTAATTTCATACATTTTTTTTCATCATTGGTGAAAATTTTAAGATATAGGCTTAATTTAATATATTGTACCATATTATTTACCTTATTTTTCAAATAACTTGTTATATTGATCTATCCTTATTTTTCAAATAACTTGTTATATTGATCTATGAACAATTGTTTAGATTATAATTATCTTTTAAGTTACCTGATAAAAAAAATTAGAATATGAGTGTACGTATAGAATTAGTTATTAATTAAACAAAAATGATTGTGGGAATAATTGCTATGATAAAATCAAGAATTGTTCTAAAAGAGTTTGTCCAAGTTGCTGTAGCAGTAGACTTTAAATGGGAAAAATTACTGCATCATGTATATATATATATATATGTCACACCTCTCTATTTAGGTACTATAAAGTTGTAGGAACGGTAAAATTGTTTTACGTGTGATTTATAGATTACGAGTTTGAGTCATGAAAATAGTGATTAATATAATTAATGTTTGCATCATAGCAGATTGTTCATATCACACCCTTTAAGATGCGATCCTTCTTAAATCTTGCATGAACGCAGAATATTTTGTGCATTAAACAGTTTCTTTAGGCCATGATATAATAATAAATAATAATTACGTTAATATTAAAACGAACTATCTTTTTTGTATGTGTGTCAACAAATGGATATGTGTGTATGTAGATGGAAGTAGGTGAAAAATGATAGAAAATTTGTAAAGTATTTTGAATATTATTATTGGTGTCTTTTGGGAAATTGCAATTGTGAATTTGGTGATCCATCATTGAATGTATTGATGACCCTATGTGAACATATAATTGATAAATCTACATATACTAGTCTTTTTTATTTATATATTTTAAGGCCTATATACATGATTCTTAAATAAGATGTTTAATTTGCTAATAATTAATTAGCTAATTCAATCTTATTATATACCACTAATAGGTACTGCAATTTGTATGATTGAAACTCTTTCATTTTTTAAGAGAAAAATGGCGGACCTACCTAGCGACCAATGGTGTTCAAACACCCATTGTATTTGAATATTTTTATTTTTTTTAGAAAAAAATTTTACCCCACCCCACCTAACCTTTCACTTTCAAATTTTTTTCTCGTTTTATGTTAGAAAAGTATTTTTTACTTTCGCAAGACTTTTCTTAAAATAAAATTTTATATCTGTTATATTCGGTACGCAAATAGAAAAAAAATCCTAAAAATACATATACATATCTAACACAAAACAAGAAAAATAAAAAATATAAAAAAAAAAAAAGCGCGGAGGGTTAGATGGGGTGGGTATAATTTTATTTTAAAAAAAAAATTATAACATTTTTTAGAAAGGAGTGGGGGAGGGGTGAAATATGAATTTTTAAAAATATTTTATAAAAGAAATTTAAAAAATTAAAGGACAGGATTGTGGGGTGAGAGGAGAGGTGGAGGAGTGCGTGAGCAAAATATTTTAAATTTTATTTTTTAAAAAAATAATATTTTTTTTAAAAGTAATTTCTTTTATAAAAAAATAATTTCTTTTTTGGGGATAGAAATACTTTAGTCTTTAACTTTTAATTAATATTAATAGTTTATTTAATTTTTGCCAAAGTGGATATTTTATCCATATAGAATGTCACGTGGCAAGATTTTTTCAAAAAATAGAGAGAGTAGATAAAGTGTATTACACACACCACTGAGGTGTGTTTCTCAAATTAATAAGTGATAGTTTAGGTATAAAACGCACACTTCAAATAGTTTAAATATGAAACTCAAAAAAAGAAAATAGTTTAGATATGTTGACACTTATCTCTATTACTAACAATTAATTACTCTAGAGTATCATGATGCAAAAATTCTAGATTCATCATTATTTAGTAGGAGCGTTCACCTCAAATCTCAACTCATTAAATGTATTCTTTTTTCTTTTAAATTCATTTGTTTATTTTGAATGGGTTTGATTCATTTAAATCTTGTATGGGATCTTCAAGATTCGAAGAGGATGGATACATGTATACAGATTTTAACTCTAACTCACGGAGGTAAAAAGATTATTTTTGAAAATCATAAACTTAAATAAGACAAATAGTTCATCTCCACTACATGATACCTAATATCAATTAGTGACGAAACTACCCTTATTGTCAAAAGTATAGTCATGAATTGACACCTTCTTTATTGGAAAATTATGTTGAATGTCTTGACATATTTTTATGCATACATACTAGTATATATATGACTATATGTTATCAAGGTCGTGAGTCGTGATAGGCCATTATTATTTTTGTAAAATTCGTGGCACTTTCATTATTCTAGAATATTCTTTTGGTCTTTTCCCACCTGAGTTTCTTTTCTTTATTTGGAAAAAATAATTAAAATTAAAACTTGACAAATCTGTATCACTAGTCACTAATCATCTGTTAGGGGTCGGTAAGTGCTTACAATTATTTGTAATTAATTAATAACACATCAATTACATGGTGACCTATATGTACACACACTTAATTAGAGCTATTATTGTGTGGTTGTTAATTATATAGTTTGAATAATAAAAATTTACATTACCAAATATTTATTTAACGATTACAATGAGTACATAATATGTATCTTTAATACATACACTCTTATCAGTAAATCATAATTAATTTTTACTCTACTTTACTTTATGACTTAGTCATAGTAAATTAATATAATTTAGTATAAATATTATGTGTGAGTAATATAATATTAATATTATGTATATTTGACGTAGGTTGTTTAATGCCGCTCGCAATTTTTGTATATCATACTCCTCGTCTCAATTTATGTGCAAATGTCATTATTATTTGGAGGATCCAAACAGTTTTTTTTTATTATTATAATTTTGTCGAACTTTTGTTAAATCATTAGCTATGTAAACAATTTTTGTAAGACTCTTTATTTAAATCAAATTTATTATCAAAATTAAATATTTCGACCCTCATACTCTAAACTTGATCAATTTTATATAAATTGAGTACTAATTTGCATTAATTAAATATTGTAAACATACGTACATGCAGGCAATAATAATTTTGGTAATGATGCTCTTATGGAGCCCTTTTCATGCAATTTTCAATTATTTTGATTGTTTGTACTTTGAATTTGTATTAAAATTAAATTGTGTATATAATTAATTTTAAAATATTGGGGTAGTTGTCCGTACCTATTCATGTACTTTCCGTACAGAGATGGATTATTATAATACTATTATATTTTCTGGAGTTTATTGATATATTTTTAATGTAAAAGTCGTATATATTATTCTACTTATTTAGATAATACTAGAAGGATTATACACAAATAGTCAACGATTATGGTGCACCCCCTTAGATGTAGTGATGTTACTTAATATACATTTTCAAACAAAACTTAATAAGTCAGTTTAATGCACAAAATATTTTGTGTTCATGTAGGGTTCGGGGAAGAGTCGTAGCTTAAGGGGTGTAATATAGACAATCTATCTTAATATGCAAGCATCATTTATAGTAGTTATTTTCACGATAACTCATAGCTATGATTATATAAAGATAATTTTACCATTATTTCAAAGTCTTGACTTTGCTTCAGACAAATCTTCATTTCTTAATTATAAATCTATGAATTCACGTATTATGCATATTATATTCTTTTAAGTGCCTTTTCATAGGTTTGAAAGAGGATATATGAGAAATTATGTCGACCTGTTGAATATATACATATATGCCACCTTGGAGTTAGGGGTTTCACATTCGACAGAAAATTATATTATTTATACATAATTAAAATAATCTTTTATGTATATATAGTAGATATCGAACTCATTCGACTAGTTTGTATCTCTATTTTTTCAGATTTTGAACCCCCTTAATCAAAATTTTGGCTCTACCAGTATATATATATACACACTATTATTATATTCAACTTGCTTGATTTGAATGACCATAATTTTTAGCCAAAAGTTAGTTGGAAGAACGTACTGATGTGGTTTTTCATCAAATAATTAACTGCTTTGACTAATATAATAATAATAGTGATAACATTAAAAGTAAATTAAAGTCAATTGATTAAGTCGTCACTCAATGTGTACTTAGAAAAAGGACAAAGTCATAGTCATGCTTGTCATAATTACTATATATATTTTATCCTAATTACTAAAGTTAGTCAAATAAAGGGTGTATTTGGTACAAAAAAAAATTGAATTTCTTATTTATTTTGTAAGTAAAAAATATTATTTTAAAAATATTCATATATAATCTATACAAATACGATAGAAGTTGGAAATGGAGGGTAGGGGTGTACGTGGGGTAGTGGGGATTGAGCTATCGGTATGACTAAAAAATTACTATTTTAATCATTAAAATTTTCCACTAAAAAATGTAAAGTGGTTATTTTCACAAATATTTTGATTGTATTAGTGAGAAAGGAAAAAATAATAGTGTTTTGACATGAAAAAATTAAAAAGTTTCTCGATATTTTAGTGAGAATCTGTTTCCCATCATGCGCATGTGTTTTCTAAATGAGCTGGTTCGGAGGAAAATAAATGAAAAAAATCATGTTTTATAACACAATATTTTTATTGATTCGCGGTAGGTAAAAACATCTATTCTAGTAGTGAATAAGATAATTAAGGTGTGTTGGAGGGTAAAGATGACACAATCATTGCATGGAATGCTAGTTTTTTTTTTTCCATTACTTTATAATAGTATAAAAAAGATAATCTAATGCACAAAACATCATGTATTAGTAGAAATTGAAAAAAAAATCGTATTTAAATATGATATAGACAATCTATCCGTATCTCCAAAGACCTTAAATATGTCTTGTTTCTTGACAGATTTATTTCAACGCCAAAAATTAATTGTGAAAAGCATACACTCAGACTTATTGTTTCAATTTGGAAATTAATGTTCCTCATTTAATAATTTATTGACTTTTTTTTGTGAAGATTAAATGAAATTAAGATATGACTTTTGTATTGCAAATGGCATCCTTTGTCACCTTAATCTCATGTTTAGCGTATACTTTCATCGTCCGGTTGAAATTAATTGTTATGTTTTATTTTTTAAAAGTTATTTTGAACCAAAAATATATCAGAGTAAAATTAACTTATTTTTAATAGTTTAAAAGTATATTTGGTGTTTTTTTTCCTTATTTTATAAAGGTGTTATTTGTACCACCTAGTGCGTGCACACCTCAACTATTCTATTGAATATATACTTCTTACATTCCGTCAACAGCATAACGATTAGGTAATTCTACCCCCGAAAGCCTAAGAGACGTAGTCAGATGGTTATAAGTTATAACTCTTGTCCACCAAAACCTCAGGAGGAGTTAGAAGGTTTCGTACAGGTTCAGACGAACTTGATAATTTTAATCTAACCCTTATATTTGTATTTTAAAATGCACTAAAAATGTATGAAAACTCCAATTAAATGATTATTAAGATCTGATATCGTCATCCTAAAATTTAAAACCTATAAATTTAATTTCTGACTTCACATTTATCAAATCTTAGGTAGATGAAAAATAAATCACATGTTACTTGGCCATACTCATGAATATTTACCTAATTTTGTCACTTAATTATGATAAATTAATTATATATGTTTAGCTTGGAAGTCAAAGATATGTTCATCTTAAAGTCAGTCATGTTGTGCAAATCATAGAATATATATTATATAGTCGTTTTCTTAATTTTATTTAGTTCAATGTCAGATAGGGGTAAAGATTCTTTCACTTGAAAGCAAATGGTTAATGGACTAATGTACTTCAATCATAGTTTCAAAGGTAAATTTAGAATATTAATTTTAATTTTATATTAAATTTATTATATTTTAAAAATTATGAATTCATATTTATCATGTATTACAAATTTTATAAATTTAATTCTTAAATTTATATTTCAAATGAACCCGATATCATCACTTTGCATCTGCCTATGCTCCTAAAGTCCTAAGCATGGGAAGTTATAACTACCAATACTTTTATGACAAGACATATCATATTTTTCAATGTTTCTCGATGATTATTACGTGTAGATATACATGTATTTGTCAATACATTAATTATGTTATACCTTATATTTTAATAATTACAATATAAAAGAAAGAAAATGTCATATTCAATATTCATGGAATTTCCTTGTTAGTTCCCAGCAATTCAAACAAGAATAGAGGAAAAAGAAGGTAGTTAATCAGTGCCTTTGAAGATTATGTTTTGGTTCAAAATAAAAAAGAGTAAATTTCTTTTTAGAGGCGGATTCAAGATTTAATTCCAACGACTTTTAGTTATTATAAAATAATAATTAAGTTTACGATTATATATACCATGTTTAGATAAAATCTACATTGACATATCGTTTTTCGAGTTAACTACATGTAATTCTATATAAAAAATTAATTAATAATATAAAGAAGAAGCAATATTTTATAGTACGTGATAAAATACATTATGATATAAATAAAATTGACACTCTCAATATATATATAACTTAGATCCTTTCTAGAATGTGATTACGTTTTGCAGATAAGTTTTTTTTTTGGCATAATAAAGACCATAAAAGTTGACAAGATGGTTGAAATCATTTCATCATTAATTAGAAGTCTCGTGTTTGATAAACCTCTAAAAATAGAGGGAAAAAAATCTTGTTGGAAGTGTCTTCTCTTAAAAAAAAAATCATGCAATGCACGAATTTAGATTTAGTCAAATCTCAATGCAAATATCGGACCGAACGCAAAATAAAAATAAAAAATTGCACAAGAAAAGTAGTATTTTCTTAAAAGAGTATTGCAAAGTTTCAAATTGGTAGTTTCATTGATGGAGAAATTAAACTAATCTAGAATGTGGACATAATTCTCCTAATAATGAAACTGATATACATATAAGTGAGTTGAATTGAGACAGCAAATATTTATCCGCACTCGATATTTATACCAAATCATATCAATTTATTAATTATAATTAAGATAAGGATTTATTAGCAAATACATGTCATGTATTTATTGTCGTTTCCTGGAAAAGAGTATTTGACAAAGTCTTACATACATGATACATATGTAACTATACAATTTGGAACTATATACATAGTATAAAGGTTTAGTTTTATGCACAGACAATAAAATTATTTATATAATTAACTTGTAAAAAGAAATTGTAAGTAACTCTATTTAATAGTATATTGATTGGTACCCAAAATAAACAATAAAAACATGATATAATAGAATAAAAATATATTATTCCGTCGGGATATTCACCAATTGCACTCCCTTTAAAGTATGTAAAGAATAGATTAATACGAACAAATTAAAAAGTTCACTTTTTTAAAACACTGATAGCTTTGTTAGTGAAGCCCAAGTTGAAGTCCAAGTGCCTACTAAGCTCAGAATACATTTTGGGCCACTTAGCCCATTTAGTGTGGCATGGATCAACATTTCAAATGGGTTGGTTTTTAACTTTTTGTCCCTAGAAATCGAACTTATGTCTAGCGAGACATAAGTTCTTTAAAGGTGCGGAATATAACTTATTGGATATTATGATGAGAAAACATAAATTTATACCATGCAAAAAAGTTAATTACCTTGAGGAGTAAAAATTAAAGACCAGCACAAAAAGGGACAAAAGTATAAATGAGAATTTTATTCTGATAATCGATTTTGAAAACCCTAATAGTAAACACTTTATAATTATTAGTGTATAAGAAAAAACAAATGCATCTTCACCTCCCTATTTAACTATGGTAAATGACACTCCACGTTTTAGAAGTCGGATATCTATCAAAAACAGTCTCTATCTTCACAAGATAGAGGTATGACTATGTACACATCACCCTCCTCAAACCTCACTTGTGAGATTACTAATTTGGGCAGTATAACTAATGACAGCCCAATAAACAAAGAATCTCATATATGAAAGGTACAGAAAAGAGCCACACACAGCCACACACCAAGATGGTGTGTTGTATACAGCTTACCCTGACTCAATCATCAATCATTAAGTGAGACTACAAATTAGGGCAGTATAACTAATGGTAGCCCGATAAACAAAGCATCTCACATGTATGAAAGGTACATAAAAGAGCCATACACCAAGAGGGTATAATGTATACAGGCTACCCTAACTCAATCATCAAGCATCAAGTGAGATTACAAATTAGGACAGTATAACTAATGACAGCCTGGTAAACAAAGCATCTCGCACGCACAACAGGTATAGAAAAGAGCCACACACCAAGGGGGGGGGGGGGGTGCTATATACAGTCTACCCTGACTCAAGCATCAAACATCAATGGATGATTCCATGACTCTAACCCGACCTATAAATCATACGAAAACAACTTTAACGTTGCTACAAAGTTTCCTTTCGGGCAGTATAACTAACATCATAAAAATTCACAGCTGTTCATAGTTGGTGTCTTTTCACAAGATGGTACTTTCTCTGAACTTAAAACTACATGGATCATAAACTGACACTAATTCTGCCAGCTTTCGAAACTACAAAGAATTGTTGAGCATATCTCAGTTGAGAGAAGAGCAACCTAAGGGACATTAGGTGGAAGCTTGTTAGCCAAGTAGAGAGCAAGTTTCTCTCTTTGAATTGAAGCAGATTTATCGGTAGAATCACCAACTTGTTGCCCATAATCAGGATCATGATGATGAGTAACCGGCACTTCATCTTGAACTCCATCGTTTAAATCGATGAGAATGTTGTGCAGCATGCAGCATACAAGAATAATCCTTGGTAACTTTTGTTTATCGGGCCTCCACATTACTCCTTGAATGATCTTCCATTTATCTTTCAACCTGGCCAAAGCCCTCTGTGCCACCTTCCTCGTTGCAAAATGACGCTTGTTGTAATCGGCTTGGTGATCAGAAAGTCCACGTCCTGTATAAGGAGTAAGAAGCCATGGCAAAAGGGGAAAACCCGAGTCACCAACAATATATTCTCTTAGTTCTGTGTCGTTTGAGAGGTTAAATTTCTTTCCACTTAGCCTCTTTCCTTCTTCAGCTAGTTCGAAGAACCTTGAGCTTTTGAGCACCTCAGAGTCACTTAGACTTCCAGGCCAGCCAGCTAAAATATCTAGGAATCTCATATCAGGGTCGACGATTGCTTGCAAAATCATACTGTGATTCTTTTCCAAATCAGACCAGACTTTACTTGATGGATCAGCTGTAGAGAGGCAAAACATGATATGTGTGGTGTCAATGGCACCACAACAATTGGGAAGGCCTCGGATGTTCTCAAATTTTGACTTGATGTCTTTCATGTCATCTTGGTTTGAAGGCCAATGGATATGGTGAAGGCCTCTTTCTTCCATGGCTTCCACAAATCGCCAAGTTATCTGAGAGACAGTCGACTGGTGTATTCCAAGAGACTCACCAACAACTGATAGTGAATCGCCTGAACTCAGCCTTCTCAAAGCAACAGCAACTCGGTCATCTAGAGACAAGAACTTACCGCTGAGATCAGTTATGTTCGTTGGTTTAGACATCATATCTTCCTTCACAAGTGAACAGATGTAGTTGAATGTCTTCCTTGAAAGTTTGAACAGAGATTCAAATGTAACTGAATTTCCTTCCTCTACTGAAGTCCCTGAGAAGCAACAAACAAAAAGAAGTCAAATTTCATGGCCGCAAATTTACAAAAACATTAAGTTCGGCCTTTTAACTGATGAATATCATCTCAGGCACAAAAAAAGACCCTTTCTCCCTCAGACCTAGTACTAACTAGAAATGGAACTTGCAAGAAAGAGGTCATAGTTGCAAGCTTTTGTTTCAAAACTGTCTTGTCAACAATGATGAGAATTCTCTTCAATCATGTTCGATATCATCTATTAAAAGCGCAGAAGCTTAGGAGCTACATATATACATAACCATCATTTCACCACTACTAAAAATATCCTGAAGCACTTCTGTGTACATGTATCCAGTCTCTCCCTAAAAAATTGAATGTTTGGTCATATGCATTCTTCGGCTATCGAAGGCAAATCAGCTCATCAGTTTAGCTCCTAAAGCTAGATTAAAACAGTCAAAAGAAAAGCACTACTCCATTAGGCTAGGCTGCAACAGTCTTAGACACTGCTGCATAAAATTAGCTCAATTTGCCTAGCCTTAATACCAAAGTCTTCACCGGAAAATTTCATCCCAATAGCTGAACCAACCAATCCTTACAGAGTTCTAGTCAGTGCTAATATTATTTTTTTTTAGTGTGTGTGTGTGGGGGGGGGGGGGGGTCACAGCTGACTAGAACAATAAAAGAATCGTTTGGTTCAGCTCTTGGGGTGCAATTTCAGGAAAAAGACTTGAGGCAATGGAACGGGAGCTCCAATATGAATTATACTCGGAAGTCCTAAAAGTCACCAATGCCTTTGTTCCATCCTTCAGTTACCTTCCTTTTGTCTCTTTTCCATTGCTTCATCCCTAGTAACTCTGTACTCTTTTCTTCATAAATCTTCACTCATCAACATTATTGTTGCAGAATCAATGACCATAAGCACTATTACTGCTTCTTCAATAACAGAGTCTAGCAGAAATATCTAAAGCAAGCACATATACGCAGAAAGGAATCTGCTTGGAAGCCCATAGTCAAGCTTTATTTAGCTATTACAGAGAGCTAGAGCATAGCATCCATCAATAAGACCTAGCAGTCAATTTACTGGGTGAAAATCAGGGGCGACCTGGGGTTCAAATTCCAGCAGAGACAAAAAAAATATGAAATGATTTCTTCCCATCAGCCTAAACCTTGATAAACAGAGTTACCTTGGTACCTGCATTGGTGGCAGATAGCAGATACCCAGTGGAATAGTCGAGGCGTGCACAAGTTGGCTCTGCACCACCGTTGAAAAATATAGAAGGAAAGAAAATGGTCAAAATTGTCCCAGTACTTGAGCAGCTTTTCCCTCCGTTAAACATTTGAGTCTAATGAAGCTCCAACCTGAAGTATAAGGGGGGGTAGTTTCTTTTATGATGCCAGAAACCGTATAGTCTCTGGAGCCAACCCTTTGGGCCAAGTGCAGCCTTCCAAACTCAGGGGAAAATGGGTTCATCCCTCTACTCTACTCCACTTAAATACTAAACTTAGTTCGCTTGGCACAGCTTTGAACTTATGACGTAAGACACAAGTCCCTCAACCTTTGTCAGTTGAGCTAACCCTTGGGTTTAACAGAAGGTAGTTTAAAACCACAGCAAAAATAGAGGGGCAAATTTAGACCTTTATCCTTGAAGTATTTTGACACATGGAGTTCACTCATTCCATGTTGGAGCTACACTAATTGTAAGGGTAAGTACAAGACGATTTTCTAACGGTGAGGGTATGAATGGACCCAAATTAGAACAAAGGGTAACATTGACCAATTTCGGATAGTATAGGAGCAAACTTGGACCTTTTAAAGGGAGATAGAACATAGAACTAAAGAGATTAAAACAAACAAAAAAAAGCACTTCTGAATTAGTATTCCTCGTGAGGAGATAGAAATAGAGAGAGCAACAGAACACTTCAAACATATCTCTAAGCATAGCTGATGACTTCAAAGTTTTCACTTTACTTACCTGTAAAGCCTAAACGTACACAGTTTGATCCTTATCCTCAATTGCTTTTCTTTGCTATAGACTAGAATTACGCATTCATCTGTCAGCGCGGTTTGGTGATGGGAAAGACAAAAGACTCATTCAATTTTCAGTCAGAAGCATGTTCAATGGTAAAGTCACCAGATAAGTCCTACCAGCCTATTACTTAGACAGGTTAAGAACATTCGAACTTTAATCAACCATTGCAGGATATTTGGTCAGTTGACCTGTCCTTCGTTCGTTTTCATCAATAGATATGGTTCAGGCGTAACAAGACAAGAGAAGCTACTCCGCATACAATACCGATATGTTCCCTCCTCATTTTGATCTAAATTTCCCATTAATCTTTCAAGGAAAACGGGAACTATTTCATTCTTAAAGCTTCTCAAGTGAGTGGTATGCTGCAAACTTAATAATTCTACATTTGGTATCAGGATATGATGCATTCCTTTCTACAAAAGCCCGAATAAGCAAATAACAACAGAGAATAAGCTAAGATGTAGAAATTGTATTAGCCCCAACAAATTTTAGGAAAGCTAAACGATTGGAAGGGAATGCAAAGTTATTAGGAGTTTAGTGAATTGTACCTAATGGAAAAGACCAAAAGCAAACATCTACTAGTGAATGATTCTCAACTATGATAATGCACACTGAGCATGTAAATCTTTACAGTTGATTAGTAAGTATGTCATTGGGAAAAAGTAAAACTCGCACAACCAAGTACACTGAACTTTCATCCTCAGCTATTCATCATAAAAGATAAACTCTTGTCCGTTTGCTCTTTGTTTTTTCATTGCTTCAAGTTCCTCCCTTTTGGTGGCTAATCTCGTTATAGGAGTATTCAATGTGTCACAGATAAATCCAGGATTCAGAAACCAATAATTTCAACCTCTCATCTTTTACCATTCGAAAAAATCTCATGCATCTATTAGTACAATGGGGAAAAAAGGGGGAAAAATACCCATGCACTTAAGAAACTGTAAGAGAATGTAGCAAATACAAGACTCTTTGAAACAATAAATTGGAACAAGTATAGCCAACATCCAACACTCTATTGTATACCAAAATAAATAAATAAAATATCATTTATGATAGTTTTAAGTTTTTAGATGAAGGATCACCCAACAGGGAGATCTTGGATTCAAGTTCAGAGGTAAATGTGGCATATAATCAATGGTTTCAACTGAACGCAATGTCTTTGAACCCATACTCTCAACAAATATTTGATTTTGAAAAAATGTAATAGGTTCTACAGTAAGAACCTAAGGGTTGAATCCATCAACTCTAATCTCGTATCTTTCTATGTTTGAGTTTCATTGCCACCACTCATCTATTTTAACGTGTTTAACCCAAAAACACTAATCAGGCTCGCATGTAAGGAGACGTATTTTGGACCTGGATAAATAAAGAAAAATGTATTCCTTCCCCTGACATAAGACGGTCACACAATCCATCACACTCCTCATTTCTTCTGTTTTCTCGGATAAATGAGAGATTTCCGTACTAGTTATTTTCATGGTTCAAGGAAAGAAAAAGCAAAAAAAAAATGTAAAGTGAGCAGAAACCAATTCAACATAACATCAAAGTTTCACCAAAGGGCTGGCCTAGTGTATCCCATGAGGTCACAGTTTTAAATCCTGGATGCAGAAACACTAAGGAATCATTTGGTAGGATGTATTAGAGAAACTAATACATGTATTAGCCGTGGTAATATGATTTTCAACCTATGTATAACTAATACATGAATAAGCATGGTTAAAGACATAACTATTCTTAATACACCAAACCAAACGGTGGTGATAAGAAATAATCTCAGCATTCAGCATTACTAATACATCCTATACAACACCAAACAACGGGTGATTTGGTTTGGTAGGATTTTTTAGCCATGTACAAATCATGGTATTAGTAATACAAGGGCTATTACTACATGGATAAGCATGGTTAAAGACAAAACTACCCTTAATACACCAAACCAAATAGATAACAAAATCTCAGCATAACTATTCTCAACACTACTAATACACCCTATTCAGTACTATTCTTGTACACTCTAACAAACGACCCCCGAGTGATTTCTTCCATCTATCCAAACCTCGAGGCAAAACCACTAAGTGATATCTTCCATCTACAATCTATCCAAACCTCCATAGACAGAGTTACCCAATAACTATGTTATTTGAGATGTAGCTGCACCGAACACCACGATTATCGAAAAAAATAACTCAAAGTTGACCCAAAATTCCAAATTTTCCTTTTAAGAGACGACAAACACAACCCACAACAAACACAACAAAAATGCAGCATCAAACATAAAACATGAAGCAGAATTCACAAATCAAGAAAGTACAACATGAAAATTTGTTACCAGAAATCCTTTTGGAGAATTCGACCCACCAATCTGAAGGACAAACTTGAGATAACGAAGAATGTAAAGGGGTATATTGGTCAACATCTTTTTCCACCTTCTTCTTCCTCTTTAACCCCCTTATAGGTCCCATTGAAAAAACTCAAAACCCAGTTGATTCAAAACCAAAAAAGAAAAAAAAAATCCCTGCAGAACCGTAAACTCCACAAGAAAAGATTTTGAGAAAATGGGTATGCTTAAATGAAGGAATACTAACAGATTATGCTATTTATAGAAAGCTATAATCAAGAAAAAAAACAACGAAAAAGAAGGTGACGCTGATAAAGAGAGCAGAGTGGAGAAGAGAAGAGAAAGAGGAAGGGACAAAATGGGCCAATTGTAAAAAAAATTGCTTCTGGTTTTAAAGAAGCATGCAGTAATATATAGTCGTTTGTATTAAGTGCTTTTTTTTATTTTTTTATTTATATATAATCTGAGAAAATATTGTAATATCAGATTTAAAAATGAGGAGTTAAGTTCGAGGTTGGAGTAGGGAGAAGGTATATAGTTTGTTTTAAATGGTTTTTTGATTTACTTAAATAAAATTCGAGATAATATTGTGATATTGGATCCGAAAATACTAAAATCAGGAGTTAAGTTCGAGGTTGGAGTAAGGAGAAGGTATATAGTTTGTTTTAAATGGTTTTTTGATTTACTTAAATAAAATTCGAGATAATATTGTGATATTGGATCCGAAAATACTAAAATCAGGGGTTAAGTTCGAGGTTGGAGTAGGAAATCGAGGTATATAGTTTGTTTTAAGTGGTTTTTTGATTTATTTATATATAATCTGAGAAAATATTATGATAGCGGACTCGAAATTACTATAATCAGGTGTTAACTTCGAGATTGGAGTAAGGAGTCGAGGTATATAGTTTGTTTTAAGTGATTTTTTGATTTATTTAAATATAATCTGAGAAAATATTATGATATCAGAATCGAAAATACTATAATTAGGAGTTAAGTTTGGAGTAGGGAGTCAAGGTATATATTTGTTTTAAGTGGTTTTATGATTTACTTAGATATAATTTAAAAAAATATTGTGATATCGAACTCGAAAATACTATAATTTGGAGTTAAGTTCGAGGTTGGAGTAGGGAGATGAGGTATATAGTTTGTTTTAAGTGGTTTTTTGATTTATTTGGATATAATCTGAGAAAATATTGTGATATCGGACCTAAAATACTATAAGCAGGAGTTACATTCGAGGTTGGAGTAGAAAATCGAGGTATATAGTTTGTTTTAAGTGATTTTTTGATTTACTTAAATATAATCTGAGAAAAATATTATGATATCGAACCCAAAAATACTATAATCAGGAGTTAAGTTCGAGGCTGCAGGAGGGATCGGAGTCGAGGCTGGGGGTGCAGAATTGGGGATCGGATGTCGTGTTTCAAGTTGAAGTAAGATTTCGAGTTGAGGTTATAAGAGAATTTTAAAAAATATTTTCCTTACTTCATTTAGGAAAATAAGCTCATTCATAAAACATTTAAGTCAATCAAATGAAAAAATTGAGAGAATAAAAAGACATTAATGGTGTAGTTGAACTTTTATGTACTTTTTTTCATGTTGTGTTAAGTATTCATCGGAGGTCTGTATTATCTAGAATCATAACGTATAAGATTCATTAGAGAGAGAAGTATTTTCTATCACGATTTGTTGTATCTGTAATTTGAACATGATACCTCCTATTAAATGTGACAACTTACTTCTATATATCGACAAACATCGAAAATTGTGTTGAAATGAAGTTGTTTAACAGACTATTGCAAGGATATATTTGTATTAAAAAAGTGTTGTGTAATACGTTACAACTAATTCAATTATAATATGTACGTGCATTGCATGTGTTTATCGCATCAATATAAAAGATTGCATACGATAAGAACGAAGTATATGATGTTGCAATTGATGTTACAATATATTTAAAATTATATTTATTTAAATAGAAAAAATATGTGTTCTTATAGTTTTAGTATACTTGTGTTGCACGTGTATGACACGTCAATTAATTAGCACAAAATATATGTATTAAGTACTCATATTAAAGTTTTGACTATCTGAATTCATATTGTATAAAAGTCAAAAAAGCATTTCCTATCACAATTTGCAACACCTATGGTTCCAACATAATACCTCATATCAAATGTGACAAATATAACTTATATATATCGACAAACATCGTACAAGATTGTTTAAAAGTCTATTATAAGGATATATATTTGTATTTTTAAAAATTATTGTATGATATGCTATAACCAATTCAATTATACTAGTTTTATGTGCGTGTACTGCACATATGTGTCGTGTCAATATAAAAATTATGATATCAGACTCAAAAATACTATAATCAGGAGTTAAGTTTGAGGTTGGAGGAAGGAGTCGAGGTTAGGGGTGGGGAACTGGAGATCGGGTGTCGTGTCTCGAGTCGAGGTTGGATTTTGAGTTGAGGTTATCAGAGAGTTTTGAACAATGTTTTCCTTACTTTATTTAGGAAAATAAGCTCATTCGTAAAATATTTAAGCCAATTAAACATGAAAAAAATCGAGAGGATAAAAAGACATTAATGATGCAGTTTAACTTTTGTGTACTTCTTTCATGTTGTGTTAAGTATTTATATCCAAGTTTTAACTTATGTGGATTCTTTAACATATAAGACTCATTAGAGGGAGATTTATCTCCTATCACAATTTTTTGTATTTGTGGTTCGAACATGATACATCCTATTAAATGTGATAGATTACTTTTATATATCGATAAATATCATAAATCATGCTGAAATAAGGTATTTTAACAGATTGTTGAAAAGATATATTTGCATTAAAAGGGTGTTGTGTAATACGCTATAACCAATTCAATTATACTAATTTTGTGTATGTGTATTGCACGTGTGTATTGCGTCAATATAAAAGATTACATACAATAGGAACGAAGTATATGATGTTGCAATTGATGTTACAATATATGTAATATTATATTCATTTAAATAAAAAAAATATATGTTTTTATAATTTTAGTATACGTGTGTTGTACATATATGACACGTCAATTAATTAGCACAAAATATACGTGTCGAGTACTCTTATTAAAGTTTTGACTATCTAAATTCATATTGTATAAAAGTCAAAAAAGCAGTTCCTATCACGATTTGCAACATGTATGGTTCGAACATGATACCTCACATTAAATATGGCAAATAGCTTTTATATATCGACAAGCATCGTAAATTGTGTTGAGACAAGATTGTTTAAAAGTCGATTACAAGGATATATTTGTATTTTTAAAAAGTGTTGTATGATATGCTACAACCAATTCAATTATACTAGTTTTGTGTACTCTAATGCACGCATTTGTCGTGTCAATATTGCATACAATTGAATGAAGTATATAATATTGCAATTGAAGTTGTAATATATGTAATAATATACATTTTAATAGCAAAAATATGTGTTTTATAATTTTAGTATACGTGCGTTGCACATGTATGACATGTTAATTAATTAGCACAAAATATATTTTAAAATAACAATTACCGCTAAAATGAACACAATATTTTCTTAAATGGTGAAAATGAGAGTTATTAACTTTTTTTATAATCTAATAAGTCGCGTTTCAATATTTTATTTTTACTATAGAAGAAGTTTAATTTTCCCGTATTTGAGTTAAGTCTAATTTTAGTCAATTTTAAAATATTAAATACCATGAGTGCTTACATTGTACCATGAGTTAAGTTTAAATTTAGTCAAATTTAAAATACTAAATATTAAAAGTTCTTACATCTTATAAATAAGTAAAGATTTAATAGCTATAATTTTAATTAATTTCAGAATTCTATATATTAGGATGATCCACATTGTGGGATTATACTGGGTTTGTTGTTGTTGTTGTTGTTATATATTAGGATGATAACTGAATGACAATTATTTGAGAAAATTTATAAATGACAATTTTTTCTATGATAGAATTTTTTAATAAAGGGCAAAAAATTCAATTAACATTTCTAATGATCTCGAAAAAGAAAACTCAAATAAGAAAAAAGTCAATAACCAAAATCTTTGTTGATTTCAAAGTCCTTAATAGATGAATTATATTTTAATTAAATTTCTAAAATATTAGGAGTTTTTAAATATAGTTCACCAAAATTTTAGTTGGTTTTAAAGTACATCTATAATATTAGGAAAATAATAAATATAATTTTGTTTGTGGTATAGTCTTTTAACAGATAATAAAAAGCTCAATCAATATTTTTAAGGATGTTAATAAATCGAGAAAAGATTAAAAAAAATCATTTTATCCTCAATATTAATTATTTATTCCTCAAAATTATTATTCAAGACTTAAGACTGTAATAATTAATATGAATATTATGACTAAATACTTATATTAATTTATTTTTCAAAAAAATATACAAAATTTAAAATAAATAAATAAAAATAAACAGTACAAAGTTTAAAATGGATAAGTAAAAATAAACAGACGTAGGGTGAGTACTGTTTTCTTTCTTCCAGCTAATATTGTATCATAGAAATGTATAAATTTTAATCACAATGATTTAAGAAAATACTATATAACTAAAATTCTCTTATTTTCTCCCTTGGTTCTCAAATTCCTAAACTAAACTCTCAAGAAAAGAGAACTTGGACCAAGTGGGACCCCAAGTGATTTTTTCTTATTTGTTTAATATCTCCTTTGAATTTCTATTTATAGTAACTCAATCATCACATTTGTGATTGCATGATATGTAGGGGCACGAAATAATTGTTGCTATTTGTTTAAAAGAAATTCAAAATTTTAATATATACTTTTTGGACAAGACACAACATTCTCTCAAAAATATTTTACTAATATAATTTTGTAACGACCCATTAGGTCGTTTTGAGAACTAGAACTTTTTATTTTATAAAGGACTTACCCCGTAAATTTTTAATGGGTACTTTGGACTAATTGATAACTAAAGTTATTTAATTGAGGGATAACTTTAGATATTTAATTTAATTAGTGGGTTAAATTTATAATTTAATTAATACCCTGTACCACTTATTCCATATTTATTAAAATAAATTAGTAGGATTATAACTTTTAAATACCTAATTAATAAGAAAGGAAAAAAAAAAGAAAAAGAACCTTACCTGCGGCGGAAGAGGGCAAACGGAGAGGAACACCATGTAAGAATACCTTTATTCTTTCATTAAGTACTTAGCATTAAATGATAGTAGGTATATGTGGTTTAAAGAGTTGTAATATATTATAATATATAGATTAGATAGGAAGAATTGACTTGGAAGGTGATAGTGTGTGCAGGTGGTGATTTTAGGATATATATATATAAGCATAAACAGTTATTATACGTTGGTGTGTAAATAATTGGTTCTCAAATTGGTTGAAAATTGTGTCTTTTCAACCTATGGGAGGAGACTAACTTTTAGTATTCATTATTGGTAGTGATGTCAATGAGTGGCATTTGATTTGGTAGTAATTGGAAATTATATACGTAATAGATTTACAATAGGTTCATGTTTGTATGTTATTTTCGTAGTTGCAGTTTCTAGATATGTTTTGAGTTTTGGTTATGGAAATCTCTTGTGCTTATTATATTATATTTTAAGTTTTGAGATATGTAATTAAATATTAGGAGTAGTGCTTATATGAAATCCATCAAAGTTATATTATTTAGAGGAATTACCTCTTAACCCTAGGCTTGAGTTTAGGGAATTGATAATAAAATTGAGTGAGTTGTTGGTTTTAGGTTAAACATATATATATATATATATAGTATGGATATCCACGAACTCGTCTACTTATGAATATTGTATATTTGATAGATTGGAAAAGTCCTGAGGCATTGAAGAAAGGAAAAGCGTTGGTCAATTAGCTTGCTTGATTTTGGTTCTTCAATTGAGGTAGGTTATGGTTTTATTCTATATCATAGATAGACTCTTAATAGTGATTGATATTCATTGAGTAATATGTGTGAAGTTTACTACGCATTTAATTGTTGTGGTTTCGATGGTTGATATGTTGTTGTGATTGATCTAAAATCCCGAGGCCATGAAATCCATAATCTTGAACTTGTCCTATCAAAAATGGTGCCTTGAATAAAGAAGGCTTGATGAAATATTGTTAATAAAGGGGAATGTAATCATAAGAAATGATAAATTAATTATATTTGGATCGGGTGTCACGTTCCGACACGGTATATTTGGATCCGGTGTCACGTTCCGGCACGGTAATATTAAAGGAAAATAAATTAAAATTACTTAATACTACCCAATCTCCAAAAACTCATATTTCAAAAGAGTATGATGAGGAGGCTTGAGTCCTTATGTGTGATCTTGATATTGTTGACTGGTTATGTAATTGTTCATTGGTTGCCACCTGTTAAATGTTGTTGTTGATTTTCCACTATTATTTTATGTATATTAATTTCTATTTTGAGTCGGCCGATGATACCTACTCAGTACAGGACACTGACCCTTACTTGTATCTTTTCTTGTTTTATTTTGTGGAGTGCAGCGAGTGTTCCACAGACTTCGACTCGACCTCAGCTCTAGTCCGTCTCAAGTTCATCGGATTTAAGGGTGAGCTATCCTTCTAGCTCGTGATGGATTCTCTTAGTCATGACATGATGTCCTTAGTGTTCGGACACGAACTATGTCACTTATTTTATTTTAGTGTTTGACATTCTAGACTTAGTATTTAGAATTATATGTCCTTGATGTGATGACTTTCAGATTTTGGGGAACATTATGTAGTAAACTCCTGTGGATTGTTATTTCTTACTTTATAAGTTTGAGCTTCCGCGTTATTATTATACTTTATAAGTTGGGGTTCACATCGTTGGTTCTCCCACCTAGGAGGTTAAGTGTGGTGCCACTCATAGCCCATTTAGGGTTGTGACAAATTCTTTCAATATATATATATATATATATATATACACAAAAGATCATGTGAATTTATTATAGTTAAGTATTTTTTCATTTTCTTGATTCCTAAAAAAACACTTGAAAGATTTAAGAGTTCTTCGAGACTTCTATTTAAGTGATTCGTTGTACTTTTAGAGTAAGACATCATTTTTTCTATTTGGATCAATAATAAGAAGATAATGTCTTTCAAAACGTGTCTTAAATGACTTTTCTTGTGTTTATTATATAATCAGAATGAAAATCTACTTTGAAGATAACGTCTTTCATAAAGTGTCTTACATCAATTTTTCCTATGTTTATTATACTGTCAGAATAAAAATCTTCTCCAAAGAAAACACCTTTTATAACATGTCTTAAATCGTTTTTTCCTGTGTTTATTATATAATTAGAATCAAATTACTTATTAGAAAATTAAAAGTAAATTTCTCAATAAACATTAATGGATAATCTGGTAATGATGATATCTAATCTGCTTATCACTAGTAAAAAATTTATAAAGAAGACTTTCACACTAATCGATGTAGTAGTAGTAGAAGAAGAAAACTAGTGAAGACAAAAATGTAGGTGATTATCCGTTTAAGTCTTAGCGAACAGAATTACTTGATATTCATAGAGAGTGCCATAGTTTTAATTTATGGGTTTTGAATTTTAGAACGACGACTTCAAATGTCAATAATTGAGTTTTAAATTTATTATTTTGTACATTTTAATGAATTTATTAACACAAAGACAGTGTTTGAACAAAAGTTACTGCATTCGACCGAACCCATATCTAAACTTCTACCTCCGCCCTTGCCGGAACCTTGTAAAATTAGTTGAAGTGCATGCAAATTGACCCGAACATGTAAAATTAGTTGAAGTACATGCAAATTGACCCGAACATCATAATTATCAAAAAAGAAATGAAAGGAGAAGGAAAATACACAACTGAGAATCTTGAAAAGACATCAAATGACAATTACAACATGAGCATTACTACAATTGATTGATTCATAATGTAAGTTGTGTAAGCCATACATAAAAATGCATCAAGCGACTTTCATCCTGAGAGTGATAATATAAGGTATAAATCTACTTATAGTATGAAAAAAAGAACACTAAAACCACAATTTCATTTTTTTTCCACAAACACAAACTTCTTCTTTACCTTCCCTTTGGATTGATTAGCTGAGAGAAAACTCCAGATGAAGTTGTTAAATCTGATTCACCATGGCTAACAATGTCAATTTCATCAGCCTCACCCGACTCAAAACGGGGAATTGAGTAAGGTATATCTGGTATGGCATTGCTGGTTTCATCCTCTAAAGATTGTCTGGCAGCAGCTTGCAAGTGAAGAGCATATTCAAGATTCCAAAGAACATCCCCCATCGATGGCCTTTCACAACCATACTCAGCCAAACATTTCTCCGCGGTTTCACCATATTTCCTGAGTGAATCAATGCTCACTTTTCCTACAAGATAAGGATCGATTATCTGCTCCAATTGGCCCTTCTTTTGCCAATGCATTGCCCACTCGGCTATGTTTACTTGTTCTCGTGGGAGGGAAGGATTGATTGCTGACCGAGCACATAGAACTTCCATGAGTACTACTCCAAATGAATAGACATCAGACTTCTCTGTCAGTTGCTGTCTACGATAATACTCTGGATCAAGGTAACCAAAACTTCCCTTCACGGCTGTGCTCACGTGAGTTTGATCCAAAGCGGGGCCAAATTTTGATAAACCAAAATCAGCCACTTTTGCGGTGAGATTCTCATCCAACAAGATGTTGGTAGTCTTGACATCGCGGTGGATGATGCATTCAGCTGCCCCTGTGTGAAGATAATGCAATCCTTTCGCAGCTCCAATGCAAATTTCTAGTCTTTGTTTCCAAGAAAGATGAGGAAAATCTGATCCGTATAAGTGCTTTCTGAGCGGTC
The DNA here is from genome assembly GCF_947179165.1 of Solanum dulcamara. Lineage (NCBI taxonomy): Eukaryota > Viridiplantae > Streptophyta > Magnoliopsida > Solanales > Solanaceae > Solanum > Solanum dulcamara. Next base: position 81,263,112 of record NC_077238.1, read on the forward strand.
CGCCTGCCATGAATTCATATACAAGGATCATCTCATTGAGCTCCTCACAGTAGCCAATTAAAGAAACCAAGTGTCTGTGGCGTAGCTTGGATAGCATCTTGATCTCTGTCCTGAACTCCACGAGTCCTTGTTGAGACTTGCTGTTTCCCCTTTTTACAGCAACCATAACTCCATTTTCCAGCACTCCTCTATAAACTTTTCCAAAACCACCAACACCAATGACCAAGCTCTCGTCAAAGTCCTTTGTAGCTTCACGAATCTCAGAGAAGGCGAAGATGCGCCCCAAGGTCCGCGAAGGTGTTGTTGAAGCAAAACTACCTGCTGAGATTTTGGTTTCTGAAATTCCAATATGATTTGGAAAAGATAACCATGACAAAGATTTTTGCTTCACCATCTTTGGCTTACGGAAACATACGGAACAGAGAAAACAGGACGCTGCGATGAGCAATAAACCTGCCAATCCTCCTAAGGTAGCAAAAACAGCTAGCATTACATGTCTCTTAGTATTTGATCTTTTGGAATTGCTGATATATCCGACAAATTCTCCATCAAGGCTGTTACTGGGATTGCTCATTTTCATTATCTCCAAACCGTTTAGAATCGCATTTGCTGGAGTAGTCCTTAAATTAGAAGGACCAACTTGAACGAAAATTTTATCCGAGCCCGTAGACATATTCACTACAAAATCCACAAAGTAAGCAGCTGACAATGTCATTGTCTTCGTTGTGATATCCAATGATTCCACAGCAGTTTCATTATTGATGTACACATCAAAGATCAAATTGTTAAGAGAAGCACTAACAATGTCACAGAAATGCATCCTAATGAAGTAAGTGAATCCACGTTTGACTTGAAATGTCCATGTAATGTTGAACTTCTGATCTATTACTTTGGCATCTGCCATTTCTTGGGCAGTGGCATAAACCCAATTTGGTGCAATATCAACCGACTCTCCCGCTGGATACTTGACTGATTTCGGATCCTTGGTCACATTCCGAGCACTACCAGGATTAACAAGAAATGTATGATCTGAATTCCACATCCTCCACAAAGTGTCATTTCTTGGTGTCAATCTTGGACCTCCCATATTCACTCTATAAGCTGTCTCTAAGGCAACTGAGGATGGGATAACAAAACCCGGCCCCATCGGAATTGGGACAACACTGAAATCAAACTGACCCTCAGGCATAGAGACCACCTCTATCCCATTGATAAATGCAACTGAACCACTAGCTGGAGTCAATATAAGTACTAAATTACCCGAACTACTCGATCCACCTATTTCAACTACGTATTCCTTCAACAAAGGTTCCCCTTTCCCCAATCTTGAAAAGGAAAACTCATGAAGCAGTGTTACCCCATTTGCCACAACAGAAAAAACAGCTGATTTTAGGTTGTGCTGATTATTCTTAACAGGGTAAAAATGCAACCTTAACCAATGTCTACCAATCTGCTTTGTACTAATAGTATATACTGAACTCTTAGTAAACACTCTAGCAGAATTATGAAGTTCAGACAACAAACCATTTTCACTATTTGAGACAGTGATAAGTGAATTTGTAGACAACCCCACATCAGAATCCCCAAAATCAGGTTCAAAAACCCTTCCATCTTCAACTTGTATAGATTTATTTCCCCCACAGCTAATCAAGAAACAGTCTATTGGGGTAAAAGAAGCAAATCCCAATGATGAATAACTGAGAAAAGACACAATGCTAGCAGAAAACAAGAACAACCCTTTTAAAGAAACCATTTTTATTCAATGATACAACTCAGAAACAGTCTATTGGGTAAAAGAAGCAAATCCCAATGATGAAAAACTGAGAAATCACACAATGCTAGCAGAAAACAAGAACAGCCTTTATAAAGAAAACATTTTATTCAAATATACAAATGAGAAAAGAGTCTACTGGGTAAAAGAAGCAAAACCCAATGATGACAAACTTAGAAAATACACAATGCTAGCAGAAAACAAGAACAACCCTTTTAAAGAAACCATTTTTATTCAAATATAGAACTGAGAAAACAGTCTATTGGGTAAAAGAAGCAAAACCCAATGATGATAAACTGAGAAAATACATAATGCTAGCAGAAAACAAGAACAGCCCTTTTAAAGAACCCATATTTATTCAAAGATACAACTGAGACAACACACAATACTAGCAGAAAACAAGAAAAACCCTTTCCAAGAAACCATTTTTATTCAAAAATACAACATTACAAAACTGAAAACAAAAACCCCATATGAGAAAAACTCATTTTCTTGTCAAATTGGCATACCTGGTGTGTATGAGAGAGAGAAAAAAGAAGTAAAATTTAGGAAAAAGGTGAATGAGAAGTGTGAGTTTGAAGATGGTTTTTTTGTGTTTTCCAAGATTTTGGAACTTTTAGGTCTGTTGGAGTGAGAAGTGTAGTAATGAAATTATTTTGGAAACAAGTTGTGTGATGACATAAAAGTTGGAAGCTTAGGGAATTGAAATAGCTAGCTAACTAACACACCACACAGCCAGTATACAACTGTCACTCTTGTTATATTTTAATAACTGTCTGCCATATCTCTAGATTCATGAGTTGACCAACTTCTTTTCTAATTTTATAATGTACATATCCAAAAAAATAATTTGTCCTTTTTTCATTTTTGGTTGAAAATGAAATTTTATTAATGATAATTTGCACACCTTGTATTTTTGTTGATGTTGATTGAGATATTTATTTAATCTCATCCAATCCTATTTCATGATGAAATAATCTAGCTCGATGCACGAAACATTCGTATACCTACACGATCTAAGAAAGAGTCAAAAGATTCCCACTTTGATGGTAATTTCATGCCTATTTGCTTTTTCATAAAAAATAATCTTCAATATATTACACTTAATCAGCATTTGATAGATTATCTTTTTTGCTTGTTCACTCAAATAAAAAAATGAAAAAAAATAAAATGAGGATGAGGAAATTCCCTTTAAATCATCTTATGTTATGTGGGGCTTCTGCAGGAGAGCACGTGCAAATCACATGCCTAAGTTTTAATCACCTAACTAAGTAATCTAATCACGTGATCCATCCTGTTAAGATCCAGTTTAGCTCTTTTGATTAATAATTAAGTAATATATATTTCTAACTCAAATTAATCAAATCTTTGTTTTTGTCAGTAACACTCTAATGTTCATTACCCAATTAAAAATTTAGTTTTTCCATTCTGAAAAAAAAATAGTACTTTATCTTTCAATTCGAGTAGGGGAAATCATTTAAAAGAAATCACTTTATTATTTGTAGCGGTTCTTAGAATCTTTCTATTCCTGGTTCAAAAAAGAAAAAGGAAAAAGTATATCATAGTGACAGAATAAGCTATCTCATATGCATGGTGAAATAAATAACTTATCTTGGCAATAGTTAATTCGGGAATAACTTGTTCCCAACGAAATGACACCAAGTTACTTGACTTTTTCTTTTACTTGTTCCTTTAATATTTTAAAACTTTCAAGTACGCCTATTGGTAACATCTTAAGTAGTCTAGATAATTATTTTATAAGTTGAAGTGTTCAACTGACAGAATAGAGACGAGTTGAGATGTGTACATGTATATACTCAAAGTCGAAATACTTACTTACCAATTGAGGCCAAGTTTGAGCTTCTCGAACATGTAAGCAAAAGGTGACAATGTTGTTCTCAAGAGTACAAAAATATTGACCTTTCTAACTAATAGTCACACAACTATAGGAACCACTCAAACTATTTGACCAGAAAACAGCTAACAAAATTGTCAAATGAGCTGTTTTTGCCAGAAAACAACTAGTTTCTCTTTAGATTATCCCAATCTTCTTTGCTACATCCAATGCATCATAGTCTGGAGTCAGTCGAACGTAAGCCTTTTTGGTTCCATCAGGCCTAAAGAAAAACGAACGAGCTTCATGTCAACAGTTCTCAGAAACAAAACATTCACTAAGAACCAAAAAACAGACGCTGGCACGAAAATGGGATGATTCTATGTGGCTAATGCTGATGTAATCGTCTCACACGGTGTATGCAGAGCATGATGATGGTGTGATCAACAAACTAAGATACTAAAAGATCATCTGATATTATGTAATTGTACCCCCAATGAATATTAATTAGATATTTTGGTATTCACCTGATCAAAGTGTTCACTTTCTTGGTCTGAATATCATACATCCTCTTCACGGCATCCTTAATCTTCTTCTTGTCAGCATGGATATCAACTATGAAAACCAAGGTGTTATTAACCTCAATCTTCTTCATTGCAGACTCGGTGGTTAATGGACACTTGAGGATTTGGTAATGATCCAACTTGTTCCTCGGAGGTGCACTTATACGAGGATACTTTGGGTTTCTATCCTTCTTCAATGGCCTGGGCCTGTGAAAGGTGACTTTTGTGCGTATCTTCTTTGCCGCCTTCTTGAAGGTTGAGCCAGATTTCACAGCCTTGGCAACCTTTGCAGCCAGAGCTTTGGGGTCTGCCTTTTTTTGTGATATCAGCTGTGACCCAAAAGATGGAACAGAATCAATGTGATGCAATGAGACCACAATTAGTAGAAGAGTAGTTATACAAAATATCATTGTGAATGTGAACTTAGATGACACTATCACGGGCTTTAAAGAATAGGCACGCATCTCTAAAAAATAGTTTTCTACTTCATAATTCATACTACCAAGGGAAAATGTCGGAAAACATAATATTATCATGCTTCAGACCACGAATTAGGAATTTCAAATTGTCATCTTTCTTTTCCTTTTTATAAGTAAAGTAGCCATTCTGTTAATGTAAAACCAGCATTAAGGGGAAGCTGGATCTATACATTACAAAAGAGGCAAGAGCTCAGTTCCTTCTCTATTCCTGTACAGAGCTGAAAACTTCCGAAAGATTCTAACATGTGTCTGTTTCACATATATCAGCCATCGTACGCTAAAAAGCTAAACAAATCAAACAATCGTAGGCTAGTCTAAGTACATTGTCCATTTTTCCTTCGAAGTATCTCTGGTCCTCTTCCCCCCCACCCCCCACCAGAACAAACTAATAGTAACTCTTATCATTGTGTGTAAACCAATGCCATTTCAAATAGAACTTCTATATGTTCTGCTACTAAAAGAAACTATTTAAAGAATTTCTAGATCTTCTTAGAATTCGTTTGAAGAAGTAGATGCCGAGTGGAGAATTTATTAGTGGACATTACCAGGCGATTTGAACAAGGAAAAGTCCGCTCTCCTAACTTTCATCCTCCATTAAATAGAAAAAAAAGAACTATGAAAAGAACAACACAACATGGAGATCAGTCAAATCACAGTTCAAGCCCATTTATCCGCCAAAATTTAGACTATTGAAGGTCCACGGTTCACGCAAATACAACTTCTTTAGCTTATCAAAATACAGTATGATTAGAAGACTAACAAATCAATCAACCAACTACAAATCAATCAAAATTAGTCAAGTTCAGCTAAGTAAATTCACTACCTCCATTCCACTCTACCATTCCGACCTCCATTAAATAGGAAAAAAAGCTATCAAAAAGAACAGCACAACACGAGATCAATCAAATCGCAGTTCAAGCCCATTTATCCGCCAAAATGTAGACCATTGAAGGTCCACGGTTCATGCAAATACCACTTCTTTAGCTTATCAAAATACAGTATAATCAGAAGACTAGCAAATCAATCAACTACAACTCAATCAAACTTTGTCAAGTTCAGCTAAATAAATCCACTCTATCCATTCCGACCTCCATTAAACACGAAAAAAAAAAACTACGAAAAAGAACAGCACAACATGAAGATCGGTCAATTCGCAGTTCAAGCCCATTTGCCTTCCAAAACTGGCAATGAAGATCCAAAATCCACGCAAATACAACTTCTTTAGCTTATCAAAACACGTCATAATCGGAAAACTGTAAATAAATCAATCAACCAACTACTTAAACAAAATTAATCAGGTTACGCTTATTGAATCCACTTTATTCATTCCAATGCTAAATAATTCTTCTTTTAAGGCAAATTAAGGACTCTAAAATCGCTTAATTCAGTAGTAAATACATAAAAAGCTAATTGAAGCTAAATACCTTTCTCCGGAGCCATTTTGACGATTACTGCAACCCGAACCTTACGTATACCAAATCATACAAATAAAAAAGACAATGAGATACATATATATACAGATGTTCATTTTCGTATAAGGAACTTTCCGGAAACGGCCGGCGAGAATTGACCAACCTGGAGGAGGAAGCGACGGGAGATATTGCAGCCGCCGGCGAAGTCGTAGGGTTGCAAACTGACAATGATAAAGTTCTTGGGCTTGGGCTTGGGCTTGGGCTTGCTTTTATATATTTGGGCCTTCTTGTGTTTACCTCATGACCCGCTAAAATTTGGGTACAAGTGCACATATAGCCAATTTGAGGACCACTATTTAAACTATAGTCGAATTATATAAATTTTTGTAAGTTGTCGTTTCAGATCAACTTTAGACTTTCAAGACTGAAGTTGAAAAAATTCACGTTTGAAGTTCCAAATTTCAAATAAAATATATGTTGGATCTGTCTATTTATAATGTACACCTCAAATTATTGGCCTACTTATATTGTACATACGATATGTATATTATGAAATAGTAAAATTCTAAATTATTGAATAAGTGTCAAGTGAAACATTCACAAGAAAAACATTTGATTAGCCTCAATACATTCATAACTTATCTTAGTTTCTTCTCATTCAAATCTACTTAGAAAAAATATCATTTTTATTGGTCAACTTATTTTATCGAAGTCAAAATATTTTATTTAGTGCTCATATATAGTCAAACAATAGCATATCGTAGGCACTGGAAATCGTTATTTTGGTACCTTATAATAAGGATAAAAATAATTAGACATGAGATTGGATAGACGAATATGACATAGACTTGATCACGTAGACTGGCCTTAGCTAGGCGCTCCTCCAAAGTCATTTTTATAGTACATTCTTACTACTATTCTATCTTCTTCACTTAATGATGTGGGACTAAATGATCCTTCTTAGACAGGCAACTTTTTTTGTCCAAGAAAAAGCATTTTTTGCTTATTTTACAGCTTAGTGCTAGCCTGTTTTATGATTATTTAGGAGTCTATGTCAGCGCTAATAGTGTCAAAGCTAGAATTTTCATCAAGAAGATTCGAACTATATACATATATAAAGAAGTGAATATTCGAAAATTAAAGTCAAGAGGATTCAATATTATAGTATATATTTTTAAAATTATATTTGTCTCCACAATGTAATTTTTCTGTGAAGGAGTCGATTTGACAAGGGTGGGTCCATGCAAAAAAAAAAGGAATTACATGATCAAAACAATATTGAGCTAGTTAAATGTTAACAATGTTGGGCTCTTAACAATTCTTCTCGTATTTCTGTTGGCAAACAATTAGACTTAGGATAGGGTAGAGGTTGCTCGAACGCAGGCCCTCACTACCACAAATTATGACATAGGCTTTGACCACTTGAATCGACCTTAAACGGCCACCCCTCCAAAGTGCAATGGAGATCACAAACCTAGGCTACGAGTCTTCTTGATCACCCATTAGTTTATCCATTTGTCCTTGGCCCTCTTTTGTAGCAACTCCTTGATGATGTGGGACTGGTTTATATTTTCCAGATTCGTTATACTATTTAGTGATTTTATCCTAAACGGACACAACATATAGTTATAGCAGAATTTTGTTAGTAAGACCAATAAATTTAATCTGAAAGAATGTAGTAAAAACATACATTCAAGAATACAATATTAGCTGCAACTTATCATAACTTCAAAAGATACATTGGACAGTCTAAAGACTGTACAAAAAACATACATAAAATAAATTGTATTATATAAAGTATTTAATTGAAAGATCAAAAGATTCATCGAATAGACCGAGGTTAAAACATAAAACAAAAACAATTGAACTTTGGCTTGGACAGGGGCCGCGCGAACGCATACCCCCTCTAACACAAATTATGACGTAGGCTCGATCACTTGGATCGACCTTAGACAGGCACCCCTCCAAAGTGCAATGGAGGTCACCAACCTAGGCCATGGGTCTTATTGATCGCCCATTGACCCCGTCCAGGTAAGTATGTTTCTTTGTTATACTTGGCCCTTATTTATAGTATCTCCTCATTACTCATCTGTCTTCTTCACTCAGCGATGTGGGAGTAAGTCATACTGTTTCAATCTGCATATCGATATCCAATATTTTATTTTTGGTAGACTTCTTCGGTTATCACATTTGCTGTGTATTTTAACCTTTGCGCAAATACTCGTCCAGACTATGCATCTTCCTTATGATCGGTATTATAAGAAGAAATGAATAACGAAATAATGAATGGCAATTTTTTTCTTAATCTATTTGAACGATAACAAATAAGAATGCAGTTATTTTTTTTAGAGTCCTTTTGTCATTTTATTTCGACGATAGCATACACTATAGTCACAAAAAAAATTGTAACTATATACAAAGCCTCCTTGAATATCATGTACAACTTCCATGCAGCCACGCAGTTAGCACAGAATGGACTATTCTTTCACCTTTTACTAAAGAATACCGTGTGCATGCTGCAAATAGTAGCATACGCCTATTTTTGGAGGGGTTCTCTCTATTGAGTGTCCCCTAAAAGAAAGTACAGCTTCCAGGATTTTGAATGATTCCATAGTCATTTCCAAGTTGGCGTAAACCACATTCTGAATAACAAATGTACCAAGAGCTCATCTTCGTTTCAAGAAAAACGTTTGGGTTCTGTTGAACCTGTAACTTCAAGGGTAAATGCTCTCTTCATGAGCTTCATACTTTATGCATTGCCAGATAATCCGAGAAAGTTGATGATTTTCTGTCGTATATTCAAATATCATAAATGGAAAATGTGAATTCATACAAGCCACACAGTGTACAATGCTCCTCTAACAGCAGTTTAAAGAGCCAAATGCTGCAACTTCAATTTCAACATCCTCTTTACATAACTAGATAAAAAAGAAATGGGAGCCTGTCAGACAACCAGCCTAGGCAATGAGCCTTCATGATTGCCCATTGACCCTGTCCAGGTAAGTATGTTTTCCTGTTGTCCTTGTTTTTATTTTATAGTATCTCCTCATTACTTTTCTGTCTTCTTCACTTAGCGATGGTGGGAGTAAGTCATTGTTTTCTTCATACAAACATCCTTGAAGGAATACATCCATTCTGTTGTAAAACAGATTCTTCGCACAAGCTTTTAGTAATATGGCTGCAATCTGTCCTTACGTGCGACTAACTTCACTATATAGGGAAAAAAGAACTAGAACCAAATAGGCATTCTACATATGCATCATCTAAAACAATGATTTTTATTAAGTTGTAGCAAAAAAAGAAACTTCAAAGAAAAATGTATGTCTGCAGGATAGACCTCAACAGAAAACTGAAGAGTAACGGCAGCAAGTGATTGAGTTCAATAGTTGAGAGCAAAGTTCTCTTCATTAACTTCATACCTTATGCATTGCCAGATAAGCCGAGAAAATTGAAGATTCTTGATAACTATATTCAGGTAACATAAATGAAAATTATGAACTCATTCAAGCCAAGGTGAACGAAATGTCTAGCAATTCATACATTTGCTCTACTGGGAGTTAATTTATAAAGAAATTGTACTCGATCATATAAGGAGGCGGAATCAACAGCTTCACACTATAAAAGTTACAATATGACACATTGATTCCTTCTTTAACCAAAAAAAGGAAACTATGCAAGCACCCCTTCAAAGTACAATAGAGGTCTGTCACCAGCCTAGGCCATTGGCATTGTTAATCACCCATTGACCCCGTCCAAGTAAATATGTTTCTCTGTAATTGACCTTGGCCCTTTTTTATAGCGTCTCCTTGCTAGTCTTCTGTCTTATTCACTTGATGGTGTGGGATTATTTCTAGTCTGTAAAAAAGAATATAATTAACATCCTCAATGTCCGAAAGAAGCAAAATACGTGCTTAGTTTATACTACTGATTACTCCTGAAGAATCAGAAACGTTAGATCACATCATTAAATAGTAGTAATAAATTCGTATAACGTTCAGGAGCAGATTTAGAGTTTAAATTTGATGGTTTCAACTTCTAAAATCTTATCAATATTGAATCTATTGCACTTATGGAATTTCGGATTCAAAGTTTAAAATTTGTCACAATTTTAAAAACTTTTAGGTAGATATACACCGTGTGTCTAAAATGTTGGATCAAGTTGAACCCCTAGCAAGAATGCTACAGCATATACAAGAGAATACAATATATGGCTTAATTTGTTCTGAAGATCCAATGTGAGTGGAACCAGCAAAAAGAGTTAAGAGTCTGTCAGACAGCTTCTAGACCATCTCAGGCACGGAAAATCAGGTTGAGAGACAGCTTCTAGACTATTTCAGGCCTGGAAAATCAGGCTGAGAACGATCATTTACGACTCCATGACCCTGAAAGACCATGGAGGCTGCTAATCACGCTCTTTTATCATGGCCATAACTCTTTTCTATGAATGTCCTTTAAGGAATACATAAAGTACAACTTTCAGGATGTTGAATGATTTTCATACTATTTTCCAAGTTGTCGAAAGCCAGATTTTGAACAACAGATGTACCAAGAGCTCGTTTTCAGCTCTAGTTTGATAAGCCTGCCACGGTTCATTTACCAGACTTGATTTTCTGTCTCCTTAGAACTCAAGGATAAGGAGGTAACAAGCCTATAGAACATCAGATCCCGTTCAAGTAAGGTCGTGTTGTTGAGGTAAAGACGAGGCGCGAGAAAGACAAAAATGAAGTATTCATTTCTATCAATCGATTTGTTTATTGCTATTATTGAGAATGTAAGTGCACAAGTAAATCACATGCCTATAAATGAGATTCTAGAAATCAGTTGTACTTAGAATTGGGTAGGGGCTGCGCAAACGCAGGCCCCCATTGCCACAAATTATGACATAGGCTCAACCACTTGGACTGACCTTAGACCGGCACCCCTCCAAAGTGCAATGGAGGTCACCAACCTAGGACATGGGTCTTATTGATCACCCATTGACCCCATCCAGGTAAGTATGTTCCATCGTTGTTCTTGGCCCTCTTTTATAGTATCTCCTTGCTACTATTCTATACTCTTCACTTGCAGATGTGGGACCAATTAGTTTATTAATCTTCATATTATTGAACTTCAGTTTTTCATAGACTCGTAATGATGACAACCACATTTTGTATGTGACTCAAGCATTGCACATAAACTTATCCATTAGTTAACATCACCCTCTTGTGCTACTTACGTTCACTGCTAGTTTACTGTTTATTTCAGTGGTGGCCTTTCGAAGGGTAGGGGCTGAGAACAATTGAAGTCCATGTAGGCTGTTTAACATGCTCTGGACTAATCGCCATGGTTCATCTACTAGACTTGGTTTTCTGGCTCCTTAGAACTCAAGGTTAGAGTGTACGAGTAGAACTAAATCTAAATCTCCACTGCTAAATATTGAGCAATTTTATTTTGACAATAACATTAACGATAGTCATAAAGAAATGGTAACATCTTTTAAGGTATACATCAGGTACAACTTCCAGGATGTTGAATGATTTCATAGTTTTTCCAAATTGACGTAAACCACGTTCTGAATAACAAATGTATCAAGAGCTCATCTTCATTCCAAGAAAAACGTTTGTCAACATTTATTCTAAATGGAGGCGGAAGTTGAACCCCTAGCAAGCATGCTACATCCGCCTCTGACACATTAATCAAAGCAACAACATATACAATCTATGGCTTAACTTGTTCTGAAGATTCAATGTGAGTGGAACCAGCAAAAAGAGTTAAGAGAGTCTGTCGGACAGTTTCTAGACTATCTGAGGTACGGAAATTCAGGCTGAGAATGATCATCTACGACTCCATGACCCCGAAAGACCATGGAGGCTGCTAATCACGTGCTTTTATCATGGCACAACTCTTTTAATACATTAAGTACAACTTTCAGAATGCTGAATGATAAGTCTTTTCACCAAGGGCTCATTTTCAGCTCTAGTCTCATATGCTGGCCACGGTTCATCCACCAGACTTAATTTTCTGTCTCCTTAGAACTCAAGAATAAGGAGGTACGACCCTATAGAACAGATCCTGTTCAAGTAAGGTTGTGTCCATTGATGTAAATACTTGACTTCATGCAGGATAACTTATTTATGTGGAGACGTCACGAGAAAGAAGAAAATGAAGTATTTAATTCTATCAATCTATTTGTTTTTCACTTCAATTTTGAAGTGCACAAGTAATTCACAAGCCTAGAAATGAGATACTAGAAAACGGTTGTACTTAGAATTAGGTAGGAGTTCACAAGCCTAGAAATGAGATACTAGAAAACGGTTGTACTTAGAATTAGGTAGGAGCTGCGCGAACGCAAGTCCCCACTGCCACAAATTATGACGTAGGCTCGACCACCTGAGCCGACCTTAGGCAGACAACCCTCCAAAGTGCAATGGAGGTCACCAACCTAGGCCATGGGTCTTATTGATTACCCATTGACCCCGTCCAGGTAAGTATGTTTTTTTGTTGTACTTGGCCCTTTTTTATAGTATCTACACATTACTCTTCTATCTTCTTCACTCACCGATGTGGGAGTAAGTCATAGTTTTTCAATCTGCCTATCAATATTGAATTATTTTTTCCCTAGACGACTTTGATTATCACATTTGCTATATACACAAGTGTATGCATCTTCCTTGTAAATCTTTCTATCTGTATTATAAGAAGCAATGAAACGGAATAACGTGAATCTCGAACATGTGAAACGAGAAGAACTTAATCTAAAGCTCCACTGCTAAGTATTGAACAATTTTCCACTTTTTCAGTTTCACTGAACCTAACATTGGTGCTAGTTTGACACGGAGATGGTAACAAACGATTATGCCTACTAAAAACAACAAATGAGGATGCCTTTGTTTTCTGATAATACTACAAAATAATTGGAAGTCTGTCAGACAGACTTGAGACCATCTCAAGCCCAGCAAACCAGGCTGAGAACGATCATCTACGACTCCATCACCCCAGGCAGGTAATGGGGGCCTATTAATCACGCTCCAGTCTCATGATACAGTGGTACGAGCCTATAGAACAGATCATGTTCAAGTAAGGTCGAGCACATGTAAATTGTGGCAATGTTATATAAAAGACTAGCCTGTCTGGCTAACTTATCAATGTGGGAGTCGAGGCGAGAAAAGAAAGTATATAAATCTTTTCCCGTCTTTCTAAATCTATAACTATTGCGAAAACAGACTGCATTATTTATTTGAATGACGATATCCATTGTGATCTTGATATGGAGCTGAAACTGCTAACTAAGATGAATGGGCTAACTGTGGATATGATGTCGGATATAAATTCTATATCACCCTTCAATTCGAATTTACAAAAAGCAATGTGAAAATATTTTTGGTATTGCTTCAACTCATATTCCCCCAAAAAGCAAATCCCGCTCTAATAGCTCCAAGATTATTATAAGATTTATATTCTAAAATTTAAAGTTTCGTATTTTGAATTGGACAGGGGCCGCGCGAACGCAAGCCCCACTGTCACAAATTATGACATAGGCTCGACCAATTAGGCCAACCTTAGGTGGGCACCCCTTCAGAGTGCAATGAAAGTCACCAACCTAGGCCATGAGTCTTATTGATCGCTCATTGACCCCATCCAGGTAAGTATGTTTCATTGTTGTACTTGACCCTTTTTTATAGTATCTCCGTGCTACTATTGTATCTTCTTGACTTAACAATGTGGTACTAAGTGAATTGGTACAACAATGTTAGTTCAACTCTAAAACAGGTAACATGCAATTAATTCAGTTTAAATCAAAACTACTATATGAGAATGTAATATTTTTTTCAATGAATAGTCCTGTCATTCTATTATCTCGATGTTAATGTAAACATTCATATCAATAATAGTAGTGTTATTCTCATATTTTCTTTGTTTTACTATTTCTGCTGCTCTTTGTTATTTCTTGTGCTTCGGTTATTGCATTATTTGGATATTGTTATTGTTTCTTGTTTCTTGAATGTTATGTAATGTTTTCCATATTATTTGTTATGTCCTCTTTAATTCTGTAGTTTTTTTTAAAACTGCTTTGATATGTGGGATTACAGTGGTTTTGTTGTTGTTGTTAAACTACTTTGATGTTTGTTACTCGAGCTCAAAGCCTTTCGGGAATAGTTTATCTACCTCCATGAGATAGAGATAAGATTTTAGTACGCTCTACCCTAAATAGCCAAGGGTTGCTAGTGGTCTTCAATCTCGGTGGATAATAAGTCCGTCCCTCCACTCTCCTCCGAATACCTTCGATCTCAACGGATAAAAGTCCACAACTCCACTCTTCTCCAAATACTATTCTTTTGTCTAAAAAAACTAGTTTGAACCATGACATGCACTTAACCCACACATCAAACGTCGCACTTTACCACTAAACCAAAATTGTCCCGTTCTACTTGTAGTAGAAACATATATTGTCCTAAACCCACCAACATGGGTTGTGGTGCAGTGGTGGGATTACTTCACCCTTAACCAGAAGTCTCAGGTTCGAGCCCTGGGAATGAAAAAAATCTTGTTGGAAGCACCACCCCTGAATGGGCCCTGCAGTGCGCGATCCGAATTTGGTCGAAACTCCACGAGCTCTGGAGACCGGGTGGGAAACAAAATATTATATATATATATATATATATATATATATATATATTGTCCTAAACCCATAATCAAATGCTGAATGGTTCAGTGCAACATTCATTACTGATTGTTGCTGCCTACTTGTTCAAGCACATAGCTACTCAAAATATTGATCAAGAAAATCACCAATTGCAACAATATAGAACAATAGTTTAACAATAGCGAAATCCCACAAGTGTTGTTTAAGAAGGTGATGTATACGTAACCTTACCCCACACCATGTGAAGGTAGAGAGGTTGGACTCTCAGTTCCAACAAAGCATATCAAAATAAGTATGAAAAGGAAATACAATAGCGAAGAAGAAGCTATGTTGAATAGTTTGGAATAAGTAAACATTAAGCCATCTTATCGTTAAAAAATGGCTTGGAACCAACAGGCAACAACAGTTTCGAAAATCATTGGCACAAAGGCAATAATGTACAGAAGGAAAGGGATGAAGTAACTATGACTTGAGAACTATTTTGTTGCCTAAACTGGCTTTGAAATTTCTAATTTCTAAGTCATGGCAAATGTACAATGAAAAGTTAAGTCGGCAAATTGCCTCTAACGGTTATCGGGTGTTGCAGCACTACATGTACATTCAGGTGAACCACCTCTGACAACTTCTAAAAGCAGCCTCCTGCAGAAGAGAAACACAAAATAGCCGGTCAGTTAAGGTGATGGTAAAGAAAACGGACAATCTTGAGACTGACTCAACCACAAAGTTCGCTCACGAGATAAGGAGTGCTCAAGACCATATAACAAAGACAACAACAGCTCGTTCTATCGACCAATGTGTGAAAATTAACACCCTCCCCTTCTCTCCTCGCAACCACGCCCAAGACTAGACATTTGAAGCATAGAAACATATTGTATTTAGGGTAAATCAAGAAAGTGGTATTGAGTCTTACTATGATATCATATAAAAAATGTGGAAAGACTATGGTTTACATATTAAAACATATTGTATTTAACTTCTCAGGCCCAAGAAATGAAAGCAAACTCCCACACTGAATGATTGAAAGATAACATTACAATCCAAATCTAAAGAATGTTATCTTCTTTTTTATAACCATGGTATCAAGGCCGGCTTGCTCGCACCTTGACAAGTTCCAACAGGTACCTACTACCTACTACCAACACAGGTACCCGAAAACTCTGTCCATCAAGACTTGGACAGACCGAAAGAAATCACCTAGTGATTTTGCCTCCGGCGGAATTTGAAGCTGAGACAACTCACATCATTAACCACTAGGCCACACCCCTCCCCTGGGTGTAGAATTTTCTTTTTAGATGACAACCATGAAGAACTTCAAGCCAAGCTAGATATTGCAGGTACTATATATTTATGGTAGTATTTGGGATACATACCTCCACATTATAGTCAGGTGGACTTTCACTCAAAACCCAGGAAAATTATGGAAGCTGAAAATGTATGAAAGAGGAGGTAATCTACTGGAATTCCTGATGTGTCCTCGAACATGTTAGCTTTACCGGGAACTCAATAATGCTAGGAACTCAGCAGGTTCTTCATTTTCTTTCACAACCTATCAATCGCATGTTTAGAGAGAATGAGCATTGAGATAAAACACACCAAACAGTACCACAAATCTAGATATTAATCCCCCACCCCCCCAAAACCAAATGAAAGAAAAGAAAGGAAGGGGTAGAGCACCACTTGGAAGTGATGTTGCCACCAAGCAAACTGCAACTTTGTGAGTGCTTATGCCACCAACAATTCGGCAAAGCTACTAACTGATAGTGATGTTAATTAATTAAAATAGAAGAATGAATTGAATAGACATGTTATATTAGCATCTTCTGCTTTTCCATGCATATAACATGCAATTTCACTCTGAATTCTAGCAACGTGGCAAAACACTCTATTTGAATAGTGTGGCAATGGGGGAAGAACAACGACAACAAATATTCCAAAACGAGAAAATATATCTTGCGCAAAATTAACTAAAAATACGAGAAGCTCAAAAGTGAAGTATGAAGAGCATTTTCCTGATTCTAGCCACATACTACATAAAAAAATTCAGTTTTTTTTCCATTTATTTTGTGAATGTTACAGCTGAAACCTAGAAGAACCCATATATCAAAAACTATGAACAGATAAACAAATCATACATGAGCGGCTCTAGAACTTAGATCAAGAAAAGCAACAATAGTACAAGAGTATGAAGTAGTGATATACCTTAATGTTGGTGTCAATTGGCAGAACCATTTGATGAAGAACATCTGTAGCAGCCTGTTTCCAGTCAATCTCCCCTGGATCACCAAGCCCTTTGCAGCTTACCTGCCGAATTTTGCTAATCTCACAACTAAAAGACCTTCCTACCCAAACATACACAGCTCTACTTGCATCTTTTCCAAAACCTGAAGTTGGAATAATGAAAATATATGCACCTTTAGAATCCAAATCATCAATGCTACAAGTACCAAGTTTCTCCAAGCTGGGCCAACGATATACAGCATGTTTCACTAGGTTACAAGATGCTCCATCAGTATCCACAACATCATTTAACACAGCCGTGCTCTTTTCATTGCATGGTATTTTCTCCCATGACTCATGAAAGCCACTAAAAACAACAGGCTCTTTATCAGATGGATTATCAATGCTTAGACTATTTAAAGACCTATTCAATTCATCCATTTTACTCTCAATTATCTCTTGTGGGGACTGTAAAATCTCGCCTGCAGTCGCTGCTTCATTGAAAGACTCATTTGTCACTTCCGATATGCCACTGTCATCTTGTTCATTGGCAACACTCTTCAAATGACCAGCTTTACTCTCGAAATCATCAGTCAGCATTGGCAGCTTGAGACACTTTGACAAACTTCCTCTCCGCTCCGCAATAGAAAGGGGGAACTTTTTAGACAGCGCAGGAGCTGATTGTGAAGAAGTATGGGAAGTGAAGTTGACATCAATATACTTTGAAGTTTTAGATATGGACTGTGGAGAAATCTTGGAAGGGAGAACAGACACACTAGAGTTAGATGGAGTTGAAGAAGTTAAATCTGCACAAGAGATAACTGAAGGTGACACAACTGGAGAATCAGAAAGACATTTTGAATTGATGCTTGAATCAGACGAGATGGAGTCTGGAGAGAGATAAGGAGGTGATGAGGCTGATGATGAAGAAGGTGTTGAAGATAAGGATATTGTAGTTGACAACGGTGAACACGAAGAAGATGAAGACAACATAGAAGAAGAATGTAGTTGTTTAGTTGCACAATTGTCTATCGTTATAAACATAGAATCAGGATAGACTCTAGAGATACCTGACTTTGTTGAAAAGACAAAATCCCTCATATTCCCCGATACAAACTTTCGCCTTAGCATGCTCCAAGAACTTTCTCTAACTGGAAGGTGGGTTTCATGTTCAGTCTCACATGATGCAAAAGGAGGAACAAAGCCGCCCGAAGTAGCTTTTTGAAAAATCTCAAAGTCAACATTATAAATATCCACCTTTCTTTCCCCTGGACAAACCTTACTTGATGACTCAACAACATCCCCTCCATTCTTTAATTTGTCCATCAATGGCAGGAAATTGGAGAAAGCATCCCAGAAGTACGAAGGTTCCTCACCTTCCATAACTGTTATGATAGGGCCCTGCACTTTCTCATAACGAACAATCTGGCAAACAGCCCCTCTGCCATCTCTTTCCATGATTGCTTCACATTTCTTACCAATCCAAACATATATTGAAGAAGGTATATGTATAATAAATGCACCTCTAGAATCTAATGCTGACGGAGAGGGATCATTTAACATTTTTGGGACGAGATGCAAAGGATCGTATGGTGAATGAGGTGCGACTCTGTACATCCTTAATAATGAACTTGGGCTCAAAGGAGAAGCATGAACCCTTTTTTGGCATTGTAGTAACTGACAAGCAAAACCCATATTTGGATCCGCAATACCCCTTGCTGCCTTTACATACTCAAAGGCATCGTCAAAACTTTGTCCTTCTCTCCACATACGATAAGCAATAACCAACGAGGTTGACCGAGAGACCCCTTGGCAGCAATGAACAAAAACCCTTCCATGTTGCTCCCTGACATCTTCAAAGTAGTCAAAAACATCATAGAGAATGCTAGTAATATCTTCTGACGGGCTATCCTGCAACCATAAAGTTCGGTATACGAAATCAGACTTGAAATACTCGGGGCATACAAACCCCACACAGTTAAGAACATGGGTAATCCCATTTTGTTTTAGTATATCCTTATCTCTTGCCACTGCATCCCCACCAAGATATACGTGTTCAGCCACCTTTGAACACTCTTTGTCGAAGAAAGCAATCTTTTCTCTTCTCACAAGCCCACCATTAGCCTCTGGATTTTTATGTATGTTGGACAAATCCAGCTTAAGCCTCTCACTGTTGCTATTCGAATCCCTCCCACTGGGGGTAGAAGGAAGTGGCCACTCTCCGATATCATCAGATCCTGCTCTCGGCCACTCATCCAAACTTCTTCGAGCAATTGCTAATGGCTGCAACGGTGGAAGACAAGACCTAGCCTTAAAACTCTGTTGCGACCTAGGGGTTAAAGGCCTCCGACAGTGAGAGCTATTACTTCCATTTGGATCCAAGCCATCTTTTTCCATATCTGGGTTAAGCGGAGGCAGTGAAGTCCTCGAAGACGACCAAGATGCTGACCGCCAATACATTCTCCGACCATTTGCAAGTTGGCATGGCTCCTGAGAACCATCCACTCCACCAGCTGAGGCATCTTCCTTTCCCGGCATTCCAACAATCAAAACTAAGGACAAAGTCTAACTGCCACAGTGAAACTTCAGATACAAAAATCACTAAAATCTTTCAAATTTCTGATTTTGAAGTTCACATCCAGTAAAACTAACCCGAAAATCCACTAAATCAAACCCACCCCAAGGAAACAGAACTAAACAAAACTAAAGCTCCACAAATTTCACCTGCAAAAGTGTTGAACAGAAAACAAAAAAAAAGACAAGTCAAACAAAGTCAAGCTACTCCACACAACCAACACAAACAACAAGAACACACCCAACGACGTTCCATCCCACAAAGTGGAGTCTAGGTAGGGTAGCGTGTAATCAAACCTTACTCAGACAGAGAGGTTGTAGACCCTCAGCTCAAGACTCCACACAACCAATAACTAAATATCAACCAAACAATCAACTAAACTTAAACAACAAACTAGTTGGTACTTGGGTCACCTATATACATCCTTATATACCCATTTTGCTCTATTTAAACCCCCTTCACTCCAATATAACTACACAATTAGAAACCCCCCCCCCCCCCAAAAAAAAAAACAAATCTTTCACAAATCTGAGATTCAGAATCTAGCACCATAACACATAAACAGTAACTAACCAAGATCTAAAAAAAACCACACTCAAAAACACATAAAAATTCAAGAAAACGCCATATCTTTAAAGGATTCAAAAACCCCATGTGTTAAAGTAAGTGTACACAGTCTCTAAGTGAATCCACACAGTTTAAAAAGAAAAGAAAAAAAACCCAATTTATGCTATGTACAGAAAGAGAGAAAAAAGGGAAAATCTTGGATTTATAACTTACTGAACATAAAGAAAAAGTTACCATCATTGAGAGAGAGACTCAGAAGAACATTTTTTTGCTTAGGAAGTGTGAAGAGTATTAACAAGAACGATGAGAGGTGTAAAAGACTGTAGCAAACAATGAAATGATAGAAAGAAGAAAAAAAAAAGAAGGAGATGTAGCGGCTTTTTCTTTTTTATTTATTTATTTTCTTTATTTAAATAAAAAATTATTTCGAGAGTTAATCGTCACAAGCACATCTAACAAAAAAAAATCATGTTTTCGCGCCTTTAATATTATAACTATTCGTTGTTTTCTTTACTTATTTTAAAACTATCATTTTCTCCGTATCAAAATACATTTTGATGTTACGTTGTTCAGATATTTATTTTTAATCAATAACATGCTTTAATCTGTCATTTTTTTCGTATTAAAAAATACTTTGATATTGAATTGAACGATTATAGAAAGAAGGGTAAGCTTATTAATTCCGACTAAGTGATCCATTCATAAAAAGCGAGTCACATAAAATGAAATATTGAATTGAGGTATTTGAAGAACACTGAATTTAAAATGTTTATACAATTTATATATTATATAAATAGTAAAAAAAAGATATCAAAGTAATAGTTAAAAATCAGGTTAATCGAAAAATATATGTATATCTAGAATTTGAGTAGACTAATTGATCAAAAATTTACAAATTATCAAAATTTCTTACATGATTTCATAAGGAGGAAGGAAATACCTGATGAAATTTCGATCCAACTTCACCAGACAGTTCTGTTTTAAAGAATTAGAGTTTTCTCTTGACTCTGTCATTTATATAGAGGTACAGGATTTGAGTTAAGAAAGATCAGAGCAATAACCAAGTTATCCATTATAATTTTATTGGATATGCTTGTATTTCATTCGGATGACCTTTTCATAAATAAAAATAGCCTGAATTTACATATTCCATTAATCGCGAAAGTTGAATTGAATAAGAAAACAACCAAACTATTAAGTATGAATCTTGGAGAAAGAAAAAATTAATTATGGGAGTTTCGACTCAGCAAATCAGTCAATTCCATGTTGAAGTCGTTCTTGACTCTATCATTAATATAAGGATGATTCGAGTCATAAAAAGATCAAAGCAGTAAATGAGTTAGTTTTTTTATACTTTATCGGATATGTTCATATATAATGTTTTGTTGACCTTTTCATAAATAACTTTAATTGTTTTACAAACTTTTTTGTTATTCATTTTCATATGATGTTCTGTTCGATATTTATATTTAGGCTCAATTAATTTAAATTCATACATTGCAAAGCATATTTTTGGGCCGACACTTACAATTGGATTTCTTCCATTTTGAAAGCCCAAACCTAAATCTTCCGGTTAAAGGTGAAGAAATACTAATTATTCCACCACAAATTATATAAATGCTTACAAGCTTGATTTATTGAATTCAATTTTTTGAAATATCTAAACATGGATATTTAATTGGAGTACAAAAGCACACTAATACTATTATTTATTTTACGAAAAAGTGTCAAATTAAAATGTCTTTAAATTAGGCAAAATTGAATAAAAATGTTTCAGCTAGTAGTTTGGTCTAAAAATACCATTGATGTCTATAGTTTGACAAACAAATACTCCTATTGTTACTTATGAGTCAAAATATATATATTTTTTAAAATAAATATATTATTTCTTTTCTTTTTAAACACATTTTTTTTAGTGATGGTTTTTTAAAAATAAATAAATAGGGAAATGCTTATAATTAGACATATCCACTAGCATATACACTATTTCTACATATACTTTCAAAATATTACGTATCTTACCATTAATGAAAAGTTTTCAATCATATATTGAGGAAGATACACCTACATACATGTACTTTTGCTAACAGATACACTAAAATAGAGAAAGAGGAGAGCGGGATGGAAGGGAAGGGAGTGAGATTTGTTACATATCCTGGATACATGCAGATTACACTGAATACACACTAGTTACATGTATTTATACGTATCTTGCATGGTTCACATGTATCTGGAATACCAGATACATAGGAGAGCGTCGAGCGAAATAAGAGGGAGATGAGAGAGGGGGGTCTAGATTTGTTATGTATCCCAAATACACACGAGTCCACTTAGATACAATGTATCTAGAATAAATTACACCTAATTTTGACCACATGTATCCCGAGATACATGTATCTCGAAGTATTTGAACATATCTGGACACACCAAAATCTGACAAGATTTGTAGTATTGCAAAATAGAGTGTAGCTAAGTAATTAGTTCCTAAACTAATAAAATTTATATAAATTTCTCAGATATTTATAAATTATTTTTTAATAGGTTAGAAATATTTTTTCCCCATTTCCAAACCAGTAAACGTGGCTTATGTTATCCTCCTTTTTATGCAAACAAAAAAAATGAAGGAAAAGAATATTTGTACCTAAAAAAAGAAAACTATTTACAAACAATTATCCTCTTACTTTCATACCCTCCTAGTTTTAATTGTTAATTCGCATTTACCGCTTGATATCATTAGAGTATATTAAAGATAAGTAAAGAACATTATTCAGTTATTCTTTGATACCATTAAAGTATATTATGTAACAAACAATGTTTTAGTAAAAATATTATTCAATTCTGCTTGATACCATCAAAGTATATAGATATTATCAAAGTATATAGATATATACTGTGATGGTATCAAAGATGAAGAAATCGTGGTTCAGTGAATAAAACAAGGGGGCAAACGAGTAAATAGTCTGGGTTGTAGATGCAACTCGGATAAATAGATTGAATTTAATCCAATTTTGATAAATACTTTGCCTAATGAGTCTAATTTATGTAGCTTTTTCAAAAAAAAAAATACCCCCCACCCCACCCACAAATCATGTGAAATGTAACTATTTCAATAAAGTTACTATAATTTGCTTGTGACTCTGTAAATTATGCTATAATGTTTTCTGTCTTATTTTATTATTGGTTTTAATTATTTTTTTTTTAGTTTTTCATTTGACGTTAAATATTAATTTTGGAGTTCGATTAATTTAAATTTTATGTTAAAAAAAATTATTCTAATATTTTATTAGAAACTCAATTATTACAATACTACATAAATTTGAGACTGTTGTAAAAATTCATAAACTTTAAATTTTGACTTCGCGAAAAACAGAAAGACAACCCATGAATGTCACAATTAATACCTTGTTTATTAAATATCGTTCAATTTAAAGGACTCACGTTAGTGATATGATAGGACTTTTTCTGTTACATATTGCACGCAATTTATACTTGCATTTAATAATTATTATATGGTTTTATTTTTGGTCTTAAAGTCCATGAGGAATCCATGTTAAAATAGTCAAGCTCCTTTTATCTTTGTCTATATTCTTTTTTAATTTTTTTTTAAGTCTTGATAGATTATTTAAAGTAAATATTTATTTATATCGAACGTTTATATCGAATCATTTAAATTTATTATAATTAATTTATTTAGTGAAGTGGATAAATGTCTATTTTTTGAGTAAGAATCACAATCTTACCTTATCTTCATCATGATACGGACTTCAAATTCTTATGGCAGAGCATGAGGAGAATTGTCATCATATGATGATTGGAGTGGAAATCAGAAGCACAACTGAGGTTCTTATAGTCCAAGATAATCAAAAAATCAATAACAAGAACGTAAGCACGAGATTTTTGATAGTATCAATAAATTAGATGATTGTGGCGATGAAATCTGGGATGAAGGACTTGTAGTATCTCTCTAGATCTGACAAAAGAGAAAGATCCCCTAACATAATTCAAATAGAAAATGCATGTTAATTAACTACGATTAAGTACATGTTAAAGGTCTGTGCAAAAAAGTGTATATGCGAGACATATGTCCTATATCCATCGACTATGTATATACCCAAAACATATGAATTTTTATTATGCAAACACATAATATGCATCTACTAAATTGATGTAAACACTAGGTCCTATGTATTATCACAATTATTTTTAAAAAATAAAAGATAGTGCAAGAATAATGTGAATGTCGTGTAGAATATTTTTTTTTACAATAATAGTGCAAATGTGAGTCATATTTTGAACTTCACAATCAAGTAGTGCTTCCTTTTCACTCAATTTATTTATTGAGTGGGAAAGAAAGACCCCTTTAAACTGGCTTATTTAAGGAAATTTGGGAAGACCACTTGTTGAAAAAAAATTGGCTTATTCGACCGCCTTCAAATTTCTCGTCAGATTTCTCTATAACAATTATATTTTATAATGATATTTTACAATAATTATTAAATTTTTGTTTAAATCGACTTTATATTGTGTTATATAATATATTCTCTATAATAACATATTGCTATAAGCAATCAACAAAATATTTGCGATGGCGTTATAAAACGGTTTTTATAATAACTGTTAAATTTTTGTTGAGACCGACTTTTATATTGTGTTATATAATACATTCTCTATAATAACATGTTGCTATAGCAATCAAAAGAATATTTACGATGACGTTATAAAACGATTTGACTATATATAAATGTATACAAAGAGTGTGTGTGGAATTTTTGTAACGATATTAATATTTAGTTTTTTGGGTTTTAAAAAGTCCTTCAATTATACATTCCAAAATGATTTTAAATAAACATTTTTTTTGACAAAAACACTTGATAAAAGACAAAATAATAATAATAATAAACAATAAAACTTTATGCATATTGATGTTAAATATATGTCAATTTGCCTTGGGAACTTATTCTATCTGAATTAGTTTTGTTGCTCCTTATATAGTAAGACCGGTGGTTAAAATCTTGTACGGATCTATTTTCTACGTTTATTTTTACTTATTCATTATATTAATTTTTTTTTATTTATCCACATTAACATATCAAAAAAAAGATAATTTCCTCCCTTATTTTTACTCTTAACATTAAATTTTAATTTCCCAAGTTATTTTATTTGGACTATTTTAATATTTTACTTTCGTTTATTATTTCTTAATTAAAGGGAGCGCAAAGTCCATTTATAGAAAATTGACAAAGCAGTGCCTCGTGACAACGTTTTGGGCAAGGTAAATCTGCCTTTGTAATGTACTGTATGTAATACAGATAGAAAGCAGAGGCGTATCTTGAAATTACGTATCCAGAATTTCAAGATGATGAATGCACTATTATAAAAAGGTAAATCTAAAATATAAATTTGATCGATTTGACATTTAGGTTCTTATCACTGAAAATCGTTAAAATTTTAAAATGCCAAAAAAGCTACCAATAACCAGTTAGAGAGGTATTACCTAACTTTAGAAAGAAAAATAAAACAAAATAGATATAAGATTTCAAATTTCTAACCTCACTTAGAGAGGTGCACCCAATTTTTATCGCATTATATGATACTCCGAGTGTGGGTTCACACATCTATATTTCAATAATTTTTAAAAAATATAACACTACTACATATGATCTCGGGAGAAAAGCATGAGTTCACGTGAACCCGGTGGCCCCCTTTGCATACGCCCCAGACCGAAAGATAATATTTGCAGTCATATGGTGCATTTGTCTGGATAAACTTATTTGCATATGATATTTACATCAAACAGAATAATTTCACCATAATATCAAATACCTCAGGCAAAATATTGCCAAAACCAAAGTCTTCAAGTATGAAGTCTTGCAAGATCATCCAGTTTTCTCGTATTCATCACATTAATAAAACACTATAATGGTACAGTGAAGAGCCCGCGAAATAGCGCGTAAACAACAGAAAATCTCAACGTAGAATTGTTTCTAGACCCAGGAAACTATATAACAACGTCAAGCTGACAAGATTTACTAGGTCAAGGGCTTCGCAAACTTACCAGTTCCAGTACACGGATTGGACTTGATGATACAACACAAGTTATTGTTCATAACATGACCCTGGCCCCAATGGAGGACGTCGAGCATAAAAGTTAGTAACTGGAGCGGCTGGAACACCACGCCTTGTCAAGAGACATCGGAAGTACTCCAGCCTCTGCAATGCAGCTGAAGTAGTATTTGTTGATGATGTGGTCTCCTTGTCGCTCCACAACCGTTCTAGAAAGTAAACACAAAGGCAGTATCAGTAGCAAGCTTGAAATTTCTTCTGGAGAAAGAAAACCAAATATATGACAGCAAAAGACTGAGTGGAAGAACTAGTAGCAAGCAGTGGTTGAGCTCTGTTTCATCACCAGTTTTGTATAACAAAGATGTCGATACCAAAATGAAAAATAAGTAGGCGTTTGGACATGAATTGAATGAGATTTGAAAAAAAAAGGTAGTATTTAAAGTTGAAGTTGAAAAAGAGTATTCGGAAGTTGAGACTCTGTTTGGACATGCATTTCACTTGGAATTTTTTTGAAGCTTTGTGAGAGAGAAAAAATCACTTGAAAAAACAGTCAAACTTGAAACACATCATCAAAAACTAACCAAAAGATCATTCTAACCAAACATTGTTTTGAAATATTTATTGAAATTGAGAAAAAAAATCATGTCCAAACAGGCAATATCTTGGTTTAAGGAAAAAGTTGTCATGCTTCTGCCACTTTGGCTGAACGCTCCTTTGAGAAATGCCAACATAACTAAGGTTGGAGCACAAGATAAATGTGTGATATGCAACATAGTTGAAGTGTCGTGCAATCCAACATATCCAAGAGAATACCTGCTGCAGCTGCAGCCCGTGGCCATATGGTTTGCTGAACATCGGAGGGATCTGCGGTTTCTCCCCACATGCACACTTCACCCCCAAGTACAAGTTTTTGCTCGGAAATACTCTTTATTCCTTCCACTGGATCCGCATAATAGACTTCATCCCACGGAACATCTAAGTGATCGAGATACCAAAAACCCTGATTGCTATAAATGCATCGAAAACCACTTGCAACTGCCTTTGCACAAACACCACCACCTAACCTATATCAATAAGAAATTCAGATGGTTGCATACTTAAAATGGAAAAAAACCATCATATTAGTGAGCAGATAAATCCAGTCAAATTGATCCTCACCAGTTATGTACCACAGTCTGTGGGTTAAGTTTAGATGGAAAATTGTTGAAGGTTTCTTCCCTACAAAAACAAAATCAGCACACCATGTCATACATCAGAAAAAAACAAATGACTGCATTTCAACCCAAAATAACTGCTCATGCTTGCTTTTAGATTAAACGAAAAACTAGTATCTTTTTCAGAAAACAAACATTTATTTTACGCATTATAAGACAGCAAGAGCCACATTGTCCTCCAATTATTTTTTTTGCAACATATATTTTTAATCCTTTACCAAATCGCAAACAAAATAGAAACATAGAAAAGAAAACACCTTGCCCCGCAAGTTCAAAGGAACCACAGGCCAACAAAATCTTCACTCCGATTTGGATCTGTTGAATCTTTTTTTTTATCTGTATTTAGTTTATCTTCATTGTTCCTATTTTAACTGATTATAAGGAAGAGAAACATGAACTTACAAGTACAACAGGGCCTTTTCTTTGTGATTTATAAGAGAATTTACCAGTTAACAGGTGTCCAGTTGTGTGATATAGCTATTTCTTGAGCTCTGAGTACAAAATACTGATATGCATCCTTCGAAGTCATATTATGATGTTGAAGCCTGCAAACAGAATGAGTTGATGAACAATACTGCAGAGAAAAAATAAAGATAGGAGACATAATAAAAGGGATGAATCTGGGCATGTTGTCAGCAAAAGAAAAAGGATACAATCCATCTAAATCTAAAACACAAAATGAAATAAATATAGCGCTACATACATAACGAATGATTACTTCCACAGTCCTTTAAAAATATAAATTAAAGATAGCATTTCTTCTACTGCCTGGGACATGTTCTCAATGCAAAGTATATCATACACTAACTGAAGCACGAGTTAGTTTATGTAGCATAAATACTCATGATTTTCATCATCCTTGATATAAGTCAATATGTAGATGCCACTATTCTTCACAGGCATAGTGCAATGTATTTCCATGACTGAAATACTAACAGCGCCTTTTTTTGGTGCCAGTGCAATTTCAACATATATATGGAACTTAAAAAACAGTAAGGACATAAGAAGAGGGAGGTTACCATTGTTTCACGTGTGGTGTAGTTGTCCAACAAGCTGCAAAAATTAACAATATTCAGTACTTATTTTCGATTGTTCCTCCAATATTTTCTGGGGGAGGTGGGGAGGTATAGAAAGTGGGCAGTGTTTATGACTCTCAACCACAAAAAAGATCCAACAACAATCATTTTCTTTTGATTCTGAAGTAACAAGTTATCTTGACTTGACATTAGTGGACATAAATATAATTTTTTTCTATTCTTTTGATCAAATGAAATTAGCTAAAATTAGAAATGCAACAAAATGTAGGGAAGTTTCTGCAAAAAAATAGAAGGATAACACTAACTTGTGTTGACCTCGTCACCGCCTAAGTGGAAGAGCTCAAATGGAAAAATCTTCCTCATGTCTGCAAAATAATAATAATGGAAATTTAAAATCCATGGTGACAAGAAAGAGAAAATATTGTCTTCACGTGCGGCAACTTTGAGTTCAATGGTCCTTTTTGAGAGGATAATGCAATACTAAACTATGACCAGAGGATAAAATCAGTAAACGGGAGGCATGGTCATTATCAGAATTAAATATGCAAGGATGCAATGTACATAGAGAGAGGGGGGGGGGGGAGGGAGATGACATACGAGAAACAAAAAAAGGAGAAAGGCAAGGGAAGAAATGAGAAAGAGGAGAAAGAGAGAAGGACAAGAGAAAGAAAGAAAGAGGAGAGAAAAAGAGTGAAACAAAAGTATAAGAGAGTTGAAGATGGGGAAAGAAAGGGGAAGGGAGCAGGAAGATACGGTGCAAGATAAAATTATTGGGATATAGATTGAAATTACATACACTTCCAGAATTTTTACACTTTCAGGTACTTTAACATGTTTTAGAACGTTTCCTGTCTCAGTTTCTAGGTTACTGATCTCATTTTTTTAATAGAAAAGTTAAATACAATTACCTGTAGTTGGGTGACATGAACTTTTTATATTATGAACTTTTTATATTGTTAGTGTATAGAAGTTAATGATCAAATCAATTCATTATGTGTTCTTCAATTATCCCAGACAAAGTACAAAATGCCCTATTTATGGAACAGAGAACTCAAAATAAGAACTCTTTGAAAGTGTAACTAAAAGAAAAGATTATCTTACAAATAACTAGGCTCTATTCTCTAAATAAAAGAAAATGATAAATCGAAGTACATAGTGAATATATATCCTTTTTAGTTATACCACAAAGAGGGTGAAATGTAATTATACAAATCCAGGAAAAATGGTAGAATTCTTCAAGGAAAATCTTCAAAACTAACCTGCCAGGATGCCTGATATCACATCAAAAGTATAGTTTTTTGAAACATCTAAGGGCTCTTTACAAGATGGAGAAGGCCAAAGATCAGGGTACCCTGCACCCCTGTAGAGTGAATAAAACCAAGCTGAGACACAACATAAATTTGTAACACAACTAAAGGGAGTGATGACCTACAGTGAATACAAAATATTCATATTCCTTTTAACGTTCTTTTTTTAACATCTTTCTAGGCAACACATTATTACCAGACCAAAAATGTCAAGCAAAACTAATAAGAAAAAAATAAATTATGTCTATCAACCAAGTTTGTTCAACGGTTCAAAGCTTATTAGTTAGGAGGGAGGGCAAAAATTCATAAGAATTAGGCTAAGTGTTTTTCTGTTATCTTTGTTCTGATTAGAAGTACAATTACTTTCACCATGCAAATATCATAAGCTTTAACGTCTTACTTTCAAATAAGCAGGACTCTTCCTTTATTTCAGAAACACAGTTTGATGGTTGGAATGGTGAACAAATAAGACAATCTGAAAAAGTAAAGGACTCAATACACACGAAAAACTCTTCCAATTATCGCCTCAAAAGTACAGCTCTCAAAGTTTTTGTGCTTTTTAACTAAGCATTGATATCTGCAGGATATTGGAATACCAAAAAAGTACCACACTAGCGGAATTAGTTTAAAACCTGCAGGATATTTAGTAGATAAGAGTGAAGAGCAATTAGGGCAAACCAGCAGCAATTCAAAATCAGAAGATCCATAGATTTCTAAAAGAAGCTCTATAGCCCAAAATAGTACAGGGAATAGACCAATTCTTTAAAGTACTTACCATGATTCTGCATGACCGGGAACATCAACTTCTGCCATAACATTGATACCTGTGTAGGTAACAATTTTGGATTAGAAAACAAAACATTCTTTTTATTTACTTATCATGAAAAGTATAGCTGCAAAAATCTATAGATGAGGTAATGAAAAATATGCATAGACTCCAAAGAAGCCACATACCTCTCATCTTTGCAAAGCTTCAATTGATGTGACATCATAAAGAGAAGAAACAAGGAGAACATCAGTTTATAATATAGGAACATCTGACGAGAAGACAAAAACAGAACAAACAACTGAAACAGACGATAGCGTAAAAGAATACTATAGTTCTTTGTATCATTTTTTCTGGAAACTTTGACAATATCCAGAACAATTAATTGAATGGAAGCCTATATATTAAAATTAATTAATCAAAGTCGCCAGCTCTTTTTCTTTTACCCTCTACAATCTCTTGGCTGTCCTCTTCCTTTTCTTTTTGGTAGGTGGAAGGTTGCTAAACTTTGTGTCCCACTTGGATTCCGTCAGTAGCTTATGTAGTAAACGTCACTCAGTCACCTCCAGATTACAAGTAATAGGCACCCTTTATGATATGGCTCTTCTAGGATGGAACTGAATGCAACTTATTTGACTCAATCATTAAACGAAAGGGATAGGCTTGTAACTTTAAGTTCATAGCATTCGTTCAATTAAACACTAGAAGAAGGCTCTCTTTAGAAGTTCCCCAATTGATTGGATAGCTTTAACCAATTCTCTAGATGTTACAAAATGATCCAGTTAGTGTGTTGAACTAAATCTCATATTATTTTTTTTGAAATTGGTAACATTGTGTTGAAATAAATCTCATAATAAACTTTTTGACTAAACTCAAGTGTTACAATGGTATCCAATATTTGGTTTGTCCAAAATGGCACGTAACATGAATAACCAAAAGGGAAGAACTTGAGACTTTGTTAATCTTTCAGCCAGAGAGGATCAAGCGAAAAGAATGTGGATCAATTCACTAGTCCCATCCCCACACCCCCAACTACCAAATCCTGATATAGTAGAATATTGATCCAGTGCAATATAAGTAATTCACTAATGTTGGCCCCTCTAAAACCATAGAACCAACTTTCTTCTCAAGAAATATGGAGCTAATGCTCAAAGTATTTGATTCACTTTGGGGCCTTTATTCAAAACTCACAGCCAATAAAAGGAAAATCACTTTCTATGCTCAAGGTTATTGAAAAAGTGAAGGGGGAATCCTTCATACCAAAAGACTTCAAATCATCTGAGTTGGGGGGCAGGGGGGGATTCTTACTCAACAATTTCAATGGCATCCTCGACAGTGTAGCGTTCCCACTTTGTATATGCCCCTTTCCACAAGTTTGGGTAAGAAGGCACTTCTAGAGGAAATGACTCTTCATCTATGATGTGCCAATGGAGAACATTCTACTGATTCCAATCAACAATATTAGAAATAAGAAATTGCTCATTTCAAAAACTGGATCAGTAAAATAGGATTCAACAACTTACAAGTTTAGCATAGGACATGGATTCAATAATTTGCTTGATAATTTCAATCGGCAAATAGTGCCTTGATGTATCTGCAAAACAATTCAACAAGTAGACCAGTTAGTGCTCTGCAGAAGGCAGCATCCACATGTTTTGACTCATTCTCAGAAGTATCATGAATTACATGTTATGTGACCACCAAGCCAAGAAGAGTGCATGGAAAACTTGTACGACAACTAAATCCCAAGAATTAGCTGGATCTGTACAAGAGATTGGATCCTACCTAACAGAAGTCCGCGATATGCAAATCTTGGCTTGTCTTGAATAAACCAAGGAGCCTTATGAATTTGCACTGTTTTAACCCCATAATCAAAAATACATAACTGACTCATTGTCTGCATAAAAGGGTTTTGAGTAAACTTTTTGTTATAAGTAAGCATATGAAATTAACAGTCATAAATCCCTAATTCCACTAAGATAAACCATAGTGGCATAAATCCGTGTCCACTATGATAAACCATTTCAAAACCATATTCATTCAACATACGTACCTCAAGTCCTCTTAGTGCACCATAAACAGAATTTGCCTGCAATGTTGATGAAAAAATTATTCATGTACTTCTAGTTATAGAACTTCAATTAAAGAATGCACTAGAAGCACCATCATCACATAACAGTCAAAGGCAGGCAAAGAAATTACAGGACAAGACTTTTCTATTAATTTCCTTTTTCCTGATAAGTGGGTTAACAGTATGGATTGGAGAAGTTAATTCACTATGATAAAGTTAGACTAGCTAAACAACCTAGCTATCAGAGAGAAATAAAAGAGACATAAAATAGGCAAAGGTTACTATCGGGAGCTAGAGCAGAGTTATCACCAAAATTCTCCATAGATAAGGAAAAGAGTATCAATGCTGCCATAAGAAGGAGTACATCAATAGGAAAGAAAAAGAATACTAGAAAGTGTTCTAAGTAAAGCATAGTGTTTTACATTTCACTAAGGATGAAAACACTAATAACTACAAAATGTTCTGCTTCTTTATTAGAAACCATTGTCTACATTCTTCTGACTCCTTAAATGTCTACAAACTAATTTCCTATCAGCATAAACTTTCTCTTCAGATTCTCCAGATACGTTAGAGATTAACTTATGTTCTGAAGTAGAGGAGGCGAATCATTCTCCATATCCTAAACATTAGACGCATTCTTTAACTACTATGGAGATTTTGATCTAGTTCTACTTTCTATTTGATTAAGGTTTATATCACATTCATCAACCATCATCCTACTGTATGCTATAAAACACTTCTCCAACTGAGAGCTAGGGGGCAGAAAAAAGAATTCGCAGCACAAATAGAACTACAGCTCAAATTACTTTGAACAAGAAATAAAGAAAAGTTCAGCCACAACAATGTTGATAACTTTACCTCAATCGAGACTCCCCCGACAATTGAATGTTCATTGTTCTTTGTCACCAATAACGAATAGCTCTCATCAACACCAAGTTGCAACTGAGGGAAAAAAATACAATTCAACACACCAATAAAAATCGTTCCTAGTCTCTCCAGTAAGCGTCAATTGGTTCAAGTTGTTGCAAACATAAATAACTATGTACCTTTGATCTTATATTGTGTTGAGTTGTGTGAACTACCTTATTTAAATGATTTTGCTGATAGGGAGGGGACATAGCAGTATGATCATATGGAACAGGGAAATGAATAGTGAACTCTGAAAAAGGTGTATATAGCAGGATATGGTGATTATGGTTATAACCATAATACATTGGTAAGGTTAAAGTGGAAGGTGAAGAATTTTTAGCATTTATATGATAATGAGTTTACCTATTGAAGTAGAACAGATAGAATTTGCTTACTTAGATATGTGGAACGATATGGTAGATATAATTTTGTATACTATGGAACAGATAGATCAAGAACTATTAGGACTAGATGTAGCCCAAGATATCTTAGATCAGCTATATAAATATATGGCAGATGACTAATAAAGAAATAGTACACGCAATTTGTATGCTAGACTATTCTAACTTACCAGATATTGTTAGCCAATTAATCAATGAACTACAAGGACAGATAATGTTCATCTATGAAAGGGAAATCCCTCAAGTTTATGTAAATATAATTGTTTACCACCAGAAAAGTGGAAAAAGATGAAAACAGATTTTGCTCCTGTATCTAACATGGGTGTATAGTATCTATTATAATATCCTTCTACTATTATTTTTACTAGTATGTGGATCTTCATTTATCCATACTTTTGTCTTAGCTCATGGATTTCTTCTAATTCTCTTAATACTATTATCTTCTCCTGATTATATGTGAATATTAGCTTATCTTGGTGTAATTCGTAAGGTTGTACACTTTCTAACCCATGGGTTCCTAATTTTACTTCTTTGTTGTGTTCGCTATTTTCTTTTTGTATTTCAAATTGAATTATTATTTTTTTATTAGAGATTTTTATACTTTTTTATACTTTTCCTAAGCTCTTATAACTATTTTTCTGCAAGTCTAAATATTTAAATTCACTTTCATATACTGGTTCATTTTTAACTAAGTCTGGGGTTATGAAATTCTTACCTGCGCCTGTGTCTATTAGTTTTGGTAATATCCTCTCATTTATTTCTCCTAATATATAAAATTGTCCTAAAGGCTCTTTTTCTAATTGTTTTTCTTGTATTCTTAGAGTTTGTGGTTTCCTAAAACTTGTTATCCTATCTGTTACTATCTGTAGTTGTGAATTATCTGTTTCTTGATAAGTGTTATCTTCATAGTCTATTACTTTTACTATTTCATCAAATGGATTTTCTATTTTTATTTTGTCTACTTTATTTTTTCCTGTTATTTTATGCTTTGTGGTAAGTACATAAAGATTTTTACATCTTGCTGTACATATCTTACTTCCCGGGGTTAATTTTATTCCTCCTATCTTCCAATATAGTATGAATGACTTATCTATGTTCTGGTCTGTTAAGGGTACTGAGTAATTTCTGTTGACTGTGAACTTAAACTAACATAAATTTCCTCTAACTGAAACTATTATACTTTTTTCTATAGGTTCTATAATCCTATCATCTGCTATGTATAGTTCTATTGGTGTATCTATTCCTTGTCTGAAACATGCTTTTACTAGTATTTCTGTTGCTCCAAAGAACACATATTTTAAGGGTGTCTTACTTTTTATTTTTGATCTTTCTTCTCTTATTATTTGTTGGTTAATTAAAGGTATCTTAGCTTTTCCTTCTGCATACTTACAGTCTATTATATGTTCTCTTTTGCTTACATAATATTCTTCTTTTTCTGTCTTAAAAGGATTTTTTATTATTGGTAACTTAAATATTTTATTTATCGTTAAATCTAACTCTTTCTTTTGTATTTCATCAAACAATTTTTTATCAAAGATATACCTATGTTGGCTTAGATTATTCTGTTTCTATGTGGTCTTGACTAATGATTTCCTTTATTTCTTGTTCACTCATCTGATTCACTTGGTTCACTAGTATCTTCCTCTGTGCTTATTATCTCTTCTTCTTTGTCTAACTCGTATATTGATACTGTATCGCTTAATTCATAATCTAGATAATCTATACTTACTAATTCTAAATCCTCATATTCTACTATTACATCATTCAATTCCTTTTGTTTTGGTAATTTACAATCTTTAGCTATGTGTCCTAACTTTCCACAGTTGTAGCATTTACAACTTTTTGGGTCTTTGTAATATCTTTTTATCATACATCTTTCTTTTGTTTATGTAATACTTTTTTCTTGGTTTCCTATATTTATATTTTGTTCTTCTAGGTTTATCATACTTTTTATGTCTTTTGTACCTTTTTACTTCTTTTTTTCCTTTTTAGGGTATTCTCTTGAACATCCAAATTTTGGTGCTCTCACTGATGTACAACATCTCATATTTGCTTTAACTGATTTTTCCATCTTATATTCTAAGTAATATCTTTCACATAATATGGCATACCAATTTTCTAAATATTGTATCCTACTTCCTAAGGTATCTTTTTTTGGGGATTTGTTCCATTCTTTTTCTATCTTTGATCCAAACGGTTCTGGTAATTTATTGAATAATAACTTTCTTTTTTCCTTAGCTGCTTCATCATTAAATCCACTATTATAATAATATTCTCTAAATGCACATATGTATTCCTTTAAATAACACATATCACATATAACTAAGTTGTTTAAACCTGTTCTGTATTGTTCTTGTTCTTTTGCTTTTTGTTGTATTTCTGTATCTGCACTTGCAAATTCATTCCTTATTAATAACTTATAATTTTATAGTATTGTCATTGGGTCTAATCCTCCTCTTACCTTTTCTTTTATACTAGGTGCTACATTTAAATACCATGCCTTCACTACTCCTATAAAAGTTCTTTCTATATATCCTGGTGTATCCCTTACTGGTATCCTATTGTCTATAATCTGTTTTGATATATATGCTATCCATCTCTGTATTTCTTCATTCATGTCTTCCGGGCAATCTAGGTTTAAGAATTCCGGGTATGTGTTCCTATGTGGTATATATTTCTCATTTCTACGACTTTCCCACATTTTCTTTTGTCTTTTATCTCTTCCTATATCATCTTGTCTTCCTGCTAAATCTTTTTCATAGGTATCAAATACTGTTGGTTTATGCTCTCTTTTCCCTGATGTTCCTTCTCCCGAGTTTGCTGGTTTCATTTCTACATCTTCCATGTTTACTTCTATATCTTCTTCTAAATTATCTAATTGTAATTCTCTAGTTTTTTCTATAAGTTCTGTATACGTTTCACTTATTTCACTTCTATCTTCCTGTTCTTTTTCTATTGTCTCTGCTAAGTATTCTTCCATATTTTGTATGTCTTGTTTTTCTACACTTTTTTGTTGTTCAATTTCTTCTAACCTGAATTTTTCCATTTCTTCTATCATTTCAGCTTTTAGTTTTCTCTTTTTCTCCAATTCTTCTGCTACTTCTTTATTTCTTCTTTTCAATCTGACTAAATATTCATCCAATGTTTCTATTTTTTCTAATCTTTCTTCTAATGTTACCACTCTTTTTTCTAATTCTTGGTATCTTTCTCTTAAATCTACTTCTTCTCCACTAGTTTTATTAATATATTTCTTTTTTATTCCAGCTTTCCTATCTATATCATCATTTTCTGCCATTACTCGCCATTTTCCTGTTAATTCGTCTTCCAAATTAAACTTATATTCTGGGGTTGGTTTTATTAATAAATATTTTTCTCCTATTTGATAAAATTCTCTATCTTGGTCTGTTTTATGTATGTAGTGGTCTATATAGTCTCCTTTATATGTTTTTGTCTTTACTATTTTCTCTATTTTATTCATTATTCATGTTTATCCCAAAGTTTCCTAACTGTTTTCCTGATAATATTAATTTTTTATCTTCTTCAGTGAGTGGTTCTTTTACTGGTATAATTTCTTCTGGACTTCCTATTTCTAATAATATTTTTTCTGTATTGTTTAGTATTTTTTCTACCCTGTTATCATGGTTTGCTAATAATTGGTCTTGTTTTGTTATTATTATCCTTATATTTTCTAATATTTCCTGTAAGGTTGTCATGATTTTGTATAACTTTGTGGTTTGTTAGTAACTGTATCATCTAATATTCTTAACACTTGTTTAACTTTTTCTAATGTTTTTTCTATATCATCTAATTTTGTATTGATCCTTGCTATATTAACATCTTCTGGTATTTTTACCTGTTGTACTATATTCCTATCTTGATTAATAATTTTTGCTAATTCTGTTGGTAATTTATTTATTGCACTAACTATATTATTTTCTTTGCCTGTCTGGATTGCACTATCTACTTCTTGCAATTGAGTTGAACCTTTATTCCTAATTATTATATCTAATGCTAAATTTGTCCAATTTAACTGTTTATGTTCTTGTGTTCCTGCTATTCCTGCTAGCATATAAGGTATAAATTCTCCAAAAGTAACTGCTTCTGTTGGCCATTGTCTATAACTATTTGGTAATAATTCTGATTTTTCTAAAGTATATTTCTTAGTTTGTGGTATTCTATTATCATTCATATTCTACGTTGTCTAACATTTCTACCTTGATTTTCTAATTCATCTAAAATATTTATCTCTCCTTGCTCTGATACCAATGTGGGGGTCGTCCCGTTACGCTGCCGCTGTAGGCTGACTAGGCTTTCTTTTAACTTGTGTAAGACACTTAACTTGTTTGTGAGTTCTGTGCGAATAGTGATAAAAGAAGGGTTTATCTGAATCATGTTTTCTACTTCAGGGATTTCCCTTTCATAGATGAACATTATTTGTCCTTGTAGTGGTAGATATAATTTTGTACACTAAGGAACAGATAGATCAAGAACTATTAGGACTAGATGTAGCTCTAGATATCTTAGATCAGCTATATGAATATATGGCAGATGACTAGTGAAGAAATAGTACACGCAATTTGTATGCTAGACTATTCTAACTTACCAGATATTGTTAGCCAATTAATCAACGAACTACAAGGACAGATAATGTTCATCTATGAAAGGGAAATCCCCGAAGTAGAAAATCTCTATGATAAAGCACTAATTGGTAATCCAGTAAAAAAACAACTAACCTGCTATCACAACTTAAAATTCTTTACATTGTCAATTTATATAACTTACATCTGTTAAAAAAATCATATCTTTGGAGAAGACAGTTCACACAATTCAACACAATATGTAGCAAAAACACTACCGATATGTCGAAGCCTTGTGGACACAGTTACCCCATACCCATGAGGTCTCAGGTTCAAAATCCCAGCGGAGGCAAAAACACTACACATTAGTCGAGGTGCGAGTGAGCTGAACGAACACATGATTCTAAATGGTGACAATTTATATAACTTAAATCCATTAAAAAATCGTATCTTTAGAACGTAATTCAACACAATATGTAGCAAAAACACTACATAGTTGGATTTTCGTCATTTGTACAAACCATGATGAACAAAGTTACCCCATACCCATGACATCTGAGGTTCAAGGCAAACAACACTAGATAATTTCCTCCCATCTGTACAAGCCACGGTGACGGAGTTACCTATACCCGTGACATCAAGGAAAAAACACTAGAGGATTTCTTCCTATTTGTTCCGGAGTTGGTGGACAGAGTTATCCGCTTCATATGCTAGTGGGAAGTAGCATCTAGCCTCCACCACATTTATTTAAAAAGAAGTAATTATATGTAATTAGTAATCTATGTAACGCTTTTAAATAACTTAAATCCATAAAAATCATATATTTTAAAGACATTTCACACAATTCAACACAATATAAATCCCATCAATAAGATAACAAATATAGCAAAAAAAAATAAAAAGTACCTTTTCGTTATCGGAATGAACAATGACAGTAACCCTATTGACGTCAAAATACTCAGCAGATTTAGATAACTTAGAACCATGCTTGAAGATAATCTTCTTATATCTCTCAAACGCTTCTTCAACAACAACTGATCCATCACCACCGCCATTTCCGGTAAAATCAAGTGTCAAATTGGGATCAACGGTGAGCGTATCGTTACCGGAACTGAATTGAGATGGCAAAGGCCATAGATACGTGAGAGATTCATCGAGCTCTTTACTGTGGTGATGCGTTGACTTTATCGAGCGAGCGTTGACCAATGGGAAAATTGATATGAAGAAGAAGAAGAAAAGGGTTTTGAGTAGAAATTGTGAAGAATTGAGGGTTGAAATTGAAGAATTTGAGGACATTTTTTGTTGGTGGAGGAAATTGAATGAATGTTAGAAATTTTAGGGTAGTATGTGTAATATGATATGATGTTATGGGGTTAATAATTTCATGACTAATCATACCACCTTATATATCACCACTAAAAAGGATAATGTAAATTATAGTAATTTTATAATAAATTTAAAAAAAGGTGATATAGAGATGTTTTTAAATTCAACAGATATAATGAATATAAATGTGTTTTTAATTACATTTCAGTGACATACACATACATCCTACGTTTTTATATAAAATATGTGTGTTTATTTATTTAATTTTATATAAATTTAAATATATATTTATACATATTTAAAATTAAAAAATATAAATATTAGTTAAAATTAAGTTTAAATATATGTTTCGATTCAATGGTTTGATGGAAAAAAAGGTGCGGTGGTAAATGCATAATGATGATCATATTTTTTTTTGTTTTTTATTTTTTGTGATTTTTATTATTTTGAATTTTTGAATTGAAGTGTAAGATTTCTGTCGTAC
Organism: Solanum dulcamara; assembly: GCF_947179165.1. Classification (NCBI taxonomy): domain Eukaryota; kingdom Viridiplantae; phylum Streptophyta; class Magnoliopsida; order Solanales; family Solanaceae; genus Solanum; species Solanum dulcamara. The sequence continues at coordinate 81,303,308 of NC_077238.1, forward strand.
TTTATCTGGTCCACATCAATTAGGGTCGTTGTCTAGGAGTAGTAGTAATATAAATTTCTTCCGCAAAACTAGGAAAAAAAAATAGATTAATTATGAAATTATTTATTTAAATTGAATTTAATTCAAATTATTTATTTTTAATAGATTTATGGTCTAAATTATTTATCCTCTTATCAATTTTTTTTTTTTTAATTTCGCGCATGACATTATGCTGATGTTAGCATCACTGCTCCTCTTTGATACTATTAGAGCATATTATATTATAATGGTATCAAGCCGTTTCTTCTTGATATCGTCAGAGTATATATATATATATATATATATATGTATTAAATATGTATTTACGCTAATATCTCTTTACTTGTTCCTCTTTAATACTATCAGAGTATATTATATTTTGATGGTATCAAACAATTTATCAAATAGTTTTTTCTTGATACCATCGTAATATATATATTTTGATGGTATCAAGAAGGAAGAGAAAATGCTTCAACGAAACTGTTTGATACTATCAGAGTATATTATATACTCTCATGGTATCAAATGCGCGAGATAGTTAAAAACAAGGGGTATGAAAATAACGGAATATCCAATGATAAATAATTTATTTTTAGGGGATAACAATAATTATCCCTTTTTTTAAGACATATATTAGCTGAATTAAGGATACAAATTATGTACTATATATTATTTTGAATACATCAAATTAAACATTACATAAAAAAATGACAAGATGTTGTCATTGCCAACAATCTATTTTCCAACATTTGCCTCATGCAGTATATTGTACTTGGGATCGAATTCCTATATTGATTCTTATATTACTTGTCAAGATCAAACGTCTATCATAATGTCAAATATTATAGCTAATAGACGATGACAATAATATAATTTTATTTCTTAACTAGGCTCATCAAATAAATGTCATGTTCGATCATGACTCTGATCTTGAGTACATCAGCTCCCTCGTGGGCTTGTCATAAATAGAATATTATCGTTATCCAATAATTTTTCTTTTAGTATCTTATTATTGTTATTACGAATTTTTTAGAGGTGGATATTTGATATTCGATTGGATATTTCAAATTCAGTTCAGTATATTAAATTAAACTTGTAGATGATAAATTTAAATTCCATTTAGTTCGATAATTCAATTTTCGAATTAATGTCCACTCTCGATAAAAGACTCAATATGTATGTGGGTCGGGGCCCAACCCAAAATGTCCCAATCGATAAGAAAAACCAGTTTATCTCCTTCTAGAATTGATTCTTTTACTTACTTCAACTACTGCTCGCTGTGCCTCTCAGTCGCCGTTGATCCGGCGACCTTTTCCGGTGGTGGTTGGTGGGTGCTCCGGCAGCGTTGGATTGCTTGTACTGTCCAGTTAAGCTTATTTCCATTTATATTTCTCTGGAGTATAGGGTTTTAATGATGAAACGGCAGCCATGAAAAAAACTGATAGTTGTACAGTAATGTTGTTGAATCTGTCATTTGCTCATTTATGAAGTTAAATTTAAGTTTCTTCAAGTTTGAATAAGGAAAGGTCACATTTTTTTTCATTTGAAAAATTCAATCAGTTTATCATAACATTCATAGGGCGCCTTGCAATTGATTATAGTCTATTCAATATTATCTGGTTGTTGATATTGCTTCTTGTTGGCTTTGTGCATCCTAATGTAATTAGTGTCCAAAATATGCAGTTATTTGAAGTACCTTTTTTTTCAACATTCGACATAAATACTGTTCACCTGACACGAATCTGCATAATTCATTCATTATTCCAAAGGAAGTTAAAAGGAAAAAAGATTTTATACTATGGCCCATCGGAAAGGAGGCTGAAAAATAGTGCTAAAGTTATTGATGTCTAATCTTTAGGTAATGGATTCGAGCTGTGAAAACAGCCACTAGTGCGTTGGAGTAATGATAAAGTTATCTTCGTGTGACATATAGATAACAGGTTTGAGCCGTGGAAGCAATCATTAATGCTTGCTATAGGGTAGACTGTCTACAATACACTTTTTAGGGATCAATCCTTCCCCAAACCATGCAGTTATTTTAAATACCTTTTTTTAAAACATTTGACACAAATACCGTTCACCTGACAATTAAACTGAATGTTTCTGGCCTTATTTTGTTGCGTCATTCTTCATTTTTCCCACCAATGCTGTAGACACAATACTGACTGCCTCAGCGACAGTAACATTAACATTTATTCCCATCACAGCTCAAAGCAAATAATAGTTGTCCCGTTTTAGGCTGTATAAGTGATATGGATCAATAATTAGTCTATGAGCAGAAGTTTCTCACTTGCTGGTTGAAGAGAGAGATTTTAGGATATTACTGTTAAATCACTGTTAAATCCTGCATTTCTAAAAATAATTCTTCTCTTAACATTGGTGAAGGGCATGCACCACTTCTTGCTTTTGGCTTGAAGGCGTAGGACAATTTCACTTTCTTTTGTTTTACGATGATTGGGACAAGTTTGAATGTAAAACCACTCTCTTTATGGATAATGGATAGCATTGGTACATTAATTGGAAAAATACTAGTATCTTTACTCAAAATTGCAAATAGCTGTAGTTTATATATTTTGAAACCTCAAGGCTTCTGTTAGTGAAAACATTAAGGAATGGGTATGTGTTGGTCATCAGTTCATAAAGTTATACTACACAGATACAGAAGTTTCTTCTTTCAAATAACAATAAACTTCCTGTTTTATTAGACTCTCCATATTATGTAATTATTGATGGTAAAACTTCCAGCTTTTGGATTTGATAGTCAATCAGGTTTATATGCATTTTCTTCGTTTAGACAATGGTGCTTCAAATTTACATTGAAATGTTTGGCTCAGTCCGCTTGGTTTTTAACCCGCATTGCAGTGTATTTATGGTGCTGTGTGCTTTTCTTCTTTGCAGATCTTATCAAAGGGCTTGAATATGATCCTAAATGGATGCTCCTTGAGGTCTGGGGGTATTTGTAAACCTTACAAGGCATGTAGTTCCAATTCCTATGGATATGCATCATCATGCATCCCGCTGCTGCCTTCCAAGGTTATAGTCTCATGTGTTAGACATTCACCGACACCTCATCAGTATCCAACATCCTGCTCCAAAGGTGTGTATGAATCTTATATGGTGATCCTTTTGCATGTCATTATTTTCATTCTGCACTTCTGAGTTGAAATAAACACATAATTGATTTGGAATTTGTTGTTGCATCATATGCATGACTGCAACTAAACTAGATTGATATTTGGTTTCTTAATGAGGTCATTAGTCTACTTTTCTTTAGCTTGAGGAAGCTGATTTTAACCGAAGCATAGATCTGATTCTTATGTTAGTTCTGCCTAGCTACTTTTGTTTTCAGTTAAAGGAGGTTTGACTTTGAAATTTTCAAATTTCTGCGCGTAAAAGTTCATTTTTTTCTTTATAAAAACATATTTGCTCTTAAATAGGTCTTATTCATTCCTATCTTGTTCGTTGTCTTAAATCATTAAAATGTTGTTAAATTAAAGATTCCTGTGAAAATGACATTGTATCACTATTTTACTCACTGCCACTGCATGACTATTTAAGACATTCAATTAAGGATTCCCATGAAGATGGTTTATCACTACTCTATCCAATACCACCAGACGACCGCCATAACCACCAGCCTCTACCACATATCCACTACCGCCAACAACCACCATTACCTTTAACGTTAGTTACCATCGCACAACCTCCATGTCAATCAGCTCTACCATCAACTACCTCCATTACCAGTCACCACCACCAACCTTCTTCATGTGATTATTACCTACCACCTCCACCACCATCACCACCAACCACATCCGTTACCAATCACCTCTACCACCAGTCATCATGAACAACCACCATTGCCTTCCACTGCCAACAACCACATCCGCCGCCAACAACCGCTACAAATCACAAATGCATAACAATCACCTTTGGCCACAACCATATACCTATCACCAGCCACCAATGCATGGCCACCATCATCAGCCACCTCCACCAACCAGAACCACCATCTCACAAGTCACAACTATCACAATCGATCACCATCACTAGCTTTCAAAGTGTGCTGCTTCAAACAAATAATTTTATAATGCCATGTAAGTTAAGCTTTTTTTCTAATACTTTGTTGATATAATGTTTAAACAATAATTATTGTTTATTTGAATTGTATATTTATTAGAATTTAAATAAAGATATATTATACACATTCAGATAATGAGAAACAAACAATGTTTATCATCCCGTCTTCAGATTTAGATATAACATCTTAATCATCAGATTCAAACATCTTAATAAGAATGATTAGATTAACATTTTTAGTTTAAGTCTTCTTTCCTCAAAGACTTGAAGTAAAATTAAAATGGCCTGAATTTCTTATGCACTCATCTTTGGTGGGTGTTGTTTATTAGAGATGCATATCCTCCCATTCCCTTTTTCTTTTGTTCTCACACACATCTAGTAGACAAATGTGGAAAAGGCGGGTTCAGTAAAACATAGAGGTTTAAGGGGGTATAGGAGGTCATATGTGGTAGTTCTTTTAGAGGATTCAGTGTTATAAGCAGCATGATGGAGGGAACAAAATGGTCAACAGATCATTAATTCAAATAGCCAATATATCTTATCCCTACAAGCTTATGGTATAATTGTTTTATGTTGGCTCTATCAATTTATAGATTTGAAGCTAGTTTCCCTATTAAAGTTTTGTTGTCAGTGCAGGATTCAGCTTCCTTGATCTTTCTTCTGCATCATCACTTCTTTTAAGTGGTGAATATGGTGGTCTTTCTAATGCTATACCCCGGTTACCAAGGCGAAGCCAAATGTCCATGACCCCTAGAGCATCGAAGGATGTCCCTTATAGTTACAGATTCCCTCCGATGACCAAAAAGCCAAGGTGGTGGTGGAGAACCTTAGCATGCCTTCCTTACTTGATGCCTCTTCACGAGACTTGGATGTATGCTGAGACAGCATATCATCTCCACCCCTTCTTGGAAGATTTCGAGTTTCTGACATACCCTTTCCTGGGAGCTATTGGGAGATTACCCAGCTGGTTTCTAATGGCATACTTCTTTGTTGCTTATCTTGGTGTAGTGAGGAGAAAAGAATGGCCTCATTTCTTTAGGTTCCATGTGGTGATGGGGATGCTACTCGAGATTGCCCTACAGGTTATCGGGACTATAAGCCGTTGGATGCCACTCGCGGTATACTGGGGCAAGGTTGGCATGCATTTTTGGACCGCTGTTGCGTTTGCCTATCTGTTCACAGTTTTAGAATCCATAAGGTGCGCACTTGCTGGGATGTATGCTGACATCCCATTTGTGTGTGATGCAGCTTATATTCAAATACCTTATGATTAATGAAAGCCAACATATAGGGTCCATGTATTACTCAAACTCTCCAAAAATGTTGTCTCACTTGTGTTGGATCCGACACACATCCGAGCAACATAGCCTTGTACACAGATGAAAATCATGTTTCTTATGTCTTATTGTTCAAACAGTGTTATTTTATTTACTACCTTGGAAGATCATCAAATAATTTGTTTTGCTACCTTCACAGCCTAGTTAAATGCTCTTTTACATATAAGGGTACAAAATTTGTATCATTGTTTTTAATTTTTTTTATGTATTTCAGCCATATATGATTAAAGTTCAGTCAAAATGACTTCTCACCATTTTTGATTGAACATCGGAGGATATAATTGACTGAGGTCGTGCAAAATGATTTAACTTCAATAACATGAAGTTCGAGCAGAAAAAGACTGAAGACAAAAATAGATAAACTTTATTACTGTAGACGTGTGTGTCTGAAGCAAGGCAAAAACGATTGAATTTCAGCCATTTTTGTTTAAACTTCCGATTGAAATCACTAAACTCAAACAAAAATGATTGGAATTTCTGTCATATACATTCAAACATTGTGTCTGAAGTTTAATTTTGTCAAATTTAATTTCAGACACGACATATCTAAAGTGATTATATTAAAACAAAGTTTTAAATAAATATAAATTAAATGACGATGTCAAAACACGCAGCTTTTTTTTTATCACGTTGGACTTGATCGTCATGGGTCGTCGTCACTTAGCAATGTATGAACAGTATACTTATTTTGAATTCTTTTGTCATTTTGTCCATAGCCAGTAGACTGGTGTTGGTGTCCCCATTGTTTATACGAATCCGCACAATTCCTTCTTTATCCGAAAGGAAGTTTTTTCTTTTAAAAAAAATTTATATTATGGGAGCGTTAGAATAATGATAAAGTTGTTTTTATATAATTTTTAGGTAACAAATTTGAATCGTTACAATAACTATTTATGTGTTGAAGAAATGACTAAGTTATTTTTGTGTGATTTATAAGTAACAAGCTTGAGTCGTGAAAACAATCATTAATACTTGCATTAAGATAGACTATCTATAACACATTCCAAATTTTGTTAGTGCGATGTGCTTTATGCACAGTTCTGCTTGCATTAGATAGGCTGTCTACAATATATTCCTTGAAATCGATCATTTCCCAAACTCTGCTAACGAAAAATAATTTCTGCACCAATCTGCTTACATTACATAAATTGTCTACAATATTCCTTGAAATTGACCTTTCCCCAAACCTGGCTAACACATACTTTTATGCACCAAAATTGAAAGTTAATAAACATATAGGATTTTTATACATAAATTATAATATGCAAATATATATCTTTTTTATATTGATTAGCCGCTACAATTATTTTTGTTCGAACGATTAAATGTGTTTAAAAAAGAAGAAGAAAAACATAACTTACTTTGTTCAAACAAAACTTGAATTTACATTTCGTGTTTTTGTTAACAAAATAAATAAAATCAACACGTTACGTCAAATCAACGAGGAGCCGTTTTATTGGATGCTTCAAAATGATTAATCTTTGCTTAAAACTATTTAGTTACGTATACGATACTACAATATTTGATTGAACATATAACTTATCTAGTAATATTTGATTGGCGATGTACTTAAGGGTGTGATTTAATGATTAATAAAGTGAGTTAAATATAAAGAGATTTCAAATTCAAATTTTATTAGTATCTGTTGTTGGTGATATAAATTTCGTGAAATTAGTCAAAGTGCGTGCACACAAATTGATTAAAATACTGCAATTATCAAAAATAAATAAACATAATTGACGATATTAAATAATATGCATTAAGTTATGTGAGAAATTATATATTATGTTATATGAAATAAACTGTTGATTAATAATATGTGTAATAACTATGTGATAATTAAATTTAATCAAAGATAAAAATAATCCTTTTTAGGTAAAAAAAATTGAATAATAATATGAGTATAACAATTTTTTTGTTATTAAGTATTCACCACAGGTGGACTTATAATATGTTTAGCCAAATTTTTAGGAAGTTGATTCTTTTTAAAAATATTTATCGTAAACAACTGACGTTTTTGAAACTATAATAATAATATATTTATAGTGAAATTGATCGTTACCTTATTTCTATTTTCGCAAGATTTGACCAAATTTTTAGGCAAGAACATAGATACTTTGAATAATAAGATAAATTATATTCAGAAATCGTAAAAAAAGCAATTTTTTTCCCCAATATACCTTTTTAACCACTCGACCAAATATGGATTAATTCTTTCATATAAATAAATATTTTTATAAAATAAAGTTTTATCAAATACATAGAGATACTTTTCAAAATTAACTTTTCAAAAAGGGACTTATAATAAAAAAAATAAATTAAAAGTTTAACTATATTCTCAATCCACGTGTCAATATCTTATCCATCCACGTTTCATGATCTCTCCCATACCACCATCCAGCTCAGCAACCTAAATGGGCCCCACTAAAACACGTCATCATCATTTCAACCAATAGGAGAGCGAGTTGATATCACGCTCCGTAAAATTGAAGAAATATCAGTTCCACTTTTTCGGTTCAAAAAAAGTTCCGCCACAAGCTCACCACGAGGACCACAACAACCTCCACTATATCCCCTAAAATACCCAAAACACCCTTCTGTTTTCAGCAAATTTACGCAACTCTGCCACTCCTTACAAATAGTATTCATTACAAGTTGGCTAGTTTTTTTCGTTTTTCACGGGAAAAATGTTGGAATTAGTGCCTCCCGACGGCGATCATGGCGGAGAATGCGACGGCGAAGAGCAGCTGTTGTTGATGGAGACTAACAATGTAGACCGGTCATGGAGGTTGAACTTCGATGAACTACGGTTATCGTCTGAGAACAAAGAGAAACCTCCTCCTCATCGACTACATGATTGTCTCGGTGTTTTGAGTAAATTTCTCCAGCTCTTAACTAGTTCGCAAACGTCGTTTAGTAGTTTTTTTGAGTATTTTTTTTTTGATTAGTTGTATTAGGTTGATTGTAAGTGTTGTTAATCGAACGGGGAGTTGTTTAGGTAGAGCAGAATGTATATGGAGGATTTTTAGAGCTGATTGATTTCAACTAATTAGGTATGGAGGAATAGTTGATTTGTTATTTTGTTGTGCTTAGGATGAACTGCAGTTATCGTCTGAGAACAAAGCGAAACCTCTTCCTCGTGGCCTCCATGTTTGTTTTGGTGTTTTGAGTAAATTTCTCCAACTCTCACTGGTTCTCCGTCGTCGTTTGTGATTCATTTTTTTAAACTTGGAGTAGATTTTGAGTGTTGTTTTTCAATTGATTAGTTGTATTAGGTTGATTTGTAAGAGTAGTGAATCGGAGAATTGTTTATGTAGATGGGAATGTGTATGGAGGATTTATAGAGCTGATTTCAACCAATTAGGGATGGAGGAATAATTGATTGATTGATATTCTCTTGTGCTTAGGACGAACTGCAGTTATTGTCTGAGAGCAAAAAGAAGCCTCCTTGTGGCCTCCATGATTGTTAAATTTCTCCAGCTCTGTAAATCCTCCATATATGTTGTTGTGATTCACTTTTTATGACTCAGAGTAGATTTTGAGTGTTGTTTTTTCTATTCACTAGCTGTATTAGGTTGATTGTAAGAGTAGTGAATCGAATGGAGACTTGTTCACGTAGAGAGGAATGTATATGGAGGATTTATAGAGCTGATTTTAACTAATTAGGGATGGAGGAATAGTTGATTGATGATGTTGTGAAATTTTTGGTGACTCTTTTTTTATACATCAATTTGTTGCCATGTGGGTCCAACTTTCTGAAGAACAATAAGATTCTTGTATGGATGGCTTAAAATTTGCTGAAGATGTTAAGCAATATTTTGTGCTTTTTTTGATTGTTCTGTGGACTACTGAACATGCTTGATACCCAGTTCATTGGTTTGGAGCAAATTGGCATATATGTATTTTAGAGGGATGATTCTTTTTGGATAAGTTTTTTAGATGGATGATTACTGTTATGAGAACATATGCTTTTGAGCTCAAATTTAATGTGTTCATCACTTCAGCTAGTAAAAATAAGAAGGGAACTTTAGTTGAGTGTGCTCAGCAGGTAAGTCTATTAAGGTCATGTGTTCAAGGGATCCATTAGTTTTCTCAACATCTCAGCAGTTCTTAGGTCAGTGTAATAGAACATGTGTAGTTGGGTGTGTGTGTATTTGCTTGTGACATGAGCTAGTCGTTAGATTGTTTTGAGAGGCTATTTTTACATTTTCTGTTGAATTGTTAAATATGTCCATGAAATTGTAACTTTCGGATTGATATCTATAATTTGTTATCAACTTTGATTAATTGATATGAGTGGTCTCATCAACTCTTTGGTTAGTGCTTAGAGGAGTCTATAGTGCTGTATAGAGATGCATGTTGGAGGGATTTACTAAATGCTTTCACTGTATGATATGGGGTGACCTTGAAGGGAAGACTTATCACACTTTGTGTTTTTATCTTTGGTGCTTACAGGTCAAGAAGACAACATTGCCGTGTACTACCAGCAACAGGTGGAAATGCTCGAAGGCTTCAATGAAATGGATGCCTTGGCCGATCGTGGTTTTGTACCTGGGATATCAAAGGTTTTGATAGTTTTTATCTGCTTTTTCTGTATGTATAATACCAACCATTTGTTCCTTCTCTGTATGCAGTCGTTCTTCTCTTATTATATAACTTGATGGTCCGATCTTTTAATAAGAAAAAAAGAATTTGACTCGAAGCTTGGACTGACAAGGTCGATAATTTGCTTACAGGAAGAGAGGGAAAAATTGGCTAGAAGTGAAACAACCGCCATTAGGATATCAAATATTGCAAACATGGTTCTCTTTGCCGCTAAAGTATATGCATCTGTCAAGAGTGGTTCATTGGCCATCATAGCATCCACATTGGATTCACTGCTTGATCTTCTCTCTGGTTTTATATTATGGTTTACAGCTTTCTCCATGCAGACACCGAACCCGTATCAATATCCTATCGGAAAGAAACGTATGCAGCCTTTGGTTAGTGCCGCTGCTTTTATTCTCCAAGGATTTCCTATGCCTTTAAAATTGGGGCAATTTGCATCCTGCACTTTTCACTTGCTATTGGCTAATGTTCATGACTGCATATAATAACTATTGCCTTGCTTGTTCATGCAATTAATAGTTGTCTAACAAGGTAATTGTACTATGCATTCTTGTGGCATTTGATTCTAGAGGGACCTTAAACACTTTCTCTTCTATTTTTAGTTGGTGCTCATGGTAAACTTAATAGTCAATTTGTTTGTTGATGCAGAGGAAACTTAGCCCTCTTCTTGAGATCAATCTCTAAGCATGACATCATGTAGTCCAAAAACAAAAGGAAAATTTCCACCTGAAGTATAGAACCACGAGAAATGCAAAGTGAATGCATCTAAGACAAATTAAATGAATTATGATAACAATTTGTCTGATATTAACCAACTACAAAAGGTAGAAATTAAAGAAAATACCTGCAAAATTTTAATAATGAACTGTAGCAGACAGCTTACATGACTACAATATATCCTACAGATATTCAAATCTTCAGCATCTCTTTCTCCAATTGTTGTCTTCCAAGTGTACCCTCAGTGAAGAACCAAACCGAGTACGTTGCTGAGACTCAAAGAATGGTGAGAGAAGATAGGTGAAGCTGGTGTAAGGCAACTAGGCAAGGGAGGAAGGGAGAGATATATGAGAAAGACAGACCAACTAGGCCGCAGAGAGATTGAAGCCGATTTTTCATAGTGAATTTAGTGAGATGAAAAAAACAGACTGTCAGCCAGTAAGAAGAATGAGAGGGGAGTGGTTCTGAAGGAAGTTATGAAGTGTTTATTAGTTATTTGACAATATTTAGGTGCTTCGTTTGTACTGTGGGGTGGATGAATATGGTTTATTCCCTGTTTATGGTCTGTGGTGGAAACCGACGCTTCTAGCTTCCCATATGCACCATTTTCTCCCACATCAGGTTTTGATAGCCATAGTGTTGATGCTAAGTTGTGATCCTCTAATTCATTTTGTTAACAGTACTTTGGTGGATATACATATAGACATCTATGGTTTCTATAATATCATCTCCTGATGTTACCTAAAAACAACCCATCATCTCCTGATGTTCTACCGGTCCAATATCTGAATAGAACTAAGGAGGGATCCTAGAGTTGAGCTACATTTGGTTTCTTACATATTTTTTGTTGCAGATGATATGTCCTGTGGTTCATTTGGATTATCAGAATTGACATTAAGGACTTGCTATTTTATTTTTCAGCAAGTATAACTAGTCTGGGACATGAATTTGGTGTAGTACTATCATAACAGTTGCATTTTAGTTAGGAAGCTTATGATGCACATCTTAAGGAGGATGATTGCTCTTTAGCTTGGTCATTTGAAGATAATCTTTCCTAATATCTGTAAATTAAGTACCTTTGTGAAGTTTTACTTTAGTGCTTAGTAAAGTGCCATTGTGGAAATACTAGTTTATTTAGTCTGTGTTATCTGTTCATATAAAATTGACCTTCTTGTTTAAATCAGTTCATAATTCCTTAGGATCCTGGTATGATCCCTCTGTAAATGTGATGAGCTTATTTTGATATATGAGTTGTTCATTGACAATTACAAATCCATAAAATTGTCCATTCTTTGGCAGAAGGAGATTTTTCTTTGTTTCTAGAGAAGCATTACTAGAATATTGTCATTTTCACATTACATGATTCTAAGGACATGGTTTTCTTCTTCATTTATTGCTAGCCAAAAAAACAAAAAGAAGGAAGTTTTTGATTTAGATCCAGACTCAATGTAACTTCCACTCTTTTGCTGATTGTTGTGTTCAAAAAGATCTAGTCTGCAAACAAGTTTTACCCTGCATGCTGGATGATCCTACACAGTTGAATGATTTTGCATATTGTTTGATTTTTAATGGAGCTAGAGCAAAGTTCAGGTGTATGACTATATTCAAAATGCATTTCATGTAATTCCCGATGGGTTCAAGATGAACTCTGTATTAACTTTCAGTTTTACTTATATTATTCCTACGTATCTGATGACAACAATGCACAGGCATGAATATAGATATTGTATGATTGTTTTCTATTCTTCTTTGGGAGCTGGTCCAATTCAACTTTGAAAATGATACACAGGGAATCCTTGTTTTTGCTTCTGTCATGGCGACTTTGGGACTGCAGATTATTCTGGAGTCTATGCGTACACTAATTTCTGATGTAAGTTGTGGCTCCTAATATTGCCAAATTTATGTTTTATTTATGATGTATTGTCTGGTTGAAAATTACATGGATTCGTAGGAGTCTGATTTCAGCCTTACCAAGGAGCAAGAGGGATGGGTTATTGGGATTATGGTCTTTGTAACTTTGGTGAAACTAGTTTTGGTGTTGTATTGCCGGTCTTTTACCAATGAGATTGTGAAAGCATATGCCCAGGATCATTTCTTCGATGTTATCACAAACATCATTGGACTAGTCGCAGCATTGCTTGCTAACTACTTCAGTGGCTGGATAGACCCTGTTGGAGCTATGATTGTGAGTTATATCTCCTTTGATGCTCTTCCCTTTGGTCATATACAACATTTCAATATTTGCAAATCCTGAACTGGAGTATTCAAAATAATGGTGAAATATTGAACAACTCACAAATACTCTTTTCAAATTGAGTTTGAAATTACTCGTTTTTTCAACTTCAAGCAAATATTGTCTAAAACACAGTCACTTCAAACAATGTTAGTGGCTTTAAGCAATTTTCCCTCTGTTGCAGCTTGCGCTGTATACCATTCGAACTTGGTCAATGACCGTATTGGAGAACGTGAACTCCCTCATCGGTAAGGCAGCTGCACCAGAATATCTACAGAAGCTGACTTACCTCTGCTGGAACCATCACAAAGCCATAAAGCATATAGATACAGTGAGAGCCTATACATTTGGTTCTCACTACTTTGTTGAAGTTGATATCGTCTTACCTGCAGACATGCCCTTGCAAGAGGCACATGATATCGGCGAGTCATTGCAGGAGAAGCTCGAATTATTGCCAGAGATCGAGCGTGCCTTTGTTCATCTCGACTACGAATACAGTCACAAACCCGAACATGCACAAGCACACATATAATAATCAAACGGATATTGGTAACGTCTTCTCTAAATACTGTACTTAATATACCACAAGTGAACATTGTGATGCTGTTCGAAATCGGTCAATCTGATGATTGCTCTTTAAAAGAAAAGCTACTATTATATTTTTGTTAATTTATCTTGCTTATTCATATATTATATATGTCACTACTCACTGATACATTGCAAATTTCTATGAATGGAGAATCTCTTATTAAGAAGCACTTTATTTTTATGATAAGTAATTAAATTAATCGAAGCACTTTACTTTTGTAATTATATGAATTCAAATTAATAAATATTTTGAATAGCGACAAAAAATGGTTGTACATTGGAGGAATTTACCAAGACAGGCCCAATTATATCCTTGTTCACTTTTTTGGGAAAAGAAAATGAGGCTTGCTCAAGTGGGGCATGAGCATGATGCCACAATAGTTTTGTCCCTCTTTTGCATCAATTGTGTTCCACAAGATCAATTCCTTTTGTGGTCTCCATTTACGTTTAACTTTTTTGTTGGTATTCCTCGTCGACCTTTTGGAAAGTTATTGAGGGGAGAATGAATGATCGATTGCTAAAGATCTTAGATAAAATATAATTTTTTATTGAGTAAAAATTTATTTGGATTCGATATTTATATCAAATAATATTAATGCATTAAATTAAGGAGCAATCACAACGGGACTGGAGAAATTCCTAGGGGGAGCTACCCTCTTAAATTGGTCCAATGCAAAATGAATTTAAATTACTTGGATTAATATTTTTCAAATACCAAATAATTTTTAATAAACGAATTCTTTTATTTTTCATAAAACGTCATATTTAGAAACAAATTCAGTTGTCTCACGAGAAACTTTGTTAGACAAAATAAAATAAATCTAGATAAACCTTTTTCTTGGATAATTTTACTTATCAAAAATAAAGGAACATCACAAGTTGGCTTTTGTTCTTAAAAAGTCTATTTGAATGTTTCTAAAATTAATTTTTTTTAAGTAGTGGCCAAAAGTATTACATTACTTGCAAGAAGTTAAGAACATTATAGAAAAATTTCTTTCATGTATAAAATAAAATTAAAAAAAATAATAATATATATAGAGAGAGACAAGCAAACTTTCCAATATTTTCTGATAATATTGGCTCTAATTGGAATGGAAGAGCCCAAAATGAAAGAGGCAGCAGAAAGAAATTAAAGGGATACCATGTGTATGTATTTTATCTAATATAGCAATATATAGATATCATTTTAAACTTATCTCAAATCAATTCAATGTATTGAATCAATATCTTGATTTTCAACTTTCCAAGTTTTTTTTTGTTATAAGTTATAAAAATAAATTTGAAATCTAGATATATTATATAATTTGTCGAGGACATCACTTTAGATTAAAAAAAATTATGAATTAGGATAAAAAGTTAATAGGTAATTAAGTATTGTCTCATTTATCCTTCTATATTAGTACTCGTAATATTACTTTTGTGGTTTCTTTTTTTTTTTGTTACTGTTTGTTGCTTCTTGTACTTCGATTACCATGTTGTATTGTTGTAATTATTATTCATTTTTCATAATGCTTTGAATCCTTCTAGGTGACCAGGTGGTTTGAGCTTGAGACTTTCATATTGGAGGTCTCAAGTTCAAAACTCCTTGCCAGCGAAAGCAAAGGGTTTGCCTTCTGGGTCGAACTTGTCGCATTAGACTTGCCTAGTGCGGGTTATGTCTCCTATGTATTTTGTGAGCCATTGCATAGAAGTGGGTGTTTTACCTTGTGCGCACCAAAAGATAGCGGAGTCGAGGGTAATGATCGAGCCAAACATTTTATTAAGGAGTATCAAACTATAAAAACGTAAACACACGTAACAAATAAGAGGAGTCAACATAAAGTATTAATACATAAAACAAAATTTTTAATCTAACTAATTAATGTAATTTTTCAACGAATGAGTGTCAACTAACAATTCCTTATACTAAGATGGTTTCGCCACTAATCGAGGGTCTAGAGTTTATCTAAAACAATCTATTTATTATTCAAACTAAGAGTAATATCATCATATGCACTTATTCCTTCTTTAAACTCTATTAGTAAAATTACACGGAATATATTATCGTGGTTGTAACTATCTGATTAAATAGAGGGTGTTTGTAACTATCTGATTAAATAGAGAGTCAACTTATTACGTAATAATAATTAGGCTAAAACGTGCAAATGATTTCGTGCACGTCTCAACCCCCCCCCCCCCAAACACCCACCCCCACACACTTGAGGAAATTGAATTTTGTTGCTTTTTGTGTATATTTACAAGTGCGAATGAACCTGCCCAATTATGCGTCTACATGCTTTCTTTATCAATTATGCAATATTCCGATAAGCTTATTTATTTTTCACCTGATATTCAGTATTCAATCACTTTAAAATTTGATTAATTCAAATTAACATTAAAACAGTTAACTTTATAGTAAAACATTTCATCATATCAAAAATGATTTCACGCCCAAAACCTGAATTCGACATCAAAGATTATGGTCAGAGGCGGATTCAAAAATTTACCAATTGATTCACAAGAATTCAATAATTTTTACTCGCATCATATATATGTGTTAAAATTTTAAATTAATATAAAATTACCATATAAACCTATAAACTTCAAATCTTGAATTCGTCTATAATAGAGGTAAAAGCTCAGATACGATTTGGAAAGCTCAAATAACTTTTGCTCAAATAATATATATGTGTTAATTTTTTTTGTAAATGCGTAGATATGTTGAATTTAAATTTTAGTTGTTAGTATTTGAAGTCACATTTTAAAATCTAAAATTCATAAAATTAAAATTTCAACTTCTTCTTTTGCTTGAGACAACTAATTAATCGAAGGGGTAGTATCACTCCATTATAATTTTTAGTGGTATTATTTCGACAAACTAATTTAACCACATTTAATACTCACACCATGAATACATAACAAGCTTGAATATTTTCACATTTTTATCATTTAATTATACTTAAATTAATTTATCACTTTTAATTAAATAAACTCACAATGTAATTTAAATAAATAATAATATATTCAATATAATTTTTAAGCAGTGTCTCAATATTTATCTAAACCCACTTATTAACAATTTATATTTATTATACTTCCTTTTCAATAATTTATGTAAAAAGTACATTGACGATGATGTTTGTGGATATTCTTGACCTGACTTTTGAATTTGTCACTTCACCTCTTTGTAAGTAAAATCTATCAACCACTTACAAAATAAATAAAAATAATAATAATATTTCAATTTTTTTTAAAAGAAAAAGTTTAAAACTATTTATAAAAAAACATTATAAAATTATACAAAGTTTACAAATGACCTACAAAATTATTCATGCCAAAATTATAAACACATGATGAATATCTATTGAGATTAGTGGTAAGGTCTTCATATATTCTATCCTCCCAGATCATATTTGTAGAGTTTCACGAAATATGTTATTGTTATTGTATTGTGCATATAAGATTTTATTTAATAAATATTACTTAATTATTAGTTATACATTTCGAATTCAACTCTTGAAATTGAGTCATCTTGAATAGGAAAATGCTTTATCCCAAAATATGATTTTCCAACACCATCAACCGTTGTTATGTGGGTATAATTCTCCATGTTGAATTAAAACTTTTGAGTTCGAATTTTGAATATCAAATCTCTCTTTGATAAAAAATATCTTACCCAAAAAGTGTCTAATAGGTATATAAAACGCTGAATATGAAATAATAAATAAATAAATAAAAGATAACATAAATAATTTTTTTTTAAAAAAGAATAAAATAGTTAAATATGATTCCTAAATCAATTTGGAAAATGTATTTAAAAGTCCACAATGCGAATGAAAGTTGTAGTTTTTCCGCCAATCACCAGTTTTTCTTCTCTGACATTTTCAGGTGGGCGCCACCTGCCGCCGCCGTTCGCCGAGGTGCTCAGCCATGGACAGAACCTACGCTTCTCCGAGCTACCAAAACCTTACGGCTATAACTACTAATTCTGTAGATTTCGCTTCATCTTCTTCTCCTTCTCCTACTTCCATATCGACCGGCGGTAGTCGCTCGGTTAAAATCATCCCGCTGGAGCATCCGTCTGCTACGGCATCGTCTTCGTCGTCGTCGGCGTCTTCTTCGGCGTCTGTTATATCGAAATGGAAGGAGAGGATGAAAGGGATGACGTGGAAGGAATGGATTGAGCTATGTTTTCCTTGTTATCGATGGATGCGAACGTATAAAGTGCGAGAGTACTTACAACCTGATCTCATGGCTGGTATCACAGTCGGAATCATGCTTGTTCCTCAGGTATAATTTTTTCATTATTTGTTAAATTATGAATTGAATTATACAGAATTATAGCCTGTTTGTATTCTTATTTTCAAGAAGCTTATGAATTGAAAACTGATTATAAAGTTAAAAAAAAGTAAAGGCAAACTTTTTTTTTTGACTTATAAGCTGTTTATAATTTATAAACGGCTTAAAATAAGTTATCTAAATAAACCCATCTAAATAAAGCACAAAATGATTTTAAGTTGGCAACCAAACACTAAAAAAAAAAAACTGAGAACAACTTATAATAAGCCAATCCAAATGGCCTCTTAGTAATCTCTGTTACCCTATCCATTGCTGAGCTAAGTGTATGAAACAGTGAATTAATCCCAGTCTTTGTAAATTGTACTCCCTCCATTAGAATTTCTAGATTCAATCAAGTTTTTCTTTGATCGGAAAAAGTTGTTAATTGTTGTGATTTATACGCTAGTACTTTTATGCAGTTTCCAAATATAGAAGTTTTATTTTAAAAAAACTTGAAGCATTTATGTTTGAATTCATGTCAAAGTTTAGAATTTTAGTTTGAAAATTCCAACCGTACCATATAAATTGAGACAGAGGTAGTAATGGAATTCATAGGTTGATAATGCTTAGTTAATCACTCTCTCCGTCCCATTTTATGTGAAAAGGGTTCAGGGGACAAGGTCAAAGTTCTTCAAGATTTTTGAAATAAAGTTTACAGATTTGTAAACTTTGCAAAGAGTACTATAAGTTGCAACAGTTAATAATTTAATATATTTTAAAACATATGAAGAACTGTAGTCAAAGAAAAAATTGTTCTACTTAGTAATTACAGAGGGAGTACTTTTTCTTTCTTTCTTTTAAGTCAGAATCCAACATCCAGGCTATACTCACCTTGTGATGGTGGGAGGTGTGGCCGGACCCCTAACAGTAAATATATTTACCCAAAAGATATACACGGAGGAGGACATAAACCTTAGCCTCTAAAGGTACATGTAACATGAAGATCCTCACCCTTAGCATGGTTTTCTTGCTATATACATGCGAATTCAGCTTATAAACTGTGGGTGCATGTTGTCGGGTTCAGAGAGTGTGCATGTACGCGTGTTTATAAAATTGAAGGATCTCTTTTTCAAAATATACATATTAAGCAATGCACCACTGCATTTAAATTCTAGATCTGTCTCTAGTTATAAGCTTACTGTTGATGATAGGTTGGATATCTCATACCTTCCTGTATCCACTTTCCTTAAATGTTTTCTGTTTCTCAACAATTTTATAGACCAAAGTCACAATTTAAGATAATGAAGCTCTGGTTCCTCTTTTAACTTTTATGATTTGTTTTATCTTTTATGATTTGTAATCAGTATAATTGATGATGTGATAGAACTATAGACTGAAGGCCCTGCCGAGCTCACTTGTCCTCTTTAGTTGTTTTTGATTGAGAATGGGCATGTGGATACTAAAACCTTTTAGACTAATTGCTCTTATCAAAATGATGATTTGATAAAATGTCCTCAGTCCTCACAACAGTCTTTAGCGTTATATGAGCCATCATCTTATGCTAGACTGCTTGTCAAGTGTGCTTTTTTCGAGGCACTTTTGGTCTTTCAATGAGAATGAATAAATTGTATACATTTTCGTTTTAACTGATTATGTTATGTTTACAGTCGATGTCCTATGCAAAGCTGGCTGGGCTTCAACCCATATATGGACTTTGTAAGTACGCCATTAGAGCTTAATTTTCTTATGTAGGTTTCTTTTCTTCATTTCAATAAAGTGAAGTAGGTACTGTTCTCGATATGTTGATGAAGGGACCTTTGAATACTGATGCTGAAATTGAAATAAATCTCGATTCAAATATGGAGTTCTGCATTAGGTGCTAAGGTTATTTTCCTTGTTTTGAAATAAGAAGGCAATTTTTTTCTCCTCTTTGAAGCACTTTCTTCTTTCCTTCTTAATTTAGCATCCATATCTGAAAGAAAAATCTATGAGGATTAAAATGACCATGACCATTCCAGAGTTTTTCCGAATGTCTCGTTGTTTACGAACCTTTGTTTCCTATCTATGTTCATTTGATTCTTAAGAAGTACAAAATCTATCTTCTGCTTACTTGGTTATCTTCATAATTTTAGCTTTTCTTAATCTGACTTTGCTAAACAGATTCTGGTTTCATCCCTATATTTGTCTACACCATATTTGGGTCATCTCGTCAGCTTGCAATTGGTCCAGTTGCATTGACATCCCTTCTAGTCTCAAATGTCTTGAGCAGCATAGTTGAACCATCAGACAAGTTATACACGGAGCTCGCTATACTGTTAGCACTTATGGTTGGCATCTTGGAATGCACAATGGCGCTATTACGGTATTTCTTCTTTAAGCTTTGGTTCTTTCATATGATAAACTTTGAAGTATCTAAATTGTCATACTCTCTTCTGGTCACAGTGAGAATCCATGTCTGTCATCTCTTATACACACATAAAAAGTTATAGTTTCTAGGAGAATTTATTCGCCATTCCCAGCTTGACTGATTGAAACCATTCATAGTGAAGGGGATTGTAATATAAACCATGCTTAACACTGAGCTAGATCTTCTACTTCCTAAGAGGAGTATGATGCAAATATTGCCGTCCATATAGGACTTGGAAACTTGTTTATTAGCATTTAAAGAGTTGATAATGATTGCTAATAATGTGCCTTTTGATGTTCGTTGGGCTCTGATGAGTTCTGGTTCTCTTACAAACTGGTTGAAAATTCTGCATCTTGGTTTTGTTTCTGACTAAATTTGTTCAAAGTCTCATTCCCAGTTTCATTCCTCTCTAGGCTTGGATGGATCATACGTTTCATCAGCCACTCTGTGATATCTGGTTTTACAACCGCCTCCGCTTTTGTCATTGCCTTGTCCCAAGCAAAGTATTTCTTGGGCTATGAAATAGAACGGAGTAGCAAAATTATACCTCTAATCGAAAGTATAATTTCTGGAGCAGATAAGGTACTTTCCAGAATTAAACATTTGCAGGTTACTCCATCTTTATGCATGCTAAGAGAAACTCAATGTGAGTAATTTAGGTTGAAGTATGCAAACTGGATATTCGATTTCATCTTTTGGGTGGTTGGCACACTATTCACTGACGACCAGAACTTGCATGAGGCGATAATTTTCTTTGCAATGTCAGATGTACCTGTCTACTTAGCTTTTATGATGATTTTCCTGCAAAACCTTAATGTTGGGGTTGATTTTCGTTTTTAGTCAACGGTTATCAGATTGTATAAATGGGGAATATTCTACAATATTGGCTTGGAGAGACATAATGCCATATCTCTCAATCATTTATAGACAAAGGACATTCATTGAAAAAACTAGTCCATGAAGGTAATGTAAGATTGTAAGTTAGGCAGTGGTATGTGCTGAATGTCGTCAAAGAGGATTTTGAATCTTTTTGTTGGAGACTTGGAAACTGCTTCAAAACAGGCAGTTCTAAGTCAACAAAATTTCCTTTTTTCCTTTTCCAGAGTAGATTTTGACAAAAGGCAAGAGAATTACTCTGCATGTTTTAAGTCATTCAGTTAATTCTTTTTTTAATCGCTACAAGATATTTTTCGTTGTTTCAAAGGCTGATTCTATTTTGTTTTGTAGTTCTCATGGCCTCCTTTTCTTATGGGCTCACTGACGCTAGCTATCCTTCTGACCATGAAGCACCTGGTAGAAGCTTGCAACATTTTCACATGTATTATATACTTTTTGTCGGTAATATGAAGGTTTTATGTGTTCTAAATGTTTTCTTTTCAGGGAACAACAAGGAAGTACTTGCGGTTTCTGCGTGCAGCTGGCCCCCTCACAGCTGTTGTTCTGGGTACAACTTTTGTGAAAATCTATCATCCACCTTCAATTTCGTTGGTGAGAATGACATGAATTAAGCTCAGCCTGAACTGCAGGAATTGAATCTAAGATTACCCCCAAAAAACATTTCATGTGACCTAGTCTGAGAACACAGTAATATCGACTTCAGTTACATTTGCCACTTTTTTCCTCACATGGGACTAAGAGGGATAGTTGCATAAATTAATTTTAACATCTGACCTACAGGGTCAGCAAGACCTACTCTACATGGTGTGAATTGACGGAAATGTTATCACTATATTAAAGATGTTTATCGGATGGTTTAGGTGGGAGATATACCTCAGGGGCTGCCAAAGTTTTCTGTACCAAAGCAATTCGGCCATGTAAAGTCTTTGATCCCTACTACAGTTCTTATTACTGGTGTGGCTATCCTGGTAAGTAAGAATTTAAGCATCCACTATCTGTCCTTTTCCATTTCTTCTTTTGGTTAGACAATCTGTTTGTGATAGGTGATACCAGTTTCCAACATTATAGGAATCAGTGGGGATTGCCAAGGCACTGGCAGCAAAGAATGGATATGAGTTGGATTCAAATCAAGAGGTGTGTGACTTTCGATGATCTCCTCAATAACTGCTTTTCACTTATTTTGTATGGACAAGTCTGATTTATCTGTAGTCTGTTTTGAGATTGAGCAAGATCTATTGTTTAATGTGTATGAGTTAATGTTTTCACCAAATGTTTGTAGTTTGGATAGTTTACATTTTAGATGTTCATATTTAGCACATCTTACCTTTTCCTTTTCTCCCTTAATTCCATCGTTAGCCGAATGTTTTTTTTTAGAGCTTCTGATCACACTCTCATTCTTGACCAATTTCCACTAATTATAATAAACACCATCCGGTTACTCATTTCGTTCTCCTCCTTCTATTGTTGCTGTATAACAACCACAAGAAGTCTCATGCGAAATCAGAACACTTTGAACTAAACTTGTTGTGGTTCTGTTATTGTAACAGTTATTTGGTCTTGGGTTGGCCAACATTTGTGGCTCATTCTTTTCAATTTACCCTACAACAGGTGAGTTTGGAATATTATGTGTGGCTTGATCAATTTCATATTTGTATCTTTTCAAAATTTCTCCCAGATGGTTTCTGACAAAGCTCCTCTTTACGTAATGCCATGTCAGGCTCTTTTTCTAGATCAGCTGTAAATCATGAAAGTGGAGCAAAAACTGGCTTATCAGGGCTTGTGATGGGAATTATAATGGGATGTGCACTATTGTTCTTGACTCCTGTATTTGAATACATACCTCAGGTAAAGGAATTTGTTTGAAGGTGAAAGTTTTCACCTGATTGTCGGTAATTAGATTGTTTTCAACTAGATTGCCGAGGGTCTTTCGGAAACAACCTCTCTATCTCCATGAGGTAGTAGTAAGGTCTGCGTACATCCTACCCTCCCCAGACCCCACTTGTGGGATTCCACTGGGTTGTTGTCGTTGTTGTTTGTCACAGCATTTGGAGCAGCGTTTCCAGTCTGTTGGCCTCTATCTTGGCTCCAATTTGTAATATATGCTATGATAAGGGAGGATAACCTATTGGGGGTTTGAGTCTAGATGGAGCAAAATGGGGGAAGGGCCACTATTGGGCTCCTTTTTTTTTTTTTGGGGTGGGGTGGGTGGGGGGTGAGGGTGGAGTTCAGCATGTCCAGAAAAAAAGAGATGTAATCATGTTTTTATCTGCTTATACAACTTATATGTTTTATGTTCATTTCTGTATCAATGATCTAGGAAGTTGGACACAGTAGATCTTTTCATTATTGCATGCTTGTAATTTTGTGTTCAACAATTGACAATTTCCTGAAGGGGAGCCTTGGAGTAACTGGTAAAGTTGCTGCCATGTGACCAGGAGGTCACGGGTTCAAGCCTTGGAAACAGCCTCTGGCAGAAATGCAAGGCAAGGCTGCGTACAATAGACCCTTGTGGTCAGGCCCTTCCCCGGACCCTGCGCATAGCGGGAGCTTTAGTGCACCGGGCTGCCCTTTTTTAGTTATGATATGTTAAACTCTTCCACTGCTCACTGTTTTTATTTATTTTCATTGCTGTGGCAGTGTGCTTTGGCTGCGATTGTGATATCTGCTGTAATTGGACTGGTATGTGTGCCATCCTCTACCCCGAAATGATATGTTCCATTTTATATTTTCAAGGTTGCCATTATTTGAATGGGCTTCTCTGTATGCCAGATATAGCTTTTAGTTGAATTTAACAACATCAGCAATTAACTAATACTGTAATACATCAGCAACTACTCAATCATGCTTCATTTAGGTTTATCATGGCATAGTTCCCTGATGTATCTAGTTGTCTTGATTGGATTTTTGTATTATGTGCTTTGATAGATTGGTGTCAAATACTGACCAGCAAGGGAAGAACATCCTGCATCTTTACCCTTTTTTTCACTATAGGCTAATTAGTAAGTGTTATAGGAGCATTTTCCAGTTCATTGTTTGATTGTCCTGACACTCTATTGATGTCTTCCCTGGGAATTATTGCTGTATGATCAGGTAATATCGAGTCATACAGTAAAACACGGTAGCTGAAGAGAAAGTAATACTCTTTCAGCTGTCAAGGATCATTTGAGGATTTGCATTTATAATTTCTTGAACAGCTCTTAATTATCAGTTTCCTATTTGTTTTAGATGATTCGTATCCACTTCTTTGTTTATTTCTTAATTACTTTCACTAAGCACAACACATTCCTGTAAGATATTCACAACCTTGAAGCATCATGAATGAAATTCTTGTTTAGATGCCGACTGTTTTAGGATCAATTAAGACCACATTCTGCATTTCACTATTAACACAGATAAACGAACTTTAACTGCAGCAAATATCATATTCAGATTGTACAACTATATTCATGTTTCCATTTTTCCTCATTTCAGGTGGATTACGATGAGGCTAAATTTTTGTGGCGTGTTGACAAGAAAGATTTTCTGTTATGGACTATTACTTGCATGACAACCTTGCTTCTAGGCATAGAGATTGGTGTCCTTGTTGGGGTTAGTATTTATCTATAATCAGACCTAAATATATTTAAGATTTCATTCTGAATGTTCAATTAAAGTTTTTTCATACATTATAAACTGAGAACTATCTTTTCCTGTTCAACCAACTGTTTGTTGCTATGAGCTTGGCCTGCATGTAGTTACATAATTTTACGATGTTCAAAGTACAATCACTTAGCAGGAAATGCTTGAAGTTAAATTCATTGATAACTGAAATGTTTTGCAGTGTTTGCTTGTAGTCCAATGTCTTGTTTATTTTGAAATTTCACATAATGGGAGTGAAAAAAAAGACCTGTTGCTCTAATTCTATAACCAGAAAAAGAACCTGATGATATGTAATGAAGATGTTAATAGATCCAATATACTGGCTGATAACTTTTATATTGGAAAAATATATGTATGATCTCAAGGATAAACTCAGCTTGCCAACTTTTTGGTCTCATTTGTTCACAGGTTGGTGTGTCACTTGCTTTTGTTATCCATGAATCAGCAAATCCGCATATTGGTGAGTTCCTGCAATCGCCCCTACCTTGTAATTGAATCATTGACTTAGTTAATATATGTTTGTCGCCAGCACAATTCTTAAGCTTTTCTTAAGACTATCCTGTAATTGAATCATTGACTTCTTCATGTTGCCATTGCTATTCTTTGATGCGTCCCCGTGTCCTCTAAATATTCAGGTCAATGTAATGTTTTATCTGGGTTGTTTTCTCATCCCCCTTTCATATATTTCATTTTCTTGGTGACACTTCAGTCCTTACAAGCATTTCTTTTCCCCTAGTTGCTTGCTGCAAAATTTCCAATATAATTAAGTACTTGATGTTTAAACCGCAGGTGCTAAGTTCTATTATTGTTTTCCCTTAGATTAATGCCTTATAATTAATTTAATTTTTGATGACATGAGTTGCTTTCAGCTATCTTGGGGCGTCTTCCTGGGACTACTATTTACAGAAATACTCAACAATACCCCGAAGCATATACATACAACGGGATTGTGATTGTTCGAATTGATGCACCTATATACTTTGCCAACACAAGTTACATAAAAGACCGGTCAGAACACTATGTCTTTCTTTTTCTTTATTTTTCCAAAAGGACAGCAAGTTTTTCCCTTGAATTCAGTATTTCTGAAGCATGGACTAAACTGTTAAGGTTCTATTGCTTTCAGCAAATTATATCCTACATGTCACTGTGATCTCTTTTATTTCTTGCACAGGTTACGAGATTATGAAATTGAAAGAGAGGAATCTAAAGGTCGGGGACCAGAAGTTTCAAGAATTCATTTTGTGATCCTTGAGATGGCCCGTAAGTCTCCATGAGTTGGCACATTTTTTAGTTAGGCAGTATCTGAATTACTAAATGATGATGAATTTACCATGCCTATTTCCTTTGCTATCTTTTAGTAGTGCTAAAGCTTCTTCTGTCTCTTACAGTTGTCTAATATTTTCCAGTATTTGATATGAAAACTGAAGAAAAGTATTATGCTTTAAGGGTTGAGCATACTATATCTACCATTTGTTTCTTCATACTAAACACAATTCGTGTGTCTATTCCAGCTGTTACGTATATAGACTCCAGTGCTGTTCAAGCTCTGAAAGAGCTCCATCAGGAATATAAATCACGAGACATTCAGGTTGAGAATGTCTCTCTTTTGCTAAGACTGTACAAATATGCATCCCAAATTCTATATTCTAGAACTTACTTTCCAGCCTACGATAACATGTGTGATATTGCAGCTAGCTATTTCCAATCCCAACCGCGAAGTGCTACTGACCCTGGCTAAAGCTGGTGTGGTTGATCTGATTGGCAAGGAGTGGTACTTTGTCCGAGTCCATGACGCTGTGCAAATTTGTCTTCAGCATGTTCAGAGGTTAACTGAATTTCCAAAAGCACAAGACTTTTTGGCAGAAAACAAACCAAGCTTGTTCCAGAGGCTACTCAATCAAAGGAAAGACGATTTTTTTCAACCTGAGCTCGAATCTGGTGTCCACGAATCTCTTCTTTCCAAGGACACCAATCCTCAACTGGAGCCACTCTTGTCAAAAAAGACATGATGGGGACTGCTTCCAAAATGTATCAGTATTTATGTTATATTATGTATTCGATTTTTTTCGACTTTGGTTTGATTGATTGATTGATTGACTGTAATTAGCTTAGCCTCCTATTTGAACAGAGAGAGAGAGAGTTATTCATCATATGTAATTAAACGTTATTTGTATCGTTTTCCTAGCTGATGTATTCTTCCCCTAATTTGTAATCAGATGCCAGTGCAAAATTTCTCTACATCATAGCGGAAAGAAAAGAAAAGCATACTGTTGATATCATTTCAATTTGCATTTGCAAACCTTAATATTGTACAATTGAATGCCTAGACATGTAAAGCAACCCTTTCTATCAGACAAGGGGTGTGTTCGGTATGGAGGGAAATACTTTTCGATTTTCCACTATTGGTTAGTCAAATTTGTTTTAAAAGATATTTCTCTGGGAAAGCAAGTTCATGATATGAAGAAAATGACTTCCCTAATGAGAGTAAGAAAAATAAGTTTCATAATTGATATTCAACGCCTTTCCAACATCCAACACACTCCATCCTCTCACCCATGCCTTAAAACATCAGAAAATAAGCAAAAAAAATTACTTCTTTTTTACTATGCCAAGGTCCCAAGTGTTTCTACGGAAAACTACATTTGAAAGATAAATTTCTGGTAATGTTCAAATGCAAACAATAACAACATATCTAATATGGTCCCACAAGTTGCGTCTGAGGAGGTTGATATATACACAAACCTTACCCCTCCAATCTTTGTGGGGGTATGATGGTTGTTTCCGAAATGCCTTCGACTCAAGAAAAGAGGTAACTACTCAAAATCACTTAATAGTTAAACACAATCAAAATAAACAGAGGAAGAACAAACAGTTTCACTCTCTTTCAAGAACTACGATTTACAACTCATTCTCCATTCCACAAATCTTCTACCTAAAAACATGGACTAAATACCTCAATTTTCTAAAATAAACACTTTCACTTTCCTATTAACCGCGGCAAACAATCTATTAGTCTTTTCTTTTTTTTCTTTTTAATTTTCTAAAGGAAAAAAACCCAGAAAAACAGGACTTTGAAAAGTCAGTGAACCAAAGCAATTTTGAGTCCCACATCGAGGACTGAAATGTAATGAGAGAATATGTGAGTATTATAAATAGATAGGAAGTAGTTTCTGGAAAACTTGCCTTAAACTAATGAGTAAGGAAAACAAAGCGGGCGGTGAGAGCCGGCCGCAGCGCTTATGAAAGAAGCACTTCGGTGTTTTATTTGGCGCAAGAATTTATGGAGGGGTTATAGGCTGGCCAAGTGTTGACGCTGCCTACTTTGCAGAACTCACTTGTGCGGGCCTCCCAACTCCCACCCCAATTCATAGTTTTAAATTTTTATATTCTCTTTTTGTAGTATAATTTAAATTAGTAAGTATAAAAGTAGGTGTCAGAGATGGTCATGTAAGTCTCTTTATATATATGATGAATGGGGTTTCAAAAATATATTGTTATCACTCTTCAAATTTTAACTTATTAAGTAGACCTACAGAGCAAAATTTGTTTGACCAGTTAGGAATTCTTATAGTTGAGGTTGC
The DNA here is from genome assembly GCF_947179165.1 of Solanum dulcamara. NCBI lineage: Eukaryota > Viridiplantae > Streptophyta > Magnoliopsida > Solanales > Solanaceae > Solanum > Solanum dulcamara. Next base: position 81,331,670 of record NC_077238.1, read on the forward strand.
TGATATGTGTGAAAATGAGGAATGTTGAGGATGTCAAGAGTGGGCGTATTAAGAGGATACATCTTTAATGCAAGCTTAGGATGAAGATTTTGGGACTTGAAGGTAGGAGTGATTTTGTGTGGGCGTATTAAGAGAATACAAGTTTAGGATGAAGATTTTGGGACTTAAGGTAGGAGTGATTTTGTGTGGTAGAAAAGATTTAGGGAAATTAGATGATTCGAACATGTATTAAGAGGATATAAGCTTAGGATGAAGATTTTAGATTTAGGGAAATTAGATGATTCGAACATGTATTAAGAGGATACAAGTTTAGGATGAAGATTTTGGGACTTCAGGTAGGAGTGGCTTTGTGTGGTAGAAAAGATTTAGGAAAATTAGATGATTCAAATATGTGAAAAAGAGAGATAAAAATGTTACTAAGAAGGTTGTAAGAAATTGGTTGTGGTGAACTTTAGGAATAATAGATGTAGGCCGAAGAAGCATCTGAGAGAGACCTGATTAGATAGAATATGATGTATCTTTTCAGTTTACAGAGTTATGGAGGTCACAAATTAGGTTAGTAGATAGTTGAGTATATCCTTGTTATTTAGTAAATTCAATACAGAAGATTATTTCTAAAACCACATGATATGACTGATTAACTGATGTTTCAAAATTTAATGTTGGTAATGAACCATATAAAGCAATACCCAAAACTCCCATTAACAGAAAAACAGAACCCCCGACCGTGTACAAAATACATTTTGTAGCTGAGTACACAGACGTTTCTTTCCTCCCCACATGGCTAGAAGTAGATAAACAGGAATTAATTCTAACTCTCACACGAGGAAAAAAAAGTAAATAGGTTTTCCCTAGCATACCAGTAGTATTAATACTATTCTTGTAATTTATGATCCCTTGATTTCTACTGCTACTACATGTTTTTTCTAGTGCTTCGGATTTATTTTATTGTGGTTATTTGCTTTAGCATAAATCTCCTATTTTCTTGTTTTTACCTTTTAAATTTGTTTTGGTATGTATTAGTTGAATTGATCTTTCGAAAATAATTTTACTATCTAAATCTACATATATTCTATCATCTTCAAATTCCACATATATAATTACACTAAATATCTTATTTATATAATTTTTGATCAAGCAGATTCAATTAAATTTACTCGGCTCTATATAGCTCCGCCCCTATGTTGAGTCTATGTCCCTTCAGTAGGACGGAGGTACTGTTCCTCACGTGAACGGAGTTGTCCCATTGACAACTTAATTTGTATATCTTTATTGCATGTGAAGTTAAAAAGGGCAGAAAATAGTACACATTAATTTTCCAGTTTAAATCTTTCCAGCTGAGATCATACACTGTTGTAGTATGTTGTATGTCTTATTTTCAATTACTATTGCCTTTTTTCCGTAATTAGCAATATTATTTTTATGTGATCAGAAGGTCACAATTTAATATGTGGAATACAGGATCTTACAAAAATATAAGATAAGATTTGTGGTTCAGTCCTTCTCTCCAAACCTTGCACATCATGAAACTTGGGAGTTGTTTGGTAGTTTAAAAAAATAAGTAATTCATGTATTAATTTTCGTATAACTTATATGACGTTCAGTAGGTATGAAGATAGAAAATAAGTTATTCATACATGACAATTTAGAAAACCACATAATTAATACATGTATAAATTATAAAGAAATCTATGTATTAAACCATGCAGGATATAAGATAGAATATCTAATATATACATAACTATTAATTTCTGTATAACTAATATTTATATAAAATAATATCTAGATTCATTCATAAGTAAATTTTTATATGCATAACTCTAACCAATTAAATGGTATTTTTCTTTACTAATGCCACTTTTACATGGAGTTATCCACTTATGAATTACTTGACTATAGGTGGAAAAAATCAAGTGGAGGCTGCTAGGCTATGACAATAATCCTACAAGACAGAGAAAATGGTCATTCACAAATCTCCTCTAATCCCCTCTGCACCAATTATCATTCATCTCTCACGTGGGATTATTGGCCCTACAAACTACTATGTTTCTCTTTTTGTACACTATATAATATAATAACACATGATCTTCTATCATATAATATAAAATATAATATAATTCTTGTGCATTTGATCTCTCATATAATATTTTCTTCAACTTGCTTTCGTGAAGATCAGATAGTACTAAACTTATCATGGGGGATTCCCCTGCTTCTTACATATACATGGTAACTAGAAGATTCATATTTATGATCTTTTTTCACAGTCATGGTGTCTGGATCAGTTTGCTTGCATCTCAACTAATTTACGTGGTACTTGTTAATTCCTAGAGTAACTCTGTCCATCAAAATTTGGACAAATGAAAAAAAATCACCTAATATTTCTAATTTTTGATCACTTATTAATAATCTCCAACTTCTCATCATGATACTTCAATGAATTTGCAAGTGTCATTTTTTCCCTTCTTCTTGTATCTATATTAGAAGCGTCAGTTGTCTTCGAGCAATGATAAAATTGTCTTTGTATGATATATAAATTGCGGATTTAAGCTGTTGAATCAACTACTGATTGTTGCATCAGCTTAGGTTGGCTGCAACCCTTCCCCAAACCCTATACTAGCACGAGATACTTCTCGCACTAGGCTGCTCTTTTTTCTTGGTTTTGTATTTGGAAGGGCGTCTTGGAGCACGATAAAGTTGTCTCCTTGTGAGTTATAACCTATAGGTCATGTGTCATGGATTTGAGTCGTGGAATCTCAGCCACTGATAGTTATGTCAAGGTAGACTTACTACATCCCAAAGGGGTGCGACCATTTTTGTATCCTGCATGAACGTGAAACGCTTGATGTATTAGACAACCTTTTTTTCTTGATTTTTGTATTTGAAATTTGTGAACTTCTCTTTTTGGAATATTTTCCTCTTTTTTTTGTTTTTATTATGTACTAACCTAATTGTCCTGTATGTTAGGTGCAACATTTGATAGAGAAATGCCTAATTTTTCATATGACTAAAGAGGAATGCATAGAGGCCCTTTCCAAGCATGCAAATATCAAACCTGTCATAACTATTACTGGTTAGTGTTGTAATTTTTTATAGTATTTAACTTATACACAACAACAGTATAATTTATTTTTTTACAGTATTAGTGTATTTTAACTTCTTGTAACAAACAACCTATCTTAGTTTTGAATTTACTAGTCCCACTTATTTGGGACGGTATAGGATTTCTCGGTAACCTAATAGTATACCAAAAAAAAGGTGGACAATCTAGTGCATTAAGGCGGACAATGAAAAGACAGAAAGGAGCGAATGATGCCAACCAACTCGACAAAGACATTCAGATATGAAAAAGACCTCCACTTAGTTTCACCCAAGCTTCATCCTGGTCATGGATAGATCACCCAGGTTCGGGTCTTTCACTGTGAGCGGAGTTCCGGCAGGGGCGGAGCCACCTTACATTCAGGGGAACCCATCGGCGAAAAGTTATATTAGTTATACATGGTTATTTTTTTTGTGTGTGTATATAGTACATGTCGAACCCCCTTCGGCTAGTTCATTATATTAGTCTACTTTTTCAGATTTTAAACCCCCTTACTAAAAATTCTGCCCACACCACTGGGTCCAGGGAAAGGTTAGACCACACAAAGCTATTGTATATAATCTTACCTTGCATTTTTACTAGAGACTGTTTTCATAGTTCGAACTCGTGAACTCCTGCTAAACTGATTGTATATAAAATTATGTTTTCATCTATGACAAGTTTTGGTAATTTAAGCTTCAGATACTTATCCCCTTCAAATTAACATATGAATATTAACTTATTCACTGCTCGTAATGATGTTGCTAATATGCAGTGATGATGTTTAGAAATTTTGTTAAGAGTGTTCAAAAATTTAAATATGCACAATAATTTTTTGACGAAGAATATTCAACCGACAATCTTTCGATCTATATAGTTACACCACTGCTAATATGTCATTTCATGTATATCTAACAGATCATTGTGATACTTATTTGTATTTTGCAGTGTGGAATGAGTTAGAGAAAGAGAACAGAGAGTTCTTCGAGGCATACGCTAAATCGCATAACAAAAATCGCACCACGGAGGCAGAGGCAAGTACGATGATTCAGAAATTGATATTGGATCGTGATCATACTAAAAATTCAGACAAGGAATCGTGTTGTTGATTATAATGTTAAAAAGAAGTTATGTTCAAACAAGAAAATATGTCATGGTTCGAGGAGTCTATGTGTCGCGTATATAGACCTTTAAGGGCATGATGGCCTAAGGCCCTAAGCATCAAAGGTGAAGTCTGGATCGACCTAAAAGATGTCAACAGTTTGTGTAGCAATAAATCCTATTGTATTCATTATATTCGTCATGTGGTGCCAAACTCAAAAGGCAACCTCTCAAAAATGTCATTAGGTGAGTGTCAGATCATCCAAAAGTATTACAGCTTTGGAGAATTCGGCATGGATGTGACAACATTTTAGAGAGTCATAGCCAGACAATAGTACCATGTGGTACCTCATTGAAATGTTCACTATGCTATATGCTAATTCAATCAGCTCTCCCCGAGCTGTCTTCTTGTGTTGTTGTAACAAAGAGTTCATGTGATGTGATTTTCTTGTAATTTAGCTTATGCAGTGTTAACATAGTGGGGGCTACTTTGTTCATTTTCACATCTCAATCATGCCCCTCTTCATTCGGAATCAGCCTCTTTACCTACTCTATCATCTCCACACCTTACTTGTAAATTTTCACTCTCTATATTATTGTTAATTATGCACTTTTTGGAATATGAACTTTATAATGGATGTAATTCTCTAGTGTGAAAATTCATCATAAATTATTTTCTCCTTTATCTTATCACCTCTTTTTAACTAAACTAAAATGAAGAGTGCATAAGCTTTACTATAATATTGTTTACTGAAAATAAAATAAAAGAGATAACGGTCAAAAATACCGCAATTGTCGCACCCTAACTATCAGTTGTTTCATTTTCCTACCTCTGAACTATCACCTATCTAAGTAGCTGGAGTGTGAAATTCACGAAAAAGTAAACATTTCTAGTGTTTTTGACCATTATTTCTAAAATAAAATAACGGAATGCCAATATAACATCCCTTAGCTGACTTAAGGATATCTATCTAGCAATTCTGCATAGCAAAGACTAGCAATTCTGTATAGCAAAGACTGAAACAAAAGATCAACAACCAACACATTACATTAGCTAATAAAAGTTTCAGAACATGACTCATTTATTAGACACAAGCAGTACAAGGATTGATCGATCTCCACAGATCACGATGAACGTTTTTTTTAGATCTTACTCTAGATCACATTCATAATGCTGCACCCATCGAACTGTTAGCTACCGAAGACAAAATGCGACTATAGTTTTGAGTTGGTTCATGGATTGACCTTTGGAGCCCACCCCGCGATGACATACTTTTCTTCAGCCTTGGTTTTCTGGAACGATTCTCGCTCAAAGAGCAGCTGTAGAAGGAGAACATAAGGTGTCACCTTTTGTGCCACTTTTGCTTTTGTTTCAAAGAATTGGAAGACATGACATCTTTAGCACAAACAAAGGTATGGACATAGAGAACCGAAAGAATATGCAATCGTAATTTCAGAAGCTAAACATGAAAAACTTGGTTGCTTCATAATAGAACTACACTACTAAGCCAGACACTTCAAAAATGCGTTCGGGTGTGTGTTTGGAGAATTTGACACGGCTGCAGCAACATATTCGGAGAGTCGAAGCAACAAATCAACATAGGAAGAAGCAGCAAACCGACAAATGTCAAGTTTCGTACCATATCCAAAAATTTTACACTTCGGCTCATTTAATGCGAGAAGGTTTAATGAGGCAAGGACATTGGAAAGTCAAGTTGATTTATACATTATACTAGTCAAGGGAAATACAAAGAAATTTCAGGTACCAGCCAAGGAGTTAAATTCATTATAAGTCTCTACTTCAGTCATTCATCAGGAAAAAGGGTCTCTACTTCCGTCATAACAATAACAATACGTCTAACAATCTCCATATTGTCTCTATTCACCACAAAGAATGTTCTCAACACCCACAGACAAGCAGATACCAACCATGAAACATGGGGACTCACAGAGAAACAGAGTGCATACCTTCATGTAATTACGCACGTGACTCAAGCTTTCAGGCACACTCCACTTCTTGAAGTGTCCAAGAGCCACCTCGAGATGGTACAGTTTTGGAGCCAAGCTCATATCAACTGAACAAATATTCTGCCCATTGACATATGGTCCCTGATGAAATTCACAACCAATAGAAGTTAACATCATGGTAAAAAATGAGAGGCGCATATTTTAAGTTAAACATATCAGACAGTTCAATGTAAAGCAGCATACATGAGCCTTGAGATGCTCTTCCAAAGCCTTCAATTCATCAAGCAGAGCCTGCTCAGTACCGTCACTAGAATCCTTGCTCTTCAGAAATGAGACAAAGGTAGGAAATATTTTTGAGCCCCTGCAGTTCTAAGCAAGTTACAAATGATATTCCAACCATTGACACCAATGAAATAAAAATCAAACCGCAACAGACACTAACTTATTACCATGATAAATTATACAAATACAGTATAGAGACAATCATGTAAAGGAAACACTCGATAGATAAACAAATTGATTACTCCTCTGTTCCAATTGAGTGTCCATTTTGACTTGGCATATGAAGAGATGAGAATCTAAAGGTGAAACATATGAAGCACAATGGTAACCTTTTTGCTTCTCCAAACAAGTAAGAGAAATGTGGTATTCAGTAACGCAAAATTAAAATGAATGAGGTGGAGTTTGGTTCAAAAGTTTGAAAAAGAGTCTCTTGAGAACTTCATTTAGATTGCTGTAAGAACTGTTCTTCAAAATTTTAAATCATATGCCACCTAAGACATTTGAGATAGACAACGAAGAAAAATATGTAAATTCAATTTGGAACACAGGAAGGGTTTTTGCTTGATCTAAAGAAACTCAAGCTACAAAAGTGAAGAGAACTAACACAAAGCTTCATTAAAATGTAGGTTGCAAAAACCTAAGACGAATTCACAAATCACTTCCCTCCAAGGAATAAAGAACAAAAGGTTGGGGAAGTAAAACCAAGAAACCTTTCTGCAGAATTTTGAAGAAAAAAATGTCATGTTAAAGTAATTGGAAACAGCAACTCTGTAAAACGCTTCCACTGTTGATTTCAATACGGAGTTCGAGAAAAGAAAACGTCAGTAATTTTCATCTTTTTTTTTTATTTTAATAACTTGTGCTGCATATAACATGAAGTTCCAACTTATAAGTATATTCATGACCCAAAACACAAAAATCTAAAGCAAATTATGTGATGCAGCCAATAAAACAAGCAGAGAAAAGCATCCAAGGGTGTGGCCGAGTGGTCAATGAAGTGTATTGAGAACTATGAGGTTTCAGGTTCAAATCCTAACGGAGATAAAAACGCTAGATGATTTCTTCCCATCTGTAGCCTTAGCCTTGGTGGACAGAGTTACCTGGTCCTTGTCGTGTTGTTGGTGGGATGTGGCAGGTATCCATTGGACTTAGTTGAGGTCTAGAGAAATGTGCACAATGTAGAAACTTATTTAAAGACATGGAGAAAGTAGGAAGGAAACATACACAGAGGCAAACTCAGGGGGAGCAATGAGAGATGGATTTGGGTATTTCTCTTCAATAAGCCCAACAATGACATCAGAATCAGGGATCCATTTGTCACCAAAATTGATCACGGGAACTTTCCCTTCTGGGTTCACCTCCAAGAACCTAAAATAATAACCCGAAAACAAAATTTTCAGTCTTCAGAATGAAAAAATGTAACCTTTGAAACAAAAAAAAAACACAAGTTTGCTTTCAATTTTACCATTTGGGTTTGTCACTAACATTGATCAAGTGCATCTTGTAGGTCACTTTCTTTTCCTCCAAGGTCAGAAGTGCCCTTTGGCTAAATGGACCTTAATATCACAAAACCATCAAAAATTCAGAAAAATTGAAACCAAACACATGAAAAATTGCAAAACACACACACAAACTAAGCTAGCGTTTGGCTGATTTTAAGAGTAGATTTGCAAAGAAATTTGATCAGATTTTGGATTTTTGGAACTTCCACTTCCAAAACTTCAAACTTTTTCCAAATAAAGTGCATGTCTAAACATAACTTCAAATTCCAAATATCATAACTTCAATAAATTCAAATTTTCAAGTTTCAACTTCAAAATCTACGACCATTTGGCCAAACGAGAGCTAAAACAATGGTATATATCTTAGAGATCACGAGATTACAGTCTCACAAGTACACTTTTGACTAAATGGACCTTAATAATATCACAAAACCATCACAATTTCAGAAAATTTGAAATGAAAACCATGAAAATCTGCCCCAAAACACACATACACAAACACAAACTAAAACAAGGGTATAAATCTTAGAGAGCAAGATATAACAGTCAGTCTTTAGCAGTACCCTTTGGCTACATGTACCTCAGAATCAAGAAACCATCTCAAATTCAGAAAAATTGAAACCAACCCCTGAAAATTCGCCCAAACAACAACACACACAAAAAAAACAAAGGTATAAATCTTACAAAGCAGGAAATTTACAGTCTTTAGAAGTACCCTTTGGCTAAATAAACCTCAAAATCAAGAAACCATCACAAATTCAGAAAAATTCAAACCAACACATGGATTGCCCAAAAAACAACACACACACACACAAAAAAAAAGTATAAATCTTAGAAAGCAGGAAATTTACAATCTTTAGAAGTACCCTTTGGCTAAATAAACCTCAAAATCAAGAAACCATCACAAGTTCAGAAAAATTCAAACGAAGCATGAAAATTTGCCCCAGCAACAACACACAAAAAAACAAAGGTATAAATCTTACAGAGAGAGAAATTTACAGTCTTTATACATACCCTTTAGCTAAATATACTTCAAAATCAAGAAACCATCACAAATTCAGGAAAACTGAAACCAACCCATGAAAATTTGCCCAAAAAACAACGAACACACAAAAGGGTATGCATATATCTCAAAAGGGAAGTACCCTTTGGCTAAATGGACCTCAGAATCAAGAATCCATCACAAAACTCAGAAAAAGTGAAACCAACCCATGAAAATTACCCTTAAGCTAAATGTACCTCAAAATCAAGAAACCATCACAAATTCATAAAAATTCAAACCAACCCATGAAAAATTGCCCAAAAACCAACACCACCACACACAAGTTTGGGTATGCAAATATCTCAAAAGGGCTAGAAATTACAGTCTCCAAGGACATTAGGGGCTCCCACAGCAGCCTTCACACAAATTTCAACAGCCATTTTTTATGAACAGCAACTTCACTGTACAATTCTGAAGAAAATAACTCACAAATCGAGTGTCAATTGTGTGTACAAAGTGTACAATATAACCTTTATTTAAAGCATTTTCAACATGTCTAATTCTTAAGTTGGGGCTACGTTGCAAAATTGTGTTCACAGACGTGGACGAAAATATTATTTTTTTCAAGTTGAATCCAAAAACTTATGAAAATTTGAAATTTAATTTGAAGTTAAATTTTAAAAAAATTAAGAATTTGAAAAATTATAAAAGGGAAACACGAGGTTTATCCATAGATTTTTTTTATCTTTTTTAATTATATGTATCAACTTTAAGTAGGAAACACATGAGGTTTTACGGTTTATTAAAATGAATGTGTAAAATTAAATGAAATGATATAGTTTATATAATTAACTTAACCAAAAAGATAAATGAATGAGAATATACAATTTTTATTTTATCAAAATTTTAATTAAAAGTGTCTATTATGAATTAAGATGTTCAATTGAAACACGACTTAATTTGAATGTTTAAATTAAATACTTTATCAAATTAAAGAAGTTGATTGTGTATTGAGTCATTGTTGTATTATCACAAAAATCATGGATCACTATCGACGATTATCATTATCAATCATCACTATATTGTATTTCCTTCGTCTTATATTAGCTGATCATTTTTTTTACATGCATATTAAAAAATCATAAATAAAAGGATAATTTTACTAATTCACTACTTAAAAACTTCTTTGGAACTTTACAAACAAGTGTTAACACTTTCAAAAAGAATTAATCGCAAGTATAATATGAGAAAAAGATTAATCAATGCTTTCTTAATTTAGTAAAATGATCGACTAATATGGACAACTATTTTTAGTATAGTGATCAATTAACATGAGACAGATAGAGTATTACCAATTACAATTATTCGTCATTTATTGCCATTGATTATTACTATCATCGACTATAGTTATAATTATTACCAATAATTATCGCTGTTAATCACCATTATCAATCATCATCACTATTAACCATTTTATATCTACAACCACCACCATTATTCAATACCACCATCAATCATCACTCTAGTCAACTTCTACCACTTCTACCACTTCTACCACCACCATTGTTGGCCACACCATCACTGACTACCATTTTTTAAAAATGTTTTATTTATGCAATCAAGAAATATTAGTATTTATATTTATTTATTTATTTTATGAAAATAATTTTACACATTTAAAATTTTGAGAAAAAAAGTTAATTTAACTATTTAGTATTTAGATTTTAATGTTATATTTTAATAAATATATTTATATTAAATTCAAACATCTTAATTTCTTATAATATTCAAATATATTTAATTTCATATGTTTACATATTTTTTAAAAAATAAAAAATCTAAATATAATTATATAACAAAATTCCTTTATCTAAATTTACATCAACTAATAATTAATTTGATTTCATACTTCAAAACAATCTAAATAAATTGATAGATAGGGAGTAATTGTTTTTGTTTTGTCTAGTCATTTTCTAGGCGTATAATGATTTAAGAATGAAAATGAAATCTATTAACAATTTTTTTGTGGCTAAGATCTATTTCAATATAAATTAAATTGATCTTGGACATTGAAATAACATAATATCATGAAATTGATTTTATTGGTATAACTTTAAAGGTATAATTTTGATGTGACTTAAAGTGCCACCATCATGAGAATCACACTTTAAGAATACTATCCAAAAAGAACCTTTTATATGCCTAAAATAATTTTTTTAAAAAGGACAAAATTCCCATTATTTTGTTGATGCTAGAGAAAAAGAAAAAGGTTTGAAAATGATTATTCCGTTTTTCTTTTCTTTTTTCTTTCTGGATCTTTATACAAATAATTGACTAAATTCATTATTTTTCTTAATCAATTTACAAAGATTATATATGTATATACATGTTATAAAATAAATTAACTTAACAAATTAATAAAAAAAAATGACAATAAGAGAAAGAGAGAGTTGAGAAATTTCTGCGTGTGTTCTTCATTGTTGAAAATATGGCTATATTTATAACCAATTGACAAAGACAAAAGGTGGGCAACTTGACCATTTAAGTGGTCCATTTAATTAATGGAACATCCACTAATAATACTTATATTATATACTTGTTAATTAGTTATACATTCAAGCGATTAGATGGATATGAAAGATAAGAATTATGATAAAATGTTAGTAAGTAATCGAGCGTTATCTAATTTCTTTATCAATATTATTATAATTATTACTCTTCTTCTATCTTATTCTTCAATTTTATTATTATTCATTATTTTTTTTGCTTTGATTATTGTAATCTTTATTGTCATTATTGCCCGCTTCTTCTTTTATTTTTAGCATATCTTCTTCACTATTAAATTTCCTTTATATGGTTGCTTTCAATATGCTTACTTAAGAATCAAATACCAAATTCTGAAAGTTGTATAGCACTAAATTCCCATAGAATAGACCCTTTAATATGCCCAATTTTTCTACTATAATATGACGAGAGACTAATCCTTCAAAAACAAAAGGATCAAAACCTTTCATTCCACGTCTAAATTAAAAGGATATATTTTTCTTTTTTCTTTTTTCTTTTTTCAAAAATCAAACCAAAAATTTTTGGGAAATCAAATACATTCCAAGATAAATTTACATAGAAATTAACACTATTGTTCTTCAATTTCAAAATGAACCCCAAAATACGTATAGATTATTCATTATCTTATAAAAGAATATTTTTTTTAAAACTATAATAATATTTTTTTTTTCTTTCTTCAAAATGAGAAATTTTCAGTTGATAAAAAGGTGACAATCGTTGTTAACATGGTTATAGTTTATATTACTTCTTGACTTTCGTTGAAATATATTAAGAATTTTTCTAATATCAAGCATATTGCAATCTAGCTTTATTGGCGATTGTTCATTTTTATTTGTTCAATTTGAGCTTTACACGACTTTTAATATATAATAATTGATAAAACTAGGAGCGGTAAAATTAAATCCAACTCGTCCAACCTAATTTGTTTAAGTATTGAGCTGATATGTAATCTGAATTGACTAATGAGAAATCTTGTTAAAATATATATATATTTTTTCAATTTGATATGTTATATATTGCCATAATAAAGAAAAAATAATTTTATTAGGTACTAAAATAGTTTAAAAGAAAAAATAAAAACAATTAAGCTTAATAAAAATTGGATTGGATTGGCTCTTGACCCGTTTTATAACTCATTAGCTAACCCATTTTGACTCAACCCGTTTTGACCCAAACTAATTTGGGTTGGGTTGAGTTGGGTTTTGACTCAATTATTGTCTTAACCCATTATGACCCGTCCAAACTCAACTCGCCTAATTGCCACCCCTAGTTGACATGAGTATTTTAACCGCAAAATTAATATTAACTTATGCTTTATCTTAGATTTTGAGATATGATTTAGAAATAAGTAATTAATACTGAAGATAAAATATGAAAATGATATTTTATTAATATAATAAATAAGTAAAAATGAATGAAAAATATTTTGAATATATATTTGAGAGAAGAGTTGAAAACACCTTTGATCTTGACGCGAATTATTAATTTCGTTCTTAAATTATTGATAGCCTTAAAAATAGATTTCTACTTGATTAACTAAATTTAAATACACCTCTCTCATGTCTTATACATAAACACATTATTCACGCATGTCCACATGAAATTTTCTACTAATATGACATATACAAAAGTATATATATACATATAATAATTAAAAAAAGAGAGAAATGGTGAAAATACTTCTTAACTTGACGCGTATTATTAATTTCGATATCGAACTATTGATATTTTTAAAAATAATATTTACTTAATTAATTGAATTTAAATATACCTTAGATCTAGCACTAGATTTCGGAGTATATATCTTTAAAAAAAAACAAAAAGATATTGTATGATTGGACATTTGACCGACCAAAATTTTGGTGCCACCGAGTGGCGGCGGCATGTTGACATTCAATTTTTTCATCAATGAAAACCCTAAACCAAAAACATATTATTATAATAATAGCTTTTAATAATAATATAGCAGTTTCTTATTTAGTATTTAATTAAAATTAATTAATCATTTCCAGCTAATTCTTCTTCATCACTCATTTTTTTCACACACAAATCCCCACAAGTTTATATTTTTTTACATATTTGTTTATTGGGATTTGATCCTTTTAATTTTTCCAGTTTTTTGGAGGTGGGGTTGTTGTTTTCTTGCTTAAATTTTCAATTTTTAATCAATTTTGGTTATCATTACTTTATAAAAAGTATCATGGAATAAAAAATATTTGATGGCTGCTGTTATAATATTGATATTATCAATTTTGTTGAGTATATCATCATCAATTACAAGGAGGAGAAGACCATCTTCAATAAAGGTAGAATCTTTAGTTTATGGGTTTTTGATATTCTTGATTTTTTTCCTGATTCTTGATTTCTTTTTGGGGTTTTTTTTCACTATGTTGTGTTGTGGGTCTGTAAGTAGGAGTAAGTTATTGTGTGAAATGAATTAGTTTGTATTTTTGTTAGTTTTAGTAATTGTGAGGATTGATGATGATATTATATGAGCTTAAATGAAAAAAAATCTGTATTCATATAGCTGATCCGAACTTGTTGGGGGTTGTTGTATAGTAATTGTGAGAATTATAGCTATGTGAGCTTTGCAAAACATAGTTCATTTTTGAGTTCAAATAAAGGAAGATAGTTGTGGTAGGACAATATGTGTACACAAGATTGATGCATAATTTTGATTTTCTTCTGAATTGGGTGTAGGGGAAGGGGAAATGGGAGAGGGGGTTACAAGATGGGGAATTGAACTCTCATCGACAAGGTGAACGTTCAGATAATCAACCAACGGAATTACTAAGATTTCCTCAATTGAGGCACAGTTGAATCTTCTGAATATACATAAAATTCGTATAACCGATTTCAACTAGTTTGGAATTGTGTCCTATTTGTTTGAGAGTGATGATAGGGAATGATTCTGTTGGGTTTTGAGTTGACTTTTGTGTTGTGTCTAATGATAGTAATTTGATGTCTTTTATGATGGCTCTGGGTTGGACTTTCTCAGTGTTGGGATTTACCCCTCCATTTCAATTTGATTGTCTATGGTACATTTAAGAAAATAAATAAAAATTTTGAATCTTGTGGTGTTAAACTAAAGATACGTAGAATGTACCAAAATGCTTTTTAATCTTGTGGTCTTAAACATGCTATGTGGAAAGTTAGAATTAAAGAGTTGACAAAAAAGGAAAAATGCATTATTTTTTAAATGGACTAAAAAGGAAAGTAAGACAAATAAATTGAAATGAAGGGGGTATACTTTATTGATAATGATGATTTTTAATAACTATGGTCTGCTGCTTTTGAGCTCTGGGAGAACATATTTGACTATGTGCCTCTACTTTATCTACACCTGTGAATTGTGATGTTTGAAGGTATACTATGTTCATTTCTTTGGCTAAAGCAGCAGAGAACATGTATTTTACACATCAGTAAATCTTTTCTCATTTTCTGTAAATCAAGATCCACATCTAAAGCTCTCTCATCTGTGTGATTTAGATGAAATAAGCCCCCCTTCTTTTCTTGGCAGCTATCTTACTGATCTGAATTTGGCTGGCTGTATTGTCTTTTATTCGAAAAGTGCTCCCCCTCCCCCCCCCCCCCCAACTCAAAACTAATGGTTCTGTTTAACATGGTGTGAATGATAGTTTTGCACTTTCCTAGTTTTAGTTTTAAATGCTGTCAATGGATATTGCCTCCTTGGGTGATTAAATGTAAGTTATGCTAAATTCACTAGAAACACCACTCTGAAAGGCATATGGTTAGCTATTGTCTCTGAATTTTTTCTTGTATTGTTTGTTTTGTGCAGAGGGATGTAGCCATTTGTGTGCAAGAACTAAGAACTACCATTAATGTGTCTTTGCTTATATTAAAATGCTTTTGTGATAGAAAGCATTATTTTATTGCATCAGTGAAAAGTAATAAGTTCCAAACAACATTCAATGTGATTTGGGATGTTTGTTTTGGAATTACAATTATTTATTTCCTCCATTTCTGCAAACATATTCTATTTCTGGGATGGTGGCATGCCTTTCAAGTCAGTTATATGTATTTGTTCAAATCTGCTAGAATGAAGTGTTAGTATGTCACAATGTCTTTAGAGTTGGTGTGTACAATTTTAGTAATTAGTTAATCCTTTAGAACATCGTTAGCATTCGTGTTAGATTTTAGCATCAAATTGATACTTCTTTGGTTAAATACAGAATATGGATTCTACCTCATACCTTGTTTGTTATATTCTATTATCACCAAGTCATTTGTATATCTCTTCCCTTCTGTTATTTTCTTGAAAAATCATGATTTGCATCTATTTTGCTCTTGTAGACATAATTGTTAATCTGGAAAACTAACAAAATTCTCGTCATGTCTGAACAGTGCCTGGTTTATTCAACCAGACGAGTTAAAGAGTTCTTGAAATAGATGGAAGGGAAGCAGCACACACCAAGTGTTATAGCAAGGCTGATGAGCCTTGACGAGCTTCCACCTAGGCAGCACCTCCCTGTTAAGAGAAGGAGAGTACTCTCTGAGAACTATCTCCAGAAAACGGCTTCTATAGGTTTGCGAGAGAAGAGTTCATTCTCTGTTGGCTTCTCCCGTGGAATAAATACTCAGAAGTGTCGAGTAGTTAAAGATGTATCTGCAGCCAAGTTGAAGATGCAGAAATATACTAATTCGAGTTTTACTTCAATAAAGGAGAAGCATTCTTATTTTAAGGACTCCAAAGGTACCTCAGAAAGTTTACTTTCAACCAAGCATTTGCGTGATCTACAGGCTTCTAAACCCTATTGCCAGCCGGTTCACTCAGTTGTTGCTAAGCCAATTGGCAAGATGTCTACTAGGACTATTGCTGAAGAAAAGAATTCGAGATCTCTTCAGACACTTGAGATTGGTACACCTAAAGATGACGTTGGAGAATGTTCTATTCATCACTTGAAGAAAATAAGCTTTCGGCTTGATCCAAATGCAAACATGCCTCATCCATCTACAAGAATTATTGTGGTCAAACCTAGTTCTGGAAAGTATCGTAAAACTAAACATCAGCCAGTTTCTCTTAGGCATGGTTTGGAGTCTGATCCCGTTGATTTCAAGTACAAGAAATTCACAGAACATGAAAATGGGGCAGTACATAATGAGAAACCAGGAAGAGCAGAAAGCATCAGTGACACTTTTCTGAAGGCCGAGGTTCTAAAGCTGCCTTCTTCAAAATTGTTTTGTACACAAAGAAAAGATAATACTCTAAATTTCTTTTCAAAGAGGTCATCTTTTTCCAAAGACATCAAGAAGCAAAACATTGAAAGATGGAGGCTGACGAATGATCTTCAAGAAGTTGAAACAACTTGTAGAAGCCAGAATCTTGGAGAAATGCTTGCTACGGATAACTTAGAAACTAGGCCTCAATTTTTGGACTCCAAGCGTGACTCGCATAGTTTTAGCAGTTCATTCAGTGTGAACACTCAGATCTCAGGCTCTTGCAGCAAGAATTCGCCAATTCCAAATCATTCTGCTGGTTCTAGGGTAGCCTCTGGAAGTCCTGAAGGTACAATCGGCCATAAAGCTTCTCTATATGGCTGGCATCTGAGGCAGAAAGTAGCTGTTACTGAGAAACATTCCAAGTCTATGAACCAAAAACAGAAAGATAATGTGGAATATAGAGACTTGAACTTGAAGGAAACCAATCAGCATAGTCCAAATTCAGTTCTGGAGCCACCTTTCCAGGAAGAGAAACCCTGTACCTCTGCATTCCACGGCTTATGTAGTAAGTAAACATAAACCTTAGTTAACTATTTTCTCAACAGCTTTCATCCAATCTCATTTTTGTTCTTCTGAATTTGTAAGGTGCAGCACGGCAACTTCAGTTTCTTGAGACCAACTCTGAGGAAACATATTCAGAAGGATCTGAAATGGATGTCTCAAGTGATGGAGACTCTGAGATAGGGTCTCCGGATCTCCTTCAAGATAGTGAAAACATATTGAAAGATTTCAAAACTGCAGATGGCAGGGACTTTTCCTACCTGATTGATGTTTTAGATGAGGCCAGTTTGCATGGCATGAACCTAGGAATGTGTTTTGAGACTTGGAATTCTTTGGAATGTCCTGTGAATCCCTCAGTGTTTGACTTGTTAGAGAAGAAATACGGGAAACAAACATCTTGGCTGAAATCAGAAAGGAAACTTCTGTTTGACCACATAAATTCAGGGCTAAGTGAGATTTTGCATTCATTTCTGGAGATCTACATAATGGAAAAATCTTTAAAGAGAAGGTGCTGTTCTACAATGAGGAGAACTGATATTGAAGAAGAGTTGTGGAGGATGCTGATTAGTCATGAAAATGAAATATGCAAGGACTTGTCTGGGAAGGCAATTGGAAATGAAATCAAATGGTTGCAGGTCGAGGAGGAAATTGGTAGCATATGCAGAGAAATAGAAAAATATTTGTTGGATGAGCTAGCTGCAGAATTAGCTTTGCATTGAGAGTGTATAAAATGGGATTTTTGGCCGCTAAGTTTTCTTACTATTTCCCTCCTCAAGTTACTGGGAATAGATATAGTTTTTTTCCAACAGCAGTTTCGATCTGAAAGTATAGAATGTTGTGTAAAGAATCTGAAAGATGTTGCACTATTTTTTCTTATATTCATTCAAACACGGTGTGCAATTCTTGAAGGATTATTTTTTCTGTAGAATATCCCCATGCTTATGCATGAAGATACATGTAGAAAGATTTGGTGTAAACAACTAAATATCAATACTATTGATATATTTTGAAGGCAGAGAGCCAGAAGTTGAAAAAGAGTTGTCATTGAGCAGGTGTATGTTCTATTAATTCTTGCTTTCAATTTACTATTTAAGGGCTATCTTTCTTTAAATAATGCTACAAGCTACTTTGCCCTTGTGCCTGTTTTTCTTTCTGCTGCTGTATTGGTGGAAAAAGTTTCCAGGTATAAGATTTTGGTTGTTCTTTCATTTAATTAGATATCTTTTCATATACACAATTAGTGTTTCATGCTATGTGATGGAATGAAACTCCCAAGTTGGATACACCTTTTTGTACCGAGTAAAAGAGCTCTGATATATCAATCAATAATATGACCAATACATTTACTAATTCAATTACATGCTTCAAAGTAGGAAATATAGAGATTCAGAAATACAGAAAACATGTTGAATTAATATCTAGAGGGCATGCTGTTTAAGGGGTAATGTAGACGGTAAAGTGGGTAATTGTCTCCAGTCCATCAGTTGTATGTTGGTCCACATGAGGAAGAGTTTCAATGGTGGCAAATCCTTTAGCATTCTCATACTTTCCAGTCCCTCCAATGATGGCAATGTGAGAAATTGGTGTGGCTGTCCTGTGAATTCCGAAGAAACTAATAGTATCATCAACTTCGTGATGTTCTCCATGGAAAAGTGCTGTCAAGGCTAAAGTGTGGCTGGTGCCATCTGAAGAGCTTGTCAGGTAAAATCCTTGTGCCTTCCCGAGAACAGCTGATCCCAGTTCGTGCCCCTCTGTTATTTCATTGTCAACGACAGTAATAGAGCCAAACATGAGCTGCTGAAGCGATAAGCCAGAAGGAAGCTGCCCGGCTGTTACAAAAGGTTGGTTGTTATCACCATTAACTATATTGTTGTTTCCGCTGTTTTGCAGGATAGTGTTAGCTTGTTGCTGACCGTTAAGGCCTGCAAGGAATGGATAATTGTTGTTGTTGACGATGTTGTTAATGTTGTTCAAAGGAACTCCTCCATTAATTGGGAAGATTTGATTGTTGAGCTTGGAGAAAGGCAGATTGTTGGCATCGGAAGTGGCTACAATTCCAGTGACCACTCTTCCTGAAGGACGTGAACCACCAAGGATGTCATGCATGAAAAAGGAGAATGTGGGGTGCTCAAGGATGGGACTTTCTACTTTAGTGCCTGAGGTAGCAGCGGCTGTGCCCCCACCTGGGGCTGCAGTGGCCACTCCTGGTGTTTTGGTGACAGGGGTAGTTACTGGTGCTGCATCAGCGACCGGGGCTGCTCCAGTATCTGTTAAGTCAGCAGGAGGAGCAACTGAAGCAGCAGGGGCGACGACAGGGGCTGAATCTGGTTCAGGTTCAGCTGGTAAATCTGCTGGAGGAGCCACTGTGTCTGCAGGGATGGAAGGATCAGCTACTGGTGTGACATCAGAATCAGAAGCGGTGACAGTAGCAGGGATGGAAGGATCAGCTACTGGTGCCACAACAGAATCAGGAGCGGTGACAGTAGCTGGTAATTGGTTACTCGGCAATGTGGCAGCTGGGGCAACAACAGGCTCATCTATTTCTGATGATGCGTCCGCCACTTGGCTCACTTCATCAAGGATTCTTGCTGAACTGGCACAACCAAAGGTGAGGACTAGCAGCAAAATGCAGAACATGGCTCGGATTGTTTTCGTGGTGAGTTGGGAAACTTTTCCCATCTTTTCTTGAAAACGATGATAGGGTGAGATATTAGAAGAAACTATGAAGTTGAGCAGGTGCTTAATTGATGAGGAAATACTGGAGCCTCAATGATTATATATAGTTCTATTACATCCTAATAAAAAGTGGAGCTGATAAGGTGGTTTTGGTAAGGAGTGAAAAGATACCTTTCTAGGTACTATTTTGTTGCAGAACACCAAATCCAATTAGACATTAGGTTTGGTTGAACCAACTCTGAAAACTTTTTTTCTGATTAACTAGACAGTTATATTACATTATCTAAAACTTATCAAAATATATTCTTATCAAATAACAAAATTAATTAGAACATTTTTAAGTGTGTAAACCATATTGATACTCATATACTTGGGACTTTACAGAAGCTTCCGTCTTTTCAACATCTAGAGGCAGAGTTGGCGAGTTGCCATGTCTCGTTCTTGCTGACTTGCTAGCTTAAGCAAAAAAATATAATTGCAAGCACATCTTCAAGAATCCTTAAATAAGTATTATCCATTAGTCCTCCAGCATTATTTGAATATATATTTTTCTCAAATGAAAGTTTCTTTGCAGTTTATTCTATTCTCTCTTTGTTCACTTTATGAATTTAGTCGATCAATTTAACAATTCTATGCCTGCCTCTACACGATTCCCCTTGAATCTGAGCAGAGAAAACAGTTTCATTGTGAGCAGTTTTGCTTATTCATGACTTCAATTAAAGGAAATTAAGCACTATACTTGTTTGATTTGCTTATCAAGTAAAATGTTTAAAAAGGGTAGCCCGGTGCACTAAAGCTCCCGCTATGCGCAGGGTCCGGGGAAGGGCCCGACCACAAGAGTCTATTGTACGCAGCCTTCTGCTCTGACGTCGGAATAATCATTATAATACGATGATAGCACGCTTGCTTGCAAGCGAAGGCATACACGCATCGATAGGGAACAGGCTTGAACCCGTGACCTCCTGGTCACATGGCAGCAACTTTACCAGTTACTCCAAGGCTCCCCTTCTTATCAAGTAAAATGTTTATGGTCAGAAAATTATCTGTGAATTCCATACAATTTTGGAAGTGGAGCCTTGGAGCATCGGTAGATTAAAGTTGTCTCCGTGTGACCATAAGTCACATGTTCGAGCCGTGGAATTGTCATTGATGACCTATAAGTCACATGTTTGAGCTGTGGATTTAGCCATTGATGCTTGCTTCAGGCTAGGCTGCCTCCTTTCCCTGTACCCGTGTGAAAGCGTATGCTTTATTCATCGGGCTGGCCTTTTTTTTTTCCTTATAATTTTCGATTTTTATTCTTTTGAGGATCTGTTCAACTTTCTGATGGTTTATTCTTAAAAAACATCATGGTGACACTAATAGCAGTTTAGGTAATATCTCCCTTTGTATTGACAGAAGCAAAAGTTCCACACGAAGTATGCAAGATAAATGATAGGAAAAATCTTCATCCTTACAATAAATAAAAATCTTGAACAATCAAGAATTACAATAGGGAAAGAAATTGCAAATTACAGCTCAATGATTACTCTAGCAAGTTACTAACTTTAACCAAGATAAACATTGAATGAAAGAATCTTGTATGCTT
Organism: Solanum dulcamara; assembly: GCF_947179165.1. NCBI lineage: Eukaryota > Viridiplantae > Streptophyta > Magnoliopsida > Solanales > Solanaceae > Solanum > Solanum dulcamara. Next base: position 81,353,152 of record NC_077238.1, read on the forward strand.
CTTCACTTTTGTTAGATGTTGCATTGACAATCTTGACAGTAGCATAGCCATTTGCATCATGATACTTTCCGGTACCTCCTATGACTGCTATATGTGATTCAAAAACATCGCCCCTATGCACTCCGAAAAACCTTAGACCATCCTCATACTCATTACCAAGAAAACTAGTAGTCATCGCCATCATATGACTGTTACCATCTGCAGAACTCGCTACATACATTCCTTGAGCTTTCCCCATCAAAGATGAACCGTAAATGGAACCTTCGTATATGTCCTCATTGATTGTTGTCACTGTCCCTAGTTCTAATTCTTGAAGTGTGGCTATAGCTGGGAATGTCATGCTGATTCCTTCCAAATCAAGCGTGTGAGTATGCAATCCGTTCATCCCAACATTTGGATTTGTGTCTGTCAAGGGAATGCCTCCTACGGGAGGGAAATAGCCTAATGGTTTTGAGAAGGGAAGTTGATGATGACTATTTACTCTTGTTGATGCAGGTCTTGATGAAGGGTGTTTTAGACTAAGAACATCTAGCATGTAAAAGGACGTTTCATGGCGTTCATGACGATGATGATGATTGTTCGTCTGGGAAGGATTGTTATACAGAGTTCTAGATGAAAATGATTGATTGATCAATGTCAAGAAGAAGAACAATAACCAAGAAATGACTAGTTTGCAAGGAAACTTTAACATCTTGATTGTTTGTAGAAGAGTTTTTAGGTTTTTTTTCCTCTTTAGGTTCTTTTAGAAGTAAGTTAAAAAAGGGGAAATTTCCGATAAAACTTTTTCTTTTGAAGTGGAGTAGTTAATGTATTAATGTAGTAGTTAACCTTGTTATGTTAGTTGACTTCTAAGGTCCTAAGGACCATTATCTCCTATCAATGGAAGTATGAAGAAAAGAAATATTTTCTCATTTCAGTTTCTTTGTCTGATTTTGATTTGCACGAAGTATTAAAAAACTAAAGAAAATTTCTCAATTTTGTGATTTTAAACTAAAAATATATAGAATATACTAAAATGCCTTTTGATTTTGTGGTTTTATTAGGTTTTAAAGGTTGGAATTCCTCGTAGGTATGAAGAAAGTCCCTGAATCTGACTAACATTCATCTTGGCCCACAAAAAGCGATATCTTCAAGCTCGGACTCTTTATTTGCTCTCAGTCATTATTATTATTAACGAGCAATTTTATTTTCAACAACAATAACAACAACAACATACCAGTGAAATCCTACAAAGTAGGGTATAAGGAAGGTAGAGTGTAAGCAGACTTGGGGTATAAGAAAGGTAGAGTGTAAGCAAACCTTACCATTATCATTACCTCATAAAGGTAGAGAGGTTGTTTTCGAAAGACCCTCGACTCAAGTGTGTCAAACCCAAGTAAAATAAGAAGAAAACGATAGAGAAAGCATAGCGGTCAAAAGAAAAGCAGTGTAAAGTCTACAAGAGAGAAAACAGTAACAACATCAAAATAATGTAATAGTAGAAATGCAATAAACAACAAATGACAAGAACTATAGGAACACGACTAGTCTTATGACAGACACTAAACCTTCACAAGGCAAGACAACACTCTACCACTAGTAGCCTTCTACCTTAATACGCGACCTCCACTTCCTATCTAAAATCATATCCTGATAATATGAAGTCGAGCCATGTCTTGTCTAATCACCTCTTCCCAATATTTTTTCGGCCTATTCTACTCCTCCGCGTACCCCCTACATCCAACCTCTCGTACGTTCTCACTGGGGCGTTATCGTATCTCCTCTCAGTCTCGTTTCCGTCATCTTTTCAACCACCGAGGCCACTCCAACCTTATCTCGAAAAAACATCTTGTCACTCCTAGTATGCTCATACATCCATTTCAACATCCTCATCTCTGAAACATGCATTTTCTGAAAAAGTGAGTTCTTAATTGACCAATAATCCACTCCATACAACAAAGAAGGTCTAACCACCACTCTATAGAGCTTACATGTAAGTTTAAGTGGTGCCTTCTTATCACACAAAACTCCAGAAACAAGTCTCCATTTCATCCATTCTACCCCAATGCGATGTGTGACATTATCATATCCCTACTTAATTATGCGTTAAATTCATCGGTAATAAATTGGTTAATTAAGAAAAAATTATAAACATACTCGTTATTACGTGGCAAGGCAGTACACTTTGCTCTCTCGTGAACAATAAATATTTGTGAGATTAAATTAGTGATTTCATTCAAGTGTGATTGAATTATATACATTATATATTAGTCTGAATTATAGTTCAATATTTAAAGAATAAATAGTAAAATAAAAGTTTGATTTACGAGTTCATAAGAAAATTTAAACAAAAAAAGATATGAAAGTATCATTTAAAATCAAACTAACAAAACTTTGTTCCTTTGAATAATAACTTTTTAGAAATTTAAAATGTCAGTGCAAACACATTTAAAGAAGGAAAAGGAAAATATACGCACTAAAGATGATTGCAAAATAAGTAACAGGATAATTATTATTTTCAAAAATATAAGCATAAAAAATGTTATTGCGGGGCTTCACCCTGCCCGGCTTCCATCACTATTTCCGGTGCAAAACATTATAGGTGTGGGATGGGGGGTAAGGAGTGGAGGGAAGTGGAATTGTCTATCGAAAACAACTTCTACCATTCCTACACTTTGCCGTAGTGGTAGACTTCCAAACTCATAGTCATAAAGTTCAAATTCTTAATTTGCCTCTAGTTATAGTCGTAGTATTCCTTACTTATAACTATAAAGTTCAAATCTTTAATCTGCCAGATTGTGGTAGAGTTCCAAACTCATAGCTAGGGCTGTACAGCACAAACCGATAAACCGCATCAAATCGACAAACCGAACCAAATCGGAAAAAAAACCCGACTAGTGGTTTGGTTTGACTTGGTTTGGTGTTTGAAAAAAAAAAACCCGACCATTATAGGGTTGGTTTGGTTTTAACTAAAAAAAGTCAAACCGAACCCAAACCGACCCGATTATAGATATACTACTTTTAAATTATGTTATACATAAAAATATTTATTAAAATGTAATTTATAAATATTTTTTAAATTTTTTTCATAATTTTTGTTTTCTTTCTTACATTTAGATTTGTACTTGAGTAGCCCATCTAAATAATATACAAAAAAAACTTATATTTTAAAGTTAAAACTTCAAACAGTGTTGTGCCTCCATCTTATATGTTGATATTTTGTACTAAAACTCTTTTTAAGAAGCACTGCTCTGTGCTTTTTATTAGATACTATGAGAAATCCAAAAAAATCTGAAAAAACCCGAAAAACCCGAGAAAAATTGATATCGAAAAACCCGACTTTTATTGGTTTGGTTTGGTTTATAGATTTAATAACCCGACACAAATGGTTTGATTTGGTTTGTAAAAAATTCGAACCAACCCGATCCATGTACACCCCTACCTTCAGCGAGCAGGTCAACAGGACGACAGTGGTATGCCTTTTTCTTGTAGTTGAACTTGTGTGCCCTTTTTCATATCAACAAACAAGAAAATTGCTGGGCTTCTTTTAGATCTGTTGAGGAAGTATCGCTTCTTGATACTAAATTGAGCTAGGATTGGGTGGTGGCACAGTGGTTTGGGCTTGGAACTTCCATGTCCCTTGCCAGCCAAAGCAAGGGGTTTGCCTTCTGGATCGAGCTCGTTGCACCGAGCTTGCCTACTGTGGGTTACCTCTCCTGTATGGTTTGCGAACTATTACATAGGAGTGGGGCTTTTACCCTGTGCGCACCCAAAGGGTAGCGGCTGCGTGTTTCTCGTCATAAAAAAAAAGATTTCATGTTTCTTGAATTTGATATCTGTTACAATTTGTTGTCTTTTGTGTTTCTGTTACCGTATTAATTGACCTGTTTTCTCCACTGCTGTATTTTTTTTCATAACTACTTTTATTTATTGCACATGAACCGAAGGTCTGTCGGAACAGTCACTTTACCTCTACGACGTAGGGGTAAGGTCTGGGTACACTTTACCCTCCTCAGGCCGCACTTGTGGGATTACACTGGGTATGTTGTTGTTGTAACTGCCGAAGTTTGTCAATACTCTTTATTGTATCAGCTATAATATCATTAAGATCATCTAGACGTGCCTCTCATAGGTGACAATGACAGTAGTTCTAGGATATTTGGGTGAAATCGGAATGGTTGGTTTCACTAGACAGAAAAGCGTCCACCATATTGAAGTTAAACAGACATTCATACATGATGGCTATCTCTATCTTAAACTCGTCCAATAGGCACTTCAGTCATTCCAGGAATAGTTCGTCTCTCATATGTTGTGTGTTGCGTGGTCTGTTTTTAGGAAGCAAATAAGACGGAAATAATGTGTTTTTTCTACTTGAAGGAGATCGTAGAACTTTAGTTTTCTTGATTTTCCCTGATTTACTGGACTCAAATAATGAGATAACTTGTGAAATCCATCTGTGTGTCGATACGCTGTGGATGACATTAAATTTTGCATTTAGGAACAATGTAAACTGCAACTTTCAATTGGTCCTCAATGTGCATGGACTTGGTTCGATGTTCATAATTCTCACACTTGTGATGGTTGCTATGATAAAGATAATGAATGAGTCAGTGGCTGCTTTATGCATTTCAGTTTAATACGTGATTTTTTTGTGTTTACACCAAAAGTAGAAGGGACTAAGACACTTCATCCTAATTTTATGAATGGAGCTGCTAGTATCTTCGTAAATTCTTGGGTTTCTCTCTTTCCAGTCTATCCAACGTTTACTCCCTTATCTAGTCTCTGATTGCACTCAAAAAGTTGTTTCCTCGTGCTAAGATAACCTTTCAGATGCTGATTTTCTGCAGGGACCTTAGCATTTGATGCAGAATATAGTCGATGGTTAGAAGAACACAACAAACACATTAATGAGTTAAGGACAGCTGTCAATTCACATGCAAGTGATCCTGAACTGCGAAGTATTGTGAATAATGTCACTGCACATTACGATGAGGTCTTTAGGGTGAAAGGAAATGCAGCCAAGGCGGACGTATTCCATGTCTTGTCAGGGATGTGGAAAACCCCTGCCGAGCGGTGTTTTATGTGGATTGGTGGCTTCCGCCCCTCAGAACTTCTTAAGGTGACCTTCTGCATCTGTTCTTCTATATTGCCCATCTAGACTTTCCCAGTATAGGATTATAAAAAGATGTTATACTTCTTGATCATGTATGAAAAGGTCCTGTTGTTAGCAGTACTAACAAGTTCTTAGTAGTATGTAGAACGTCAGTGATTTATGTTTGTGAAAATCTAGAATACTTGCTAAGGATTGGGTGGTTTCACTTTTCGAATGAATGAGGTGCCATGCAGTGTACAATTGCATTTTTATGTCACTATCTTCTATAACACCATCGACCCCACTTGTGGGATTACACTGGATTTGTTGTTGCTGTTGTATCTTCTATAACACCATCACTGTAGTTTCGTGACCTTGGATAGGTAAGGTCTGAGATTCTCCTTCAAATGGCACGGACTTGCCATTATTTGTATTGAAGCTCTTGGTTTTCTTCTTGTGTTCACTGCATAATAGCATCTCTAAAGAGACCTGATTTCTAGAAGCAAAAGCTTGGATAAAATTGTGTGGTTATTTCTATCCATCCCGGACGAGGTTTCCTGAGCTTCTTCAGCTTGGTGATGTTAGCAGACTTCCAGTTGCATCTGATGTTAATGTGCTTTTACTCTGACCGTTCATGGTATTTTGTGCAGGAATTATATGAGTTGTGTACAACATATTTGATTTCATTCGTGTCATTTTTTCATTTGTCATTCAGAAGTGGATAAATTAAGAACCTCAAGTTGCTACTGTAGATAACACTCTTTGCTAAAGTTGAATACATCATAATTGTATAGTATAAGTTCAAAATGCTGTTTCTAAGCTGTAAACAAGTTTCTTTATAACCAATTATGTGTTATTTTAGTATTTTTCTCATTGTATGATTTCTTCGGTAATGCAGCTTCTAGTCAATCAGTTAGAGCCTCTGACCGAGCAGCAGTTAGCTGGCATTTACAACTTGCAGCAATCATCTCATCAAGCTGAAGATGCTCTCTCACAAGGTATGGAGGCGTTGCAGCAATCCTTGGCGGAGACATTAGCCAACGGATCTCCTGCTACTGAAGGGTCATCAGGAGATGTAGCTAATTATATGGGTCAAATGGCAATGGCTATGGGGAAACTAGGGACTCTTGAAGGTTTCCTCCGTCAGGTAAATCTATTTTTTCTGCTGTTTCCTATTCTTTATTTGTTTAAATTGTTTACGATGGATATTCTGCGAAAGCTCGTTCAGTTGTTTGAACATATGGAAGTCGGGGGCAAGCAAAAGTTACTCTGGAGGTCTTGTAACTGCAAGTAGCGCTTTCACTGAAACTACATTATACGTCTTGTTTCTATTGATCTTTGAACTCTGGTACCTTGTCCTCTTTAATGTCCTTTAACGAGGTCATAAAATAGGCCAAAGTTTATGTTTGAAACCTCTAAAATCATCTGTAACTGCAAGTAGTGCCTTCACTGAAACTACAGTATACGTCTTGTTTCTATTGATCTTTGAACTCTGGGTACCTTGTCCTATTTTATCTCCTTTAATGAGGTCATAAAATAGGCCAAAATTTATGTTTGAAAACATTCTAAAATCATCAATTGGCCTTGTCATCTGCATGCGTATCAATTGTATGATTCAAGATAGCCTTTCATGTTCATTTCGCTGTAGCAACTCCACGTTCAGAGATTTCTGGTTTGTTATATTAGTTTTATGTCGTCTCTGGAGGCAAAATACATGAAGCTAAAAGTCTTTGCATCTTTCTGGCTCTTTTTACAGGCGGACAACCTGCGTCAACAAACATTGCAACATATGCATCGCATATTGACAACCAGACAATCAGCCCGTGCTCTTCTTGCAATAAGTGAGTACTTCTCACGTCTTCGAGCTCTCAGTTCTCTTTGGCTTGCCAGACCACGAGAGCAATAAGTATGACATGCATCGCAATATTCTACTGAAACTCGAATATACTACTTTGATACACTGGCCAGTATATGAGATGCATCTAATTCACTACATGTAAAGTGGTATTGTATGTGCTTGTGGAAGTGCAAAAATTGTGTTTTTTTTTCTCTAGGTTTTGAGAATGCCAAAATTTTACTTTGTGAATTAGGAACCAATAATGTACCTGTGTTTTTAGCTTTACAAGGAAAAAAGTTCAGTTAGGGATTTTAAAACGTGTGATAGATAATTATTAGATACTTTGAAAGTTTTATGCTGAAACAAATTATAGCATTTTATCATTTTCCCCATCTCTATTTCTGCAAGAAATGTTAAAATCTGTTGTTATTTATCTTCCATAAAAACAAAAAATGCATCAATTTATGGGAAAATCTCTCTCTCTCTCTCTCTCTCTCTCTCTCTTTTTTGGATAAAAACTGTAACAAGTAAACTCTTTAAGATATTAAATGTCAAAAATGACTTCGTCAAATTAACAAGCACGTACAATTATTTACTAGTAGAAATATATTGTAAACAGCTTATATGGATGATTGTTACTTATTGTATTACATTGTTAGTTTAAATACAAATTATTACGTAAATTTATTGTATTGAATCGTTAAATCATCGTTATGTAACGACTTCATTTACGATCGATTTGGTATGATCGCTTTATCATCTTTTATCTCCTTTCATTTTATCTTTACTTATTAGCTAATAATCTTATTTTATCTTTTATAGTATCTTTTTTTTAATAACAACTCTACCTTATATTCTATTTTTCTTGTAATAACGGAAAACAATGCAATGTACCAAGACATTGTATTCATCAAAACAACACAATACGATACATTATGAAATAATACGTAATTACCATCCAAACAAAATGTAAAAGCACTTGTTGAATCAAAGATACAATTCGTCAAGTAGAAAAAGAAAAAACTTGATTTAGAGTGATAAAACTCTCATGAGTTTCGTTCCACATCAGCATCTAAGAGAAAACCGGAGCAAAAGCTGCAGCATAACTAATGGGCTGAGCTAGCCGGTCAACATACTTACCTGGACGGGGTCAATGGGTGATCGATGAGATCCATAGCCTTGGTTGGTGACTTTCATTGATCTTTGGAGGGGTGCCCGCTTAAGTGAAATTATCAGTCCAATCCGGCCGACAAGCAGTCCCTATTTTTAACATCATCCTGCCTTCTCAAAAGTTAATTTGTCCAGTAACTATGCAAATTTTGTGGATAGTGGACATACTTTAACATTTACTTGGTTTCCGGCAACAAAATGCAAAGATGTGATGCGAACTTTCTTCCTTCTTCTTTGTGTCGGTTCCTTTATTTTTAATCTTTGAAGACTAACTTTAAAGTATGCAGGTTTTTGAAGATCTTTTTATGGTGGAACATATCTATATTTGTGACATTTAGAAGCTATATGCTAGAGGTGGTGTCTCTTCAGAAGTTTCACTTTGATCAAATGTGTCTACGTGTCCATTAAGAATTGAAGTAACTTCCCTATCACTTAAGTGTTAAAAGTACATTTGTTATGTATTACTGATACCTCTCTATGGTAATTGTTATTGCTTATTTTTTGTATTGTTAAATAATATGAGAAATGCTGACACCAATAATATTTTCATTTTTTTTACATCAAATGCTTTATTTCTCTTTTTTTTTATCAAGCTCTAATCTTCTTCTACGTTTCAGTATTTATTATGTCTAGAAAATCTAATCAAGATTCTTAAACCAATAATTTGAAATTCCTTAAGTGCAACACACTTTTCCTTAAGAACCAAACTATAATGTGAAAAATCTATTAACGTTGTTCTCATGATCTGATAAATCTTTCAATGCTTATTTTAATGTGAAATACGACTTGAAAGTTGATAGATTATTTTTTATAATGACAGGTTATGTTATGAGAGTCATCTGATTTGCATTGACATAGCGTTAACTTATTCCCATCAACAATGATTTTAAAGTCACGAACAACTCTATATATATTTGGGAATTAACAATATTTGTAACACCATTGCTCGTTTTGTTAATCTAAAAAAGTAATTCTTATGAAGATGAGTAAGTAATTTGTATGCCTTGCATCTGCCCCGTCATTCAATGAACTTCAGGATGATTGGTGGACTTAGAATGCAATAGTTCACAATTTCTCATCTTTTCATTCTCCTCTTTATAGATTCTATAACACTCTATTTGGATGGTTGTTATTTATTGTTTCATAATGTATTGTATTATATTATGTTATATTGTATCATACTGTATTATTTTAATGAATATAATATTTGAATAAAACTGTATTTTTCTCCGTTGTTATATATCGTCACACATCAGCAATTTGAATGATAAACCTAAAATAAAAGGAGGATACAGGTTGAAGTTACTACCATCTAAAGAATGTATAAATAATTCTGATGAAGATATTTTTAATTGTGATCTAACTACATAATTAATATGTTTAATTCAATAAATTTATAACACATTATTTCATCGACTTCCTTACCGAATGATAATGGAAAAGTCTACTGAGATCGTTCACCACTGCGCGAAGCACGGATAATTTACCTAGTAAGTAATAATATCAATTAGTTGTTCACACTTCAAAGTAACAACTAACAATATAAAGTAATAACATCGTGAAATTGGGTCAAAATATATAAGTAATAAAATTTTAAATATTATTTTGTATTTATTTAATAAAACTTCAATTCTTCGGTGCTCCGTAGAATTATTATCCTAACACCGAACATTTAACCGAAGAACTAAAGTTTTCGGAAAAAAAACAAACACCGAACCGAAACATCGAAGAATCGACACTGAAAAACTGAATTATTTCGGTTCGGTTCAATTTTTCGGTATTCTAACACTAAATTTAGGCATAAACTTTATTTTTTTCTAAAAAAAATAAATAGTTAATAACTTAAAGTATTTTAAAGCCATACAAGAAAATTCGATAATTTTTTTTTTGGTTGACTCAAATTTCAACAGTAATACTTTTAAATTGAAAAGAAACCCAAAGGACGAAAAGGAAATTCCAACTTGTGAGAAGTTGATTGCTTAATTCATTCATACAGATTCTTGTTTCCAAGAAAAGTTCTCCCTCTGTAAAAATGATGAATATCTCAGCTGCTCTGTCCCCAACAGCCATGGAAAGAGTTCTCAATTGAGAAAATTAAAACATGGAAAAAAAAGAAGAAAGATTTGAAGTCATGAATGCTGGTAATCACGCTCTTGGGGTCTTCTTGGTTATTGATCTTATGAATAGCGCTAGAACAGCAGTATTTCTTTATCAAATGTGTGAAGGCTCTTTTAAACAAGTTTTGATTATTACTGCAGTTCATATAGATGGTTATTTTGAGCATTTGGATGTATGTTTGAGCTAAGGCATAGGGGTGAATTTATTTCAACTGTTCTCCAGATAGCTGTTGTTTCTGAACTTGATTTTAATGCTTCTTGTATGTATTTTGTTCTTTGTTGGATTCTGATAGTGTTTGAAGTCATTATACATCACCAATGCATCACAGAACTCGGCCTTTGTCAGCTCTTCTATTGTGACATAATGTTGTTTTGTTCTCGACGATAAGTCCTGTCTATGATTTTGTATGCTTCCATCCTTATTGGAAAGGAAGAGTAAGACACTTTTTTTCCTTGTATCCCTAAGATGAAAAATTGTTCTTCCTTTCAGCAATCAAGTTGCTTACTGTACAGCTCTATATTCTCCCACATTGGCATGTAAGAGAAATATGGAGCAAAAGCAGTAGCATTAATAATGGGCTGAGCTAACTGGGAAACATACTTACCTGGACGGGGTCAATGGGTGATCATTAAGACCCATGGCCTAGGTTGGTGACCTCCATTGCACTTTGGAGGGGTGCCTGCCTAAGGTCGGCCCAAGTGGTCGAGCCTACGTCATAATTTGTTGCAGCGGGGGCCTGCGTTCGCGCGGCCCCTACCCAAATCAAAGTTAAAAATTATCTTATCCAATAAGCAATTTATGTGACAAGAGCAACTCTGGATACACTAGTGGTAGAGTAACTGTTAAAATAGCATTTACAATAACTGAAAAGGGCTGCTTTGGTTGAGCTATGCCAAACGAAGATCTGTTAAAACATGTAGAGGTGTAATGTAATGGTCCTGAACAGAATGACAAGGGTTGAGCTTATGGTCCGTCAGTTTGTAAAATGTCAATGCAGCGCACAGTTTGTATACATTTTCATGTAAGAAAAGGCTGAGGAAGTTGAAAACTAACACAACCTGTGAGCTTGAGGAAGCTGGTGATGTTTCAGCCAATGCTATATAAGAATGTAGTATTATATATGTTATGAGGATTACACATGGAAGGAAAAGGGAAGATGATATAGAAGTCTTTTATTAGCTGATACCTTTTTTTCATAGAGACTTCTGTTAAGAGGTTGTTTTGAGGAACCTTTGTCGTTAATTATCTCTAATTGGTGATTGTTGTTGTCAAACACCGTAGATTTTGATGTAATAACAATAGAAAAATTCTGATGGAAGTTGCGTTGCTGGCTTTTGTAATATGCACAACTAGAGTGTCATGCTTATAATTTTCAAAGATCAACTTATATAAAACAGTGTTCTTGTCTAACAAAAACTATGCCGATGTGTGAATAACTTTCACTATAAGTGTGGTATCCTGCTTATTGGGTGGTGGTGGAAGAAGTAATGGAAGGGGAAGAGAAGGTACTGGGGTAGGGGTAAAATAGGGTTATAACTACACTGTAAACGTGGTATCCTGGTTATCCAGCGTCAGGGTGTATGTTTGCGTGAACTATAAGAGCATGCAATGAGGGTTATTTGTGATTTTTAACAGAGGCACGGATGAATTTATTTAAATTGTTTCTTTTGATACCTGCTGTTTCTGAACATGATTTTGATGCTTCCTGTATATATTTTGTTCTTTGTTGATTCTGAATATGAGCTTGTGTATTACAGTGTTCAGAGTCATTATAGCATCCCCAATGCCTCACAAAACTCGGCCTTTGTGAGCTCTTCTGTTTTATGCTTCCATCCTTGTTGGGAAAGAACACTTATTTTGCTTGCATCCGTATAGAGCGTATTGTATATGTTTCTGATTACTCGGAGAACTTAGTTGCTGTGTTTTTTTGCCAAAACTATTCAGTAAGTTAAGAAGAGAGGTGGCTGCAATACCATGTGAATTCTCAATGTTTAAATCAACCAAATTCGAAGGATTATATGTGAGACTTTCTTTCCAGATATATTTTTCATCTGTAATTGTTTTAATTGTCAAAGCATAATTTTATAATTTACAGAAGTTCATCCTTTAAATTTAAGACAACTTTCATACTTCTTGTATTCAAAAAGAATCGAACATAGGCTTCGTTAATTAATTTTCTTTCGAGTAATTCTCCCACATTGGCATCTAAGAGAAAAGTGGAACAAAAGCAGTAGTATTAATAATGGACTGAGCTAACAGGAAAACATACTTACCTGGATGGGGTCAATGGGTGATCCATAAGACCCATGGCCTAGGCTTGTGACCTCCATTGCACTTTGGAGGGGTGCCTGCCTAAGGTCGGCCCAAGTGGTCGAACCTACGTCATAATTTGTTGCAGCGGGGGCCTGCGTTCGCGCGGCCCCTACCCAAATGTAAGTTCAAAATTGTCTTTCCTTTATAAAATTGATGAGAGAAAAGCAATTCTGGCTACCAGTTGAGACACTTGCTAATTTCAAGTTTGGTATAAGAATGCTTACATCTAAAGAACAACTCTTTAGAGGCAGAGAACAACTGTTTAAAAAAGGCATATTTTTTTTATTTTCAGTTTGTGAAATCAATTGAGTCTTGTTAGCTACCTACTGTATTAGACTCCTTATTGAAGGGAGATAATAAGATTCTGAACAAAATCAACCTGAGAAAAGGCTGAAGAAGTTGAAAACTATAATACGACCTGTGAGCTAGAGGAAGCTGGTGATACTGCAGCCGATGCTATATAAGAATACCAGAGGAAATTGCAAAAATAAAAAAAAATAGCTGTAGTTATAATCAGTTGCATAGGAGGAGAAAAGATTCCTACCTCATGAGCTAGGTCGTATAGAAATATATGTGGATAGAGTAGCCGTTGACGTTGCAAATGACTGGAAAGATGCCAATGATAATGTAATGCCTGTAAAATAATGGCTCGTTGAAAGAAAGATTTTACCAGGCATGTTAACTCTACTGTCATTGTATTTCTTTTCTTAGAATAAGAATTGTCATGTTGCAAAGGATGAAGGACATGAGCTAAAGGTGAGAAATGAGATGACTCGGAAATTATAATGACATCTTGATGTCTTGATTGCTCTGGAGAAATCTAGTTACACTTATAGTTTCGTGAGAAGACTCCAAATGATGTGCATCAGGAAGAGCCAAAGATGTTGTAGTTTTATAGGAAGCTCGTCATGAGAAGTATCAGAACCTCAAGTATAAAGATGAAGCTATTGAGGTGTATGTACTATCCCACTGATGTTGTGACCAGATGATATTCCACAAAACACACCCGCGGAGCATACCTCTTTCATTTTCTATCTCTTACTTCTAAACTTAATTGGTACAAAATATATAAGACGTTGACAAAGAAGTTTGCAATGTATGTTGAAATAGGCGATGGATATAGAGGACCAAAAAAGCATAGAGAAGTTGCAGCAAACACGTAAATGGCAAGGAGCATGATCAAAGAGCAAGCACAATGTGATGGTCATACACTTTCAATAAGGTGAAGCTCTTGATTAACCTAGTACGATCAAATGATCTACATATGACCATATTGTAGATCGTCTATATAATATTTATGTGTCGATATGAGCTGTGTACAACATATTTAAAGTAAGATCGTTAGAGCTTAGATCTTCCAGAAATAAAGACTATGTCATGAAGCAGATTGAGCCTTTATATAGATTGGTTCAGGCCTGATGACCTTTAGGCTATGTTGCTTAGACTCTCCAAAAATGTTGCTGCACTCGTATCGGATCCTCCAAAAATGCAGTACTTTTGAAGGATTCTACACGCACCTTTCAATGTTGTTGAAGAGTCCGAGGAACATAGTCTTTAGGTGGTCAAGTTTTGCAGATATGGAAATGCATCTGAAGAACTGTTCTCTAACAGCTTGTTTGTTATGGAGGGAGATTATCTTCTTGTATTGAAAGAGAAACAAATAGTATCCATTACACTGTTTTTCTTTCTATCTCCAAACAGAAAGCGATAGAGAGTAATAAGTGTTTCCCCCACATCAGCAACTAAGAGAAAAGTGAAGCAAAAGCAGTAGTATTAATAATGGGCTGAGCTATCAGGAAAACATACTTACCTGGAAGGGGTCAATGGGTGATCAATAAGACCCACGGCCTAGGTTGGTGACCTCCATTGCACTTTGGGGGGTGCCCACTTAAGGTCGGCCCAAGTGGTCGAGCCTACGTCATAATTTGTGGTGGTGAGGGCCTGCGTTCGCGCGGCCCTTACCCAATCCGAAGCCCAAACGTTTTCAGCCCAATGTGTGGCATATGTTTTCTTCAATTAAGCAAATATTGTGCATTTATTCCTCATTTTGTGTTTTTAAATCTTGTTGAACAATCATTACAAATACTATTGCATTAATTTTTAAATAAAATTGTCTTTTTCAAAATATGTATATTTGGAGGATTATAAGCAAAGTGGATATATATAAACTTGACAGTCATTGTTCCATTTTCTTATCTCGAGCTATATTCTATTCATACTTTAAGTTAAATATGGACGAATTTGTATATATGGAGGTTGAGGATAGCGATGACATGATTCTATTCTAGATAAGAAGATATAGAGTTTTAATCATACATTAAGTTAAATATGGATGAATTGGTATATATGGAGGTTGAGGATAGCGATGACATGATTCTATTCTAGATAAGAAGATATAGAGTTTTAATCATACATTAAGTTAAATATGGATGAATTTGTATATATGGAGGTTGATGATAGCGAAAACATGATTCTATTCCAGATAAGAAGATATAGAGTTCTAATCATACTTTAAGTTATATATGGAGGTTGAGGATAGCGAGAACATGATTCTAGATAAGAAGAGAGTGAGGATAAAAGTAGTAGGTAGTTGAACTCTTAATATTTCTATCATTGGGTTCATATAATGTAGAACTCTTAATGCTGCAAATCACATGAAACCCTTAGTGTTTATACCTTTTTAAATGAACCTTACAGTTATCATCCAATCTAAAATCTAGTAAGAATATCTTAATTAAAAGTGATTTTGGCCATTGTTGTTAATCCATTGTGTCATTGAAGGGGACTTTATTTTAGAGAACATCAATGTTATTTTAGTTGGAAATCTACTTTAATTTTTTTTCCGAGACTAGTAATTGACAGATTATTGACTTAGCATAAATAGAAAAAACTTCTTGACGGACTTGAAAGCAAACAATATTATGTGGAAGTCATACTCACAAGGCTACAAAGAATATCATGTTCCAATAACTCAATACTTGTACTTAAGCACAAGATATATCCCTAGTCCAGACTATTTGCTAAACACGTTGTAAAGCTTTATACTCGAATAACTCCAAATCATCACGGAGTACTGTTTTGTATCCTTTTCACGTTGTATAAAACACATACGAAAAATATCACCTCATATGACCTTTCTTCTGAGCTAATATGATTGGAAGTTAGTCAGAAAGTCCAAAACCACTCAACTTCACAAATGCACCTTTTGAATCGTAAAATTACTAGAGAGGAAAAAAAAAGGGATACATACAATTTGATTCCATTCACTGTTGCAAGATAAGTGAGTGGTGGGTGCTGTTTGGCGTTTATTCCTGAAAATGGATCTTTCAAAGAATAGGAAAAAGATGCTAATGAGTCTAAAATTTTATTGTAGTGGCAGAAGAAAGAGAGGGGGTGGCTGTGGATGCAAACTGATAACATTATAAGAAATGACCAAAGACGGGGAAAAGGTGTTTAAACTACTGGAATATCGAAACGCATTTTATGCTTTCGGGGAAGAGGTGTTTAACTTATGAAGGCATACCACTGTCGTCCTGTGGTAGAAAACGTGTTTTATGCTTTGGACATTTTTTTATTTATTTATTGGAATTTTAAAATACGATAAAAGATAAATGTAATGTGCTTAGATGCCCCATATCAGTGCATAAGATTCCTTTTTAAATATGGAGCTATAAAAGTATGAATGATTTTTCCACATCGGCGCGGAGGTAAAAAAAAACATTCTAATCTGGATGGCGTCTATGGTCGATATTGAAGTGCCATTGCCTAGGCCGATGACCTCCATAGCACGTTGGAGGGGTGGCTGCCGGCCAGCTCAAGTGGTCCAGGAATTGCAGTTGGAGCAGGACCTTCAAGTCATAGCCATAAAGTTCAAATCCTAAATTTGCCTACAAACTTGCACCCATTAAAGTTCAAAGAAGCTAGATTCACTATTAAAAATATTCAACATCTTATAAGCAACTTACCTTTCTTTCAACTACCAATGTGCGACTTGGTTCTCACACTCCCAACAGAATTAGGATAAAACAACACACCGACTTTCTGCTCGTCTATTCACTGGCAGGACAGGTCTAGTTTCTTCTGACAAGCTTTTGTTCTGACATACATTCACTCCTCATGGACTAATGTTAAGCATCATAAAGTATGTATAATTAACCATGTGTAACATCTTCATGGCATATACATACTTGGTAGAATACCATGCATAACTGGATAAATGTTTGGACATCCAAACTAGGAATTGGTCTAATAGCTATTGTGCATAATAAGCTTTGCTCTCACATACATGAGTCTGGATTGATCTACAAGTATGACATTACTTTCTTGACTAGAATTTAATGTTGAAATATGTTTGCACTTATATTAAAGTTCCCTTTATTTGTTCAAATGATGAGAATTCAGAGTCGCAATGACGGACAGCAACAAGAGTCTTGAAGTTGGAGGGAACAAACTCAATAGGCTTACAAATCTTCCTATTAATGTTATACACCAAATTCACTTTCTAGAGCATGGGGATATGTTTGATTGTTTTGTCTAGAGCATGGAGATATGTTTGGGCTTCATATTTGATGAACAATTTTGCAAGAAAAAGAGAACAACAGATCGACATATCATCATTAGTACAATTGTCTCGCAGCACCATGGAGCCATTAACAAGTTCCACTCAATAATACATTCTTCTTTTGATCACTCAGTTGTAGATGATTGGATGCTATTATTGTCAAGAAATGGTGTCGTTGATCTCACCGTTGATAATACAAGCAATGTCAAGGCTCCATATAAATTGCCTTCGTGTGTGTATGGTATGGAAGTAGAAAGTTTATACCTGCATTTTCAGACCACCGTGCAGTTTTAAAAATTTCCACTGGCTCAAAGAGCTTTCACTAAATCTAGTGTCCTTTGATAAATTACACGTTGCAGTTATACTATACTATATAATATATATAACATATATAGCAATATTGAATTCCCATGGCCTCTTTCTATGTTTACTTGTTTATATTTTGAATTTCTTTAGTAAAAAATCTGGGTTCGTCACTGATTGTATACGCGTTTTAGAAAATCACTCAATAACTAAAAATACTAGATTTTGAACCCTCTAAATTAGATGAGTTGTGGTACAATTCCGAACTCGCTCCCATAAAATTCAAAGAACACAATAGCTTTAGATCAGACGTTGTATACGTGTTAAAAGTCACTAAATAAGTAGAATATCATAGTAGTAAATTCAAATCCTGAATTTGTCTATGGTAAAAGTAGTTGATCTTGGATTATGATTTTTGAAGCCTAAGATGTGTAATATTTTATGTAGTCCAAAGTTCTAGTTGCAATCCTTGTCCAAACATGTAGTTTTTCATGGCACACTTGGTAGAGTAGTTTGTATAAATGAATTTATGTGGTGATTACTATCAAAGGTTGCGGTGGAGTGATTAGTACTTCTCCATCCTTAACCAGAAGTTTTAAATTCGACCCTGGATATGGAGTCGCCTTTGGTAAGGGGCATTTTTGCCCTCCAAAATAGGACTTTCCTGCACGAATCCAAATTAGTCGAGTCCTAGAGCATGTAGCGGACATCGGGTGTACGGTTGCTTTTTATCTTAGTCCTTGATGTATGTAAAAAAGGCGACTAATTGAACAAAAAAAATTCAAAACAAACTGTTCTATTCCAACCTATGGTAAACTGAGGATTGGTCTAACACCTATTTCGAGGGTCTATTGGAAAAAGTCTCTCAACCTCTCAAGGTAGGATAAGGTCTGCGTACACTCTACCTTTTTCTAGAACTCACTTGTGGTATGTTGTTGTTGTTGATCTAACAACTATTCTAGCTATCTGCCTTACAAGCTTTGCTTTGACATACATTCAAAATCTTAAAGTATGTTTTCACTTATGTTTAAGTTCCCTCTTCTTCTTCTTTTTTTGCAAATGATCAGAAGTCAGAATGGAGATGACAGATAACAGTAACATACTTGGAAATGGAGGGGACAAACTCGACAGACTTACGGATCTTCCTTTTAATAT
This sequence comes from Solanum dulcamara, assembly GCF_947179165.1. Classification (NCBI taxonomy): domain Eukaryota; kingdom Viridiplantae; phylum Streptophyta; class Magnoliopsida; order Solanales; family Solanaceae; genus Solanum; species Solanum dulcamara. The sequence goes on from NC_077238.1 coordinate 81,371,680, forward strand.
CATACACAAGATTCAGGATCACGTATCTATTGAGGATGCTGCAAGAACGAGTGTTTTGTCCGGTACGTGCAGATATATTTGGGCTTCAAACCAGAAGCTCGTGTTTGATAGGATGTTTTGCACAAAGAGACTGCCATCAAGCACAATAGACATCATTAGTACAATTCTGTTTCAGCATTATGGATCCATTAAGACATTCCTTGTGGATATTTCACCAATACATTCTTCTCAGCATCCAGTTATTGATCAATGGATGCTATTTTTGTCAAGAAACAGTCTCATGGATCTCACTTTTCAGAATGATAACAGTGGCAATGGTCTGTATAAATTGCCTTCCTATGTGTATGACATGGGACTAGAACATCTGGCCCTGTCGAACTGTATTTTCAGGCCTCCATGCAGTTTTAGGGGTTTCCATAAGCTCAATCAGCTTCAATTTACGCGAGTTTCCTTTGAATTAGACATTGCAACTTCTTCCCTCTGGATGCCAAACCTTGAGAGACTGGTTTTCAAACAGTGCAATGGTCTTTGTTTCTTGAATATACATGCCCCAAAAGTTGCTGGTTTATGTCTCTTTAATTGTGGAATCGACATCCTAAAAATTGAATCCTTTCATGAACTCGAAGAAGATGAGATTTTTTGCAATTGTATCTGAAGAAGAAGTTTCACTAAACAGACAAGATAAAGCAATGAAATTGACAGATCTTCTCAGCAGCTGGCCTAAACTTAGTCATCTTGTTTTAAGCAGAAGCGTCCTCAAGGTAAGTTGCAAAAAAGATTTGGATATATTTGCATATATTGTAAGGCATAATACATAAACAGACGCTCAAACTTGGTCTCAGCAAATTCCAACTCATCTCCACTGTGTCTCGTGGACACTCGACGTTGACATGACACTTAAATTTTGGAGGTGTCTAGATGATCATTTTGTAAGTTGGAGTGTTCAACTGCTCAATAGAGACAAGTTGAGGTATCTAGATGTGCATACTCAAACTTAGAGTGTTTGCTTACCAGCTGAGGCCATTAGGCCTATCTGTTAATGTTTAACCTTATTATTTTGTGGTTGTTTTCTGTCTAGTTTTTTGCTTCTGGTACCGCAGTAGAGAGTCCTCCAATGCGCCTCACCAGATTGAGAGGTCTCTATCTTAGTGAATATGATTTTGACAGTGAAGATCAACGATTTGCTCTTTTAAGCATTCTTAGAAGTTCTCTTTATTTAATGTTGCTTCAATTTCAAGTAAGTACGACATGACTTCATCAGTTGTTACTCAATTTTTCGAGTAAAGAGTTGAAAATGCCACTTGTTTCTTGCTTTTAATCTACTTGTATAGATGATGTCCCAGAAGAAGAAAGATTCCATGGAAGTGGATGTAAAGTACTTTGTTTTTTAAGGAAGAGAGCCAAATATCGTAAATAAGATATTACTGGTCAAGCATTTCGTGCTGTTTATTTCTGATTCCTAATGGCGGAGACACTCTTCTCCAAGGGGTGTCAATTACAGTATAGATAGTATATTATATGCTAAATCCCCTCGTTTTTTTCGTGTGTTTACCTTTTATGAGTTGACACCTCTTAGTGAAAATTGTGGCTCTGCTATTGGTTGAACCACGTGAGGAACAATCTCAATAGTGGTTTATCCTTTAGCACTCTCATACTTACTATGTCAGAAATTGGTGTGCCGGATGATGAAAAGTTCATTATATCAACATCATCATATGAAGAAGAACAGGCACATTTGGGCCACAAGAAGAAATCTCATAATCAATTACAGTAGTTTGTTTAGAAATACGCCTTCCATTTCCAACGCCACCCATTCCCAGTTTCACTAGTATCATCTTCAGAGTCAGTCCCCTGTTCTTCAACATTAATATTTTCGTCTTCGGAGGTGAATGTTCTTGATAGGGATCAGAGCTATGAGGATTGTAATGCCAATTCTCAGTGTTTTGAATGTTTTTTCCCATTCTTGAAGTTGCAGTTGGAAAGGAAAAAAAAGCTCAAAACTTTTTTTTGTTCAAGGAAAAGTTAATTTGAATGTAGAATCACAATGTGAGCTTGTGAGATTTATAAAGGGGGGAAGTTGGAATATTTCCTCCTTTCACTTTTACTTGATACATTTCACTTCAACAGAGTCAATTAACTAATTATCTTTAGAGTTAAATTGAATTAAATCAATTCAACAATTTAAATTCAGATATTCAAAAACTATACGAAAAATAATATAAATTGCAATTCTTTTGATATTAATATGATGAACAAATACATCTTAAAATATTGATCAAAATCCATGTAATTTGACTCTTGAAAAATGAAACCCGACAAGTAAAAGTGTGCAAAGTAAGTATGAGTTTAAAGTAAGTGTATTGTATTGCATGAGTCAGTTCATGCAAAACTTACTTGGAACAGACACTTTGAATATGCAGAGTTATTTATTGTTTTGGTCGTGGCAGAATAATTGAGACTCTTTTGTTTTTAATTAAAGATTTTGAGTTTAAGTTCTAATAATAAATTCTTTTTTATTGAAGGCAGCCGCCCCCTGAAAATAGACTCTGCAATACGCAATTTATATTAATTAAATTCAAATATAAATACTAAACATCGTGTAAAAAAAATCCTGCAATACACGAATTTAAATTAATTAAACTCAACTATAAATATGAAACATCACGTAAAAAATAATCTTCCATGTGAAATCTGGAAGTCACACATAATTAATGCAGTCAAACAAATCTATACAACTAAAGCAGTCAAACAAATAATTCATGGTAAAAGTTTACCTTTATCGGATATTTATAAGTGCGCTTGCTTTATAAAATTTTTACTTAACTATGATTAATTAATATTCTCTGTATTTTAATTTACGTATCATAATTTGAATTTCAAGAGTTAATTTTTTTACTTTTAACCTTAAAATTGATACTTAAATCTTTAAGTTTTTAAAAATAAAATAGGCATTTGGTCATAAATTTCAAATGTTTCACTTTATGTTAAACTTATGGAGTTAGTGTTAAAGATTTAGTTGTGTTTTTGATATAAAAAATATTCGAAATAATATTCACGCTTGCATGTGTTGGGTTTAATTGATAGGTTGAATGGGAAATTGAGGGAAAAAGAAGTGGAGAGGAAATGATATGTTCTCTCTTATTTTATTAAATAAGCTTTGGTCCCACATAGGTGGTGGAAATGAAAAGTCTCCTATTTAAAAATAGAAGCACTCCTGGACCAAATTTTCTTTAAATTTTTAATTAATTAATATTATTTATTTAATTAATTAATTAAGTGGAAAAAATCCTGACCCGCGACCCGCGACCCGTTTCTTCCCGGATTAATTTAAAATTTCCCTCCGTTTTTTTTTTCAACGGATTTTTGAATGGTTGCAACCTTGTCCGAAAAGTTGCAAACCTTCTCAACAGGCAAACCTTTTCCCAACAGGTGCCTTTTCTGAAAAGGTATAAACAGTCTATATATATCTGTAAAATCTTCAGAATGTTCGATACGAAATTCTGAAGATACCATCTTCTTCTTCTTCTTTCTGCACTTCCTAAAATCGTGTGATATACATCCTTCAAGTGGTTCGCTGTCATCAAAGATTTGCAGTACCTCTACTTTGGTGAGTAAATCGTTCTATCCTGGGAGGAAAATTCCAAAACCTCGGGTACTTTGAGGGGAATAATTTCCTTAAGGACACACTGTGCATTCAGTGGGCTTGATTCTGTTTCTGCATTAATTTTTCCAGATTCTGTGTTTTATTACCTTTACTTGTTGTTACTGGTTTTAATATTTACAATACAGTTTACTAACAGCATGTACTTGAATAAAACTTCAAAATTGAAAAGTGAGTTATGTTTGTATCATTTTGAAAATACTTTATTAAAAAAATAAATTGGAAAATACTTTATTTGTTCATTTTTACTTGTCACATTACGTTTTACTAAAATAAATTTGACTAATTCTTGAAGCGAAATTGAATTAGATTAATTATTTAAAATTTAAAATTCAAATATATAAAAGTAATACAAAAAATATTATAAATTGCAATTCTTCTCATATTAATATAATGAAAATATTCAAACGGCAAATCCAAGCAAAACTTTCACGAACCCTTAATACAGGAGCCAAATAATATGAAATAGCGTTTTTATATAATATTCAAAACAGACAAAATACATATCAGTTTTACGCTTGAACTTATGTGACCAATTAGACTTCAACTTGGCATATATAGGTGTGTCTCGTAGACATTCTTGGTTCAATTCACCTCAACAATAGAAAATAGGATTGAGAAATTATATTAAGCTCTGTATGTATATTTGAATAAACACTTAGCAAAGGAATGAATACTTCATATCATTGTTTGCTAGAAAAATAAATCTAAAACTATATGCAGAATATTTCATGAAGAACTTGTACACAGAATAATAGAGGACACAAGCTTTGCCTCTCACCAAACTAGATGGTAGAATGCTCAAAGCCAATATACCTTGTAGGCATGTTAGTTACCTCTGGGTAGCGGGATCCCAATCATCTCACCAAACCCCTCGACGGTATCTATAACGGTAACCTATAGATAATCTACTCGCACCATAATGCGTAAGACAAGAAATGACCAGCTCCATCGAGCAATTACTTCCGTGGAGAGTAAATACATCATTGCATATCATTGTTTCCTAGCAAATGAGTCAAAAACTATATGCAGAAAAAAAAAACAATAACAACACATCCAGTAAAATTCACAAGTAGGGTCTGAGGAAGGTAAAATGTATGCAGACCTTACCACTACCTCATGAAGACTATATGCGGAACAGTTCAAAAAAATAACTTGTACACAGATAGCTACAACAAGACGCAAGCTTTATCCCTCACCAACCTAGAAGGGTAGAATGCTCAAGCCAACAGACATCAAGGGCATACTAGTTACCTCTTGTGTTCCGATTCCACGACAAATAAGATGGATCTCCAAGTTGCCTTGGCTTAAACTAGATACGCAATCATGAAAACCATAGCCAGAAAGAAACATAATCCACCAACAGTAAGATAAGCAATACCAAGAAAATCATTCTTTCCACCAATCCAACTAGTTGTAGAAAGCACAAGCTTCTTCTTGCCATCAAAACTATACGTATTGTAGTTGTTATGCAACGTCATGTTTATAATCTACTTGCACCACAGTGCGCAAGACAAGAATGACCAGGACCTTTAGGCAATTACTTCAATTATATACCAGTGAAATTGAATGAAAAATCCCTCATTACATATCATTGCTTCCTAGCAAATGAGTCTAAAAGCTATATGCAGAACATTTCATAAAGAACTTGTACACAAACAGTAACTAGAAGACACAAGACTTGTCTCTCACTAAACTAGATGGTAGAATGTTCAATCAAACAGACCTCATGAGCATGCTACCTACCTCCTGGTTTCCGATTCCACAACAAATAAGTTGGATCTCCAAGATTCCTTGGCTTAACTAAATACACAATTATGAAAACTATAGCCAGAGAGAAACACAATCTACCTACTGTTAGATAAGCAATACCAACAAAATTGTTCTTTCCACCAATCATCTAGTTGTAGAAAGCAAAAGCTTCTTCTTTCCATCGAACTATATGTATCGTAATTGTCACATTTATAATCTACTGGCATCATTCAAGTTCTGTAAGCAATTACTTCCATTGTACATACATAAATATGAATAAACACTTACGGAAAATACTTCATTACATATCATTGATTCCTAGCAAATGAGTTTAAAAGTATATGCAGAACATTTCAAAAAAAGAACTTGTAAATAGATAGCTGCTACAAGATACAAGCTTTGTCAATCATCAACCTTAGATGGTAAAACGCTCGAGCCAGCAGACTTCATGTGCATCCTAGTTACCTCCTGGGTTCCGGTTCCACGACAAATACGTTGGATCTCCAAGTTGCCTTGGCTTAACTAGATACACGATCGTGAAAGCAATAGCCAGAAAGAAACACAACCCACCAACAGTAAGATAAGCAATACCAAGAAACTCATTCTTTCCACCAATCCAGCTAGTTGTAGAGAGCACAAGCTTCTTCTTTCCATCGAAACTATATGTGTTGTAATTATTCAGCAACGTCACACTTATGACTTCACCCTCCATCAGATCCACCTCTATCTTCCCATACAACTTCCTAAACGTCGGAAGTGCAGCCGTTCTCATCCAAACAATTAGATTTTCTTGCTTGTCCAACGATACATTATTTTCAAGCTTCCCACCCCCAATTAGCGGCCCATTCTGAAAGTTTGACGGAAAAACATCTTTTCCAAACTTATGATCCCTATCACTCTTCCAAGCTATACCCTTTTTGTTCACAACCAATGACTTATTATTATTACCACTAGTAAAACTATAAGTATCATTAAACAAACTCCAAGCAATCAACCCACAAGGCACAATTGGTTTACCATTAACACGATCTTCAGGTTCACAAGAACCAGTATCATCCATTTTACCAGCACTTTTCAATTGCTGATCGCTTCGACTTTTAACATACCTACGATGATTCTGATAATAATTTTCAAGCTGATAATAAACATAAATAGGCTGCTTCATTTTCTTAGGCACTATCAAAGTTCTAACACATGTTTTATCTTGAGAAGCATTAGTTATAAACGCAACTTTATCATTTGTCGAATTCTGTGGCACACATTCAGAATCATAACGATCAACAATTTCAACAACATCTCTAGAAGCTAAAAGGGAAACAACCCCAATTGGGATAAACACAATACCAACAAGTAAAAAGACAGAAATCACCCATTTTGGAGTTAGAATCGGTTTGCAAGCTGGAAGTTCTTGTTGAGTAAATCTTGAATACTTGGGTCGGTTTGAATTTCTTCTAATTGAAGTATTATCATCAGATCCAGAACCTCCAGTAGTTGAAGATGAAGGGTTCATTGTTTTTCTACTCAAAATCAACTAAAACACCAAATCAGTTAAAACCCAGATGAAATTTTGAGAATTTTTTGGAAAATCTGAAGAAAGAGATGAATTTGGGAAATGGATTATCACTATAATTAAGGAATTTTGATCGGAAATCGGAATATATGGAGAGAGATTAGCTGTATTTTTACTCGTTTTTAGGGATTTTTGTATATTCAAGAAAGGCCTGCTTTTGACTTTGAATAGTATTTAAAACGACGACGACTTGATCCACCTTTTTGTTTTTGGGTATGTTTCAATTGTTCTTACTACTTTTTTTTTTTTATGTTTTAAAAGTAATATATTTTGACATATTTAAGATTATAAGACTTTTTCTTCTTTCTTATATTTGAATATTTTGTATTTGAGTCGAAGGTCTTTCGTAAATAAAATTTCTATCTTCACAAGGTATGATACCTCCTCAGACTCCACTTGTGAAATTTCAATGAGTATGTTGTTGTTGTTAAGATCATAAAATTAAATAATATTTTAATATATTTAACATGTCTAATTTAAAACTACAATATTCAAAAATACTTTTTATTTTATGATCAAAAGAGTTTTAGTGTTTTAATAACTGTAAGTATACACTTGGCAAAATCATAAGTAGAAGGATCTAGGTAACAAATGAAGTCAAGTACAAAAATCTTCAAAGTTATTTCGCCTTTAAAAAAATCAGACGAATGAATTGAAACGAAACGGATATATTCTAGAAAGAGGGGCGAAGATTACAAGGAAGGTTCTTGTGTTTGACGAGTAGGTAGGGTGGCGTGGGTGGGCTGCCAAAAAAGAGTAATTTCCATATTTTTATTTTTTTTCCTCATATGGTATATGATTATTTGTGTGTTTACATTTAACTCAACTATTAATCTTAAGAATTGATTATTGACTAGTTGGTGTATATTGAGTAATAACAAACGTAGAATAATTTTGGTTATCTACTTGTTTAGGAGTTGACTAGTTGGTGAGTAACAATTATAGAAAACTAACAACAAAAGTTGGGTACTACAATCACAAACTTTACACATAGACGAAAGCTTGTAAGTTGGTACTATAATTAGATTTTGACAAACTAAGGTTCAGATGTTTATGCAAAATATTTATACGATTAGAGTTCAACTATTCAATTTTTCTTGTCTTTTAATACTATAATTTCACGCAAAACAAACAAAACTTTGCTTCTAAACTTTCAATCGAAAGTGTGGCAACTTCAGTCTCAAAAGTTCGAAGCTAATTACCAAGTGTCTAAACGTGCAAAAGTTTGTATACCACAATTATTGAAAATCCTAAAGTCGTCTATCTCTATACTTGCCCTCTTCATATTGATAGGGATCCTCAATACTGAAGCGCATCCTCATAGAGCGAGGGAAAAAAAGATTAATGAAAGACTAGAGCACGAGCTAGCTGATCTATCGACAAGTCCTTTGAGTTCTTATTCACAAAGGCACACTTGGACTCATTGAAGAAAACATTAGAAGTCAAGACCAATGAAATAACTCCAGATCCCTTAATTAGGTTACACTAAAATTATATAATTATACACATATAATATAAGAATCATACATATGTTATGCATCTATCATCTATTTTTTAAATCAAAACAATTATATGAATAACAATTTAGGTTAATTCTTCGATTAGAACTATTTGTGCACCTCGATCGACCAATATGGGCCAACCCCATAATTTAACTAAATGGGCCTACTATCAACCAAGTCCAGCCCAAAAGAGAACTTAAAGACGCAGCCCAGTATATAATAAAACCCCTAATTCCCTCCATATATCCAAATAGGGTTTCAGAGTTCAATTATCACGAGCAGCCGCCTCTGTAGCAACGTCCAGCAGCAGCAACAATGGGTACGTATACTCAAATTAATGTAAAATCGCTAATTTTGAATCCATTTTCACCATTTTCTGTTAGTTTTTCTTCATTTTTTTTGTGATTTATACGGTTGAAAATAGTTTATCGTAATGATTTTCAGTTGAGGTATAGTTTGATTGATTGATTTGCTTCAATTTTGTGATCTATGTATATAAATATGATGTATCTGAACGTAAACTAAAGGAAATTAACACAGAGGTTTCATATATTTGAAATTTTGATTAATCTGGAATTGAGGAGTAGTTTTGGTGGTTTATTTTGTGTTTTTGGTGAAAATGCAGCGAGAATCAAGGTTCATGAGCTGAGGAACAAGTCGAAGCCTGATCTACTGTCTCAGTTGAAGGATTTGAAGCAAGAGCTTGCTCTTCTTCGTGTGGCGAAGGTCACTGGTGGTGCTCCTAACAAGCTCTCCAAAATGTATGTGTGATGCGTTTCTCTTTTATATGATTGATTTGAATATTTGTTTGGATTTAGTATGATTTCGCCTGAGATTTGTATATTGTAAGCGATTAGAGAGTATGATTGCGAAAGCATACATTTGAAATGAGCTCCATGTGCATTACTATCTTATATCCCACTCCGAATGGCTTAACAATATTGTTCTTCGTAGTCTGATCTATTAATTGCTAATTACTTTTGAAGTATTTTTTTCCCACTTGACGTATATAGTCAGTCAAGTGACTTCAAGTGAGAGACCGTGAGGCATTGCTAGAAACTTTGTAATATGAAAGTGAAGCAATTCGTATGTTGTTAATTGCTTGTTATAAGGGAAACTTGTTATTCTAACATTGCACTAAGACTTATTATTGGTGATTTCTTGAAATGGAGTATTGGTGATTATTCTAATGGCATGCAAGAAAAGCTTAGTTGGAGGTGTCTTTATTTAGTTTGGTGACTAAAAGATAGAATGACTGTTATACTTTTGATAATCGGCCCTGATTATCTTAATGATTGTGTGGATGCAGCAAGGTGGTAAGGTTGTCTATTGCACAGGTTCTGACTGTGATTTCACAGAAGCAAAAAGCTGCTCTTCGGGAAGTTTACAAGAACAAGAAATACCTGCCTCTTGACCTGCGCCCAAAGAAAACTAGGGCCATCCGCAAACGTCTGACTAAGCACCAGGTATCCTTGATTTTAGCCTTCAAACTTGTGTTTATGCATTTTGAACTATTGAGTTAGTGGGGTCGTAACTTCGCAATGCATGTGCTACTCTTGGTTCTATATACGGCTTCCTCTATCCCAATAAGAATGAAACTATTACTATTTGGTGAGTAGAGTTTTTCCCTTTTGCTATTCTCTCCGTCCTAATTTATGTGGCACACTTCCCTTCTAGTCTATCCCCCAATGAATAACACATTCCTATAATTAGAAACAATTTAACTTTAAAAATTTTCGTTTTACCCTTAATGAAATAATTTATACCCACACAAATGGCTAAGTTTTGGTTTAGACCATAAATTTCAAGAGTCTTCCATTCTTTCTTAAACTGTGTGCCATGTCAAATGGTGCCACATAAATTGGGACGCATGAGAGTACTATTTTGCAACATTTTGTCAAATATGTTTAAATAGATATTGTATCCGGGTCCTAACAACTTGTTACAACGGAGGATCTTCTCTTTTTAAACAATGAATGTGGACGGGGGAGTTTGTGATGCTATGCTGCCATAGTTTACTTCAATATCTCTTGCATCATCTTCTTTTTATCTTCCCTAGCAATGCCATTGATACCTAACTACAAGAGTAAAATAACTAAGTTAATGGAATTAACTTGTACTCTTGATCCGTACAGGCATCCTTGAAGACGGAGAGAGAGAAGAAGAAGGAGATGTACTTCCCTTTGAGAAAGTACGCCATCAAAGTGTAAGCTAGGATCTACTTTGGCAGAAATTTTGGTGTTTGAATCAGGATATATTGGTTTAAACTATTTATCATGCACATTTTGTTTAGCTTTCTCTCATTTGGCTCGTATGACATTAGAAACATGACTTATAAGGAGCTTTATTTGTTCCAAAATATCAAGTGTTTGGCTATTTTATGTTCAAGAGTTCTTTGTTCATTGGAGATCTTATTAGGTTTTAAAAGATTATTTAGACTTGATTAGACAAATGATTCTTGATTAAGTGGTCCATGTTGCTATTAACATATTGAATGGAAATCATTCATATTAGGCACTTAATACCCCACAAGTTGATATGGACATGTCTTGGGCTCACACTTAAATTCTTCTTAGATAGTCTCTTATAAGAGTGCAACCACCTGAAATGTGTGGATTAGACACGTCACTATTTTGAATTGTGCGCCAACTAGTCCTGGGTGTTTCCTAGTTATGGAAACAAAAAAAATCATTTGTTTCTCAACGTCTCAACTTCGTATATATCCTCACGTCTTACAAATACAACATATTTACTCTTTGGTACTACTTATTCAGTCTGTTAACAAAGTAAATATATTGTATTTGTTAGACGGTGAGGATATATAAACACACAAAGTTTGGGGTATATTTGTCCCTTTCCTCTTCTTTTATCATTTTATCATAACTTAGTCATAGATTTGTGTCGATTAGTTAGTGTTTGAATAAATAAAAAACAAACATTTTAGTTACCATCAACGTGCCGTCTTTCTCAAGGATAATAAAAAATTAAAGTTGTAATCTGAGATTAATTATAGAAATGCAGTGGACTAATTCTGCATTATACGTGCAATACTCAAGATTTTCTTCTACTTTTCTTGTCTTTTATGCCTAACATTATTCAAGAATTATTGAATTGGTCCAAAACAAAATTTTTTTGGGTAACGGTCTAAAACAAATTCTAAAATATGTTATATTATATTAGAGCAATTATGAGGATAAGATATTAGTTAATTAGTTAACTACTAGTAAAATAACTCATGCTATTTATTAACTTAATTAAAAATAAATAGCAAGTTTGTTTAATCAACCAAGTTATTGTAGACATGTTTACGCGTAGCCCATGTGATTACTCATTAAACTAATGCAAACCAACATTTTTCAGCAATAACAATAAGATATTGAGTGAAATATGTGAAGTCTGAAGAGGCAGTATTGGAGCTAAGATTTTTGCTAACTAGGTTAAAAATATAGAAAAGTAAATACATAAAAAAGTCGAAGGGGTTCAATATTTAATTAATATATGTATAATAATAATTTTAAGCGTGTATAAATAATCTAATCTTCTGTCGAATACCAACTTAGTATTGAAATAGGATGGAGCAGCAGGTTGAGTTTGTCGCACGGAGCTTGCGTATTATAATTTACTTCTTTTGTGTGGTTTGCAAGCTATTATACAGGAGCGGGATTTACCCTCTCCGCATCTAAAGGTGTCATAAAAAAAAATGAAAATGAAACTTGCCAAATTCAGCTTGCATTACATTCCATTAAATAACCTTTTCCTTTTTTTCCAATCCATTAGTGTTTGAACTAGTTTGCTTACAATTTTTATTTATAAGTATGGGTGTTGGATAGTTATTTCTTATATGTATCGGGTAACTCTGGTTGTGTTTGGACCATGTATCAAGTAACTCTGATGGATATCCGAGAGAGATATCAGATAACTTTGGTGGTGTTTGTCTAGCTTATGCACAATTTCTCCCAACCCAACACATATACAAGATAATTCAACTCATCAAGGTTAGAACATATGAGCTGAAACCTTACGATTTTTTCACTTTATCGACTATTAGGTTACACCCTCAAAAGGCTGAAATAATTTTTTCCTTGAAATAAATTTCAACATTAGAAATTATTAGCTAGAAAAATATAGCTTTAGTGGAATAAGCAATTCGACTGTAAGAAATAGTTTTTTCCTTGAAATAAATTTCTAACATTAGAAATTATTAGCTAGAAAAATATAGCTTTAGTGGAATAAGCAATTCGACTGTAAGAAATAGTTTTTTCCTTGAAATAAATTTCAAACATTAGAAATTATTAGCTAGAAAAATATAGGTTTAGTGGAATAAGCAATTTGATTGTACTTTCCAATTGGAAGTCATTTTAATGAACTGAAAGTCGTTTTATTATTAAGGTGCACCCATGCTCCATAATTAGTTAGTCAACATGGACTATTTATTCAAAATATAATTATTGCTATTAGGAAAAGAAAATGGAAAAAATAGCAAGATGGAAACTTGAATCAACTGGATAAAATATGCCCATTTTATCTAGAAGACAAATATTTTCAACTGATAAAAAGAAAGAATATATGGTCATTTGCCTTTTTTCCCTGCTGAGTTTTAATTTATGCCCCTCGTAATTTTTTTTTTTTTTGAAAGATTTAAATTTATATTTTCGTATTATAACGTTTCACAATTTATTAGAGTGTGATTTTAATTTTTAAAGAACTTATGTTTCATAAGGTATAAATTCAATTGCTAAACGATGCAAATTAAAAGTTAATTCATTTGAAGAATAAAAATTAAAAATCAATTTATTTAAAAGACAAAATGTGCAATTTTATGGACAATATATATATCATGATGAAATGGTCACAACTGAAAAAACCATAATACCAACTCCCATTCAGCACCTTCCAGGTTGTTTCCTTAGTCAAACTAATTACATTATTATATGTGAAAATAGGAAAATAAAAAAATTTAATAAAGTGAGGATATTTTCATATTTTCTATTTAATATGTGAATATTAAACTAGTACAAAAATGCCGTGAAAAAATGTGGAAGCATCTAAGGTAAAAGAGGTGGATTGGCAGGGAAAAAAATGGGTGGCCAATGACTCATGTAAATCTAGAATCTAAAGTTTATGACTTTTATCTTGATCTGATCAAAATAATATATATATTATAAATATGGAGTTTACAGTTAAATATATACAAATATTCAATAAATTTTTTAAATACAAACAAAATGTTTATGAGTTTAAACTGTACAAGTGGAGTCTTGACACAAGAGTTATCGCCAATGAATTATTGGTCATGAGTTCAATCCGTAGAAAAAGTCTATTGGAGGAACACATAGTAAGACTACATACAAATTACAATATACAATATAGTCTGATCCTTCTTGCTTATACTGATAGCTTTGTGCACTGATCTACTCATTTTCATAAAATTCTATTTTAAAATAAAGCATAGACTATTGGATTATTTTTTGTGACATGTAATCATAGATTGGGATGACCATAGACTTTAAAATTGATTTGTAACCATACATTGGGATGACCAGTCAAGTTCAATGCTCAACCCAACCCTCATCTTAAGGATCTAAAATTTATTTTAATATTTTGGTGGAGTTTTGTCAAACAATATCTCATTTCAAATTAAGGACTAAAAATTCCACTTAGAGTCAATATGAGTTGTGATGGAATGGTTGAGATTCCTTCATCCTTAATTAGAAATCTCGGATTCAAGCTTCGAGATTGGAAAAAGAAATTATACTCAGTGGGAAACTAAAAAAAGGAAAAATATGCTCTTAGAATATGCAATTGTCAACAAATCCAGCAGTATTGGCTCTTTGTTACCTCAAAGTTTCAAAAAAAAAATAATCTTAAAGACCTATCAAGTCCATTTAGTGTTCCAAGTCCATTTTTCCCTCTTCTATTTAAACTCTCTTATCATAACTATTATTCTTACACCAAAATATTCACATAACTTTCTTTAGCTACAAGATCAAGAATCACTACTCTTTCGTTTCGATACAAAAAAAAGTTTCTTTTTTTCACAAAATGGCAATTCTTGACATGTCTAAGAGAGAACCATCATCACCATCGACACCACAAAGAGCCAAGAAGAGCCTATTCTCTTTCGCGAAAACCAATTCATCCCTCTCTTCCTTTTCTAGTCATATACCTCCTCAGAAACCTTCACTGACATTCTCACGATCTATCATGGAAGAGAATATTGATATCGCGGACACCATTATTGAAAAATGGGATCATAAAGAGTCGTCATATGAAAAATTCTCTTCACTTTTTCAAGAAGACAGAAAAGAGGCCAAAGAATACATTCAATGTGTCAAAGACTTAAAAAAAGCTATGCATTTTCTTGTTACACAACATTCAACTTGTAACAAACTTGTACTTGCACAAAACTTGATGCAAAAGGCCATGAAAAGACTAGAAAAAGAATTCTACCAAATTTTATCAACAAAAAAGGAACATTTGGATCCAGAATCAGTATCAAAGTCTAGTCGATCCTCACACTTATCGAGGACAATTTCAGTTGATTCGGAAGAATCAACTGACTCAGGAAATGAGATTCAGCATGCTGGTGCTGAATCCATATCCGAGGCTGAACGTCTTTCTGTTCTAGCTATGTCTGATCTCAAAATGATCGCGGATTGTATGATTGGCACTGGCTATGCAAAAGAATGTTGGAAGATATACAGGATCATCAGGAAATCCATTGTAGACGAAGGACTATATCGTCTTGGAATTGAATCGCGTAGCACAACCTATGTTAACGCGATGAAACCAAATGTTCTCGAGCATCAAGTCAAGCATTGGATCAATGCATCTAAAATCGCGGTGAAAACACTCTTCTATGGAGAGAGGTTTCTTTGTGATCACGTTTTCTCAGCCTCGAAAACAATCAGTGAAACATGTTTTACTGATCTAGCTAAAGAAGGCGGAATCAATCTGTTTAAATTTCCATTGCTAGTTGCAAAGACGAAGAAATCACCTGAAAAGATTTTTCTCTTACTGGAATTGCACGAAGCAATGACTGAACTCTTGCCAGAGATCGAATCAATCTTTTCATATGATTCGATCTCAGCTATCAAAGTTCAAGTCCTCTCAATATTAAATAAACATAAGATCTCTGTTCTAAATATCCTCTCTGATTTCGAGCTATCAATACAGAGAAATTCCTTGAAAACACCAGTTCCTGGTGGCGGAATTCATCCATTAACCAATTCTGTTTCCGATTACTTAGCTTCATTAGCAAGCTACAACGGAGTCCTCTCTGATATAATATCTGACTCCACATCTTCCACACAATCCATATTTCCTGAAACTTATTTCGATAATCAATCGATCAACGAGACATCCAAAAATTCATCAGTATCTGCTAAACTTGCTTGGATCGTTCTTGTCCTTCTTTGCAAACTCGATAGCAAAGCAGAGCTGTACAATGACATCGCGTTATCCTACCTCTTCTTAGCTAACAATATCCAATTCGTTATCGAGAGGGTACGTACAACAGGTACCCTCAAGGTAATATTGGGTGACGAATGGATATTGAATTTGGAGAGAAAGGTTAAGTTGTATTCAACAAAATACGAAAATGTAGCTTGGACTAAGGTGTTTATGTGCTTGCCTGAGAGTTTAGATCCCTCCATTTCATCCGATACGATAAAGGAACATTTCAAACGATTCAATGAATCGTTTGAAGAAACGTATCGGAGACAGAAATCGTGGGTTGTACCTGATGGGACTCTACGAGACGAGATCAAAGTATCCATTGCAAGAAAATTGGTGACTGTTTATAGGGATTTTTATGATTACTATATGGTTGTGTTGAGTGGGCAAAAAGATTTGGAGGTTTTACTAAGATTTTCACCTGATAATATTGGGAATTTTTTGTCTGATTTGTTTCATGAAAATGTAAGGTCAGGGAGTTTGTTGTCATTATCATCAACTTTGCCAAACTCATGTGTTTGGCAATGCATTTCTTATTAATTTGGTCATCATCATTGACAAGAATAATGTATACCAAGTATTGCATGTTGCTCGAAATTTTCAAAAATGTTATGTGATCCTTGAAAAGTTGTGTATTTTTGAAGGATTTGATACAGGTGTGGCGACGTTTCTGAAGAGCTCCAAGCAACATAGACTACAAGTTGTTGAATTCAATTCTAAAAGTTCTCTCCTTGAAAAATAAGTAAATTGTGCCCCTGATTGCCCATGAGTTCTATCATGAATCGAGAAGTATTAAACAAATAAATGTTATTGCCAAAGAGATATACTAATTGTGAAGGAAAACATTGTGAATTTAAAAGTGCTCATCTAGACACCTCTATGAATGAATTTGTTATTTTTTTTCAAGCACCGCCAGATATATCATACTAACAATATTAATACACCTAAAAGCAACAAATCATTTGTCCACCTTAGCAGGAAGGGTGCCAAGATGAACTAGGCCTCAAAAAGGTCTCAGATGACAAATAAACACTTTAACTTTGAGAGTGTATATTTAGACGTAATAACTGACAATTAAACACTCCAACTTGTTTTTACTGTGTCTCGTGGGCAATCAGTCGATATTGACGTGACACATAAATTTTGGAGGTACTTAGATGATCTTTTTTTTGTTAGTTATTGGAGTGTTCAACCGACATAGTGAAGACAAATTGAAGTGTCTTGATGTGCATATTCAAAGTGTAAGTGTTTAATTCTCAATTGAGACCAATTTTGAGTGTATGTTTATATATTATACCTATAAAAATATGCGTGATGCATTATGATTCGATATGAAGTTTAAGAAGAATTTTTTAAAAAAATTTATGATTTAAATCAACTAATAGATATTTATATGATTATAAATCATCTTATTAGATAAATAAAAAATTAACCTTAAATTAATTTCACATATATAAAATATATATCATATTTTAGATAACTAAAACGAAAAATGAATTAGTTGTTGCTGGCCGTCTATTTTGACCAAAGCTGGCATGATTGTGCTCTCTATTTGCTCAAAATGTTTTTTTTTTCCTTTCAAAAATAAAATAAAATTCTGTCCATACAAGAGAAATATTTAGTAGTAGAATTTCACATATTAATTAAGGAAGATTATAATAACTGAATTGTTTTCGGAATATCTACGAAAAAAATCTTATCATTGTCTAATTCATGTATTATAATTTTGGACTATTTTGTTCATGAATCAAACGATTTCTTAATGTATGTATTCTTATTTCATAGACATAATTTAATACATATATTATTTAAAATTGCTAATTACATATTAATTAATTAATTAGTGATACTATGATTATTTTTTTTCAAATATAAACAACTTAATACTCCATAATTTTATGAAATTTTTTTATGCTGAGATTAATTTTCTAATGCCTTCAAATGACAGGTGCTTGACCTTCAATCTACCGAGTTTGTATGAAGTAAAAATCGGACTTGAGATTTGAGAAAATTAAGACGCGATACGTAGCACGAAGAATATGTCAAAAGTGACTTAGAAGAAATAATATCAAATGTTATCCTCAGAACGTGACTAATAAGGGTAATTCTATTGATGAAAAATCTGAAGTTTAAGACAATTAGAATCGGTATCATATTACCAAAGCCCGAAAACTCCAAAAGAACGGAATCAAACACCAAGTTGCAACCGAACAAGATACTTTTGAGATAAGTTGAAGAGGCTAGTCCTGTGAAAGAGTCCGAGATCTCTTTCAGACTTTCTAAAGAACTTGAGATCTTCGCCAGACATTATATAACGAATCAGATAACAGACTTAATAGGGGTGAGATTCTCGAAAGGTGCTTCATAGAGAATACCTATAAATAATCTTTTACCTACTCCTTGTAAACCATCTCAACTTTATTCATTCACTTACAATACATTGTTATTCCTAAGTTCTTTAGCTTTGAAAACTCATATGATTCCATTAATTTGAATAATGTCAATAGAATCAAGCTTATTCAGTAACATATTAGCTACCAACACCGAAACTCAAGCTTATTTTATTTACTTAACTTATCATTTCATGTCAATTTTAAAATTGTTATTTTTGTTGCCTTGTTCATATTGATTAAGCTAGCTACGATATACAAATCACATATTTTTATTATTTCAGTCTATGTATTTTTATATCACGTCTATAAAATCATCCGTATCTTAAATTCGAATTTTAAGGGTAAATAATGTTTAGAGAGAATAATTATTGATTGATTCTTTTTACATAAACTAAAAAAAAGAATTATAAATAAATAAATAAATCATTTTCAACTTGCTAATTTCTCAGCACTTTCCTCAATTCTGTCTTCTAGTTCTTTTTTTTTTTTTTTGCTTTTTAATTTAAAATATGTTTTATTCTTCACTTTCCTTTGCTCTTTCCCTTTTTCTCATTTCTCAAATCTGAAAACTCTCATTTCTTGACTCTCCGTTTACTTCAATTCTTCTGTGATTTTCTTCTAATTTTTTTTTTCTTCTTTAAAGGATGGCTTCTCCTGTGAAAGAAGGTAACTCTAACCCAAATCTCTAATTTTCAATTAAATTGAAAAATAATAATTCATAATTAATTTGATCATCGAAATATCAGTAGCTAGTAGAATTTATTTATTTATTTATTTTTTTGCTTTTTTGCTGTATTAGCTCAAGATTTAGTTATAAGTATATGGGTATTTTGTATCATAGATTTTCATGTAGGAAAAATGCTTCTTTTTAGTAGCTAATTTTGGAAATTTCAGTGTTTTTATGCTTTATTAGCTCAAGATTTAGTTATAAGTATATGGGTATTTTGTATCATAGATTTATATGTAGGAAAAATGGTTCTTTTTAGTAGCTAATTTTGGAAATTTCAGTGTTTTTATGCTTTATTAGCTCAAGATTTGGTTATAAGTATATGGGTATTTCGTATCATAGATTTATATGTAGGAAAAATGGTTCTTTTTATTAGCTAATTTTGGAAATTTCAGTGTTTTTATGCTTTATTAGCTCAAGATTTAGTTATAAGTATATGGGTATTTTGTATCATAGATTTTTATGTAGGAAAAATGGTTCTTTTTATTAGCTAATTTTGGAAATTTCAGTGTTTTTATGCTTTATTAGCTCAAGATTTAGTTATAAGTATATGGGTATTTTGTATCATAGATTTTTATTTAGGAAAAATGGTTCTTTTTATTAGCTAGTTTTGGAAATTTCAGTTGTTTTTTGCTATATTAGCTGGGAATATAGTTTAAGCATATGGGTATTTCGAATTCGATATTAATATGTAAAAAAAAATGGTTCTTTAGAAAGAGAAAATGATCCATCGAATTATCAGTAGCTAGTTTTGGAAATTTCAGTGTTCTTTTTATTTCATAGATCAAGATTTAGTTATATGGGCATTTCGAATGATCCATCGAATTACCAGTAGCTACTGGGAATATAGTTTAAGCATATGGGTATTTCAAATTCGATATTTATATGTAAAAAAAATGGTTCTTTAGAAAGAGAAAAATGATTCATCGAATTATCAGTAGCTAGTTTTGGAAATTTCAGTGGTTTTTTTTAATTTCTTAGATCAAGATTTAGTTATAAGTGCACGGGTATTTCGTAGTGTAGATTTATATGTTGGAATGGTTCTTTTTATTAGCTAATTTCGAAATTTCAGTGTTTTTTTGCTTTATTAGCTGGAGATATAGTTCTAAGCATATGGGTATTTCTTAGTAGAGATTCATATGTAGGAAAAGTGGTTCTTTTTAAGTACAAAAAATTATCCATCGAATTATCAGTAGCTAATTTCGGAAAATTTGGTGTTTTTTTAGCTTTGTTAGCTCAAGATATAGCTATAAGTATATGAGTATTTAGTGGTATAGATTTATATTGAGATGAAGACTTGAATCTAGTGTACTATGTTATAGTAAAGTACCTTCCAACAACAACATACCCAGTATAGTCCCACAAGTTGGGTCCGTAGAGGGTAGAGTGCACACATATCTTACTTCTACCTTGTCAGGTAGAGAGGCATTGAGTTGTACCTTGCATATGTACAAAATCCTAACTCATGAGCGACTCACTGTTGTGTGATTTTTTGGATTATTTAGATGACAATAAATCAATCAACTATTCTAGTTGGGCTAAGCTATATCAATCCTTGAAATTGGGTCAATGTAATTCCAATTCTAAAAAGAATGGCCATTTGGATGGCAATTTAAAAAAAGGAGGAGAAATGAAGTTTATAAATTCAATATATGAGAATAAATTATAAGTGCTCATTATGCTTCAAATTTCAATAGTGTTCAGTTATGAAGACTTTGTGATGGAGTTGATTAGTTATAAGTGGTGTTACAAGATTCTTGATTATCTAATACTTAGTTCTGTTTGTGCATGTACTAGGTGAGAGAGACGTCGAGAAAGGATTGATTACTCCAACCCCAAGCCATAACCCTCTAGCTGAGCCATCACCAACCCCATCTCCATCTTCTGCAACAGCACCAGCTTTAGTGCTTTCCAATTCTGGCAAGAGAATTGACCAAGCAGGCAAAAAGAAATATGTAAAACAGGTGACGGGAAGGCACAATGACACTGAGCTTCATTTAGCAGCTCAGAAAGGTGATCTAGCAGCAGTGAAGCAGATACTTAATGATATTGATACTCAAATGGTCGGGACGCTGAGTGGCGATGACTTCAATCAAGAGGTTGCGGAGATCAGAGCATCTGTAGTGAATGAAGTGAATGAATTAGGAGAGACAGCACTCTTTACAGCAGCAGCGAAGGGATATCTTGAGGTGTTGAAAGAATTATTAAAGTACTGCAACAAGGAAACTCTTACTAAGAAGAATCGGTCAGGATTTGATCCTTTGCATATAGCTGCAAGTCAAGGACACCATGGTGAGGATCTTAGATTTCTTGATCATTTGACTTATATATATCCCTTTACCCTTCAGCTTAAGATTTGACAATGTACTTGTCTTACTTTACATCGAAAAAGGGAAAGTATGCCTTGAAGTTGCAATGTTAATAACCAGTCTTAGCTTGCCAACCAGGATGTTTCCTTAGTTTGTTGGTTCACTTGGTTCTATGTAATACTTAAACAAACACTCAAACTTGGCCTCGGTCGGCAAGTAAGCACTCCAACCTTGAGAGTGCATATCTAGAAAACTCAACTTGGTCAAAATTGGCAACTGATCACTCCAACTCATCCCCACTATGTCTAATTGACACCCGACGTGGACGTGACACATAAAATTTTGAAGGTGTCTAAATGAACTTTTTGTAAATTGAGTGTTCAATTAACACAATGGAGAGTTGAGGTGTGTAGATATGCATACTCAAAGTTAGAGTGCTTAGTTATCAGTTGCCCCCCCCCCTCCGCGCCAAAAAAAATTAAAAAATCCCTTACTTGTCAAAAGAGAGTATTAACCTTGAAGAGATCTTGTTTTAGAATCTCATGCCATCAGTCTGAGCAGAGCTGATGCTGGTTGTTATTGAAGGTTCGGACTTTTATTGAATTGACTTACTGCAACCTTGTATGTGCCAAAAATGCGTGTGGAGAATTATGCAGTAAAACATTCGGAAGAAAAATTCTGCAGTTCAGTAAATAACTAAATATTGAAGATGGATAAGTTTCATGGTGCCAGAAGATATTAATTATTGGACAAAGACTTATTTCTGCATTCTTATGACAGGAATCGTCCAATTGCTGTTAGAGCATGATACCGGACTAAGTAAAACATTTGGCCCATCAAATGCTACCCCTCTTATAACTGCTGCCTCAAGAGGACATATTTCAGTGGTCAATGAACTGCTGTCAAAGGATTGCAGCTTGCTGGAAATTTCTCGATCCAATGGTAAAAATGCATTGCATTTAGCTGCTAGACAAGGGCACGTCGAAATTGTCAAGGCCTTGCTTGACAGAGATCCGCAATTGGCAAGGAGGACGGATAAGAAAGGACAAACTGCATTGCATATGGCTGTAAAGGGAATTAGCTGTGAGGTGGTGATATTGCTTCTCGAGGCTGATGCTGCTATAGTTATGCTTCCAGACAAGTTTGGCAACACAGCATTACACATAGCAACCCGGAAAAAACGTGCTGAGGTATATAATATGTTACTCAAACATGAAATATTTGTGTAATGCTTCTTCGCCTCATCCTCATCCCCATCCACACCAAATACGACTTCACTATCCCTCTACTGTTCTCCTTTTGTAATGCATGGTGTGCTGCAAAGCATGACACAAAGTTACTATTGCGTGTGACGGATGAGAAGAAAATTATTCTTAAATTGTTGATGTTTCTCTTTCCTTATTAAAAATGTTATTGTTAAATTTGGTTTATTGAAGTATTATGGTCAAGTTTGTTGGTGCATGCCTCTAAGATTATACAAAATTTTGATCACCATGTGTGCGATTGTTACAACAATCGTGGTCCTTGGTCACTTTGTTTCATCTTGATAATGAAATAATGCATGGTATCCATTCTTTTGTGCTACCTGAACTACTTCCCGTCTTGCTTTTAAGATCTGATCGTTGCAATTTACTTGGCCTTCCCGTCTTGCTTTTAAGCTCTGACTGTTGCAATTTACTTGGCCTTTATCACCTCTTTCATCTAATGATATTGTGAGCGGTTTATCAATTTAAAACTTTTGCTGTGCAGATAGTAAGAGAGTTGCTACGCCTGCCTGATAGTAATGTTAATGCACTGAACAGAGATCACAAAACAGCCCTTGACATAGCTGAAGATCTTCCGCTCTCTGAGGAATCCTCAGAAATAAAGGAGTGTCTATACAAATATGGAGCTGTTAGAGCTAATGAATTGAACCAACCAAGGGATGAGTTGAGGAAAACTGTCAGTCAGATCAAGAAAGATATTCACACACAGCTTGAACAAACTAAGAGGACAAATAAAAATGTCCACGGAATTGCTAAAGAGCTTAGAAAGCTCCATCGAGAAGGGATCAATAATGCAACAAATTCTGTAACTGTCGTTGCTGTTCTATTTGCCACAGTTGCCTTTGCTGCTATTTTTACTGTGCCTGGAGGTGATGATGATCATGGAGTGGCTGTGGTTGTGACCACTGCTTCTTTTAAGATCTTCTTCATCTTCAACGCCCTTGCACTTTTTACATCTCTTGCTGTTGTCGTAGTTCAGATTACGTTGGTTAGAGGAGAAACAAAGGCAGAAAGAAGAGTTGTCGAGGTAATTAACAAACTGATGTGGTTGGCTTCTGTCTGCACTTCAGTGGCATTTATGGCATCCTCTTATATAGTGGTCGGTCGTAAGTATGAGTGGGCTGCAATATTGGTAACAGCAGTAGGGGGAATAATAATGGCTGGGGTTCTTGGAACCATGACTTACTATGTGGTACGATCAAGGAAGAAAAGGTCGATAAGGAAGAAGGAAAAGCATGCTAGAAGTGGTTCCAACTCATGGTACCACTCCGAGTTCTCTAATTCTGATATCGACAGGATTTACGCCCTTTGATGTGGAGAGTTTCAACTTGATGAGGAAACAAAATGGTTCCACTGTTCTATGTAGTGATACGCGAATTGTGGACGGATGAGCAACTCCTCATATCCTTCCTTCCATCCTATTATGAGCAAGTTAATCCCTGCACCTGGAGGGAACTGCAAGTTTCAAATGAAGATGATTGATCTGTTCATATTTGGAAAGGAGGTTCCATTTTACGCGTCATCCTGTCAACCAATAAGGTTCCTTTCCCGAGCTAGAATGATGGCGATGTATAATTCTAAGCTAAACTCATTGAACTGTAGATTGTAATTTTTGGCAGGAGATCTAAATTTTCCTATTTGATCTAGAATGGGAAAGGTTATGTATAAAAATATTCAAAAAGTTATCATCTGCCACTGTGTATTTAACTGGCTGACTTTATGGAAAAATTCCTATGTAAACCACATGTTGTATGAGTGCCTGTGTGGTCAATTGCATCTGAATTTTCTGGTGTGATAGACTGAGAGTTGCATTTGTCTTGAGAACAGAAAGCGGTAAAAACTTCTCTTATTCGGTCACCAAGGAGTGAGGGTATTTATGCTTGTCGTGTTCTTTATATAGACATCCGAGACTAGGGGTTCAATCCCTTGAGTTGTATGGATGAGAATTTGACTCCATGACCATTTGAACAAAAGGTGGTTATATAGTTCTAAATTTCTTCTTGTTCCTTTGAATTTGAAATAAAATATAATATGAAAATTGGTGTTATAAGGAACAACTGTTATAATAAAGTTTGACGATATAATAAATTTAAATTATTGAAACTTCTCATACAAAACAAAATGGATAAAGGGCAGTCCGGTGCACTAAAGCTTCCGCTATGCGCAGGATTCGGGGAAGGGCCCGACCACAAAGATCTATTGTACGCAGTCTTACCTTGCATTTCTGTCAGAGGCTGTTTCCAAGCTTGAACCCGTGACCTACCTAAACAAACACTTAAACTTGACCTCATCTAACAAGTAAATATTTCAATTTTGAGTATTCACACTAAACAACTCTCAACTTATAAAATGATCAACAGACTGTTAGAAATGTTCACGTAGAAGCTCCTCTTTCATCTGCAAGTATAGACTTCTTTGGATCTCATCTCCAAAATTACGTGTCATGTCAATATAGATTATCCATAAGATAAATGGGAACAAACTGAAGTATTTAGTTGCTAAATAAACACTCATATTAAAGTGCTTATTCGTTAGCAAAACTAAGTTTGAGGTCTGTTTACGTATTATGTCAAAAGAAATGTTTCACACATTTTGAAATTTTCCGGAAAAAGTGTATAGTACAATAGTATAAATACAAAAAAATAGATGGCGTTCAGAAGAAAAAATTGAGCATAAGAGTTCACTTGCCAAGGCTTCGAGGATGGTACTCGTACATGTGAGGCACAGCGGCGGCGGCGGCGGCAGCGACGGCGACGGCGAGTTTCTCTACGACACTGAAACGACTTCAACAATTGATGAAATCGCCAAAGACATTAACGAAATCGCGAATCTCCAATCGAAGATTCAATGCTTCGCCGTCGAATTCGAGCCTCATCTCTCTAAGCTTCAAGGCGATCCTAAAGGTATTTACAATCAAAATTACTAGTAATGTCGAAATAATCATTGATTAGTTGAAGTTGTTTATAGCTTTTGCTTCAGAAATTAACTGTTGAAATTCGAGCTTTATCTCTCTATGCTTCAAGGCGATCCAAGAGGTTTTTACGATCAAAATGCTAGTAATGTCGAAATAATCATTGATTAGTTGAAATAGTGACAGTTCTCGATCCTAAGCTTCAAGGCGATCCTAAAGGTTTTTACTATCAAAATGCTAGTAATATCGAAATAATCATTGATTAGTTGAAGTAGTTACAGCTTTCGATCCTAAGCTTCAAGGCGATCCTAAAGGTTTTTACTATGAAAATGCTAGTAATGTCGAAATAATCATTGATTAGTTGAAGTAGTTACAGCTGAAGCTTCAAGGCGATCCTAAAGGTTTTTACAATCAAAATGCTAGTAGTGTCGAGATAATCATTGGTTAATTGAAGTATTTAGAGCTTTCGCTTAACTGTTAAAATTGTCAATGCAGTTATGCCTCTGGTGAGAGCTCTCTCTGAAGCTACATTTTATGCTTCAAAGGTCTGTTTCTGTATCGCTTTATCATTTTCTCTGAAATGCTATTTATGTAATTAGGATATTAATATCATGATGTTTTTTCAGTTTGAGAAACTTATAGATTAAGGTGAGCAAATACTTATGATGTTATTGTGGACATTTGTTATCCCTCTGCACTATTCATATGTATGTTCAAAAATGTATGACATCACATAATTGTTGTTTATAATGTGCTGGTGTTCAGCCAACTTAAAATCAGATAATCCACTGAGTACTGGCCAGCATGCATATGCAGGGGTGATTCTATCCTCCAAGGCTTCAATTCCATTCTCCAAGGCTTCAATTCCATTGTTTATATATTCATAAAACGTTCACCATTTTTGAGCACCCAAGGGTGTGGCCTAGTGGTCAATGAAATGGGTTGAGCATCATGAGGTCTTAGGTTCAAATCCTAGCAGAGACAAATAACACTAGGTGATTTCTTCCATATGTCGTAGTTTTGGTGGACAGAGTTACTTGGTACCTATTGCTGGTGGGAGCTAGCAGGTATTCCACAAGGAATTAGTCGAGGTGTGCGAAAGTTGGTCTGGACATCATGGTTATAAAAAAAAGTGTTCACCATTTCTGAAAATTTAAATTCATTGAACTATTCATTCAACTAGATGTGGTGTTTTCTCTATCAAATGATGTTTTTGCTCTTATTTTAATATCGACCACTAATGTAATTAATAATATACAAGTCAAATTAACATAGTTGACTACCCAAGGGTGTGGCTTAGTGATCAATGAAGCGAGTTGAGCTCCATGAGGTCTCAGGTTCGAACTCCAACAGAGAATTAACATTATTGACTATGTATCTAGTCACACACTATCATAATATGAAACAAAGGGAGTTTTACAATGAGGTGAGTTTATTCCTCCTGGCTTTATATCCTGTTGTTTATTTCTTTACATACAAAGCAGAGACTGATGGATTAAGGAAACAACTGAAAAATGAAGCAATTGAAAAAATGAAGCAGAAAGTCTAGATGGCTGATCATCTTTAACAATGCCACAAATATTAAACTAGTTTTGACTTCTGATTTCTGTTATTTCTGTTATTATTTATTACTTTCTATGCTTTGATTACTCTATTTTACCTGTGACGCTTTCATTATTTATTTAATCGTTATTTGTTATTTGTATTTATTTATTTGTATTTATTTGTTATCTATTCATTATTTGTTTGTTGTTTTTCTCATAAAGCTTTTAATTTCCTATTCTTATCTAACATTTTTTTATGCATTTATGCTTTTACTGAGCCGAGGGTCTCCAGGAAACAGCCGTCCTACCTTGGTAGGAGTAAGGTCTGCGTACATTCTACCCTCCCCAGACCCCATGTTGTGGGATTTCACTGGGTTGTTGTTGTTGTTGTTGTTGTTGTTGTGCTTGACACTATCTTAAGGATAAGATGCATGTAAAGGTTTTGAAGATTTTTATCGAGTCTTGCAACAGATGTTTTTGCATCCTTGCATTTGGTGGTTCAAATGATGTATGATAGGTTCCTTTGATCTCTGTCTGTTGAAATGGATTACAGGATCAGGTTAAACATAACAAGCCTCTATCACTTTATGTGCTAAGAGATCACACAAGAAGCATTGAGAAGGAATTTTTGGTAATGCATTCAGTAATGGGATTATCAAGTTCCGATTTACAGCAGTTCTTGTCAGGTATGTTCATAATCACTTATTTTAGCTTCCTCTCTCTTATATGCTTTCGTTCAATATATAAAAGTTCAGGACAAGTGCTCATGTTTGAGATTTTATGAGTATATCGTATCAGTGACTTAAATTCAAGCTCCATGATTACATGTTATTGTTGGTAAGTAAGTCCATTGTTCTTCATACCTCTGGATAGAGACATAATCATGCGGTTGCTTGTTTATTTTCCTATGTCAAAATCAGTATGATGACAAGATTCTGGATACTTGCCCTTTTTCTCCAAAAAGAAAAAACATTAAAGCTTCTGAACCACTAGATTATTTGATCTCTGGGCAAATGAAAGTGAAGCCATTTAAACTCTCGAGTGAACAAGTGAATAGAGCAATTCTTTATTATGGTTCCTCTTGATATTTGTCCTACAAGCTTTTTAAAGTGAAACTCTAAACAATCAGCAATCATGAATGAATATATGATTCTACAGACTTGCAAATCCTTGAAGAAAACACAGTACAACTTTTATGGGCAGGAAAAGAGCTCACCAGAGGGAAAAAGTTGTGCGACTATATAGGAAGAAATGAGAAGACAAAGGTACATAATTTTTTTTCTCCACCTCACAAGGATATATCAGTACACTTAACACTCTATCTGCTGGTGGCAGATCGTAATCAGGTTGCAGTCACCTATTCCACCTCCTGCATCACTCTCTGGTACTTTCTTTTCCTTCCCAGAATGATTATTATTTTTTTGGCATAATACATAAACAGATGCTCAAACTTGACATCAGTTGGCAAGTAAATAACTCCAACTTTGAGAATGCACAACTAGACACCTCAACTCGTCTTCACTGTGTCAATTGAACACTCAATGATCATCTTGATACCTCCAAAACACGTCAACGTCGGGTGTCCATGAGACATAGTGGTGATGAGTTGGAGTGTTTAGTTATCAATTGAGACCAAGTTGAAGTGTCTAGATGTGCATTCTCAAAGTTTGAGTGCTTACTTGCCTTCTAAGGCCAAGTTTGAGCGTCTATATTTATGTATTATGCCTTCTATTTTTTGTTGACGTTTTTTTTTTCTGCGCCTTTTTTTTTTGCCAAACATAAAAAGAAAACTTGATGCATTACATTTTATTTTATTTTGAAGGTGGAGAAAAATCTTGAAATAAATGATGTTGTCTGGTCTTTGAATGACTTTCAAATCGGGAAACACACTCTTCTTGAATAGCCTTCTTGTTTATGGATGTGTTCTTTCCTGTCTGAGCTGCAAACGTTTGTGACTTATTGGGATTTAACTGCCTGCTAGTTGACTACATATTACTGCACAACATACTCAGTGTAATCCCATAAAGTGGGGTTTGGGGAGGGTAGAGTGTACGCAGACCTTAGCCCTTCTGCGTATTACTGTTGAATGGAAACTATTTATCTACCCCTTGCATCTCAACTACAACCACTATTCCGAGTGTTCTAAAGCTTAATACGCTTCAATTCAAACTCGGTGAATCCAGTCATTAAATCTCTCTGTAAATTTGTACCCGAACGTATATTGCTTTTGGAGTTTCTTCTTCCAAAAGGTGTCTTATTTCGGGTAGTTATGTCTGATTCCTTATCTTTATACTGTTGTGGTTTGTGCTCATCATGTTGCTTAGTTTGATGTACATATTATAAAAAGTGCAATGAAGATGATTTGAACTTTTAGTTCTTCTATCAATTGTTTGTGACTGAGTCGTAGGAGTTGTAGTTATTCTTTTGATTCATCTAATGGTCCTACTTCTTGAGACAAGGAATAATATAGATGTGTAGACCAATAAATTGTACTAATGCTTGATGAACTAGAGAGGACAGAGACATGAGTGAAATGATATCATAGCAATGTTTTGATATTCTCCGGCGACATGAACCAAAAATAATGTTTTGATTTTTCATTAAAATACCTTAATGGGCACCCCATGAGTGGCCTAATAGTTAATGAAGTGGGTTGATAATCATGAGGTCTCATGTTCAAATCTTAGTAGAGAAAAAAATACTAGGTGATTTTTTTCCATCTGTTTTAACGTTGGTTGATTGAGTTATCTGTTGTTGATGGGAGGTGACAGGTATTCCGTGAAATTCGTCAAGGTGTGTGAAAGTTGACTCGGACACCACGATTATAACCAAAAAAAAAAAAAAACTTAATGACCAGAAGAAGTGGTTCTATGGAAATATTGAATATTGAGTTCCATTATATAACAAACCAGACCCATTTTTTGAGTTCACAATTAAGAAAATAGATTTTGCTTCGATCTCAAACTTGTGGAGGCCAGCTATATAATAATCCTATATATTCATTGTCTGATTTAGGTCCATTCCAATATTATTCAGAGAACTCATAAAAATGGTAGTTCGGTGCACTAAACTCCAGTTATACGTGTGGTCCAACAAAGAGTTAAAATCACAAGGACCTATTGTACACAGTTTTATTCTGCATTTCTGTAAGAGATTATTTCCACAGCTCGAATCCGTGACCTCTTGTTCACATGACAACAAACTACTTCGATTTTTTAAATGGAAGTATGTCATCCTCTGGTAAATGAAAGGATGATATAAAAAATATCCTTAAAGTCTTAGCTTTTACGAGTGTCTTGAAAATTAGAATTAGTGGTGATGCTTGATCTAATAACTTGATAGAAAACACTCAGAAAAAGGAAAATCGACAACTTTTAGTAAACTTTTTTGGTATTTGATTCTCTAAACACTGAGGGATATTGGTGGGGAGAAAGTGTTTCTTGTAAAATGCTTATCAGTGTATTCCTAAGTGCTCAACATCATCAATGAATCTTTACAACAATGTTTATTTTGGGTCTAATTTTTGTTCAAAATCTGGCTGACATTTTCACTTAGTTTAATGGCTCGATACACACCCACTTGAAATTCAAAAGACGATTCTTATTATTCTCTAAAAGCAACCTTTTCTTCTATACCAGACCAAGATATACAAAAATTAAAGGTATGTTTTTTTTCCTCCTAATACTGTTAGAAAAGTTGTTTATAAAAATCTGGCCTTCCTTGTTCTCAAGGATTTGGTGTGGTGGTAAGGAGCAAAAACGTGATGTGTGGATAAGGTGCATGTCGGATTCAGTTCTTGATGTACGCAAAAAACTTGATATTAAGTGGAGAAGAGTAAAGAGGAACACCCATTATCCACGTAGTTTCCAACCATACATTAGTGATTTCTTGGTTGTAAGAAAAAAGGTTACAAAGATTTGCAAGGAATTTTGGATCGATGAAGAGGGATCAAAATATGGTAGGAAAACCCCAAATTGTTGTGAATGGGAGATACCATTGAAACTAGTTTTTCTCGATAAGGATAGGTACAAAGTCACTCGGCTAAGAGTAGAGTGTACAACCATAATCTTGATACTCTAAGCTATATGTAGCCCTTATAAATGACTTGCAAGGAATGTCTTGAAATGAACAATAACAAGAAATTCAGTGTAATCTCACAAGTCGGATGAATTTAAAAAAGTAGAGTATACGCTGAACGAACTATAAAAAAGAGACAGAAATAACAAGTAGAAACTACAACAACAAAATGTTGAACCCAAACATTTAAAAAATCGTACCGAACCAACTGATTATAAGTAAATAAAAGAACTCCTCCTTAAGCTTATTGCTATTGGAACCATTTGTTTATTTAGCTTTAAAATGAGTTAAGTAATTATAACATAATCTAATGCATAAGCTATTCTTGAGTGCCACACAAGTGGGGGCTTTGCAATCAAAATTGATGATTATTTTTTGGTATTTCATTTTATTATAGTGCCATCTCTATTAATATTTTATTTTATGATGACTCTAGACATTTTTTTTCTTCAATAAATAAAAAGATTTGCTATCATTAGTCTGTGATGATAAGAGATAATATATGTATTAAACAAAAAGTTATTATACACGAGAAATAAAGAGCAGAAAGTATTCAATATTAA
Organism: Solanum dulcamara; assembly: GCF_947179165.1. Lineage (NCBI taxonomy): Eukaryota > Viridiplantae > Streptophyta > Magnoliopsida > Solanales > Solanaceae > Solanum > Solanum dulcamara. The sequence continues at coordinate 81,403,409 of NC_077238.1, forward strand.
GTTGACACAAATAACAGAAAGGGAAAAGCGTCAAAAATACTCACCAACTATTTAAAATAGGTCAAATTTATCCCTTGTTACATTTTTGGGTAAAAAATACCCCCCAACTATCGCAATGGACCAAAAATCCCCTTCCTTCTAACCGTTATTCACAACGGAAAATGGATCAATTTTTCCCTTGAACCTAGTTATGGACCTTTTTTATGATATCGAAAAAAAAGCTCAGCGACTTAATTTTTTGTTACGAAACACTAATTTAGTGACTCTCTATGATACTCAAGTAAAATTAAATAATTTATTTGTTGCCAAAAATTATTTAGTACCGTTAAGGAAATAAAGTAAAAATTTAGTAAACATCTATGAAATTAACCTCTTTAATTTAAATAGATTGCTGAAAGTACTAATCTGAAATTAAGCAAAGTGACCCAGTATGAAGGGAATCATGTATGATATTTAATTAAAAATAAATAATTATTGATGTACTTTAAGGACCATTAAGCAACTATCTTTTTTTCTGCCTTCATAGATTCTTATTCTATATAAAATCATCATTAGCTTCATTTATTTACACATTAAACTAATAACACTAGTAATTTATTACTTAAACTTAGTGTTGAAGCATTGTAATTTTAATTTTTAGCAGTCAAAAGACAAATTCATTCAACAAGGAGGATACTCTATTTTATTTTTTCATTATGCTCAAAATAGATTTTTATTAGTTCATCATTAAGAGTATTATTTTTGTTTAATCATTTCGTATTCAAATTTTATTGGATCGACTAATTTGAATTGCCCCGTGAAGGACCACTCTAAAGGGAAAGCCTATGTTTTTTTTACCTGTAGTTCCTCCATTCCTCGAACTCGAACCAAGAACTTTGGTTAAATTTGGAGGAATCTCAGAAACACCTCCATCTCGTGACACTCCTTAGCTATGCTGCTCAAACTCTCTAAAAATGTTGCAATAATCATGTCAGATACTCTAAAAACGCTTACCTAACCAACGCTTAAATCCGACTTTACCCAAAATTTTCTGGTTCACTCCAACACTCCCCACTTGTCCGACTATAAATGGATAGCTTTTGGAGGATGCAACACACATTTGTAATATTTTGAAGCGTCAAAGCAACATAGTGGTAGAATAATTCTTTATTAATGATAAGCAACTCTTTATTATTGTCATTTTAAATGACCACCTAGAGATAACGACTCTTTGTATGAAGTAATTGATTCAGGGTTCAAATTCCAACAAAGACAAATAAGACAAAGGCAATTTCTTCCAATTGTCAAGTGTTGATAGACAGAATTATCCAATACTTGTACTAGTGGCAAGTTGCTCGTACTCGATGGAATAATATACTAGAAAAACTTTCATCTGGCATTTATCACAAATTTTCTAACAGAGTTGTTCTTTGGAAAGCCAAGAATTGTTAATCTACATGGAGGCTCATGACAAAATTGTGAAAGAAAGAAGCAATCATATAATAAGATAAACTTAAAAAGTTTTTATTATTTCACTTCTTCTTGTAAAAGAAGAAACAATGACAAGAAAAAACACTAGATGATTTCTTCCCATCTGTCCTAGCCTAGATGGACAAGGTTACTTGGTATCTGTTGCTAGTGGGAGATGACAGGTCTCTCGTGGAATTAGTCGAGGTGTGCACAAGCCACGGAAAAATTTATCCCCTGCAGAGTCCAGGTCTTTCTTGTTCTTCAATGATCACTTTAGAGGCTGACAATGAACAAACTCCAATGTCACTTATTGTCTTTCTTGAATGCTGAGAATTTTTGCAATGAGCAATTGCTGCTTGAATTGAATTCTCTATATCTGAATATGAATTAGTGCTTCTCTTGAAAAAGTGCATTTCTTGAAATTCATTCGAATTATTCGAGCTTGAAGCTGACAAGGAACCAGAAGTAGACGATGAAAATGAAGACGAAGATGATTTAGCTGTCGAAAATCTCTTAATAGCTCCTGAGAATGACCTTCTATGTCGACCTCTAATATCTTGATCATGATCATTTTCTTTTTTTACCCCTTTTGAATTTGCACTACCTCTATGAATTTGCCCAAATGGCTCTTTCTTAGCTTCTTTAACTATTGGAAAAGGCCCTTTTTCGATGTTTCTTGAAGCAGCTGCAGAGTACTCGTTCGAGCAACCAGATTTAGAAAAGAAAGATTTGAGGTAAGTTCGTGAAGACTTAAGCTTAGAACCTAACGAAGAATTCTTTATTTGCTTGAGTTTCCTTGTCCATGAGCTTTTTCTATTTTCGTCGTCTACTGGAAATAGGTTGTTTACGTTATACTCGAACATATATTCATCCAGATTGAGTTCCCTGCTAACTTGACAAGACTCAACGGGAGAGATATTACATGATTCAAACGGAGTGTTATTACTCGTAGGAGTATTAGTAGTAGTTGTGAATAAAGGGGTACTAAAAGACTCATCAAAAACATCGTGTTTTCTAGTTCCATGAACAGGTATTTTATTTGGATTTTGAAGTAATTTCTCTACCATTTGTGTTGTACCAAAAGGGAGGTGAAGTGGGAGAAGTTTTCCATTATGGAATAGTTCATCAGCTGGTGAAGTTGTTGTGTCTTTATCAATAGAATTTGGAAACATTTGGAATTCGAATTCTCGAGTTTGAGAAGGAGAGTTTTTGAAGTGGGAAAATATGTTTGAATTTGAACTTACTTCCATGTCTATATAATCTTCTTCTTCTACTACTACATTGTCACATGAACGACGAATTCCTGCATATTCCATGGTGTTTTTAACTTTGTGTTTGTGAGTTTTTGGAAGTTTTGGAATTGTAAGTCTGAGTTTTGAAAGCAAATGCAGGTGAAGAGGACCATTTTATAAAGAAAATGGTTGTGTACCTTTTTATTTTTTTAAAATTTGGTTGTAAATAAAGTGACATAAGGCATATTTTAAATGATCCCAAATTGACATTTAGTACATAAAGGGGAAAATTGTTTATATTGTTATACATTTCTTATGTTACTTCTTTTAGTCTTATTTTCCACTACCCCTTTCTTTTCTCTTTTCTGGTAATGTTAGTGTCTGGTCCAGGTTGAGGATACCTTGACTATTTCATCAGATATATATTATTTTTCACCTCGTTTTATTTACCCTATTGGACTTGTGCCTTTGTGCATAGAAATAACGTCCATTGGTCACTTTTCGCCTCTGTCTTTCAAAAATAAACATTGTCATGGAATTTCAATTTTCATAGATGAAGTTCCATGATAATATCCTGGAGTTTCACTTGTAAATTTTGAAACTTCATGGCGGTGATTATTTTTCAATTACAGAGGTTGAAAAGTGGGTATTCGTAAATTTGACCCCTTACGTGTAGAGACATAACTTGAGCTAGATAAATAGTTGAATAATTTTAAAGAATATATACTTATAGTAAGTTCACACTCATTTATCTTAAAAGAGTAGTAGGTAGTGATAGTACTCAAGATCTATTGATTTAAAGTTCTAAATTCAATGAATGTCTTTATATTTCTCCAATTGTTAAACAAGAAAAAAATCTCAATGAATCATTTGATAGTTACGGAGATTTATTATCAAATTACTACCCGATAATGATTTCTCATTTTGGTGTTACGGCTCCCCCACCAGACTCATTGCTTATATCATTTGGATATGGAAAGAGATAAATCCTTGATTTATTTCATTAACTTTATTAGTTTATATACACAAAATATAAGAATATAATTAGGTTATAATTAAGGAAACTAAATATCTATATAATAGGAATTAATATATACAATCTGTCAGAATATATTTTCATCTATTCTAACACACTCCTGCAGTCGAAGCGGGAGATCGCCGAATGCTAATACTGTCCCGAAAATCCTCAAATAACACTAACAGAAGGCCTTTGGTGAAGAAATCTGCAATCTGATAACGAGAGGGGACATGTAACACTCGAACCTGGCCACGAGCCACCTTTTCCCGTACAAAATGTATATCCATCTCAATGTGCCTAGTGCGTTGATGCTGAACAGGATTACCAACCAGATATATGGCACTAACATTATCACAGTAAGCCAAAGTAGCATGTGCAATAGGACAATGAAGTTCCAAAAGCAAGTTTCGCAACCAACCTGACTCAGAAGCCACATTGGCAACCCCTCGGTATTCTACCTCTGCACTTGAACGGAACAAAGTAGCTTAACGTTTGGCGGACCATAAGATCAAGTTATCACCGATAAAGACACAATAATCCGACGTCGAACGCCATGTATCGGGGCACCTACCCCAATCAGCATCAGTATACGAGACAAGAGTGGTTGTGGAGGAGGGATAAAGGTGAAGACCGTAATCCAAAGTACCTTGTAGGTAGCGCACGATGCGCTTGAGAGTGTGCATGTGCTCATCCCATGGGTCATGCATTAATAAGCATACCTGTTGCACAACATAAGTAATATCTGATCACGTGAATGTGAGGTATTGTAGTGCCCCTACAAGACTCCGATAAAGAGATGAGTCCTCAAATGGTATGCTCGTAGTAGCCCCAAGCTTCAGTTTTAGAGCAACCGGAGTAGGAGATGACTTACACGATGACATGCCAGCTCGGTTAATGATCTCGACTGTATACTTCTTTTGAGATAAAAATAAACAACCTGTATGACGAGTGACAGCAATGCCCAAGAAATAGCTCAACTGGCCCAAATCTTTCATAGCAAATTCGGAGCTAAGAAGCGATATGATAGATCGGCAGAGCGCATAAGAAGAAACAGTTAAAATAATATCATTGACATACAATAAAAGATAAGCCATAAAAGTACCTCGATAATAAACAAACAAGGACTGATCGGTTTTACTGTGAGAAAACCCACGGGTATGGACATAATCAGTAAATCGCTTATACCAAGCCCCCGGAGCTTGTTTCAGCCCATAAAGAGATTTCTTCACCAAACATACATGATTGGGTCTATCAGGATCCCGATAGCCCAAAGGTTGATACATGTAAACAGTCTCCTTGAGTTCGCCATGTAAAAAAGCATTTTTGACGTCACGTTGATGAATCAGCCATGCCTTAGAGAGAGCCAAACTAAGAACCGTACGAATAGTTTTCGGTTTGATAATTGGACTAAATTTCTCACCACAATTCACGTCAATCTGTTGGGTTTTACCATCACCTACAAGACAAGTTTTATGTCGCTCAAATGAACCATCAGATTTTTCTTTATGAGCAAAAATCCGCATACACCGAATAACATTAACATTTGGAGGGCGAGGCACCAACTCCCACGTCTTATTTTGAATAAGAGCATTATATTCATCATCGATAGCCATTTTCCAATTCGGGTCACGAAGAGCAGACACAGGGTTACGGGGTAGAGGGGACTTCGAGACGGATGTAAGAAGGTTGAAAGACCTTTTAGGATTATAGATCCCATGCTGACTCCTAGTAACGGGACTGGTGGGTAGACTAGAAGGAGAGATGGGAGTGGGTGGAGGAGGAGAGGTAGGTGGGAGAGCGGAAGAAGACGCTGAAGTCGGCCTAGCAGGCAGCAAAGGAGCGATCTGCCCAGGTGAGGGGGCAGATCCGCTGGCTGGGCAGGGAAGAATGGGCAGTGATGTGGGAGGAAGGTGGCGATCCGATGAGTTTGTAGAGGTAGTGAGATGACGAACCACATAGGCAGAGGGTCTATCATTTAAAAATTGGTACGTGTGATTTTGAGGAGTATGTAACTTGGCAAAAGAAAATTGCGTCTCATCAAATATTATGTGGTGGCTAATGATGATTTTTCAAGATGACAAATCAAAGCATTTATACACACGATGATGTGGCGAATATTCCCAAAAAACACATGAGGTTGACAGGGGTTGAAGTTTGTTTATGAGTGTGGAGGGAATGAGAGGATAACATAAATACCCAAATACACGAAGATGGGAATAAGAGGGATCCTTCTGATAAAGAATACGAAGAGGGGATTAATAGTTTACCAGTTTATGAGGAAGGATGTTGAGAAGGTAAGTTGTCATTTGCAAAGCATGATGCCAAAAGTAATGAGGAAGGGAAACATGGGCCAATAAGGTACGAACAATGTTATTGATCGTACAGATTTGTCTTTCGACTTTCCCATTTTGAAGAGATGTGTGAGGACATGACAATCGAAACGACAAATCATTGGCTTTACAGAAGTTCCAAAAGGGGCCATTATCAAATTCCATGCCATTATCACATTAAACATTCTTGATGTCCCTCTCAAAGTGAGTTCGAATAAATGTGTTGAAAGTTAAAAATGTGGAAAAGGTTTTTGATTTTTGTGATAAAGGAAATGTGCACAAGAATTTAGAATAATCATTCATAAACAAGACATAACATCGATGACCTGAGGAACTCAAAACGGGTGATGTCCAAAGATCATTATGTATAATATCAAATGGCATAAGAGTACTAGAATTTGAAGCATAAAATAACAACTTAACATGTTTTCCAAGAGGAAAAGAATGACAAATACCAACATGTTTACTTTGATTACAATTAATCAATTTATTCTTCCTAAGGGAATTCAACACAGGTGCTCCCGAGTGACCCAAACGAACATGCCAAAGAGATGGTGCCAAAACAGCAAAAGTAGATGGTGAAGTGACTGGATTGTGATTGGCTAAATATCTCCCCGACTGTTATACCTCATTACTAGCCTCCCCATCTGAAAATCCTTCACAGAAAATCCAAAGGGATCAAAATTAACAGAGACAGAGTTATCAGTGATAAATTTGCGAACGGACACCAAATTTTTAACTAGGTGAGGGACATGAAGGACATTGTATAAGTGCAAGGAAGGACACGGAAAAGAAAAAGTCGTGTGACCATAGCTATGAATTGGAATTGATTGGCCATTACCAATAATTATACCACATTTATTGCTCTTATTAAAATAAGATGTGAGATTACCTTGTGTGAATGTCATATGAGATGTGGCACCGATGTCCATATACCAATTTGCATCCGAAGGAGTGATCCCAAGAGTATGCATAGCGGTTTCAATGTCCGTAGGAGTAGGGGCTACCGTGTAAGCCTGCTAAGGTCGGGGGCCAAGAACACCCGCTCGTGGTGGCTGCTGTTGTCCATAATTGGGCCGGGACTAAGAAGTTGAAGGAATATGGACATAGTGGTATAGCCTAAGGACCCCATGATGCCATCCACGACCACTGCTGCACGCCAGCCTATGGAGAATAGGGCGGAGGGTTCTGCCCCGCTGACTGCTGCCCAGTGCTGCGGCTGTTGCTGCCTCCTAGATGTCCACTATGACCTGCATTACCGCCGCTGTTAGCAGCTCTTTTGCTGCCTCCACGACTACCATTGTTGCCGCGATACTTTTCGCCATTATTTCTTTGATTGTGGTTCCTCTTTCCACTATTAGGATTGCGATTGGAAGAGAAATTATGAGGAACATCAGGAAGACCCTCGGACGAGCGAGCAAATAAGGTAGCGGAGGAGCTTTGGGCCGCTTTCTTAACATGGCCAGCATCCTCAAGAGTGAGCATCAAACGGGCTTGATAAAATTGAGGAAAGGGTCACGTTGGCGAATAAAAGTGGCCACACCTTGGTAGGGCTCGGTAAGGCCAGAGACCAGTTGAAGAACTAGTGGATCATTAGCGACCGGAGAACCGACATTCTTGAGTTGATCCGCTAGATATTTGAGATGTTGACAATAGGCAAAGACATTCGAAAAATCTGTCATATCTACATGAGTGAAGTCGTAGTCAAGGGTGACAGCACAAGAGTGTTTGTTATCCTGGAATATGTCACGCAAGTGATTCCAAGCCTCCATCGCTGTGGTGTCGGGTTCAAGAATTGTATGCAAAAGATCATGAGAGATAGTAGCATAGATCCATTGGAGAATGGTAGCGTCAAGAATGGACCACAACTCTTTGTCCTCCTCTTGTTGAGGCCGTTTCTCCGTGCCCGCTGCCGGAGGAATAATATAATCAATTACCCGATGAGATCATGCATGAATCTTAAAGAGTTCCGCCCATATGGAATATTGTACGTTTTTCATCTCAAGAGTGATAGGAACATGGTTCTTGATGTTGGATATAGCAAGAGTAGGATGAAAGGAAGATTTGGAGTTAGACATGGTGATTGAGAAGAGAGGAAGAGGGAGAAGAGAGGGGCGGCGGCAGCGGGAATCCGAGAAGAATGAAGAAGGTTGGATCGTGCCCTAGATAGCTGATACCATGAAAGAGATTAATCCCTTGATTTATTTCATTAACCTCATCAGTTTATATACACAAAATACAAGAGTATAGTTAGGCTATAATTAAGGAAACTAAATATCTATATATTAGGAACTAAATATATACAATCTGTTACATTCTGTCAAAATATATTTTCATATATTCTATCAGATATTAAGTCATGTACTTCATGGAACATGTTTGAAATTTGGTAATTTTCCTGATCAGCTGGAAGGATGGTCTAGTTGGTTGAGCAGGAATTTTCCAAAATGGAGGGGGCTTCTCAAATTTGAAATCCCCTTCATGCTTTGTCAGTCGAGCTTGTCGTACAGGACTTGTCTAGTGCGATTTACTTTTTCTGTGTGATTTGTAGGCTATTATACTAGAGCAGAGTTTACCCTGTTCACTCGAAAGATAGTAGCTAGTTCCCTTGTCATCAATTAATAAATAAATAATCTTTTTTAGAAATATATTAATCTTCCTCCTTTCCTTTTTAAGTTGTCAAACTAATTTTGATCTTGTATATATATTGGAATTCCCAACAAAAGAGATTTAATGAATCCCCTTGTGCCCATTTAGCTCCTGCCCGTCCTTTGGTGACAATTATGCAACATTTATAATAAAAACGATACACTTAATGAGTTGTCATCGTGTGATCAGAAAATCACTTTTAAGTCATGGCGACAATCACTTACAAGAATTCAAAGACAGACTCCATACAATAAACACAATATACTCTATTCCTTTTCTGAATCTCACATACACCAAGAGAGATTGTGCATCAGACTAATTTTTTTTCCACAAACACTTGATCAATTTTGACATTTAAACAGTTTCATTTCCCTCAAAACTTTTTTTAAAAAAATACAATTCTCATCACAACCCCCCCCCCTCCCAACCACCTAAGGATTTTGTGTGCATGGCGCTATAGCTAAAACAGTTATTTACTTTAGAGAAAGCACACTAAAAATAGATATAATAATACTTGGAGCTCACAAACCACTTTGCTTTGCCTAGTTTCCTGCTTTTTTTTACTGGATTCCAGGAGCTTTTTTTTTTTACTTTATCTTCTTGTCTTTATCAAGAAAATTTAAAAATGTCACTTCTCCATAGTATATGTATGTTGCCCTTTCACCTAAATTTGTTCACTTGCCTGCGTCTTTTTCAATATTAATAATAATTTACGCTCAAAATCAAGAAAATAATATAATAGTCAAAAACACATCTGAACACAGAACACGTTTTTTTTTAATATCAGTTATTCTCTTTTATTATCAGAATTATCATCGATTTCATTTTTCTATCTAAACTATCACCATTTATGTATTAAAATACACTTAGTTGTGTCGATGGTGTTAGTTCAAATAAAAAAAAGAAACAAATGATAGTTGGATTAATACAACAATAACAATAACATACCCGGTGAAATCTCACAAGTGAGATCTGGAGAAAAATCGAATATACGCAGACCTTACCACTACCTTATAAATTGTAGATCAATTGTTTCTAAAAGACACTTTATAATTGGATTAATGAACTTCGAAATATGTTTTAATACATAGATGATAATAATTATTTACGATATATATATTAACAAAATCAAGAAAAGAATATTAGAAAAATAATCAAACAATATATAATTAGATTGTTGACATTGAACTAATAAACAAAACAAAGAAACAAGAAAACACACGATCCGACAGTAGATAGTGGAGAAGAGAAAGGTTGGAACTCGAGAGACTCTTTCTTTAGTTCTTTTCAAGTTGACACTTCCCCACTTTCCCTTCTTCTTTTTTTTAATTTAAAAAAATTTCAAATATTATATATATATATTATTTGGTAACTTTCAATTTATCTATTGTTGTTTTCTCCTACTTTGGGCTGATACTTTCGAGCCAATGGTCTTTCAAAAATGATCTTTCTATCTCTATAAGATAGTGGTAAGGTTTGCTTACACTCTACCCTCCTAGATCCCACTTGTAGAATTTCACTGATAATGTTGTTGTTGTTGTTGTTGGTAACTTTCAATTTATGTGACACAGTTTAACTCTCAGACCCCACTTGTGAAATTTCACTAGAAATGTTGTTGTTGTTGATAGCTTTCAATTTATGTGATATAGTTTAAATATAGTTTAGCTATATTCAATTTTTTATTTTTTATTTTTAAAAGAGGTTGTTGAAACTTATGAATCCAAAAAAAAAAAGCAATCGGGTGCATTAAAGCTTTTGTTATGTGTGAGATCAGAAAAAAAGCTGAACCATAAGATTCTATATATTGTACATAGTCTTATCCTATATTTCTTGAAGAGGCAATTTGATGTGAAGTATTAAGATATAATAATATCATAATAAAATGTAAGATTATTTTATCCTACGCTTAATTTAAGATATTAGATAATCCTTAAATTATTTATCCTATTATTTATACTTTAGTGATTTATGATGGAATAACTTATCCTAACAACAACAATATTGATTGAACAGATGTTTAAATCAGTAACAATTGTCCTTCAGGCATAAACAAATGATAAAATAGTAACATTAAAAGCAATAATAATATAAACAATTAAAGTAGAGCAGGTTATAGATGGAGCATTTATGCATGTCATAATATTTATGAGGCTACAAAATTTTGTTGACAAGATTAAATAAATGAGAAGTTTAAGTTAAATTATATATTTTTAGAATAAACTAAAAAAATCGCTGTATAAACTAAAAAGGGGGATGTCTTAGCAACTCGTGTTTACAAATTTATTTGAACTCAATAATTTTGAAGCGAACTAAATAAAAAAAAGATGTCACATAAAAAAAGACGAACAGGGTATATATTAACAAGATCCACTAAACATGTTCAAATAATAAATTTAGAATCTAATAAATCAAATGAGTAATGATAAAAGGAGGTCTATAATACAAGGCTCCGGAAGGGGGAGAAGTAAGAAAAATTACCAACTTGACCCTTAGCTCGAGTATCATATTTGGTTATTTACTACAATCTCCCTTGGCCGGGAACAATGAATTGTTAGTGTGGACGATATAGAAGATGTAATTGAAGAATGGGTTGAGCTAGCTAGATTATCGTAAGGGAATTCATTCGTTAAAAAAACACACTATATAAAGCTAAAATTATTTTTTAGTTATTTATAGTAGATGTTAAATCTATATACTCCTTCATATATTTATTTTTCTGCATTTTAAATTTCTTTAGTAAAAATACTGATTCGATCATCAATTATTAAAGCCGATCGAACTAAAGCTATTATATTTAAATTTTGAATCCGTCTTTACTATTATTATTTGTGTATTACATATAACCATTGCTCTCAAATTGCACATAAATTGCCTCTGAGAACACCAAGGGGCACAAACTTTTTCTTCTTATTGAGACAAAAGAGGAAGTGAAAGAGCAACTCTGGATACATATATGACCCACCAATAGCAGAAATTCTGGATGTTGTTGTTCCATTTTTTCATGCCAAATATTACAAAAAATATTTAATGACTTTTCATAGTTGAAACAGTGAGGGCCTTCATTGTTGGATATCTTTCTTTCACTAGGAGCAAAGTTGATAGACACCTCCTTAGGCTTAACAACCTCAAAATATGCACGTTTGGCTAGTCATTTTCACCAAAAAAGTTGAATGACGGGTTCAGAATTTAAAGTTTATCATGAATCCTAAGTCAATCGCAAGTTAATATTGTGATTAATAATATTAAACAGTACTAATTGATCTTATAGTTGAATACTTACATATATTTAGTGAATTTGTTATTATATATATGTATACAAGGTATGAGCAAAAGCTAATAAGTTCTCATGAACTTTATGCATTCCTTAATATACAATAATAATTGAGTTCAAAATTTGAAGTTTATGAATCCTAAGGCAATTGCAAGTTAATTATAATATATATAATAATTGAGCTTATAGTTGAATACTAGCATATATTTAGTGAATTTGTTATTGTATATATGTATACAATGTATGAGCAAAAGCAAATGAGTTCTCGTGAAAAACCTGTATTTCTACAACGATCTCAAGTTAATACATAATTGTGTTCAAAGTTAAAAATTTAATAAATTTCTCATTATATATACAGGATACATATGACATCCTGTAAATTCATAGATTGTACTCTATATTGGTACCGGTATTATAAATAGGTAAAATTAATTTATGTATATAGAAAAATTATTGAATTTCTCCCTCTTTTTTTCAAAAATAAAAAAGAATTTCTCCCTCTTAACGTAAGGGAAGCTTTAAGCAGTGATAAAAAACAATAATAATTACGCTAGTGTTTGAGATTTGAATTTGAAACCTCAAAGGAGTTTGAACCCTCTAAACTGCAAAATAGTGAAATACTACAAAATGCGTTTTGAACGCGTAGTCAAAAAGGGAACAAAACGCCCTCTATTTATAGAAAATTAGAAATGCGTAAAATTCGTGTATTGCACCTCCCTTTTTGACTACGCATTTTGAACGCGTAGTCAAAAAGGGAGGTGCAATACGCGAATTTTACGCGTTTCTAGTTTTCTATAAATAGAGGGTCTCTTACCCTCATTTAGATTATCCCACAAAAAAAATACAATCCAAAAGAGTAAGAACACAAAGAGAGTTATACACCAAGATTAATATTGTAGTCTTTAGTGTCCCCTTTAGTGAGTTGTTCCTTTTACAAGAGAGAAGTGTTAATTGTTATTTCTCCTTGTATTTGAGAGCAATGTATTCCCATATTATCATAGTAAGATCCTTCTATCCCTTGTTTTTTCCCTCTATCTGTTTGAGGGGTTTTTACGTAAAATTCTCATTTCCAATTTATTTTCAATATTATTATCATATCAAACTTTAGTTGTAGTGCTTCCTCCCCCAACAGAGGTATCAGAGCCCTTGGTTATTCTGTCTGTTTTATGCAAAGGTACTATCTATGAATAGTAAATTCACGTGAATAGTAAATTTTGGTGACGGTACAGTTTGTCACGATTGTTCGCAAAAATAATCAGAAACAATCTAGAAGGGTGTAAAATAAATAACAATGTCGAGTACAACAAAGTTTGACGTTAAGAAATTCAATGAGACTAATTTCTCATTGTGTAAAATGAAAATAAGAGCGATATTAAGAAAAGACAATTGCTTAGATGCAATTCAAGGTAGACCCACAGACTTTACTGATGATAGCAAGTGGAACGACATAGACAACAATACAGTTGTTGATTTACACTTGGCACTAGCTAATCAAGTGTTGTCTAGTGTGGCTGAAAAACGGACGACGAAGGAAATATGGGATACTCTTACGGGATTGTATGAGACCAAGTCTTTTCATAATAAAATCTTCTTAAAAAGAAGATTGTATACTCTTTGAATGGCAGAGTCCGTGTTGGTTACTGAACACATCAATACTTTGAATACTCTATTTTTGCAACTTACAACAATGAGTTGCGAAATAGAATGGAATGAATGTGCGGAGCTTCTACTTCAAAGTATGCCTGATTCGTATGATCAACTCATTATCAACCTAATAAACAATATAGATAGTCTAGTTTTGATGAAATTGCAGTCGCTGTCTTAGAAGAAGAAAATCGACGCAAAAATAAGGAAGACAAATAAGAAAGTTCGCAGCAAGTTGAAGCTTTGATGATGGTGAGAGAAAGAACAATAGAACGTGGCCGCAGTGGGAGTCACAATTATGGTAGATCTCAATCAAGAAGTAAGAAGAATATCAAGTGTTACAACTGTGGCAAGAAAGGGCGCTTCAAGAAAGATCGTCGGTTCAAAAAGAAGAGTGAACACCCTGAGTCATCAAATGCTCAAAGGAATATTGTAAGTACCTCTGATGATGATGATATTTTATGTAGTGAAGCAATATCAAACAATGAAGGCAGAAAATATTTCACTGATTTCTGGATCATGGACATAGAAGCAACATGTCACATGACTTCCCAAAGAGAATGGTTCCATCAATATAATCCTATCTCAGGAGGGTCTGTGTTCATGAGAGACGATCATGCTTTGGATGTTATTAGTATTGAGTCCATCAAAATAAAAATGAATGATTGCACGATATGCACCATCCAGGAGGTACGACATGTAAAAGACTTGAGGAAGAATCTATTATCTTTAGGACAATTAGATGATAATGGATGTTCATATAAGACTCATGGTGGAGTCATGAAAATATCAAAAGGAGCGCTTGCAGTGATGAAAGCAGAAAAACTTGCTGCAAATCTATATGTTCCTAAAGGTGAAACACACCAAGAAGGAGAAGCATCAACTGCGTCAGCAAGTTCATTTGAAGAATCAATAATGATGTGGCATCGTAAACTTAGCCATATGTTAGAACGAGGTTTGAAGATTCTTGTTGAGAAAAGGCTTCTTCCAAGACTCAAAAAGGTTTCACTATTCTTTTGTGAGCATTGTGTTACCAGTAAGCAACATAAACTGAAGTTTAGCAGTTCCTCTGTCAAAAGCAAGAAAATATTAGGTCTAGTCCACTCTAATGTCTGCCAAGCATCGGTGGAGTCCCTAGAAGGAGCGAAATATTTTGTGTTATTTATCGACAATTACTCCAGGAGAAGTTGGGTGTATCCAATCAAAAGAAAGGTAGATATTTTTTTGGTTTTCAAAGAGTTCAAAACGAGGGTGGAACTTGAATTTTAGAAAAAAGATCAAGTGTTTGAGGACAGATAATGGAGGAGAATACACTGGTGATGAATTTGATAACTTCTGTAAACAAGAAGGTATTAAAAGACAGTTCACATTGGCATATACTCCACAAAAAATAGAGTAGCAGAGCGGATGAACAAAATCTTGTTGAAATGGATAAGAGCTATGTTGGCAACTGCAGAGTTGAAAAAACCATTCTGGGCAGAAGCAGTCAAAACCGCTTGTTATGTGATCAATCGGTCACCATCAACCATAATTGATCTGAAAATACCAATGGAGATGTGGATAGGAAAATCAGATGATTATTCTCGCTTACATATATTCGAAAGTCCTACTTATGTTATGTACAACACCCAAGAAAAATTGAAATTGGATCTGAAATCTAGGAAATGCATTTTCTTAGGGTATGCTGATGGAGTCAAGGGGTATTGCTTGTGGGATCCCACTGCCTACAAGGTGGTAATCAACAGGGATGTAGTAGTCTCTAATTTTAATAGAAGAAGCTCCAGTTTCTTCTGAGACAGCATCAGAGCACGAAGAACAAGAGCAAGCTGAGATCAAAATGCCACAAGTTCGACAGTCAACTAGGGAGAGAAGAGAACCAGCTTGGCACTCAGATTATTCTATGGAGGAAAATGTTGCATACTATCTATTAACAGAGGATGAAGAGCCTTCAACTTTTTACGAGGCTATGAAAGGCCAAGAATTATCTCTGTAAATGGTAGCAATACGAGAAGAAATTGAAGATCTTCATAAAAATGAAACATAGGATCTTGTTTAATTTCCACAAGGAAGGAAGGCCATTAGAAACAAAATTGGTGGTGAAAGGATTCACTCAGAAAGAAAGTATAGACTTCAATGACATATTTTCTCCGGTGGTTTGACTCACAATAATTCGAGTGGTCCTGGCGATGTGTGCTACATTTGACTTATACTTGGAGCAGTTAGATGTTAAAACTGCATTTCTTCATGGAGAGCTTGAAGAAGAAATTTACATGCTCCAACTAGAAGGTTTTGAAGAACAAGGAAAAGAGAACTTGGTTTGCAGGTTGAAAAAATCTCTCTACGGTCTCAAACAGGCGCTGAGATGTTGGTATAAGAGATTTGATTCCTTCATTATAAGCCTTAGATACAACAGACATAGTTCAGATCCTTGTATTTATTATAAGAGATTTGGTGATGATGATTTTGTTATTTTTCTGTTGTATGTTGATGACATACTGATAGCAGGCCCCAACAAAGATCGTCTCACAAATTTAAAGGCACAGTTGGCTAGGAAGTTTGAAATGAAGGACTTGGGACCAACAAACAAGATTCTAGAAATGGAAATTCATCGAGACAGAAATAATAGGAAGATTTGGCTTTCTCAAAAGAATTACTTGAAGAAAATCTTGCGACGCTTCAAGATGGAAGACTGTAAGTCAATTTCTACCCTACTTCCTATTAATTTCAAGTTATCCTCAAGTATGAGTCCTAGCAATGAAGCAGAGAGGATGGAGATGTCTCGAGTACCATATACTTTAGCAATAGGAAGTTTAATGTTCGTCATGATATGTACAATACCTGACATTGCACAAACAGTAGAAGTGATTAGTCGATACATGGATAATCCTGGTAGACAGTATTAGAATACTATTAAGAGGATCCTGAGATATGTCAAGGGTACCTCAGATGTTGCAATGTATTATGGAGGACCAGACTTTACTGTTAAAGGATATGTTAATTCAGATTATGCAGGTGATCTTGATAAAAACAAGTCCACCACAGGTTATGTGTTTACTCTTACTGGAGGAGTTATAAGCTGGATTTTAAAACTGCAATCTATCGTGGCTACATCTACGACAGAAGCAGAATATGTAGCAGCTACACAAGCTAGCAAAGAGGCAATATGGATGCAGATGTTATTGGAGGAGCTCGGTCACAAACAAGAGAAGGTTGCTCTATTTTGTGACAGTCAGAGCGCTTTGCATCTTGCAAAGAATCCGACATTTCATTCAAGGACAAAGCATATACGAGTTCAGTATCACTTTGATCGTGAGAAGGTGGAAGAAGACAGTGTGGATATTTAAAAAAATTCACACTAATGACAACCTAGCAGATATGTTTATGAAGCCGATCAACAGTAACAAGTTTATATAGTGTCGATCTTCTATTGACCTAGCAGAAACGTAACATTGCAGTAATTGGGAAGAAAGAATGGTGTGAAGACTTAATGATTCTCAATTAAATCTTCAAGTGGGAGAATGCAAGATAGTCAAATACTACAAAACGCGTAGTCAAAAAGGGAGGTGCAATACGCGGATTTTACGCGTTTCTAGTTTTCTATAAATAGAGGACCTCTTGCCCTTATTTAGATTATCCCATAAAAAAAATACAATCCAAAAGAGTAAGAACACAAAGAGAGTTATGCACCAAGATAAATATCGTAGTGTGGAGTGTCCTCTTTAGTGAGTTGTTCCTTTTACAAGAGAGAAGTGTTAATTGTTGTTTTCTCCTTATATTTGAGAGCAGTGTACTCCCATATTATCATAGTAAGATCCTTCTACCCCGTGATTTTCCCCTCTATCTGTTTGAGGGGTTTTCACGTAAAATTCTCGTGTCCAATTTATTTTTATTATTTATTAGCATATCAAACTTTAGTTGTAATGCTCTTACCCCCAACATAAACCATTGAGTAAATCTTTTATGTTTAATATATATATATATATATATATATATATATATATATATATATATATATATATATATATATATATATATATATATAGAGAGAGAGAGAGAGAGAGAGAGATAGAGAGAGATAGAGAGAGAGAGAGAGAGAAATAATAAAAAAATACCTTATATATACAATGTGATTTTTCGACAAGGAGATTTCGAACTGAACCCCTCATGACCCTCTAGATTTGCCCTGTCTAATGTTTACACTTTACACTAAATTAATAGATGCATAATATGTGTTTGTATATTGCCCTTTTATCACTTAACAATGGTTAATTAATTAACATGTTTTTTTTACCTTATTAAATCACTTAACGATAATAATTAGATTTATTCGATTTGACGTAAACGCCCGTCATATATGACTCACCAATAGCAGAAATTCTGGATGATGGTTCCAATTTTTCATGTGAAAAATATTTAGAGACAGTGAGGGCCTTCACTGTTGGATATCTTCCTTCACTAAGAGCAAAGTTGGAATCTCCTTAAGCTTAGCAACCTCAATAAATGCACGTTTGGCTAGTCATTTTCACCAAAAAAAAACTTACAAGAATTTGAAATTTGGATTTTTAAGGCTACATACAATAATAATTGAGCTTATGATAAAATATTTATAGATATTTAGTGAATGTTTTATTATATATAGAGAGTATGAGCAAAAGTCATTGAATTTTCGTGAACCTGTAGATTATACTCTAGATTTGTCACTGCAAGAGGCTTGGGGTGGATCTTGATCGCATATTGTATGTGTCTATGGGAATTCAGTAGTAATTTCGTTAAAATCCTGTATGTATTATTATATATAGGGTATGAGCAAAAGTTATTTAGTTCTCGTGAATCCATAGGTTATACTCTAGATTTGTCATCTCAAGAGGCTAGGGGTGGATCTTAGATTGTACAATGTCCATGGGAATTCAGTAGAAATTTCGTAAAGACACTGTATATAGTATAATAACAAAATTTCATATTTAAATGTAAACTCAATTATTAATGTATATTAACCTGAAGTTATTGTAGGTATTGATCACAATACTTTGCTTAGTTGTATCAAATACTTCTTGACTTTGATCATTTAGGAACTCAAATTCTTGAAAACTAACATGGTATGATAAAAAAACATTCAAGTTGATCAAACAATAATTTATTTAAGCATATGGTCTTGATTTGAAAGTAGGCATTTGAGATGAAATTTTCATACATTGCATCCTGCTTTATCAAACATTCAAACCTTCATAAAACGCATTCTTCGAATGCAATTTATGAAGCTTTGATAAATCTGCCTCATTGAAACTTTGTTATATAATGTATTTTATACCATGTATCTTATTGTGTTATTTAATTGGTATTGTATCATACTGTATTATTTTAATAAAATACAACTATGTTGTTACATAATGTCATACATCAACAATTTGAATGATAAATCTATAAGAAAAGTAGGATATGAAATAGAACTACTATGGAAAAGTAGGGTAAGTGATAAAATGAGATTATTAAATAATAAGTAAAGATAAAATGAGAAAAAAATATTAAAGGTAACAACTATCCAAACAAGGTGTTATTACTGAAATTTCACTTCTCCATAGTATATATATGTTGTCCTTTCACCTAAATTTGTTCACTTGTCTGCGTCTTTTTCAATATTAATAATATTTTATGCTCAAAATCATGAAAAGAATATTCTAAAAATAAAATAAAAGATAATGGTCAAAAACACATTTGATGAACACAGAACACGTCTGTTTTTTAATACCAGTTATTCTCTTTTCTTATCAGAATTATCATCGGTTGTTTCATTCATCATTTATGTATTAAAATACATTTAATTGTGTAGATGGTGTTAGTTCAAATAAAAAAGAAACAAATGATCGTTGGATTAATACTACAACAACAACATATCCAGTAAAATTCCACGAGTGACCACCAATAACAGGCACAATGTGGATAAATATATGACCCACAATAACAGAAATTCTGGATTTTGTTGTTCCATTTTTTCATGTCAAAAATTACAAAAATAATTAGTGATTTTTCATAGTTGAAACAGTGAGGGCCTTCATTGTTGGATATCTTTCTTTCACTAGGAGCAAAGTTGATAGACACCTCCTTAGGCTTAACAACCTCAAAATATGCACGTTTGGCTAGTCATTTTCACCCAAAAAAGTTGCACCATATATAAAGACGGTTTCAGAATTTATAGTTCATCATGAATCAATCCTAAGGCAATCACAAGTTAATTATATTATACAATAATAATTGAGCTTATAGTTGAATACTTACATATATTTAGTGAATTTGTTATTGTATATATGTATGCAAGGTATGAGCAAAAGCTAATGAGTTCTCGTGAAATTTCTGAATTTCTACAACGATCTCAAGTTAGTATATAATTGAGTTCAAAGTTAAAAAATTTAATAAATTTCTTATTATGTATACAGAATACATATGACATCCCGTAAATCCATGAATTATACTCTAGATTTGCTACCGGTGTTATATATATCTATGTATATGAATTATTGAATTTCTCCCTCTTAACGTAAGGGAAGCTTTTAGCAGTGATAAAGAACAGCAATAACTATGCTAGTGTTTGAGATTTGAATTTGAAACCACAAAATGAAGTTTGAACCCTCTAAACCATTCAGTAAATCTCTATTCTTATGTTTAGCGGATTCAATATATATATACTCTTTTAGATCAAATTGAATTTTTTTTCATTTTTGATATGCTAAAAGCACCTTTATGCAACAAATATATGTATAAGTGCATATAAACTGTGCAATAATAGTATGTATAGAAACTGTGTTGTAACAGTAGTATTATCGATTTCATCATATACATGAGCATATGTTTTATATGAACGATCAGTTCTTTTGCAAAATATGCAAGATTTCTTTTTCATGTAGCGTTTCAACGATATTTTTATATTCCCTATAGATACTTAGTATCATGTAGTATATATATATATAAATATACATACTTTATATATACAGTGTGATTTTTTGACGAACAGGTTTTAAGAAAATCTCTCACGACCCTCTAGATCTACCTGATGTTTACACTAAATTAATAGATGCATGAAATGTGTTTGTATATTGCCCTTTTATCACTTAACAATGGTTAATTAATTAACAAACTTTCTTACCTTATTAAATCACTTAATGATAATAATTAGATTTATTCGATTTGACGTAAACACCCGTCATATATGACCCACCAATAGCAGAAATTCTGGATGATGGTTCCAATTTTTCATGTCAAAAATATTTAGAGACATTTCCTAGTTGAAACAGTGAGGGCCTTCAGTGTTTTATTATATATATATACATATATATGGTATGAACAAAAATTATTGAGTTCTCGTGAACCTGTACGTTATACTCTTGTCACCTCAAGAGGCTAGGGGTGGATCTAGATAGCATAGTGTATGTGTCCATGGGAGTTCAGTAGCAATTTCATAAAGACCTTGTATATATTATAATAAAAAATTCTATTACATATTTAAATATAAATTAATTATTAATGTATATTAACCTAAAGTCGTTGTAGGTTTGATCAAAATACTTTGCTTAATTGTATCAAATGCTTCTTGACTTTGATCATTTAGAAACTCAAATTCTTGAAAACTAACATGGTATCATTTATCAACTACTCCACTTATGAAAAAAAAATATCAAGTTGATCAACAAATAATTTATTTAAGCATATGGTCTTGATTTGAAAGTAGGCATTTGAGATGAAATTTACATACATTGCATCCTGCTTTGTCAAACCTTTCATAAAACGCACTCTTCTAATTCGATTTATGAAGCTTTGATATATCCACCTCATCGAAACTTTATTATATAATATATTTTACATAATGTATCGTATTTTGTTGTTTAACTTGTATTGTATCATACTATATTATTTTAATAAATACAATTTTATCGTTATATAATGTCACAAATCAACAATTTAAATGATAAACTTATGAGAAAATTAGAATACGAGATAGAACTACGAAAAAGTACACTAAAATATTAATTTTCCAAATATTACTATACTCAACCACTAACTTAAAATCTTGGATTTGGATCCTTATTTTAAGTCCATCCAATTCTTGCACACTATTTATCCAGAAGCATAAGAGGTCATGGACAATGATTTAGCCATCCAAAAGACGAGACAACTTTCTAACTTATAAAATTTTGGACCATTTAATTATGTTTCACTATTATTAGTTTTAAAAAATAGATTAAATTGATCTACATATATCCTTGTCTTGTTCACACCATCTCCTTTAATTTAAAGTAAGCACTAAAAAGTCCCTTTCTTTCTATGGACCTATCATCCCCCATTAGAGCAACCCAATGAGACACCTCCAACAATAAGGCTTGGTAAATCCAACAATAAGGCTTGGTAAATCCAACATTAGCTTACGACGAAAAGTCTCATTTTGTGTAACGATTAGTTTGGTTTGATGATATCGTTATTTTAATATTTTCTTTTCGTTTTGTCTTCATTCATTGCTTGATAATTTTAGCAAGAAACTTTTTATTTCTAGAATTCGAATTTGAGAAATTAAATCTCAGATTTTGTATTTGGAAGTTAGTTAAGCTTCTCCGATCCTGAGAAAGTTGCTTCTATTTTTTTCGCACGCAATATTTAGTATTTCTTTATTTTATAAGATAATAACTATTAATTAAGTGATACATCTGAGAAATCAATCATTTAATCTGATTAAGGGTGGAGAGATCAATATATCTATCCAACCGTTGGTGAAGCTAGGGGGTGCAAGGGGGATTATTCTTCCATTCGTTGAATATGATATCGTGTATATAGAATTAAAATTATTTTTATTCATATATATATTAGATGTTAAATATTCTTGACTTTTATTTTTGTGCATTTACCCTTTTTTTATAAATTCAATTTTTTAATAAAAATTTTGGCTCCATCATTACATCTCGGACTGGCAAAATAGTAAAACAAACAAGTAACCATCTAATCCAAACCATTGAATATAAGTTGGATAACCTGATCGTTTGAAAAGCATCAAATATGGATATTATCCATATTATTCACTAAAATAAATATCTAAATAGATAATATGGAATGTCCATTTGTCTTCTTATTATTTTTCATGAGTTTCTTATTACTTGCATTAATTAATATATTTTTTTTCTTCCTTCTCCTGCTTTCTTATACTTCTTATTATTATTTGGTATTTTTTTTACTTCAATTATCATATATATTATTTGTTAGTATTATTGATATCATTTATTATATTTTATTTTTCTTCTTGTTTTGTTATGCCTTACTTAAGTCAATGATAAATTGAAAACAACATCTCTATCCTCGTAAGAAAGGGATAAGAATGCGTACATACCACCTTTTTCAAATCTCATTTTTAAGATTTTACTAGATCTATTGTTGTTGTTATCATTATTTTTTATGAGTTCTTTTTTTAAGAATCTAAGCTTATTTTGACTTTTAAGGTTGTACTATTATCACCTGATCATAAATAATATAAATATCCATATTATCCGTTAGTTAATCCATTTTTCATCCATATTAATTATGAATGGATCAAATATTTTATCCCTTTCTATTTGACTTATTTTTAACCTGTTCATATTCGATTTGATCCGTTCGATTGCCATTCCTAACTACATTCGTTCAATTCACTATCTCTTGTTTTTTTGGTTCAATGTTCTTTTGACAATTGTTAAAGTTTGCTTTACATAATATAAAAATAGTTATTCAAACTTGATCTCAGGATGTCGATAAGTAGATAATGTAGTTTTGAGAGTGCACGTTTAAATACTTTAACTTGATTTCAATTAGTAATTAAACACTCAAATTCGTCCCAATTGTATCTCGTGGACACCGAATGCTGATGTGACACATGAATTTTGAAAATATCTAGATGATTATTTTGTAAGATAGAATATATTTAACTCATGACACAATTGAGACGAATTGAGGTGTCTAGATATGTATACTCAAAATTAGAGTGTTTAGTTGTCAATTGAAACTAAATTAAATTTTTTATGTATTACCCATTTGCTTCATTTTCCTACTTCAATGTGCTATAAACCCAGAAAATGGAATAAAAAACACTTCTAGAACTTATTGGTAATTAGTACACAAAGAAGTGAAGGAGATTGAACATTTATTGTATAAGCATAAAAAATAATTTTAATCTTGTGCATACAGTGTAATTTTTCGCTGAAGAGAATTCAGATGAATCCCTTACCTCTATCTAGTTCCACCCCTGCTCAAGAATGCATTGGAAAAAATGAAATCCGACCATTCATAATTTGAGATCTTGAGTTTGAATCATAAAAATAATTTATTTATATATATATATATATAAAGACTATTTTATCATCTAAATAAACATAGCTAATATGAATTTAAATTAATCGAATTAGTGTACCTCGAATAATGAATATTTAACAAAATAAATATATGGTACTCTTAAGATAGCTGGACTCTATACTTAACATGGTCAATATGGGTGTCTCTTTAGGTTTTCAACATATTTAGTGGGATTAGTTTACTTCTTTACTAGTTGGTACACCAAATTAATATGTTTCTCTAACCACCTCAATTTTTTGTCACTAACATTTTAAAAGTATAATCAGTTAATAATTTAAATTTAAAATATCAATTTTATCCTTAATGAAATGATTTATAGCCAAACAAATATTTATGATTTATTTTAGACCACAAATTTAAAAAATCTTTCTTTTTTTCTTAAACTTTGTATCAAGTCAAACTAACTCATATAAAATAAGACGGATGGAGTATATTTATAGCGGATACTGAATAACTAAATGTATCGCGAATCATATTTACATTTAAAGTATTTTGTTACACTTTAATGATCACCTTAGGGAAAATACATATCACTTAGCTCATACTATCAACCTATCGATTTTTTAATATTCCGTCAAATTCAATTTATGCGGTGTAGTTTAATTGAGTATGAAATTTAAGCAAAAAGGAGAGAGTGTTTGAAAGTTGTAATCGTAAAGACGTAAACATGACATAAATCTGTATGAATATACAATAGTGTTATTAGGAGTACAATAAGAAGTTTAGAATTAATTTTTAAATATAAACATTTTTTTATGATAATAGACCTATAATAAAAATATAGTGACACTTAAGTATGCTAATCAAATATAAATGTAGTTAACATTGGCTAATCATAAAAAATTTTAAAATGAAAATTATCAAATAAATTAGGCTTAGAATAATAATAGGTATTAGTTTAACATTATTGAAATAGATTCCAAATCGATCAAACACTAAAAAAATCAAGAATTATTTAAAATTATCAATTTATCAATATGAAGTTTCTAAATTCAAGCAATATTGCAAAAGAACCACAATACACGCAAATCAAATTTTCTCCAAGTCATTTGTCCATATTAATAAATGACAAAAAATACAAATGAAATAAAAAAACCACTTGTTATTATATGTTGCTATCAATTAGTTGTTTGAATTTTCATTTTTATATATATATATATATATAAAACGCGTTTTAGTCACATCAGAAAAGGACATATTAGCATATGGTCCATCTCTATTTCACATATTATTCCAAAATTGAAATATTCAACCTAATTTCACTAATAATTATTTATTTATTTATTTATTTAACGAAAAAATAATCCAGCATATGCATCAAAGGTAGTGAAAACATAACTTGGAGACTAATTTGCCAAAATTTCTTTCGTAATATCCAATCGATGTGACACTATCTAGAAAATAAACATTTCATTGTTTGACCCACTTAAAAATAATTCAATAAAGATATGTAACATGGCAAAAATAATGTTCAAACTAGAAATTTCAGTTAGAAAATTTGATATTTTAAATTCACGAGTAAAAATAAGTCAACAAGTTTAATTAAATTTTCCTTCATTGGTTGTGCCTCTATCAGTGGGTGAAGTTGAAGATTATTGTTTTAAAATATCTTTTTGTGATGCCAAATATATATTATATAATGAGTATATTGTCGATGTGACTTCCTTCTTGTATTTTCTTTGGTCGAACTTAATATTTTTCGATTCTCTTTTTGTGATATATAATATGGTTTTCGTTATGAAAAAATAATTTTATAATTTTAATGTAATAAATAAAAAATTAAATGACCATCAATGAAATTAATTTTGAAGCATCTAAAAGGATACTTCCCTTACATCAAATCAATAGACAAATAATGTTAGTTAAGTAGGTGTGAACAATCAATGTCTTTTGACAAATTTATTGCCTGTCCTTACTTTCTACCATCAAAAAAAAGTTTTAATTGAATTTCGTTCGTTCAAAAATTATTTTATTCAAATAAAAAATTTTGGTATATTTGTAATTTTTACCTCAAATTAACATAATAATTGATTTATGTGATTTTGTAATAAACACGATAAATTCACCCTTGTTGTTGATGTAAAAAAAGTTTCAATTTTAGTGATAATGAAAATTCAATAATTATTTTAGATCATAAATTAATTTTTTTTAAAATTATTAAAATTTCCGACTTCGCCGATAATGGTTTTAACATCCTTTTCAAAGTCTCACATGTATGACATGAGAGACCCTTATCATAATAGCTGTTATCCTCTATTCTTTTCTTTCTTCAATTTTTTTAATTTTGCTTTTGACTGTTAATTTATTTTATTAATTTTAGTCCCTTTTAAATTCTTCCTTTGGAATTCTTCAAACACGATGTGCCACATTCAACAAATATCCGAGGATTGTTTTTGGTTGCTTTCACTTTCTTTACTTTTTCTTAATGTAATTGCATTTTTAGTCCTTCAATTATTAATAAATTTAGTTTTGATCATTGAAATATTTAGCTAAAGACATATTTAACCTTTAATTAACTAAAATATGTATTTTTGATCCCTTTGTATGAGAAATATGTGCTATTTAGACTAGTTTTTGAACTATAATACCCTAAAAAATGGAGTAATAAACAAAAACAATAATATATTCAGTGTAAGTGTAATATCACAAGTAAAATCTTAAAAGAATAGAATATACACATATTTTATTTCTATTTTAAGGGGAAGAGATACTGTTTTCTACCTACCTCCGATTGAAGAAAAAATTTAACACAACACATCAATAATCACTAAGTGATTCATTAAATTAAGAAGATATGCGATATAAAAGACTAAATTGAACGTTAAATATATTTAACTAAAAGTTACAACGATCAAAATCTAAATTTGTTGATATTTGAGGGACTAAAATTGCTATTTCCCTATTCTTAAAAAGCCAGTCTTGCTTGTGTTAGAAATGTGAAGAAGGGTAGTTGTGCTTTTCATCATTTTTTTCTCATCCACCAAATTGAACATAATTTTTTTTTCTCCATTCTTAAATTAGACTTCTTTTTCTTGAATGCTAAGTGCAAGTGTGCAACACAAAGTTTACAACTTTTTTTTTCACTTTTTGAAAGTTTAGTCCATTTGGTGTGTTGGGGTTCTTGTTATCATACATATTAAGTTTATTTCAAGATTTTTATTATTCTTTTTTCACTTTCTTGAAAGTTTAGTCCATTTGGTGTGTTGGGGTTCTAGTGATATCAAATTTTAAGTATATTTCAAGATTTCATTTTTTGGTCAATGGCTTAAAAATTGAGTCTTTTTTAGCTTCTCATTTCAAGAAATGAAAACCATTATGGATTTTGCATTACTTCATTTGTTTGTTTTGGTATTGTCTGTGCTGTGTTTGATGGTTTGTTCCTTAGAGTTTGATCCTGTTGATAACTATCTCATAAACTGTGGATCATTTGAAAATACTACTATTGGGGATAGAGTTTTCTTGGCTGATAACTTGAATTCCTCTCAAAGGGTATTTGTTAATACAACTCTAGAGTCCATTCCATCTACTTATAGTTCAAATCTTTATCAAACTGCTAGAATTCTCAATGAGACTTCGAAATTCACATTTTCGATCAAGAAACAAGGGCGCCATTGGATTCGCCTCTATTTCTATCCGTTTTCGGATGGAAATTTCAATCTAAGTTCTGCTAAGTTCACTGTTTCTGTTCAGAACTTAACTCTGATCAAGAACTTTCAACCATTGAGTGTTCCTTTAGTAAAAGAGTACACTTTGAACATTACTAGTACTAGTTTTGTTCTTACGTTTACACCTTTTTCTAGCTCGTTTGCATTTGTAAACGCGTTAGAAATCATTTCACTTCCTGATGAGCTTATTCCTGCTGGTGTTGGAACTCATAATTTGAGGGAACAAGCATTAGAAACAGTTGTGAGGGTGAATATGGGGAATGTTGCAGTGTTGCCTCGAAATGATACCTCGTGGCGATCTTGGGAATCTGATGAAAGATACTTAACAAGCAGTAATTATTTACAGTTTGTATCGAGGACACAATCTGTGAATTACACACGAGGAGGGCCTTCTCGGAATATTGCCCCTCCATTGGTGTATGGGACTGCCACGAGGATGCAAGTGGGTGATCCCAATACTCTTGTAAACATCACATGGTCGTTTGAAGTTAATCCTGGCTTTGATTATTTCATCAGGTTCCACTTTTGTGACATAGTAACTGGCCACAATGATCCAAACAAAGTAGGTGATGACCATGAACTATTATTCAGTGTTTTCATCAATTCCCAATTCGCTTCGAGGGACCTTGATCTTAAAAACAAGACATCAAATGTCCTTGGTTCTCCATATTACATGGATGTCGTTTCAAGGTTAGAGAACATTCACAGCATTGGCATTAGCATTGGTCCAGCAGATATACGTAATGCGTATCCTGATGGCCTCCTGAATGGTCTCGAGATCATGAAAATAAGCAATGTCAAGGGAAGTCTTGATGCCTCAGACGCTGAGATTCAGTCCTCGGTGCCTACTTCAAAGAAGACTAAAACATGGTTGATCATTGGATCAACCATTGGAGGATCGATCATTTGCATCGTATTGGTTGTGGCGTCTATTCTCTTTTGCAGAAGTAGAATACGGACAGCTGCTGATGACTCAACAGAGGAAAATCATACAGCAGTTGGAGCCAAAGAAGCATCTATCATTTCCAAGTTGAATATGGGGTACCAGTTCCCTCTTGTAGCAGTTCAGGAAGTAACCGATAACTTTAGTGAAAGCATGATCATAGGTTTTGGTGGTTTTGGAAAAGTGTACAAGGGAATTTTGAAGGATAACACAAAGGTGGCAGTGAAGAGAGGATTTCATCAATCACAACAAGGTCTTGCCGAGTTCAAGACTGAAGTCGAAATGCTGTCTCAGTTTAAACATCGCCATTTGGTCTCACTGATCGGTTACTGTAATGAAAAGAATGAGATGATAATCATTTACGAGTACATGGAGAATGGAACTCTTAAGGATCATCTGTATGGCTCGGACCTTCCGAATTTGAATTGGACACAAAGGCTTGAAATTTGCATAGGATCAGCAAAAGGACTTCACTATCTTCATACTGGTTCTCACAAGGCAATTATCCACCGTGATGTCAAATCTTCAAATATACTGCTTGATGAAAATCTCCGGGCTAAAGTTTCTGATTTTGGATTATCGAAAATTGGTCCAGAAATTGATCAAACACATGTTAGTACTGCAGTGAAAGGAAGTTTTGGATATCTTGATCCAGAGTATTTGACACGGCAACAACTAACCGATAAATCTGATGTCTACTCATTTGGTGTTGTAATGTTTGAAGTCCTCTGTGGAAGGCCCGTAATCGATCCTTCTCTTCCCAGAGAATCGGTAAATTTGGTTGAATGCGTGATGAAATGTTTAAGGACAGGAGAATCAGAGGCAATCGTTGATCTTAGGATTGCACACGAGATAACACCAGAATCCTTGATGAAGTTTGTAGAGACTGCTGAGAAATGCCTGGCTGAATATGGTGCAGATCGACCGACTATGGGAGAAGTTTTGTGGAACTTGGAATATGCATTGAAACTTCAAGGGAAAGACAAAAAACCAACACAAGAGAACGAGATATTGGATAATCAGTTGGATAACAGTGTCTTAAGTACAGAATACAGCATGGGGAGTATGGCTGATCTTGCTGGTGTTTCAATGAGCAAAGTTTTTTGCCAAATGGTAAAATCTGAAAACAAAGACTCATGTGATATAAGTTAGGATAAAATGCAGGTCCATCTAATGAACTCTGCTTATGGATTGTATATTTGTTTTCTCTTTTCTTTAGATTTCTGTGTTTATAACAGATACTTACATTGCTTCAATTGATTTGAAGCGGCAGTTATACTATACATACATAAGTTTTCATTAGTCTTTCTTTACCGAATTGTTCACAAGAACGATAGAGCAATTCAAACGCATGTGGTTGAGAGGGCGAATGATCATTTTATTTGAAGTGTTGTGTCTCTATTCATCATCACAAATTCACAATTCAATGTCATGATGGTGTTGCATTTATCATTTTTGGCCAGTTATTATGTTCTTCAACTATACAACAACAACAACATACCAAATGAAATTCCACCGGTGAAGTCTGAGGAGGGTAGAGTGTACTCAAACTTTACCCCTACCTCGTGGAGGTAGAGAGGCTGTTTCTGAAAGAGCTTCGACTCAAGTAACACATATCAAAGCAAATTTGATGTTCTTCAACTATACTTCCGAAAAATTCTCCAAGATTATGCACATATGAGATGAACATTGTCCATCAATATTAAAATGGAGCTTTTGCTGATATGTTAATTCATTTTGGTATCTAAAGTTCAAAAAGGTTCTTGCTATAACTCAAGGCTGATGACTCAATGATGCATATTGAAGATTATCCTTTTCTTCAAGTGAACTTTCATTTTTGAATAGTTCCGAAATCTCTGTGAATTGGATCAAATCTTATTCCGTGGTATTTACATGAGGTTTCTCTTTAAGAAAGTCTCTGAGAGGGCTTAGTTGATTCATGATTTATATTTCATCTTTCGTTTCCTTATTATTATTTTTTTGAAACTGGTAATGTTGTATTTCTCAGCATTAAGGTATGCTAGAGACCTCCAAAAAGGTAGCAACAAGCTAAACACAAGAGATTAATTACAATAATCCTAAAAGATCTACTAACTGTTCGGCATTTTCTATACAATGTTCTTTACACCAAAAGTAGAACGTTGCAATGCAGCTCCCTTTGATTTTCTGAATGTTGTAATCTATCTTCAAAGCTTCTTCCATTCCTCTCCCTCCAGATAGTCCACCATATACAGTGTGGGATTATTCTCCACCACTTCTTTTGTGTCTTGCTTCCCCCTCTCCTAATCCAACAACTTAACAAGTCTGCTGTGTGCTCTGGCATTGACCATCTAGTCTCTGCTAAACTGAGGAACATAGTCCAAAGCACTTTACAATGGAGAAATAGATGGTTATTTGTCTCTCTAGCCTCACTGCATAACATGCATCTGCACACAATTGGCAATCTCTTTTTACATGCATTGACGTTCCCTTTCGTTTCCTTATTGTTTTTTCGAGAAATCTATCGATCAATTTTGGTTATTTTTTTTTCTCTTGATTCTTTTTCGATTGAAATGTATAGATTTTTCTCATGGATTAATAGTAATGTGCAAAAGCTCTATTTGCCTCTATTATTCTATGAGTTTCTTCTTTTTTGCATATTAAATAGTCACTCCATTTGGGAGTATCTACTAATTCGAAACTTATTGAAAGTCATATTTCGATCCCGACATTTTTGGAATGTCGCTAATAACCAATGAATGGCAAAGTATGTGAATTGTGATGATAATTGTGTTCTACGATATGAAGTTAATTGGTTTCATCATGTTTTCACATCTCCTAGAGTAACTTTTATCAGAAGTAAATTTGCAGCAACACATGTAAAAAAAAAAAAGGGACCTAGGCCTACTATAACCTCAAAAACTAACTCGAGGTAAGAATTGTCACCTTGTGGAAACATCTTATAAGGTGACCACAAGTCGTTTCTTGAATTGATGTGACAATCAACACCCCTTTCCACTTCACTCAAAACTAGACATTTGTTACGTAAACAATATATAACATGGGGACCGAAGAATAGAGACGGGTATGCGTATGATTATAATTAATTGAGTCTCTTGATCTCTCATGATAAATACTGACGACATATTTAACATATGCAAGTTGTACCGACGATGCTAAGAAGACAATCGTAAAAATAAAGCCTATCACAAAGTCAGACCATTGAAATACTATTGGATCCCCTTCCCCTTTGTGATAGGCTTCATTTTAGTTAATTTTTTAAGTACAATCGTGACAAAATCTAGGTGAAACCCATCGGTGGCCCCTTAAAGTTGGCACCAACTTTTACTTAGACACCTAAACCTGGAGATGTTCATTTTAGACACTCAAGTAAGGGTCGAATGTGTCATCTTTACACTTTTTACACAATTGACACCTCGCGTGTTTTCTACCTATCTGAGGCGTGTAGAAGCTGTTTTTTCTTAATATATATATATATATTTTGTTGTTGTTGTTGTTCTTCTTCTTCTTCTTCATTTTTTAATATTGTTACATGTATCCATCAGTATTTACAGTTACTTGTTTTAGTTCTTGTTACTTTTAAATTCTTAAATTTATTTTTTATGCCCGGATTTCTGTCAAGATTTTCCGGCGACTTAACCATCTTTCAAAAAAAAAAAACTCGAAAAACGAAGCATATCGATTTTGGAGAAGACGACGGCAGGGTGGGTGGTGTTGGAAGACCACTGATAGGGTGTGGGGGTGGGGATTAATTAGTGAGTAATTTTAGATTTGTATTAATCTTGCCGGAAAAAATGGAGGTTCGTCGGATTTTTTGACCCAATTTGATTTATATTTTCGTTTGTCATTATAACTCCATATTTTCCTCTTTAGATGATATGGATAACGTTGGATGGGTGTTGGAGGAGAAAAGATCTGGGGGGGGGAGGGGTGGGGTTAGGGTGGTGGGGTTGGAGAAGATGACGGCAGGGTGGGGGAGGGGTTGGGGTTGGCGTGGGTGGGGGTTAATAGTTGTTAATTTTTATTTTTTTGGATAAAAAAATGCGACGTGTCATCAAATTATTGGTCATTTTTTTCTATTCAAAAGTCATTATTTGATAATTATTTTTGATATATATATGCCACGTGTTTTTATTTAATTAGCTGTTTTTGACACGTCATGCGAGTGTATTACTCACACTTAATATATTTTGGTTATTGTCAAAAAAGTGTCAAGATGACACATTTGATCCTTACTTAAGGTGTCTAAAATGAACATCTCCTGATTTAGGTGTCTAAGTGAAAGTTAGTGCCAAATTTAGGGGGCCACCGGGTTTCGCCCAAAATCTAATAAGTAAAAT
Organism: Solanum dulcamara; assembly: GCF_947179165.1. NCBI lineage: Eukaryota > Viridiplantae > Streptophyta > Magnoliopsida > Solanales > Solanaceae > Solanum > Solanum dulcamara. The sequence continues at coordinate 81,436,309 of NC_077238.1, forward strand.
TTTAGTTAATTTCATAGTCGTAAATTTAGTAGGATTATTATATATATATATATATATATATATATATATATATATAAGTACTTAAAACCCGGCCCATCAGAGCGCCAAATCCCAATAAATCTATTCGAATTTGAAAAGAAAAAAACTGTTTCAGAATCCCTAAGAAAAATTGATAATGGAGAGGGAAAAATCTAGTAGGAGAGAAGGAGGATCCAGGGACGGCGACGACAACAATCACCGCCGTCATCTCCACCGTTCAAATCACCACCGTGACGAAGAGAACCGTCACCGATCCGGTGATTGGCAACGACAAGACTGTGATAGATCGATTGAACGTAAAGGAAGCAGAGATAGAGGTCACGATCGCGAGGATGAGAAACGACACCGATTTGATGATCGGCGACGACACAGTGAAAGGGAAGTAAGCAGAGAGAGAGAGAGCTTATGATCGTGAAAGGCGTGAGATTTGAGTTTCTAAAAAAATTGATAGGAAGCCAGTTAGCCAAAATATTCATTGACTAATACACACGAAAAATGAGCAAATCGTCTAATTCCGCTTCTGTGACCCCTAAATGCTATGAATATGATGTGGATCGTGTTGAGTCTACACATATTTATCCCACGGATAATACTGAGGGTCCCATATAGGTTTCATAAAAAGTTTGATCAGAAGTCAGTTCACTAAAAAATTCAAGGGCTACAACATACGAAAAATGAGAAAACCATGTAATTTTGCTTGTGTGGCCCTTAATTGTTATGAATGCATTGTAGACCGTATCGAGGCTACACGTATCAATTTATATGTACTTACGTAGGGTACATATAGGTTTCAAAAATTAATTGATCGAAAGTCTGTTCAGCAAAATATTCTTAGCTATTATACATGAAAAATGAGAAGATTATCTAATTTCGCTTGTACATCCCCTTAATATCGTAAATGCGTCATTGATCAAGTTCACGCTACATGTACTGATCCCCCATGTACTTACAAAGTCTCCTATATAGGTTTTAGAATTTTTTTTACCGAAAGCGAGTTCACCAAAATATCATGGGTTGACATACATAAAAAATGAGAAAATTGTCTAATTTCGCTTGTGTGACCCATAAATGTTATGATTGCTCCATAGATCATGTCGACATTGCACAAATTGATCATTCGGGTACCTACGGAGTGTCTCATAACAGTTTTGAAGAAAAATCAACTAAAACCTACTTCACCAAAATATTCATGACTAACACAAACGAGAAAATAAAAAAATTGCTTAATTCCACTTGTGTGGACCGTAAATGCTATGAATTCATCGTGAATTGTGCCGACGCTGCAGGTACTGACCTTCGAGTACCTACTAATGTCCCATAATAATTTTGAAGAAAAATCAACCGAAATCAAAAAATATTCATGGTTAACACACACAAAAAAAGAGAAAATCGTATAATTTTGCTTGTGCAGCCCCTAAATATTGTGAATACACCATAGATCTTACTGACGCCACACTTAATGATTCCTTGGGTACCTATGGTAGGTGCCATAATGATTTTGAAGAAAAATCGATCGGAAGCCAGTTCACCAAAATATTCAGGCTAACACATACAAAAAAATTACCTAATTCCGCTTGTGACGCCCCTAAAGGTAATAATTGCATCGTGTATTGTGTCGATGCCACACGTACTTAGACCAAGATGCCTACGGAGGGTCTCATAACAGTTTTAAAGTAGAATCGATTAGTAGCAGGTTCACCAAAATATTAATTGGCTGACACACAGAAATATAAATAAATAGCCTTAATTTTCCTTGTGTGGCCCCTAAAGCTATGAATGCATCGTAGATTGTGCTAATGTCGCACGTACTGATCCCCAGACACTTATGGAGTGTCCCATAATGATTTCAAAGAAAAATCAATTGGAAACCAATTCAGTAAAATATTTATGGCTAACACACACGAAAACATGAGAAAATCACTTAATTTCGCTTGAGCAGCTCCTAAATAGTAAATACTATAAATGTGTCGTAGATTGTTCTAACGCTGATCGTACTTATCCCCTAGGTACTTACGGATGGTCCCATAATGGTTTCAAAGAAAAATCGACCAGAAGTTAATTTACCAAAATATTCATGGGCTAACACACACCAAAATGAGAAAATCCCCTAATTTTGCTTATGCAGCCGCTAAATGATATGAATGTATCTTGGATCGTACCAATGCCTCACGTATTAATCCCTGGGTACCTACGGAGTGTCCAATAACGGTTTCAAAGAAAAATCGATCTGAAACCAATTCACCAAAATATTAATGAGCTAACATACAAGCAAAAATGAGAAAATCGCCTAATTCCACTTATGCGATCGCTAAATGCTCTGAATGGTGGATCATACCAATGTTGCATGTACTAATCCTCCGGTACTTACGGAATGTTCAATAATGGTTTCAAATAAAAATAGACCGAAACCTAGCAAACCAAAATATTCATGGGCTAACATACACGAAAAAAATGAGAAAATCGCCTAATTCTACTTGTGCAATCCCCAAAGGCTATGAATGTGAGTGGATCATACCGATACCACACGTACTGATCCCATAGGTACCAACGGAGGGTCCCATAAAAATTTCAAAGAAAAATCAATTGGAAGCAAGTTCACATAAATATTTATAGACTAACATACACGAAAAAAGAGAAAATCGCTTAATTCTGGTTGTGCGACTCTAAATGTTATGAATGCATCGTGGATTATGTCAATGACGCACATATTGATTCCCCGGGTACCTACGGAGGATCCCATATGGGTTTCTAAAAAAATTAACCAGAAGCTAGTTAACCAAAATATTCATGGGTTGACATACACGAAAAATTAGAAAATCGCCTAATTCCATTTCTACTGTCCCTAAATGCTATGAATGCGATGTGGATCGTGTCGAGGCTACAAGTACTTATTCTCGGATATTACGGAGGGTCCCATATAGGTTTCGTAAAACAATTTATCAGAAGTCACTTCACCAAAATATTTAAGGGCTAACACATATCAAAAATGAAAAAAACACTTAATTTCGCTTATGCGGCCCCTAAATGCAATGAATACTCTGTGTACCATTCTGAGGCTACAGATACTGATCCCCCATGTACTTACGTTGGGTCCATATAGGTTCCAAAAAAATTGACAAGAAGTCAGTTCACAAAAATATTCTTGGGCTATTACACATGAAAAATGAGAAAACTGTCTAATTCCGCTTATGCAGTCTCTAAATGTTATAAATACATCGTTGATCGTGTCGAGGCTACATGTACTAATCCACCGTTGACTTACTAAGTCTCCCATATATGTTTCTGAAAAAAATTGACCGAAAGCGGTTAACCAAAATATCATGGGTATCATGGGCTGACACTCACGAAAAATAAGAAAATTACTTAATTTCATTTGTGCGGCTCCTAAATACTATTAATGGATTGTGGAACATGCTAAGGCTACACATACTGATCCTTGGGGTACTTACGGAGGGTCTCATATATTTTTCAAAAAAATATTCAACCCGAAGCCAATTCACTAAAATATTCATGGCTAATACATACGAAATATGAGAAAAATATCTAATTTTGCTTGTGCGGCCCCTAAATGCGTTGTAGATCGTGTAGAGGCTACACGTACGAATCCTTTAGATACTTACATAGGGTCCCATAAAGGTTTCAAAATAAAATTAACCAGAAACCAGTTACCAAAATATCAATGGGTAACACACACTAAAATGAAAAAAATGACAAATTCTCCTTATATTTCCCCTAAAGACTATGTATACGCCATGGATCTTGCTGACGCTGCACGTATTGATCTCCTAGGTTCCTACGGAGGTTCCTATAATGATTTTGAAGAAAAATCAATCGGAAGCCAGTTCATCAAAATATTCATTGGTTAACAAACACGAAAAAAATAAGAAAATTGTCTAATTCCACTTATGCAGCCCCTAAATGCTATGAATATGCCATGGATTAAGCCGACGCCCCAGGTACTGATCCCCTAGGTACTTATGTGGGGTACGATAACACTTTCAAATAGAAATCGATCGGAATCCAGTTCACCAAAATATTCATGGCTCACACGAAAAAGTGAAAAAATCATTGAATTTTGCTTTTACGATCTCTAAATGTTATGAATGGGTCGTGGATCATGCTGCACAACACATATTGATTCTCTGGGTACCTACAAAGGGTCCTATAATGGTTTCAGTGAAAAATAGACCGAAAGCCAGTTCACCAAAATATTCATGAGCTAACACACACAAAAAATGAAAAAATTGTCTAATTTCGCTTGTGTAGCCCCTAAATGCAATGAATGCAATGTGAATCGTGTCAACGTCACACGTACTGATAACCTATGTACCTACTGAGAGTACCATAACAAATTCGAAGAAAAATCGACCAAAATTCAGTTCATCAAAATTTTCATGTACTAATACACACGAAAAAGTTAGAAAATTAGCTAATTCCGCTTATAGGTCCCCTAAATGCTATGAATACCCCGTGAATCATGCCGATGCCGCATATACTAATTCTTCGATTAATTATTGAGAGTACCACAATGATTTCAGAGAAAAATCGATTGAAAGTCAGTTCACCAAAATATTCATGTCTAACACACATGAAAAAAATGAGAAAATTACCTAATTTCACTTGTACGGCCCCTAAATGCTATGAATGCATTGTGGATCATGCCGACACTGCACGTACTGATCTCGTGGATACCTACGGAGTGTCCCATAATGATTTCGAAGAAAAGTCGAATATAAGTCAGTTCACCAAAATATTTGTGGGCTAACACATACGAAAAAAATGTGAAAATCACCTAATTCCACTTATGCAGCCCTTTAATGCTATGAATGCGTCAAGGATCGTGTCGTGCCACACTTGCTGATCTATTGGGTAGCTACGGAGGGTCCCATAATGATTTCGAAGAAAAATCAAACGGAAGCCAATTCACCAAAATATTTTTGGGCTGACACATACGAAAAAATGAGAATCCCTTAATTTCGTTTGTGCGACCCTAAATGCTATGAATGTACCATGGATCCTACTGACGCCGCAGGTACGGATCTCCAAGGTACTTACGTAGGGTCTCATAACACTTTCGTAGAGAAATAGATCGAAATCCAGTTCACCAAAATAATTATTAGCTAACACACACGAAAAATGAGAAAATCGGTTAATTCCGTTTGTGCGGCCTCAAAATGCTATGAATGTGTCGTGGATCATGCCGACGCCATATTTACTAATCACCCAGTTACCATAATGATTTCGAAGAAAAATCGATCGAAAGTCAGTTCATCAAAATATTCATGGGCTAACACACATGAAAAAACTTAAAAAATCATCTAATTTAACTTGTACGGCCTTTAATTGCTATGAATGTATCGTGGATCGTGCCAACGCCGCACGTATTGATTTCCTGGTACCTATGGAGGGTCCCATAACTATTTCGAAGAAAAATCGACTGGAAGTCAATTCTCCAAATTATTTATGGGCTAACACATACAAAAAAATGAGAAAATCACTTAATTTCGCTTGTGCAGCCCCTAAATATTATGAATGCACCATGGATCCTGACGATGATGCACTTATTGATCTCCTGGGTACCTACGATGGGTCTTATAATGATTTCTAAGAAAAATTTATCGGAAGTCAGTTCACCAAAATATTTATGAGCTAACACACGAAAAAAATGAGAAAATCGCCTAATTCCACTTGTGCGGCCCCTAAATGCTATGAATATACGTGGATTATGCCAACGCCGCATGTACTGATCCCCCGGGTATACCTACATAGGATCTCATAACGGCTTTGAAGAAACATCGATCAGAAGCCAGTTAACCAAAATATTCAGGGGCTAACACACATGAAAAAAATAAGAAAATCGCTTAATTTCGCTTGTGCGGCACACCGTGGATCATGTCGACGCCGCACCTACTGATCCCTCAGGTACCTACGGAGGGTCCCATAGCAGTTTCAAAGAAAAATCAATTGAAAGTCAGTTCACCAAAATGTTAATGGGCTAATACACACGAAAAATGAGAAAGTCGTCTAATTTGGCTTGTGCGGCCCCTAAATGCTATGAATGCACCATAGATCATGCCGATGCTACACGTACTGATCCCCCATGTATTCACGAAGGATTCCATAAATATTTCAAAAAAAATGATCGAAAGCCACTTTACCAAAATATTCATGGTCTAACGTTAGCTCACGAAAAGCGAAAAAAATAGTAAGTTCTCATATTTTGACCCATAACGCTAAAAAATAGTGGTGCGGATCCTGTAGAATCTATGAATATCATTCATTAGGTAACTACGGATGGTCCTACAAATTTTGGGGTCAAAAACTTTCGGACAATTATATTTACAAAATATTGATAGGCTAATATAAAATTGAGAAAAATCCTGAATTTCTATTTCGTGACTGCTGAACATTAAAAAAAAGTAGCATGAATCCTATAAAAAACTATAAATATCATTCACTTTGTAACAACTTATGTCATACAAAATTAGGAGTCAAAAAGTATTGAAAAGTCACATTTACAAAATATTAATAGGCTAATGCGCACAAAAAAAATTAAAAAATACTAAGCTCTTATTTTGTGACCTGTATACACTAAAAAATAGTGGTTTGGATCCTATAGAATCTATGAATATCATTACTAGGTAACTACGGATGGTCCTACAAATTTAGAGTCAAAAAAATTTGGACAATTATTTTTACAAAATATTCATAGGCTGATACACACAAAAAATTGTGAATGATATTCATAGGCTAATACATTCAATATGTCGTCAAATTTGAGCTGAAACAAAATTGATCACACATAGGTGAATTTTCGATTAAATAGCAAACTTGGAGAAAAGTAAAAATTTAGAAAATAGGATTTGTATTTAAACCTTAAAGTCATTATCATATAATTAATTAATATAGGATAAAAAGGCATCATCTTATTGGATTATCTATTTAACAGTTAATTAACAAAAATTTAAAATTCAAAACGAAATCAATAACCCAATAAAAAAAATTATAAAATCATTTAAAAATTATTAACCCAATATTAATAAATTAATAATATTTTTTTTAATTCGATTGAACCAATTTTGCACACCCCTATTTCATTTCTAGAAAATCTTATATATGGACTTTCCTTTTTGTATCAATCATGTATATAATCCATACCTTCTAGTGAAACCAACTTGAATAATGAACCAAAAATGAGTACTACTACTAAATTGTTCAACAAGTTTTATTTCTCAATTTTTTTTCTATATTTAGCACGTTTCGTGTGTAAACATCTTAAATAAAATCTTTAAAGTCAAAAAAAAAAGGCAACTTGGTAACATGTATCCCATGATGAGTAAAGACAAATAAATTTGGCCAATACTTTGTTGTTGCGTTTCATAATGCACATAAAAAGTTTGTTTTCATTTGGTTGATTTTTTTATTGAATTCTAACGTATGAATTAAACTTTCGTACTATAGTGTATAACCTACTTTTATTGACTCTATACTAATTTTCTTGCTAACTTGAGGAGAATATATATAACCCTTGTTTGAGAAGTCACCGCAATAATGTAATTCTATAAGTGAAGTTTGGAAAGAATAACATATACGCAATCTCACAAGACCTTCGTGGGGTACAATCATAATTAAATTCATGATTGTTCAGAATTTTAGAAAAGATGCCTACTGATTTTACATAAAAAAAATATATACATATCAATTAAGTACTAAATTTCTTTAATACAAATATAAAGTTCTCTTGGCAAAAGTTACTAGTTTTGTTGAATCATTAATTAGTGGCGGAGTCAAAATTTTCAGTAAATGGATTCAAAATATAAAAAGCTAAAGAAATAGACCAACAAGATAAAGTGAATTTAACATTTACTATATATGCACAAAAAAATAATTTTAACTTTATATACATGTAATTTTTCGACGAAAAAATTTAGATAGACTCTCTCTTGCTTTGATCCGTAACTAAAACTCTAGCTCTACACCGGAGGAAATTAAAGATAATATAAAAGTCTTTGAATATGGCAAAAAGTAAAGAAAAAGAGTGATCAATTTTAGTGCATTAATTAGTATATATATATATATATGTAAAAAGTCACTATGCCATGTGAGCTTTTAGTTAACCGCAGACAATTCATGAAATGCAACGACTATTCACCATGAAATTTTACATGAAAAACGAGCTTAATTATAATTTTTGGGATTTTAAAAAAAATATATAATCCAAACATAATATTTTGCAACAGCCTAGTTATAATTTTTTGTTTACACATGCAACAACAATAACAATAAGGTGGTGTGTATATATATAACGTTATCATTATACTGTGAAAGTAGATAGATTGTTTTCGATAGACTCTCAACTCAAATAATGGATATCATAAATCAAGTATATATAATAATTTAAAGTAAATGCAGAAAAGAACATTAGTAACGACAATTAATATCATAACATAAATAGTATCTTTTTTTGACAATAGCTAACGTTTATATATTTATACATTATCATACAATATTTATGTAGCAATAAAAAATATTTATCATGCATAAATTAAAGGTATATAAATAAGTGTGTATGCATTGGCTTAGTTACATGTTCACGCAAGATCAATAGTTTTTGTTCAAATAATATATATATATATATATATATATATATATATATATTAAAAAATCCATTTAATAACTATAAACATTTCATTATGAATTCAATCATTATTATAGTACTGATTTGAGGTCAAATTTTTAGGATTCCAAACTCAATTTGTAACTTTTTTCTGCACATCTACGATCAATGAATCTCCCGAATTATTGTTTTTAGAAAGAAAAAAAATTGAGGTCGATGTAGATTCACCTTTGTGTATAAATACGTATATTACCTTGTATAAAAATGATTTTAGATAATCATATATAACAAGATCGAACGTGCATTAATTAATAATATGAAAAGTAAGGTAGATAATTGATTAACTTGCTAGAACGGATAAAATAGATGCATTGCAGAATTATGATTTAGTTTCATATATCCATAATTCCATATGATATAAAGAATTTTAACAATATCAAGTTGCTTGAAAAACAGATACTTCATGTTCGAATTCTTGAGAAATTAAAAAAAGAATGTTGAATAAGCTATCTTCAAAAATGGACCTTATAAAATACGATTTTAAATTTAGTCGAACCTCAATATAAATATCGACAAAAATCAGACAATTCTTTTTACTTAAAACCCAATTACACGTCGATACAAACGTGGATTGATAATTATAAGAAGCTAGTACGTAGTTCCAATCATTTTATACTTTTATTGTATAGTTGAAATCAAATTGAAAAGCAACTTGTTACCAAATCTAATACCAAAGGATATTCTAAAAGAGCCCAATATATATATGCAAAAGGAATTTGGTCAATTTTAGCATATACATAATATAAATCACGATATACACGTGCCATTTTATAAATTGCAGAAAATTTATGTTAAATGCAACAAATTGTTCAATATGAAATTTTAACGTGATATGAAAAATATTCAATAAGAAAAACTTGTACGTGAGTTAAAAGATATGGACGTGTCACATACAGAAAAACTTGTACGTGAGTTATCCTTTAAGAGAAAATCGTACGATCAAAATAGTCTTTACTATATAATGGTGTTGTCTATCGATCGGTTCGATTCAATTTTGAAGTTTATCAATTTAACTTATCAGTAATCAGTTTATAGACATATTAAAGAGTTAGTGAACTATTATGATATTGGCTTATCGATTATCGATTTATCGGTTATTGATCATTATCTGTTCGGTTATTGATTTAATCGTTAAGATTTAATACCAAAAAAATCATTAAAAATCACTTAGAAACAAGGTGACAAACCAAATGAACCATGCACATTAGTTGACAAATTGCATCTTGTCAAAAGTAAATGTAAAACATTGTATAATAACCAAGAGTTTGAGACAACAAAAAATAAAAATATGAAAACTAAATCCTAAGTAAAGAACTTTATATGCCGAATGATAATAAATATAAATTATTAAGTTGTTATCGGATTATTTGTTAACTCGTTAAGAAAAAATCTTAAACCGTTAAGAATTGATAATAAAAAAAATTAAATCATAATCCAAAACTGCTAAATCAATAACTCATTACAAATAAATCAATAATTTTATTTTTTGATTCGATTAATTGATTTTGATTCGATTTTGAATAGCCTAGCGGAGCGTTAAAAAAGAGAAAAAAGTTGAGCGTTTCAATCTATAACCTTTTTGGGAATTTCTACAGTAATGACCAACTTTAACTATTTTTTTGTTCTAATAATTCGGTATTCAAAATTCTCCGATTTAATTAATTTGGATTTGTATGTATATTTACTATGAGTAAACACTTGTTTTCAACAAATTATTTTATTTTCAGATCTTAAACTCGATATCTAGTTAGGGGCGGAGGAATTTCAAATCATTTCTACATGCACACTTAAGGGTTTATCTGAATTCATTTTACAAAAAAATACGTTGTTTGTATATATTTGAATGTTGAATCTCCTTTGTTTATTCGTATCTTTATTTTTTCATATTTTAAATCTCTTAATAAAAATTATAACTTCGCCACTATGTATGTACACTCTTCTATGTGGGTAGAGCTAATGTCTATCAGAGGTTTATCTGAATCTCTTTTAACTACAAAATTTCATAACATATAGAAGTTAAAATATTTTTTCTAAACACATAATAAATACTATATTGGATCTCTGAGCTTTTTATTCGCTTTGTTCTTTATGTTTTACATTTCTTATATTAATACTGTTCGATAATGATATTATGTAACTAATTAAATTACACTAATATTTAAAAAAAATACAACTATATAACTCATTAAATCCATTTATCCAAAACAGGGACTCCATGCATGTGTTGGAATTTGAATTTTGATGTAAGACTTTTTATTGTATAGTTGAAGTATGGATATAAATTCAAATATGATCTAACTGCATTTAACCCTTTTTGACTTCTTCTTTTTTTCTATAGGTGACGGTGATAAAATAGGGTTGGCTTCATTTATTGCACATATATACAAAAAAAGTTAATTAAATTGTATACATTTTATTTTCCAATATTGCATTTTAAAGTTATCCGTTCACAAGGACGGTTATAGAAGTCGGTCTATTGTTTCATGTGAGCTAAATAATTTTTATTCAAATTAAGTATATTTTTAGTCATTATTAAATAATTATTATTTTTCGCTAAAAAATATTCGATGGCTATTTCATCAAGCAAGAATGGTTTAAGTAAATTGGTGACCTAAAGTTAAATCTAAATGGAGCCTTAAATTTCTAATACATATTTTTTATGAAGTTTATTATAGTCAATTATTTAATCTTTCTTGATACATTGTATCAAGATTTATCAAAAGTCGGTCTATTGTTTCACGTGAGCTAAATAATTTTTATTCAGATTAAGGATATTTTTAGTCATTATTAAACAATTATTATTTTTTGCTAAAAAATATTCGATGGCTATTTCATCAAGCAAGAATGGTTTAAGTAAATTGGTGACCTAAAGTTAAATCTAAATGGAGCCTTAAATTTCTAATACATATTTTTTATGAAGTTTATTATAGCCAATTATTTAATTTTTCTTGATACATTGTATCAAGATTTATCAAAAGTCGGTCTATTGTTTCACGTGAGCTAAATAATTTTTATACAGATTAGGGATATTTTTAGTCATTATTAAACAATTATTATTTTTCGCTAAAAAATATTCGATGGCTATTTCATCAAGCAAGAATGGTTTAAGTAAATTGGTGACCTAAAGTTAAATCTAAATGGAGCCTTAAATTTCTAATACATATTTTTTATGAAGTTTATTATAGCCAATTATTTAATCTTTCTTGATACATTATATCAAGATTTATCAAATTTCTGTTACTCCTTTCCTCTTATATGAAAAGTTTATATTTTCTACAAAATCTACTTGATATCTAAAAAAAAAAAAAAAAAAAAAAAAAAAAAAAAAAAAACCTTACAACCTATTATTTTTGTAAAAAAAATGAGGTCCCTCAAATTTAGGGCTAAGGCAATTGCTTTTTTTTTTTAAAGTTGTAGAGCCGACCCTACCGACAGATATTTTAATTAGATCAATGAGAAAATAAAAAATATTATGTGGTTATTCTCATTATTTCACAAGAATTTGTTTCCATACAATTAGTTGGTTCGATGAGAATGAGGTGGAAAAAAATTATATTTTATAACATAATTTTTCATTAATCCGCGACAGAAAAAACATCTATTTCTAATGTTGAGTGAGTTTCTTAATATAAATTTCAAATTCCGAATCTACATGCCTCTATGAACTCGTTTTCATTATTTTCTGTAATCTTAGGGACTGTTTGGTTATGGGATAAGCCCAAAGCTAATACATAAATAATTTTGATTATTCATGTATTCATTTTATACCATATTTGATTTGCAAATAGGATAAAAGTTATTCATATATTATTTTTGTACATTATTTAATTGGTAGGTTTCGAAATGTTGTATAAAAGTTATTTAGGTATTAATTTATATGGCGTTTGATTGTGTTTTTTGTAATCCTATATAATTGATACTTACATAACTTATAGGAAATTTATGTATAATTTTTGTGAAATAGAAAGTGAAATAAGTTATGTGGGTATTAGTTATGTATTAAAATAATAAATTATACGTTTACATCTATCAATTTACTTTTAAACGTATATTAATTCACAACAAATCAAATAATTAATATATATAAAAGAAGCACTACTAAATTTTTTCTTTAAATTTTTTTATCTTGTTAATTGCTTAATCCTACAAAATTATTATTATTATTATTATTATTATTATTATTATTATTATTATTATTATTATTAAGACAAAAACTCCAAACATCATCACACCATTTATTTATACCAAAAATACTAGAACGCCACAACACACTCAAATATGACATTTATTCATCCAAAGATTTCCTTTGAATAATTTCTTACTAGACCGCCATACCAATTACTTAATTATTTTTAGTTATTTATTATTTATTTTTATTATTTTTAATTATTAATATTTACTTAATTTTAATGAGTTATATTGGTAGTTATTTATTTTAATAAATATAATAAGTATTAGCTCATATTTAGAAATAAAAATTAGCATATTAATTTCTTTCCACCTTTACATAATTAAATTTTGTATAACTAATACTTACATAACTAATATCTGTGTAATAAAATCCTACATAACTAGTACTTGCAAAAAAAATTAAGAAAAACTTACACAAAATAGACCCAATTGTGAAACTATTTATCCAAATTGGACTTAACTCAAACTATTTATCATTAATAGACTCATCGTCCAAACTATTTACTCTTACCCCTACTTTCTCCCTTTTAATTTCGCAAATAATGTCACGCTGACGTCAACATCACTGCTATGAAATAATCCTATGTGATATTCCATCGGTATATTGATATCATACCGATATCATATAGAATTGAGTTTAATTCTTTGTGATACTCCGTCGGTATATTGATATCCTATCTATATCATATAAGATTCATCATTTTTTTAAGAAATAAAAATAAAACAATTAAGAGAAAATTATTAAAATCACAATCTTATTTATTAAACTATAAATTAATAAAAAAATATATTCTTTGTAATACTCTATCAGAATATTGATATTATATCAATATCATATACGATTGAGTTTAATTCTATGTGATATAACTTCACGTACATTATATATATATATATGTTTCGCGTTAAAACTATGAGAACTAAAACGATTGAATTTTTAGATAAATTCGACATAAATACTCTGCAACCGCCTTTGAGCACGTAATAATTTGAATTGAAATTAATTAGAAATTATCAAAAGAGAATTGGATGGAAGTTAGCTAGTACGTAGTTCGATTCATCTGTAATTTACCTAACCACTTTGCATGACCAACAATATTTCTATATATAGAAACAAAAAAGATTTTCAACATTTTTACTAATTTTTTTTACTGTTATAAAAGGGTCTATATATAAAGTTGAATAAAAATATATTAATTTATTATTTATTTTCACATTAAAATTTATTCCAATCTGATACACGTGTGTATCGAAATATATAGTAGTAATCAATTAATCAACAATATCTCAAATGAAAAAGTATTTTGTGATTAAAATGGATCCAAAATTTAAAATTTATATATTTATATATCAATTTCAAATTAATAGTACAAAAAAAGAATTTACATTTCAAATATTTATAAATATTTCAATAATTTTTAATACATATATAAAATTTAGATAATAGAAACATATAGTCGGTCCTCTAGATCCGCCTTATTTATATTTTGAGACATGAAATTTGGTATAAACAGTTTGGTTGACTATACATAAATTAACATACTAGATACAACACTATGTCATAATTACAAGGATAAAAACTCTCCTATTTGGATAATATTGCCCTTAAAAAATAAATCAAAAGCACATATTTCTTTGAAGGACTTATAAACCTTGGTAAACATCACTATCTAATACTTATATTAATGTGAAAGAACCAAGTATTGTTATACTTCAGATTCAGGCCAAATCGATAAACCGCATCAAATCGATAAATCAAATTAAATCGGAAAAAAATCTGACTAGTGGTTTGGTTTGATTTGGTTTAGTGTTTGAAAAAAAAAACCGACCATTATAGGGTTGGTTTGATTTTAACTAAAAAAAGTAAAACCGAACCCAAATCGATCCGATTATAGATATACTATTTTTAAATTATGTTATACATAAAAATATTTATTAAAATATAATTTATAAATATTTTTTAAAAATTTTTCATAATTTTTATTTTCTTTCTTACATTTAGATTTGGACTTGAGAAGCCCATCTAAATAATATACAAAAAAAGTCATCTTATAAAGTTATATTATAAAGTTAAAACTTCAAACAGTGTTCTGTCTCCATCTTATACATTGATATTTTGTACTAGAACTCTTTTTAAGAAGCATTTCTCTGTGTTTTTTATTAGATACTATGAAAAACCCGAGAAACCCGAAAAAAACTGAAAAACCCGAGAAAAATTAATATCGAAAAACCCGACTTTATTGATTTGGTTTGGTTTATAGATTTAATAACCCGACACAAATGGTTTGATTTGATTTGTAAAAAATCCGAACCAACCTGATCCATGTACACCCCTAGTTCAGATACGCATAAGCTGATATGAATATTATCATCATAAATATTTTTTAAGAAATCTAACTTCATGCATCAATTTTGAGCTTATTTTTTAAATTAGTAAACTAAAGCAAATATTTCAAATGACTTATGAGTAATTGAATATTCAAATATTATTTATATTACTTAATAGTATGAAATCATCTTCACTAATTTATGCCTCATTTTTCCACCAATAACTATTTTTTGGCAAAACAGTAGATAACCATCCATACCTACTTCCATGTATGACCCAAGAAATAGAACACCCTTTTGTATTTCTTGTGGCCAAACTTCCTCCAATCACATCCTTCCACATGTCCTCTCCCCACCCCCACCCCAACCCCCAACCCCCCTAGGGCAAAAAAACATTTAAAAAAAAATACCAAACGTGTAGATGTAAAGAATTAGGAGATTTAGGTCACCTTACAACTTATTTCAACTCCATTCCCCTCACCACAATTCAATTATAAACAAATCTTAGGATATCAAAAACAAAGAATTTGATATGAATTAATTATATACCATGTAGAATCATTATTACTTTATTAGTAATATTTATATATTGCTATAAACAAATATAGGATATACAATTAATGTAAATTGATTTTATTATATCAAATATCGAAATTTTAGTTTTTATATATATAAAATTAAGATTACTAAATATTTTTTCTTAAAGAACAGAAAAATCTTTAAAAAGAAAAACATATAATATGGACCAAATATAGTCAAAATTTGTGATATCCTTCTATTAAAAGCTAACCCCTACCCCACCATGGCACCATGACCTATAAGAATTAACTATGTATTATGAACATTATATAAATTAGATATCATCAAGATCATGAATCTTGGTCTATATATATAGCAACACATTTAGAAAACAATCAATATCCCATTGCTTTTCTTGAAGAGAAATACAAAGAATTTTAATAGTGTGGGGGCTTTTACAATTGTTTTAGACAATCTATTGAGTCTTTTTTTTCACACACAATTTGCTTACCTACTTTCAATCTACTACATAAGTCTCAAAAAAAAAAAAAACTATATATCAATCACACTACCATAAATTCCCAACAATAGTCGTCTCATTTCTTGCCATTGTTATAATGTTCTCTCTATAAACATACACCAAAACCTCGAGTTATTATATAATTCGTCGTTTAATAGAGCCTCTCAGTGTCAAAATTGAATATTTGGATCGAGTTTTTTTTTTGATAATTTTGAATTACCACTAAAAAAAAGATTTTTATATTGTCAGTGTGATAATAGATGTCGAGGATAGTAGCGGAAAATATATTGCAAGGGGGAGAAAGTGTACAATTTTATGATCAAAGAGTACAACAAGCCGTGGAGATGTCACAACCCAGCGCGTACTCTTCACCTACTCTAGGCCAAATGCTAAAGCGCGTAGGAGACGTCAGAAAAGAAGTCACCGGCGATGAAACTCCGGTACACCGGATTCTCGATACCAGTGATACTCAAAGCATATCATCTCATTCTCTTCCTTTTGTACTCTCTTTCAACAACCTCACCTACAGCGTAAAAGTCCGCCGGAAAATGAATTTTTCGTCGATACTCCGACGACCGGTCGCCGGGATTCCCATCACAGCCGCCGCCAGTGATCCACTCTCCGGAGAAAACCTGTTCACGAGTACGAAAGTCCTCCTGAACAACATCTCCGGTGAGGCACGGGACGGCGAGATAGTCGCCGTTCTAGGTGCATCAGGGTCGGGAAAATCGACCCTGATCGATGGCCTGGCGAATAGGATCGCGAAAGAGAGCTTGAAAGGGACAATAACTTTAAATGGGGAGCCACTTGATTCGAGATTGTTGAAAATAATCTCAGCATACGTAATGCAAGACGATCTTTTATACCCAATGTTGACCGTTGAAGAAACATTAATGTTTGCAGCTGAATTCAGATTGCCTCGTACTTTGTCAAAATCAAAAAAGAAAATGAGAGTACAAGCTTTAATCGATCAGTTAGGACTACGAAATGCTGCAAAAACTATCATTGGCGATGAGGTACGTAAAGTAATAAAGCTAAAAATTTCGTTATATAAAAAGTAGTCTGTGACGTATAGTATAATTTTTTGTCGATGAACTTTTTGCTACAGGGACAAAAGAACAGTACACTAGATTCTCTCTCACACACTTTTACTGTTAATCATACTTTTATCCATAAGATTATGTTTAAAAAGTTGGAAAATTTATTTCAAAATAAGTGTTAATTTATTTATCAATATATAGTCCAATATATATTTCGAACTTTAAACTTGAAATATAAAATTTGATAGAGATAATTTGGTCCACTTTTCATAAAATGTCAAGTTTAAATTTTATGCACAGATCGTACAAATAGTATTTGCTTTATCACATCATGTATAAGGTAGAAGTAGAACCTTACAATTGTTTTCGTGTGACACGTATGTTTTGAGTTTAATGCTTGTATTAGTACAGGTTACGGAATGCTTCCCTCTTTAGATCACTTATAAGTTAAATTCAATTAACTATAATCTGGTAAAAAGTTTAATGATTGTAGTATTTTTTAACATTTAAATTTACTATTTCGAACAGGGTCATCGTGGAGTCTCCGGTGGTGAACGACGACGAGTTTCCATTGGAATAGATATTATTCATGACCCCATCATCTTGTTTCTGGACGAACCAACTTCAGGTCTTGATTCGACTAGTGCATACATGGTGGTGAAGGTTCTTCAACGAATTGCTCAAAGTGGAAGTATTGTTATCATGTCAATTCACCAGCCAAGTTATCGTATTCTCGGGTTATTGGATCGGATGCTCTTCTTGTCTCGTGGGCAAACGGTTTATAGTGGGTCGCCTATGAACCTTCCACATTTCTTTGCTGATTTCGGTCACCCTATACCAGATAGTGAAAATCGGACAGAGTTTGCCCTGGACCTAATTCGTGAGCTAGAAGGGTCCCCAGGAGGGACAAAAAGCTTGGTTGAGTTCAACAAAACATGGCAAAATACTAAAAGGAGCCATCAGAATCCCGAAACAGTAACATCTACACATGGATTGTCATTGAAGGAAGCGATTAGCGCGAGTATTTCTAGAGGGAAATTGGTTTCTGGTACAACAAGTGATATTCATACTAGTCCTACTTCTATGGTTCCTACTTACGCGAATCCCTTTTGGATCGAAATGCTTGTATTGTCCAAGAGGTCATTTACGAATTCTTGGAGGGTGCCTGAGTTATTTGGCATCCGTCTAGGGGCAATCGTGGTTACGGGGTTCATCCTAGCTACCATGTTTTGGCAACTTGACGATTCCCCTAAAGGGGTTCAAGAAAGGCTTGGTTTCTTTGCGTTCGCGATGTCTACAACTTTCTACACTTGCGCGGACGCGTTGCCCGTGTTCCTCCAAGAGAGGTACATTTTCATGAGGGAGACAGCTTATAATGCTTATAGGAGATCTTCCTATTGTCTCTCCCATGCTATAGTTTCTTTGCCAGCATTGATCTTTCTTAGCTTTACATTTGCTGCCATAACTTTTTGGGCTGTAGGTCTTGATGGTGGATTTTCGGGTTTTTTGTTCTATTTCGGGATAATACTAGCCTCCTTCTGGGCAGGGAATTCATTTGTTACGTTCCTCTCCGGTGTAGTTCCTAGTGTCATGATAGGTTACACCATCGTGGTCGCGATCCTAGCCTATTTCCTCCTGTTCTCTGGTTTCTTCATGAATCGCGATCGGATTCCACCTTATTGGATATGGTTTCACTACCTATCCCTGGTGAAATATCCTTATGAAGCTGTGTTACAAAATGAATTTAATGATCCAACAAAGTGTTTTGTCAAAGGGATTCAAATGTTTGATAATTCACCACTTGGAAATGTGTCTAATGAATTGAAGGAAAAATTGTTGAGTTCAATGAGTAACACATTGAATGTCAAAATTACAAGTTCAACATGTGTGACTACTGGGGCTGATATTTTGGTGCAACAAGGGATTACTGATTTAAGTAAGTGGAATTGTTTGTGGATTACTATTGCATGGGGTTTTTTCTTTAGGGTTTTGTTTTACTTTAGCTTGTTGCTTGGAAGTAAGAACAAGAGAAGGTAATGTACTACTACTCAGATCGATCGGAGAGTGAATTCAGAATTTGAATACAGATCGAGTGATCACTCAGAGATGAATCTAGAATTTGAATACAAATCGAGATATATTCATTGTTTTTATGATGGATTTATCTTCGCGAGTGCTAAGGGTTGTGTTTGAATTGTAAACAAGGAAATGTTTGTCTTTTTTTTTGTTGAAGAAAAAATTATGTTTTTTTTTTCTGTTGAAGTATTTACTCTTTTATTGTAATAGAATAAATGTAATATTTTTTTGACAGTCTAATCAATTGATTATCGTTTCAAAGTTAAGTCTAGAATTTGAATACAGATCGAGTTCGAGCTTGAGACATAATATACAGCCTCACTACTTCTATGATGGATACATTTTCGCGCTCTAAGGGACGTTGTGTATGAATTGTTTTTTAAATATTTTTTTTTTGGTAATGTTTTTTTTGATTTATTTTTTCACTTGAAGGTACTCTTTGATTGTATTAAAACAAATGTATTTTTTTTTTGACAATTTGACTAAATTATTCTTATTATTATTATGTCAAAGCTTGTTTGGTGCAAAGTAGTTACTTGCTTGAAGCAAATGAATAGTACCCATGCCCATGTAGGTCACCAAACTGTTAATGAACTTAAAAAAAACTTTTTGAAAATCTTACATCATAGTTGACATGTAAATCACAAAAGAAAAAAAAATTAGAAGTAGCTACGAATTTTATTAAATCGCTCGTAGCTAATAGAAATTTTTAAAAATTTATCATTGGCTAAATAGAATTAGTGATAAAATATGTTGTTTATCTAGTCGCTAATTCTTATTTTTTTTCAGTAGTATGAATAGAGAAGGTCTAATTAGACAACAATAACAGCTCAAAAACTGTAACTTGTTATAGCTAGAGATGAGAAATTAAGAAATTGAGTTTATAAAGTGATTAATAAAATTAGAGAAATGTGTCACTATTCATTTTCATGCATCTTGTTCTAAAAACAATTAATCAATGTGACAAGCAAAAGCAATTACTATATTTCATCTCAACATTTTAATCGATCTTGTTTTCTTTCAAATCTTCTTGAAAATGGTTCTCTTGAGTCGGAAGTCGTCTATCTAAAACAATCTATTTACTCTTCAAAGCTAAGGGTTTCGTCTGCATGCATTCATCCGCTCTAAATTCTATTTATAGAATATATTGTTATTGTTATACATAATATTATAAAGTATAGCGTGGCGTGACATTTAGCAATCTTTTTTCTAGGCTTTGTAAGGAAACCATAGAATGTACTACATAATGCATATATATATATATATATATATATATATATATATATATAAAACTTTATTTTCATTCTTCTTTGTATTTTATTTTGCATTTATAATTTTCATGATTGTGCCTTTTGGGGGGTTTGTGGGGTGGGCGTACCCTTGTCTAATATTTATAGAGAAATCAATATTTTATAACTTCACTGAAATATAGTATTTTGTTGGATAAAAAATAATATTATAGACTTATAGCATACTTAATTATAGTAGTAATATTTACATGTTTGAAACTTTTTAATCATATATATATGTCTATTTATTGTCCACAGTACATTCCAACATATATCCCAAAAAAGAATATTTCCAGGCTGGAAACACATGCAATAATTTAGGTTTCTTGTTGGTTTCATTTAACTCATGATTGAAGACAGTAGCGTACGTAAAATTTTATGTAAATAGTATCGATTTATTATCATAATTCGATTTCGTATGTTGGTTTGAGTTTAGGGCTGTAAATATTCTAATTTTACTTTGTCTCAAAATAATGTTCAATCAGCCTCATTTCTCGAGCGATTTCGGTCATATATATATATATATATATATATATATATATATATATTTGAGACAAAGTAAAATTAGAATATTTATATATATATTTACTCAAAAATGTTATATGGATATGAGAGAGGCGAAATGGTGTATGGTGATGTATATCTTTTTTATCTTTTCAAACTTTATTTGTAACTCAATAAAAATGGAGACAACAAAGAAAATAATAGAATAGAAGAATTTTAAACCATTTGGCGATCATATATGTGTCTCAATATTAAAGTGACCAACATGGATCGTATGTACTGCAGTGGTAGGGCTGCTTCATCCTTAATCAGAGGTCTCGGATTCAATTTCTGGGTATAGAGAAAATCTTGTTAAGAGCATTACCTCTAAATGAGCCCTACAATGCGTGATTTGAACTTAGTCGGGGCTCCAATACGACTCCAAATACCGGTGGAAGACCAAAGAAAAGAGACTTAATATTGAAGTGGAAAGTACCTTTATGGCCTTTCTATTCAACAAAATATGTGTAATAGATGAGACTTATTGCACATACGTAGTTACGTACAATGAAAGAAAAAGATACCTGCAATTAGGGTTGTTCACAGTTTTGGTTAAAATCAAAATTAAATTGAAAATTTAACCAAATCGAATAAAAAAATCGATATTTGGTTTGGTTTGGTTTTAAATTTGAAAAATCGATAATATTTGATTTGGTTATGGTTATAATAAAAAATAACCGAACCAAACCGATAAATATATACATAAAATTTATAATTATTTATATGTATAATATTAGTTTTTCATAAATAATTAAAGATATTTTATATCTTTTAATTATTAATTTAAGATGGTCGAAGTACTTTTGATTATATTATAGATTCTCTAGTTAGTTTAGTTTAATTATGTAATTTTTTCATTTTAATGGACAAAATTGTTTGTATTTTGAAACCTCTGTTTGACTTGTTCTTTTAAATCTAAACTGCGTTGCAAGTTTGGTCCACCTGATTTGCCATCAGCATGTCTTTCCCTCAATATACAGCAAAGTTCGTTCTTGTGGGCCGTGAGGAAAAAAGAGCTTCACAAGAAATTTGAAGAATATAATGAGAGAATATTTAAATTGTCCCGACTAGTCATAAACCGAAAAATCGAACCAAACCGACAATAACCAAACCGGTGGTTATTATTTTACTTGGTTTGGTTATGGTTTTAGACATTTAAAAACCGATTAAATTGATTTGGTTATAATTTTAATCAATAACCGATCCAAATCGAACCATGAACACCCTATATGCAATACCAATTACCAAGTGTAAGGACTAGACTAAACATAACACATACTTATTATAGAACTCAATGAAGTAAATAAAAATTCTTTAATCCAGTACTATTTGGTTGATAGATAGATTCCTTACTAGATGAAACCATAATCACATTTTTTAAGACAAAATAAAGAAATTAGATCTAGTTAGGTGTTAAACTACCCTTCCAAAAAGTTCATCTATTCTCAACCACTCAAACCAAAATAGTCACTTAGAATAATCTACATTAGTCCATACAACATAACTCATTCTTAATCAGAAGTCTCATATTCAAACTCTCCAGTGTATAGAGTCGTTGTTAGGGAGAGATTTATCCCTTAATGTGGAACTTTCCAGTGTGAATCTGAATTTAGTTGAATCTCAACACGAATAACGAACACCAGGTGGAAAACCGAAAAAAAAAAAAGATAACTCAATGATCATAACCTATTTCAACTAAATAAGCTTTAATCCGTATGTAGTTATTAGTTAGGTAATCTAATCATAAGTTCACCTATAATATATAGTTGTGTGTGTGTGAGAGAGAGAATATGTATATATGTCCACTTTCTCATCTTTCTTCTCATAATTAATAATACAGTTATGGCAAAGCCTCTTCTAATTTTTGTAGTTTTGATTCTAATTAGTCTAATTATATGTTCAAGTTCAGCTACTAACTACATTGTGGGTGATAGTTCTGGCTGGGATATTAGTACTGATCTTGATACATGGTTAGTAGGAAAGAAATTCAAGATTGGAGATCTACTCAGTAAGTATCATCGATCGTACTATTTCAATATCAGTTTAAGTTATACATACTAACAATTTTTTTAAAAATCTATACTATCAACACAATTCAATCGATCATATATAATAGGTTATCACACTATTTTAGGTTATCTTATATCAAGCTTGATAGTTGATACAAAGATTTACTTGTTTTTGTAGGTCAACTTAACTTGATAGCGTAAAAGTTCTTGTAAAAATTAAGATAAAAAATACCTTTCCACTCTACGAAATGTCTTAGTTTTAGGATCATTCTTACCAAGTAAATCATCTCGTGTTTGCCCTTGACAATAACGGAACTCCAACATGAAGTATAATGAAGGTAATTTTAGATCATAATCAAAAGTAGAGGGCAAATTTGGACCTTTTTTTAAAAAGCATTCCGCCACGTGGAATCCGTCCAACCCACATTGGAGCTTCATTAAAGTCAAGTGCAAATACGAGACGATTTGCTAACAGCAAGGATATGAATAACCTTAAAAATAATAATATCTCTTATACTAGAAAGTAAATTTCAAACTCCCTTTTTTTATCGGTGTACATAACATAAACTCTTTCATCATCTGTCGATATCAAAAATCTCGTTCAATCTTAATTTCATCGATTATACTTTTTTATTTTTGCAGTGTTCCAATATTCATCGTTCCATAGTGTGTCCGAGTTAACGAGGGAGAATTTCGTGGGGTGCAACACGAGCAACGTGCTCGATTCGAGTAAAAATGGCAACACAACCTTCTCATTGGCAAAGGCAGGGGACAGATACTTTGTTTGTGGTAATAGGCTACATTGTCTTGGAGGAATGAAACTTCATGTAAATGTAGAAAACGCAAATGTTACAGCAGTATCCCCTGCTGCTGCACCACCAGAGAAAGGGCCCTCTTTTTCCCCTTCTTCAAAGAGCAAAAATCCATCAGTTGTTCCTAATTTTGCTTTGTCTGATATTCATGTTGGATTGGATTCTATGGTACTTGTAATTCTTGGCTTTTTGTTCTTAACATTTTCACTTATGTAAACTAGAGGATTTTTCATAATCAAAATAGATTATTTGTTTGTATATCGGCTCTTCTGGCAAGTCTTGTTATCCCTATGGTCGTCTATCTCTCGAGTTGGAACAAATTACTATGATTCATCCCCCTGCTTATGTTACGTATTAGTCAATATTTTTCACAAATTTTACGCACGGATGCTCAAAAATCCCTCAGTTTTTCCTAGTTTTGCATTTTCCAATTATGTTGGATTGGATTATCTAGTCCTTGCAACTCTTGCCTTTTTGTCCTTGGGATAAACTTTGAGGATTTTCACTTTTGAATTGTGTACTTTAACTTGTGCATTTATTTGGGTTTTACTCATGTGCATATGATATATTCATGTTTCATGTCAAAACAGATTCTTTATTCGTACATCCGCTTCTCTAGAAAGTCTGATTGTTCATGTCGTTGTTTAGGTCTCAAATTGGAACAAATTACTATAACCCATCCCCACCTAAGAATTAGTCGACATTTTCCAAAAATTTTACGAATGAAAGCTCTTATTTTCATATTTTTTCATTCCTCACCTCAAATATGATGCAGAAAATGTTAGTAAAGCCATTTTCAGGTAAAGCAAGTGACCAAATCTAACTAATGAACCAAAGGGTGCAACTATGTTGACTACACCTAAATTCATATCCACTTAACCTACCAATTAAGAATCTGGATCAGTCGAGCTAGTCGAAGTTAATTGGTCTAACCAATATAGATTCACACCAAATAGATCCCATCAAGGGGGTAAAGTACTCCCTACCCAGAAGTATCTATTCACAAGTTTCGAATCTGAGACCTCTAGTAAAAAGGAGGAGAAATCTAATCATCCCACCACACCTCTTGATGGTTGGCTCCTTCCATATCACTCAATCACCCTGTTTATTTTGCCTTTTCCAGTAAAGCAAATATAAAGAATGTAAACGTAAGAACTGGTCAACAGAAAAAGGCATGAAAAATATCGAGTGGTATTATTAAGCTTGTCGAATCCTAACATGTCGGATCAACAAAATCTGGCGATTCGAATCACCTATCTTACAACTGCAGGCTAGGTAAGCAAATATACACCAATTATGGATACAAACTACAGTTCAAGTAACTGTTGCTTATGATTATGGTCCCTCTATCTCTATGTATACTGCTGTCTCTAAAAGAATCAAGAACTCCCCAATCAGAGATTAAACCACAGGATTGAGCCATTACACATACACCCCCACGCCAGTAGAAACGGGCTACTAGCAGTACACGTACAATTATCCGACTCTTGTACTGTTGTCATCAAACGAACCTTGTTGAGTTCCAGTATGAATACCCTGAACTGGATTTACTTTCCCCTTGTATCTGGAGCAGAAGCATTGTCCTAGCATTGGATCCTCCACCATTATCAACAAATGAATGAGGTTCCTATACCAGATTTCGTGTCAAAAAATCATTAACAGCGAGACTGGCATCTCCATGTGCCACAGCATCTTCAGGTTCTGGCATATAGAGAGTTGACACAGAGGCCTGCACATTTAGGAACACATGAACTGTCATCGTATAGCATTTCATGGAAGAAAACAAAAGGAGTGCACAAAGTTTGGACCAAGTTAAGGTGCTAATATAACATCCCCTAATCATAACAGATCTACATAAACAGTTTCTAAATAATCATTGAGAAGCGTGATTCTTTGTGCACTCCATGAGTGAAACCATTTATACCTGATTGGGAGTGCACAAAATTTGGACCAAGTTAAGGTGGCTAATATAACATCCCCCGATCATATCAGATCTACATTTTAATATGAGGCCAACATCATAACATCCCCTTTACCCTCGATGTGGGACTCTTCACACACACACACACACCTCAGGCCCAGGGCTAGACATCTGGAGCATGGGCAATTTTAATATGGGGCTCAACATCGGATGAATTGGAATGTGTCCTGCTCTAGTATCATGTTAAATGGAACTTGGACCTAACTCAACCCCAAAAGTTAGCTCACGAGGGAGGATTGCCCAAGACCATCGGAAGAGACCAAGGATCCCTTACTGTAACTCAAAAACATACATTTTGTGCTCTTGGTTCATAATCTAGGTATTTACTTTATAGTAATCCAATTATTTACCTTTCCTTTCTAGTTCGCGTTGTAGTCTTTATTTTGATAATTCCAAGAATCTATTTCATGTTCAAAATAACTTCTTTGTGAGTCCTTTAATCGTTCATTGTTGTTTAATTCAATTATCACTGATTCACAACGTAAGTAGTCTTATTAAGCTCCTTGGAAATGGCTCAATTCTCGGACAACGCATACGATTTTCTCGAAAAAGCTACATATATAAGTTGAATACATATATAGTTCCTTCTTTCCTTAAAGAGTAATTGATTTGGTAATCAGATGTTGGAATATAGTCAATCTAATATGTGCTTGGAAGTATATTGTCATGTATTTAAAAAAGGACAAGAAATCAAACTGACCAACAAAAACTGAAGCGATGAAAAAACCAATTTAATTGGTTTGGCTTGATTCCAACATTTGAAAAAACGCTTAACTGGTTTGGATTCCTTTTAGAGGAAAACAGAACCATGAACACCACTACCAGGCACCGACATGGTTCGAGCTCGTGACATGTGCCGGATTGACTGCACGACCACGAGCTTACATCATTGAAAAGACTAGAAAGCTTTACAAATGTTTGATTGAGAGTTGACCAATTTGACAAGTATTAACAACGGGTAGACCAGCGTTAACTATGAGTTGACCAAGACTTGACCACCATTAGAGTTTCTAGGATGAATCTAGCATGGCTCCACACGGCCCACTAGCCTACGACTCCTTTGTTATCTTAGCACTAAGTACTTGGACTTGGGGCCAAGCCCATTGTTTAGCCAATAGTATAATTTTGAGTAATGCACGATTTTCACCTACGTTTGGATGATATGTTTGTGAGGCTATATATAGAGACCTTTTGGGTTCTCGAAGAACTCCTTGGGTTGCTATTGAACGTGTATCCTCCTCCTATAAATTTGATATCTTTGGGTCAATTGTTACATGATTGGGATGTAATTATTGTTATATACTAATTGTGGCCGAATTCTAACAATTTGATTCCTAGATCTTATCTATATATCTCTTCATCTTAGTCTATTCTTATTTTCTTTGTGAATTTCCCTTGTTTGCTATTTCTTTCCGTTGTCACCTATCCACACATCCATACCATGCTACTTGTAGAGCGGTTGGCATTAAATACTTCTGCATAAATCAGGAGACAACACACCTTTGCATCAAACTGCATCTCCCCAGAATTATCAGAAGTGAGGCATGCACCATGGCCTTTCAGCCATTCCACACAATCTTCCACTCCATCTGTGTCCTCGCTTTCTTCAGTTGTCGATAAGACACTTGCGAAGCCTAGAACCTGGGCAATGTAGGTGACCGGAACAGTTGGGCGATTTGAACGAGACATACATCTAACAGCCGCATATCGCATTTTATCAGCATATCGATCTGCAGAGAATAAGTATAAATCATCAAATTTAGCTTAATAAATGCAATAGCTAAATATCAACCATTCAGAACAAAACACACCCATAAGACACATGTTAAGATTAGGAGCTGTCTTGTATAATCTGAAGAAGGCAACATAGTTTCCAGAGGACACAGCTGCTCGAACTGATAGAGCATGTTTAACAGCATTGTTCTGTCTAGCCTCTGCTGGTAATCTGGAAAAGGAAAATGCACAACAAAATAGTTTAACATTCCACGTTTGATAAGAGGGGGTTTTCCAGTATGTATTAACCATGTTTTAAGCATATTTTCTCAAGCTACCAGCACCCAGGTGTATGGAAATTGAAGCCAGATATACTATGAATTTGTCAAAAACAATGGATTAGACCATAGAAAGACTACAATTCACTTTCCCTCTGTGGCACTTCTGTTACCTTTTGCAATACAAAATAAGCTCCTTTGAACTATGGACTAAATTGTGACATTTGAGATTTCTATTCAACTTTAAACATAACTTGATGCCCTTTTTTCTCTTTTCTAGGTCATTTGAAAGGCAACTTTCCATCTTCTCTTCACACTCTCTGTCTTCTGCTTTCTTCCCTCCCTCCCTTGCTACCACACACCCAAAACCCATCCCTTCCCACCTCAAGTCTCTATCTTCTTCTTTCTTTTGGTTTCTTCCTTGTGTAACAAATTGAGATGAACAGGAGAATGGACACACTCCTAAATTAAGCACGAGCTTAACTGTCTGATTTAGTCTAAACTATGACAAGCTTATGTGTATATTAAGGCCAAAAACGAAAAGGTAAAAAAGTTTTGCATAGAGGTCAGGAATTAAAATGCATGAGTATAATTGGCCAATGAATAATGTTCATAAGTCATAACTAGCAAAAGATATGAGTGGGTGATTCCCTGCTGGTTGAACCTGTTGCACAGCTAAGTCATAACTAGAAGGAATAGACCATAGAGGATTTGTCAACATCTGTCTGCTGCAATTTAACCTCACAGTCATCCTTAAGGTTGCGGAAAGCAAGGATGTCACGAGTAAAATTCTGTTACATGCAAATCTTACCAGATCTCCTCTTCTTCTTTTTTTCTTCCCTATTGCAGATGCAGATGCCTAAAAAGGACTAACCAGAGGAACAGCAAAAGTACTCTGGGTGCCCGTGAACCAAATGACAGAATAGAATGGAAGCAGAGAAATAAGCAACACGACAAGACTTGCAAAAGTTTCACAAAGAAGAACGCAAGAAAACCAGTATAGTAAGTAGTTGACTGACCTAGACAATGCTAATAGCACATCTCTGTTGTTACTAGAGTGCAAAAGCACACAGAGTAGATTATATGCAGCAAACTCCATATCGCATCCCTTGATTCCTTCTGCATAAAGCGTTTTTAGCTGTGACTGACACTGCATATACCAGAACTAAGAGTGTAAGTCTAAGAGTAACACTGAAGCAGATAAACCAATGATGTCTTAGCAGCAAATTAAACATTTGTTTACTACATGTCCAAAAAACTTTGATTCCAACGCAATTCAATATTGCAATTGCGCCAGAATGCATACTCATTTAAAACAAGAAAAAGATTGAAAAGTTTTAAAACAATTCAAGGTAATAGTCCACAAAAAAACTTTCCAACACACCCAAACGATTTTAGGGAGGTAAGGAACATCTACATTTCTTTAATCAGAACACATAAGCAGCTAATAATATAGATTTACTGCTCACAACACACTGCTTCTTTGCGTGTTGACAAAGACCAAAGGAAGTAGGATGCTAGCAGAAAGAATCTGCAGCTAGAAAAGAAATAGGATATAGGTGAAGCCAGAAAAATGTGGTCAGTCATCCAACCCAGTATGTCAAACAACCAATAGAAGCATCAAGAGGAGTGACCCAACATTAGTAGTAAACACCAACCGAGACAAAATGTCATTTATGTGTCCACATAATTCAAAATAAGGAAACTTCTTTGTGGCAAAAAGTGGACCATTCTTATACCAGCAGCGAACCCTGAAAGGACTGTAAGAACTATAATGGCAATACTAACAAATAATTATATCGCATTTTACCAGCTAAACTTCCCTTGCAAGTAATGCGGGTGTATAAAAGGATTTGAACCGTGGGAAAAGGCAGCATAAATTTTGTACACAGAGAGCCAAAAACATTTCACCCAGATATACTTAAACTTCTGGATTGGAAGCCCCAGTAAGGAATTTCACTCTTAACTAAATTCTATAAATTAGTACAGAAACTTGACTGCAAAAAAGATCCAGCATTCAATAACATTCAAACAAAGAAGTATCCAATTGAAATATGAACTGCATGGAAGTACTTCCAAACACATTAGCATACAAGAAAATTCACAGAGAGATTAGGTTCTGAGAAGTTATGACATTCTGAGAGTTCCCACCATGGGAAGGAGATACCTGATTAAATTCCGACAAGTCCCCAACTTCTATTGCCAATCGACCATGTGTTTCATACACCTAAAACAGAAGGTGAGTGAAGAAGATATTAATAAGAAAAATCAATACAATATCTACTGTAAAGAAAGTCGTGTCAATCATTTTCAGAAAATAACTTCAGATCCTAGATTTGCCAGTGTATATGACGATGAAAATTTTATGTTTTGCTCCATTTGAATAGTGAAATTAGAATAAGAAAAAATACCTTGACTGTTAACTCGTTGCGTATGCGTTGGACCGTAAGATCTTGCCGTATTGATTTTAACTGATCACATTTGTAAAGGTAGTTTTTCGGAGAACTTTGAACCATGTTTAATGCTTTTTCCAAGACTTCTTCTGGTCTCACCTGCAAAAGAAGAATTACTTTTGAGAAATCATCAAAACTTGCAAAGTGAAAATTGTCAATATATATAATGCATTTCCCTTGAATCTCAAGTAACAACAGAAAGAATCAACAAGACTACCGTTGCAGGGTCAGGTGCAGAAGTAAGACGTAAGTAGCGTTTCTCAATTTCCTGGCAGGTTCCTTTGACAGTAAGAGCATCCCAATCAATATCTTCAACAGCATAATTACCATTTTCCTCAATGTTTCTGCTAAGCACCAAGGCAGTAGCCCTCCTTGCATACACATTTCCAGCTGCTCCATTTCTGGATCGATTATCATTAGTAGCTACGCGACTTCCACGCCCTCTTTCAAAACGCTTCGATCGATTTTCACGTCTCTTTCTTTCCTCTGGTGTATCTGCCGCTGATCCGGCAGCAGATTTATAGGCTGCTTGACTTCGTTCCTTATCACTATCACTGGATGCTTCACCGTTATCTGCCGCATCCATTCCATCACCAACACACTGCCTCTTAGCTGGCCTAAAGACATCAGTTTTGGGGGTTTTCCGCTGTGGTAAAGAAAATTTCACATGACTCGAATTATTCACCTTGTTATCTGACTTTCCACCTGAAAACTGTATGCAATCACTCAGATGAGAGACATTTTATTTGGTCATATGGATCTAGTGCCGAACTGACGGAAGCCAAAAGATTAAAATACCCCAGATTAAAATAACCCAGGCTTTAAGATTTAAGTAGCACTAAGCCAAAAAGACCAGTATCAGATGTGCCAATCTCATGTAAGAAAAATCTTAGCTGGGTCAGGACAGAGTTCCACTTGAGTACCTAAAACAACAATTTAACATCCCTTGACACAGTAACAGATCCAAAATGATCTTGCCTAAGAAGCCGCTTTGGTTCATGCGGTGCAAACAAAAACATAGCATGCTACCTAACCCAAAAAGTAGTCGCTGGTTGATTCCACCTGTATCATAACATCATGCTCTAAGATTGATGGACTAATCGCCTGTTTGACTGCTTTTGGGACGCCAAAAGTGCGTATTTTTTCCAAAAAGTGCTTATTTAAAAAAATCTAAGGTGTTTGACTACGCTTTTGGGAGAAAATAAGTGCTCTTGGGAGTAGCAGAAGATGTTCTTCATAAGCTAAAAAAATAATTTCCCCAACATTGCTTTGAGAAAAAAAAACACTTAAAAAGCACTTTTTAAAATCTTGGCCAAACACAAATTATTACTCAAAAGTGCTTTTTAAATTTATTGGCCAAACACAAATTGCTTCTCACGAGAAGTACTTTTTTGAAAAGCACTTTTCAAAATAAGCTGATTTTAGAAGCTTGGCCAAACAAGCTATAAAAGAATAGTTTTCTCATGAATTATGGAGGATTCTAAGAAAACATATTTTGGATGACATTACAATCTCTGACACAATAAAAGTATGATAAAGAACTACTAATAGAATTGAACATATTTTTTGGTTGATATTATGCACATTTAGATTTATCGATCACCAAAAAATAAGGGGACAAAATAATCGAGATAAGTAAACCAGGGAAGGAGCCAGAATAGAAAGTGAAATCATGAAGCTGGAGATAAGCCACTCAGCAACCTAGACCACCTCTTTAGCTTCTTCTTTTCAAGCAAGAGGCTGAAGTAGGTGAAAAATAGAAAGAGAGAACTGTAAAACCTTCTATCTTCAAAGGCAGAAAACTATTACCTGTCTATTCCAACTCCCATACTTAGAAGCATCAGGAGTGACTAATGCAGGTTGGACAGTTGGTTTCTCCTCTACTAAAGGCTCCCACCTACTTTTGTATCGCCTACTCGGACTTCTTTTACTTTTTGGAGATGAAGAAACTGGAGCTGAAAATATTACTCTTCTGCAGAGAAAAGGAAGAAGTCAAATAGTCCTTGAATTTGATATCTAACTATAAGAGCAAATTCATCAGCATAAAAGGAAAAAGGCTCATGATCATGATTAAGTTCCTTAATCAGGGAAACTACACTATATACACAGAAGTGGTTTGCTTTTAATTGTTAAACAAATACTTCAGCAAAAATAAAAATGAATGGGAAAAAGGAGGAACAAGCAGTTTGTTTCTAACTACTGAGGCAAAAAGTATTACATTTGCAGTTTACACTAGCTGTAAGATAACAACCATATGCTAGGTGAAGTACAAATGCGGAGATGAGATACAGTAATTGATATTCATGCCCTATGACAGCTACTTTGGTAAGCCACACATGCGTGCATTGTATAGATTTAGATGTTTGTGTGAGCACACAGCATGTGCATGCACAAGGTTTGCATATCAGTTTAGGGAAGAGTGAGATAGCATACTCCTTATCTGCATCCACGCTAGGCATGAGGAAAAGAGGCTCGGTGTCCCAGTCTCTTGTATGAAGCGTACCGTCAGCAGTTGCCTTTGTGATAATCTGCAGATTATGGTACATTTAAGTAACAGAGGGGCAAGGCAAAGAACCACGCATCAATAAAACTATATATCATTATAGTGCAAGTAAATCAAACGTCACTCAGTCAACTATGACTCATTATGTTGCAAACAGCTCAAATGTTACTCAATAATATCAGCACTAACACTTCTCTAGATGGGACGCAAAATAATAGTTAAGGCAGAAAGATCATCGTAGGTCACAAACTTCATAAACAACACTACCCCAACACTCAAGTTAGCTGTTTACTTCATTACTACAATCTGTCCAATGCAATAGGCTGCTGCATGAGTAGCTAATACAAACATACTAAGGATGGGAAAGGGTTCCGACTGTAGAGACATCCCTACAAGTGCAAAAGAAATTTCAAATCTTAAAGCACTTGCACATTATACAATTGAGAAAACAGTCTTGCAACCAAAGTTACTTATCAGGTATACTCGGGGCTATATTTTTTGGACATATTTATATATGATGTCAGCTCTTTACTTCCAATTCAACCTCCCTAGATGTGTGAAAAAGGGAAGGCAGAGTTTTTGCTCTGTATATAGCAATACCTACTTGGTGATGTAATTATGGAATAAAAGTACTTACCCAAAAGAAAAGGCAGAGAAAAAAGAAGTATTTCAATCCACAAGGAGGGTCAAGGGGGGATCAAGATTTTATTGATTGCATTATGCATTTCAATTCTAGGTGTTCATCAATGAATTCCTCGTGTGTTTTCTCTAGCTCTATATGGGTAAAAGGAGGTGCCCTGTGTCCTATTCTACCCTTCAAACTTTCCCCCTCTTTTTTTACGTCCCCATGTTCCCCCCGTGTGGCGACATGGGGGCGAAAAATCATGATAACTGATGCCACAGAGATACAAAACCAAAGATGCAGGAATAATGTGATTGACAAGTTCGAACACAAGTTGGAAGACACAAGACATGCCCTCACCAGGACCTATAACTAACTTCTTGTCACTTTACCTTAATCCAAAGCTGTGAAGCAGAACTGAACACGCCATTTAATTAATGAATGTCAACTAGAAACAAATGAACAGGATGTGGATGGTGAAAGAAAGCAGATTGCTATCAGATAGAACTACTATAATGTTATTATCAGAAGCACCTTCTAGAAGTCCACCACTGAGAAAATGCATTACGGACAAAAACAATCAGCATAGTTGGGCTCTCAGTACCCATTAAAGGTAAAAAGGAAAGCTTTAAGAAGTGGGACAAGTAACAAAGGGTGAAATGTACATATAGGAAGCAGTTGAAAACATAAAAAAGGTCTCGGATAACATTAAGTAATCTAATATAATTCCCTCAAAGGCTCAGAATAAAAAAATCACCGGGAGGACTTCAACTTAACAGGGGCATACTCCAGTACATGAAGTATAAGGAAGCTTGTCTTCATTCAAGTCCCAAACTTATACTTGTGAGCTGAATCAGTCAGCCTGTCCAACCTCTAATATATCATGTTTTATCCATCTTCATACCCCTTCTTTTGGGAAATTTTATGTCTATGTAGTGCTAAAAACCCGTATGTTATGCACTATAAAAATGGATAGTCAAATCTCTAATTTTAGTTCTTTTTAATTTTCTGGCAACATAATCATCAACGCCACTTCTCTTTTTGAGACAAATGGGTGCTCCTCATTCTATGCTCTAGCAATTCATAACTTGGAAGTTATTCAATTGCTGCTTGCTACACAAGCTATAAAGCATCATTATCTCAGTACAATCTGAAAATTCTTCTACGGCTGGGACAAGCTAGATTAAAAAACCTTTTCCCTGAGATGTATGTTTTGGCAGTACATCAACAAATGAGTTTAGCTGACAGTTGGACACAAGGAGGATGGAACATCCAGGTTAGAAGGAATTTTAATGACTGGGAAATTGAAACTGTGACAGAATTTTTCAGAGCTTTGGAAGAGTCCAAAGGGACAAAGGATGAGGCTGATAGACTATGGTGGAGCAAAGATAGCAAACGCATGTTTAAGGTAAACTCAGCATACAAGTTTTTGAACAAAGGTGGACAGCAACCACCACAATGGCCATGGAAACAAATCTGGAAAACAAAAATCCCCTTCAAGGTGGCATGTTTTACTTGGCTACTGGCAAGAGAAGAGTCCTGACACAAGAAAATTTCAAGAAGACGAAGTTCTCTATGTGCTCTAGATGCTATTTGTGTGGAGAAAAGATTGAGACAGTCCGCCATCTGTTTTTACAGTGCAGGATAACAACCCCAACTTTGGAGGATTTCTATCAGCCTCAGGGGTGTTGCTTGGACTATGCCTAACAGAATCACCCACCTTCTCTACAGTTGGGAAGAGGTAGGTGTGGGAGCTTCAGACAGAGACAGATGGAGGATTGTCCCAGCCTGTATCTGGTGGACAATCTGGAGAGAGAGAAATACTAGATGTTTTGAGAGCAAAAGTTGTGATCTTCAGAAGATCAAATTGAACTGTATAAGACTTTTTTGTTTCGGGTGCAAACAGATGTACCTAGAGGATACTGAGTCGATTATTGAGATCCTTGGCTCTTGTTAGATTTTAGATTCAGATATCCTGTTTTGTTGATAAGTTGTAATTACGGTTTTCAGTCAAACCCATGTACTGGTTTAATCAATACATACAAATGTTACCTTTCTCAAATAAAATCTATGCAGCATGCATTACATGGCAAGAACTGGGAAAATGGACCAAGAAAGAAAATCTCAAAATACACTAAGATACCTCCTTCATGACAGCTTGGGATGCAACCATTTCAGTATCATCCTTGCAACGAGCCAAAGCCCTTTCAACATAACCACAAAGTGATTTTGGAAAAGTATCAGGCTGCAGACAACAGAAAGATCACTTTAGTTACGCAAGGAAAATAAATAATCTGACACTTATTTGATGCAATGCAACAATAAATACCATGTTACAACATGTCACCATTATCCCAACTATATCGTCAACATTATCCCAACTATGTAGTTACCAGTAGAATAAAATACCAAGGTTTCCCAGATTGTGTGGCGATAAAAGTACAAAACACAACCAAGGAGCAGTTAAAAAATTCATCAATAAAACCTAACAGTTGAACTGTCAATCATAACAACATAGAAGATTGCAGTGTCAAAGTATCATATAGAAAAAAGCTGCTCCTTAGAAGTTCAACAAAATCAGAAGTCTTACCAATATTGAAATTCCCTGCAGAAGTGATTAAACCAAGTTAATACAAACCTACCAGTTTAGCCATAATAACTATATCATTAATCATTATTTCAACATCAACTTGAAAAAGAGAATCTGAAGTTGAAAGACTCGATTAAAGAGTATTTTCAAGTGAAATAATTGTACACTCACACAGATTCTTTTTCTCCGAATGAAATTCATGTGCAAACACAATAGACTTCCATATAACCTTTTCCAACTTCCATCTCAGATTCTCTTTTTTTCCAACTTGAACCAAATATTGTCACCAACATTAATCATTAATTGATTTAATTTTAGCAAGCAAGCATGTTGCTTTTCACTTATAAAGTTGTAATGATGTCGACCATGAAAAAGTGATTCAGCTATTTCTATTCTCATACCTACATCTAAAACGTAATGCAATAAAATTTCAAACAGGGAAAAACTTTGCCCGGCTTTTACCATAACAGAATTTACATTTACACAGAACTCGCAGAAATCTCAGTAGATTTGTTCACTAGACTAGTTTAAATGACCAAGAAAATGATTATAAAATAACCCATCTTTCCCTGAAAGAGATAAGTGTGGAATGCAATTGTTTTCTCCTGGATTGAACATGTGAGCTTATTCACAGGCCACTCATTGGAACAACTCTAAAGGTTTTCCTAATAGACCAATGGTGGCGACTGGTGAGAACCTTTAACAGCCCTAACTACATCTGTACCAAAGCATACACAACCAACCACCCGAGCTACTGATTCACTGGTTATCAAAATATCCTCTGCATACCTATTCCACCGATATCACCCATAATATAAATTACACAAATCAAGGAAAATATAGAACTCAAGAGCATTAAATTAAGTTAATCTTGCTAGTATTGATAAAATGATACCACAAACCAAATACACTCTGACAAGTCACTTTCCAAATGCACTTATACATATTAGACTGTTGGAGGTTCATTGGTTATTTAAAGGACTATATTAGTATTATATCACTAGCACAGATAACTTCT
The DNA here is from genome assembly GCF_947179165.1 of Solanum dulcamara. Classification (NCBI taxonomy): domain Eukaryota; kingdom Viridiplantae; phylum Streptophyta; class Magnoliopsida; order Solanales; family Solanaceae; genus Solanum; species Solanum dulcamara. The sequence goes on from NC_077238.1 coordinate 81,473,507, forward strand.
AATTTCAATTCTCCAAGCAGCACATGATGAAAGACTTGGTGAAAACTTTATCATCTTAGTCAAGCATTTAAACTTTCTCCATCGATTATGCAAACTTATGTTACAAAACTCAATGTGTGACTGCATGTCTTACTGAAATGATCAAAGTAAAAGGTGTCTGACCTTGAGAGCATTATTTGCAGCACTAGAAGATACTTTTTCATTAGTTTTTGGTAAGGAAACGCTGACATATGCAGGTTTGGCCGCTGCATTAGTTGTAGAGCTTTGCATATCCAGCTTTGGTAATCCCATAGCCAAGGTTGAAGCTATTCTAGGGTTTGTGGGAATCTGTAGTTTGCTAGCACTGCCCGTGTCTGCTGATGTAACAGTTTGCTGCACGGTGGGCAAAGATGACTGATAACTATAGGGCATCTGATAAGGGGCTTGATATTGTGTGCTTGGTGCTTGGGGACATGAAGAACTTTGTTGAAGGTTTTCATGAGAAGGGGTTATGTCTAAAGGCTTTTGACCATAAGACTGTACTGGATCAGGCTGCTGATTTTGGAAAGAGGGAGCCCAATGTTTCCAGTAACTATCATGAACATTTCCACCTACAGCAGGAGACTGACCCAAAAAAAAGTGAAAGTTAAGTTCATCAGGCAAATCGAAAAGAACTCCAGAATATACATAACATGAAGGGAAAGAGAAATGAAATTGCTTTTCTCAGTGTACTGCGTAGTGAAAAGCAAAAAAAATGAGGTACTGACTGCAATGACAGTAGATAACATATCTTCTTCTGGTGAATAGCTGGCACTCAACAACCCGCACAAGATAGAAGTTGAATATCCAGATTATTAAACGTACAATAAACACGAAGAGATACTTAGACAGCAGAGTTAAAAGAGCATACGAGGCATTGCTTACCAGATCTTTAGCAGCTTGTTGAACAAAAGAACAACTAAACTAGCAAGTTAACCTAAAATATGATCAACTTAGGGAGTCTGTAAGATTGTATCACTAATTATTTATAACGCAGCCTTCTGTAATTATACTAGAGGTCTTTCATATTTAATTATTGCAACACATTATAATGTCAACATGAAAATATATTAATAGAAAATGCAACAGTTTGCGCCTTGCCAGGTTGAGTATATATAGGCAAGATAGATTAAGAAGTGGAAAAAAATCAACTGTCAAGTTCAACATTGCAAAGTGCTAGCATTTAATCTTGCTTAATGCCGGGTTTCATAATTTCCAAAGGCACCAGCTTCATACAGGCACTTGTGAAGTACTCCATCAACCAGAGACACACAGTAGACTCACATTTTTCCTCATTAGTTTACGTGGGTCAGATGGTGTCTTCAATGACCCAGGGAAATCCTACCGGTATTTCTAAATTTATTTACAGACGCAAGAATCCTAAAAACAATTATGTGTCATACACGATTTATCACTTCCATCTCTTAGACTGCTTAACATGGTTTTGAATTTTAAGAGGGTGTTTGGATTGACTTATTTTAAGTAGTTTTGGCTTTTCAGCTCTTTTTTTTTTTGAGGTGTTTGGGAAAGACAAGAAGTGCTTTCAATCACTTTCTTTTAGGCTGAAAAAGTACAAAAATAAGCTAAAAGCCAAAAGTTGGATATTCCCAACTTATGGATTTTAGCTTTTAACTTATAAGCTACTTTTAAAAAGTCAATCCAAACACCCCCTAAGTGAATTACATGACAATTGATATTCAAATAGGAGTCTCTACGCATGCATAAAAGTTATCTAATATAAGTACAACTCCAGCAGAGCAACTTATTTGTGAATTGCATGTAAAGGAAAAACCTGCACCGCAGACAATGCGGGCAAACCAGATTCTGGCTTGCCAGAGGGAGGATGAGATGCCGGAGCTTGGACACCTGAAGCTGAGTATCCCGCAGGAACAGGGCAACTCAGACTGGATACATTAGAAACGGAAATATTTTCTGTTCCAGGAGCACAGGGGACATCATTTTGTGTATGGTTGTAATAGTCAGCCCACTGCTTGTACTGTTGTTGATACTGTGAAGCCGCAGGAGCTGTGGTAGAACTGTATGCAGCATTAGAATCAGAATTGTAGCTTGGATATTGATGGGAAGTGTATGTTGTATATTGTCCTTCATGCCACGCGTTCGTCTGGTTATTGTAAGTACCACTTGTGTAACCTCCAGATGTCTGGTAATCACCAGGATTGTAGTAAGTGCTTGAATAACTTGCAGGCCCAGCATAAGACCCTGTATTCTGAAATGAGGAAAGGGGCTGATAAGGAGCACCTGTATTTTGATATGCTCCTGATGGCTGAGGATAGGGTTGATTAGGTTGTTGTTGATAGCCATTATAGTAAGCAGCATATCCTGTATTGTTGTATCCATAAGGATCAGTACTTTGATAGGTGCCATAGCTACTGTAATCCTGCTGTACATTTGTGGCACCGGAACGTGGTGTAGTAGCACTAGTTGCAACATTCAATCCATCTTGAACATTCCTTGAAGGCGGTGCAGCTTGTTGGTCGTGATCATAACCAGAATGTGAGACAACTCCATTTTCTCTGGCATAGCTATCTGCACCATGAGCACTCCATGGTGCGACGGTAGAATTTGGAGGGGCGTAATATGAAGACATGTGATGTTGGTTTGGATCGACAGCCTGATGACTCTATATAGAGAAAAAAAGGTTTTGAAGTCATATAATGAGAAATCAACTCACCTATCCGGAACAAAGTATAGCAAGAGTGGTACTTGATACAGTTGCAGAAGAATAGTAAATATAAAGCAAATTAAAAGAGTTTGGTGGCTCAGAGAGGAGAAGCATTTAACGCTTTCACCATTCAAGTAGAAAAAAGATTTAATCAATCAAGTTGTACAATGACCAAAAATTATACATGTAGTGAATGCCCTATCCATAAAAGGCAAGAGCACACTAGCTTAACGTTTAACACACTTATACGCACAGAGTTTCGGCTCATAAGAAGCAGTTTCTCAACATAAGGATAGTCGATAGTCATTACATCAAATATGACCTTCACAAAATCCATCTACATTGTTACCCAAGGATGTCCATGATGAGGTACTTAAACATAAACATTCCACAACAATCACCAATATTAGTATAGCCTTTCATACTTATGTTGATGGATAAAACAGACAAGGCTTCTTGATATACTACTTACAAACATCACCACCACAAGACAGTCAATTGTGTCACTCCGGTATCAGAGTGACTTGCCATAGCTACTTCATCAAGAAACCTTTTTTTTATCTCATTACTAACCATTAACCAGTTGTACATACATTTCAAAAAGGCAGTGTTTCTACATGAGAGTCAAACAACTTTTTCTTTAATTACGATTTCTTCCAACACTTTTAAATACTTCCTAACATAAGATCTTGTGATTTCTATTGCTTCTTACAGTTTCTAAATACACAAATTATATTTAAACTACTCTGAATCGATGTCCAAATTCACACGGACTATTAGATGACCATAGGCAGATCCAAGTGCAGGATCGTGGGTTCAGTAAAACCCATAGTTTTGAGGTCGAACCCTATATTTGTGTGAAAAAAAGTACAAATAGAGTTAGATGTACATTTTAAAACTCACGCTTCAACATAAAACCAACAACACTTAAGTTCAGAATCTCCCACTATGTTTACCCACGTAATCCTAACACGACAATTCTTTTTGGTATTGATGGAGTAAATATATAAATAATATGAGAAATAAAAAATAGCAGCAGCACAACTGAAAAACTCACTGCTCTCACACAAAGGGAAAAAACTAAAACTTTTCAATTCCATCGGCATCATCCCGCCATTTTTTAGTGTTCATTTTGACAACATCATCAAAATTCACATATATTAAGTACGTAAAAAAATGCAACAAGCAGAAATCTATATGGACCATAATGACATACACTTTTTCCAGAAACAAAGTTAGGTTAAGAGAAGAGGAAGTACAATTCGGGCAGTTACCTCCTGTGAACGTGAACTGGGATCCAAAGTGGTCATAGTAGCACTTCCTTGATTCATCTTCCTCTCAATAACATCCTGCTAAACCAAACATTTCAGTATTCAGATATCTAGACCAAAATCACCCCACCCCACCACACACACACAAAAAAAATAGTCTCAGAAGTTAAATTGCAGCCTAATGGTTACAACTCTACCTGCTTACATTCAAAGGTGGTTCAAATTCCACAAAAGAATCCTTTTCTACACTTCTATCCCGATTGTTTGCGCGCCCAGCCCTCACTTAGCAAATTTTATGCAAGAAAGAACCTAGCCAGGACTAAAACTGCAGCCTAATCATCACATCTCCACCTACCTATGTCACAGGTGCAAGATTCCAATCCTGCAGAAGTGGTTTCTACATTTCTAACCCAACTATTTAAGGGCTCACCCCTCACTCAAAAAGAACTTTGAAAAAAACAAGAGAAAACTAGAATTGCAGCCTAATGTTGCAACTCCACCTACCCACCATTATGTGTACAGGTTCCAATCCCACAAAAGGTGTCCTTTGTAATGTTCATCCCAACTATTTGCAAGTCCACCTTCAACAACAACAACTACGCCTCAATACCAAACAAGTTGAATTCCACTAAATAAACATCATGCGTTGGATCCTAGCTATTACATGTGCAGGTTCCAATCCCACAAAAGGTGAACTTTGTAAATAGGCATAACACATAAGTGTTCCCTTCAACTTGGCCTTAGTCGGTATCTATGCCCCTTCAACTTTGGGTGTGCACAAGTACACACTTAAACTTGTATAAAATTGAACAAATAGACACACACATACTGCGTGGAAGGACATGAATTACCACATATGACGTATATGTCTACTTATTCAACTTTATACAAATTTAAGGGCATAATTGTGCACACCCAAAGTTGAAGGGGCATAGATACCGACTAAGGCCAAGTTGAAGGGCACACTTATGTATTATGTCTTGTAAATATCATCTCAACCAGTTGCAAGTCCATATTCAACAACAACAATTACGCCTCAATATCAAACAAGTTTAAGTCGGATATTGGTTATTTAACAGCTAAAGAGCTCATATATCATGCTTCCAGCATATGCTGATACCACAAATCAGTAAACAGTCAATATCATCCAACTTCTACCCATAATGGATAACCAACATAAGTTCTCGTCATCTCGCTTATACTTACACAGAACCCCCAACGCCCTTAACCCATAACATAAGCATTTACCAACACAAACACTTCACAAGAGTCTACAAAGTCTCAACTTGCCTTACCCCCAAAGCACAAAATGTCAAAATATGGATTTGCTCATTCACCATGTTTATAGGTCCAAAAAAAATGTATAAAAAAAACTAGCAGGAATTGGAACTGCAGTATAATAACAACTTCACCGACATCAATCACAGCTTCTAATCTCACAAAAAAAAGGGCTTTTTTCTAATTAATGAAATTAAAATAAATTGGGGAAAAAAAAACTAACCGAAATCTGAACAAATTGAACAGCTTGAGCCTTCAAGGAACAAAGTAACAATCAACCTCGAACAAAGAAACACCCTTATATGTATTACCAAAGCAAATTGAGACGGAAAAAAACAAAAAAAATATGAAAAAATTGGAAAAAAACAGAGAACGATATATATAAGAAACGAAGAACGATTACAACTATCGATTTGGGAAGAGAATACAGTATAATTAAGATTTGAAGAACAGAATTATTTAATGTCAAAGAAGAGATTTTTGATTTATGAAATTAATAACGTCGGTAGAGAAAATTAAAAAAAAAAACGGAGATTTGTGTGTGTGTATATATATGCGTAACTTGATTTTTAGTCAGAAAAAAATCTCAACCCGATTGACTTATTCGGGTCGTAATTTGGGTCTTTTGAGTTCTTCTTCTTTTTATTTTATAAACTAAAATTTAATATTAACAAAATTTAACTTTAGCCATTATAAATTATTATAATGTATGATTGACCCAAGGTTCTGTTGGAAACAATTTCTAAGTAGTAATAACGAAAAAAACGTGTGATAATTTGGTCTTAGCTACTGGATTTAGAAAAAAATAACATGTTAGGTGAAGGTAAAAGAGTATAATATATATTCTTCAAATTCTAATTGTACTGTTATATTGGGTATATTATTGACGTGTAATATGTGATCGAGGATATTTAATATTTAATTAGTTGAATTATATAGATTTGATCCCTCTTATTCCATTTTCTGTATTCTTATTTCGCCCATGACGTCAGCAACACTATTATGAATTAATTATCTGTGATACTTCGTCGGTATATTGATACCATATCGGCATCATATATGATTGAACTTAATTTTCTGTATATTGATAATCCATTTGTATATTGATACTCCATCTGTATCCCATAGGATTGAGCTCTTTTTTTTAAGAAATAAAAATGAAACAATTAAGAGAAAATTATTAAAGTCACAATCTTATTTATTAAACTTTAAATTAGTATAAAATATATTATTTATGATACTCCGTCGGTACATTGATATCATATCGGTATCATATAAGGTGGACGTCGATGTTAGAATGACGTCAGCGTACAAATTTTAAAATAAATTTATGTCATTTTAAAATTTAAAAAAATATGAAAGTAATAAGGCATTTAAAGAGTAAATATTTTTCTTTTTTGGATATAAGCGTTCTTTTCACAAAAAATAAAAGGGCTTCACATTAGGGAAAACTTAATGGGCTTGAATTGAGAAGTCCACTCCATGAAACAACAAAGCCCATAGCTGCTTAGGCCCAAACACTAGCTATAAAAATCAAAGAGAGATTTCACTGCCTACTCTTTTCGAACGAATCGGATCTAGGGTTCTTACAATTTTGTGTGCCTTCTTCGATCTCCAGGTTAGTGATTTGCGATTTCACACCTTTTTTCTCATTTTTTTGATAAAAATATCTTCATTCATAATCGATATATGTGTGTGTGCACAATTCACCTAGGAATTGCTATTAATTCTGAGAATTTGAATGAGATTTTGTATTATGTGTGTGTTTTTGACTCGGAAAATTCATTCAAGAGGCGTTTTTTTTGTTCTAGTTTCGTTTGATGCTTTATTGAGCTGTAATTGTGCTAAATTTATTTGGAAAAAAACGTAATTGAGCTATTTTTATATGATTAAGAGATGATACAATTTAGGAAAGGAGCTAATTGGGTAGTTTCTCTCAGAGAAAATGCTGTGGTATGATGAGAATTTGTATTATACTGTATGTGCTTTTTGACTCTGAAAATCCACTCGAGGCTTTTTTTAGTTTTTGTTTCCTTTGATGTTATTGAACTGTTATTTGTGCTAAATTTATTTGAAAAAAAAGAGTAAAGGGGCTAATTTTATGATTTAGAGATCAAATGATTTGGGAAAGGAGCTAATTGGGTAGTTTCTTTCAGAGAAGAAGCCGGTATGATGAGACTTTGTACTATATGTGTTTTTTGACTCGGAAAATTCATTCAAGAGCCATTTTTTTAGTTCTAGTTTCGTTTGATATTTTATTGAGCTGGCATTTGTGCTAAATTCATTTGAAAAAAAAGTAATAGAGCTATCTTTTTTATGATTAAGAGATAATATAATTTAGGAAAGGAGCTAATTGGGTAGTTTCTTTCAGAGAAGATGCCTCGGTATGATGATAGGTATGGTGGTACACGCCTATATGTTGGACATTTGTCTTCCAGAACACGATCTCGAGACTTGGAGGACGTCTTTAGCAGATATGGGAGGTAATTTTTTAACTGTTCATTAGATTTATGCATTGATTGGAAACATTATTAATCAAATTTGAGTTGTTGGAAAATGAGATTCCAAGAGGACCAAGATTGAATGTTTTAGTTGTTTAATTTTGGTAGTGGAATGAAATGCGCCTGCGTAGAGTAGAATGGATATAAAGGATTAATATAGTTGATCTCAACTTGTTCGGTATTGAGGTGTTGATTAATTGATTGCTGTACCTAGTGATTGTTTTATTGCGATCAGTTTTCAGAAATGATGTTGCTTCTAGTAGTTCACAATCTATGTTCTTGGAAGTAGGGAAGTCTTTGGGGGCGGGGATGAGACACACAAGTCATTACAGTGGCCTTTTTTTTTGAATTTGTAGAAAATGTGTGAGAGCAACACCCCCGTGTCTTGGTGTTTTTAACTCGAATAATGTTTATGAAGGTTTCTATGTTTTTGCCCAATCCGGAGGTTTGTGGTGGGAGGTTGCCCTTGGTGGAATTGGTTCCCATTCTTGCGGAGTGTGGCGATTCTTTCTATAATGTTATTGCGTGTTTTTTTGATGGAAATGGCACAATCCCAAAAGTGGTGTTTAGTTCATCTTTGAGGGGCGAAGTATCAACCCTTTGGTTCTTATGACTTGATGGCCTTACTGTTTCTGGAACCCATTTACGCAGAGTACGTGATGTGGATATGAAGCGTGACTATGCTTTTGTGGTACGCCTTTCTTCTTCTTTTTTCCACTTCTATTTCTTAGGGTTGTAGGGTGATTAACTAATCCTTGTTTCATATATTTGTGATATGAATTTCTTCTTTTTTATGTATATACTGCTAAATCTAGGAATTTAGTGATCCTCGAGATGCCGATGATGCAAGATACGGCCTAAATGGGCGAGATGTTGATGGAAGCCGCGTTATCGTGGAGTTCGCAAAAGGGGTGAGCAACAGTTTGCATTTGTTATGTGTTCACAACTGCAATATGCATAGTATCTTTATGTTTTATTTGTGCAACACTAGAAATTTACGCTCATGTGACATTTGCATTTTGAATATCAATGCGAAAAAAGAAAATCTGAAAAGAATTTCAGGCTTTATGCCCAATGAGTGAGAAAATATGGTGGAACTGGTTTGGACTCAATTATTTTGGAGATGATGTTTCAGTTCTCAATACAAGTTTTTACTCTACAATTGGCATGTCCCAGAGGGGAGAAAGAAGATCTTGGTTTATCACTATTCTTTTAAGTAGTTAAGTTGCTTCAATTCTCAAAAGTAGTAGTTAAGTTGCTTTAAGGATTTTTTTTTCTTGGTATTTTCAGGAGTGATGCACGCCTTAATCTATCTAATGTTTCAGATTGGTTAAACAAAAAGTTGTCCTTTTTATGTTAGAATTTACTTGCATTGCAGGTGCCTCGTGGTCCAGGTGGATCTCGAGAGTTTGGTGGAAGAGGTCCTCCTCCAGGTACAGGTCGTTGCTTTAATTGTGGAATTGATGGACATTGGGCTCGAGATTGTAAAGCTGGGGACTGGAAGAACAAGTGTTACCGCTGTGGAGACCGAGGTCATATAGAAAGAAACTGTCAGAACAGCCCCAAGAAATTGAAGTATTTTCCTCATTGCCACCTTATTTCACCTTGTGTAATCTTTGATCTTCTACTATACTTTAATGATTAAGTTTATTATTTGTTGTTTGAATAACAGACGTGACCGAAGTTATTCCCGCTCACCATCTCCTCGGCGTGGCAGAAGCCGCAGTCGCAGTTACAGCAGAGGTCGTAGCTACAGGTCTCTCCCTTTGCTCCACCTTTTTGGAATGCGCTCCATTTTGCTTCATTGACTGCTTTAGTCTTGTATTTGAGATTCTGAATTGGCATTGTCACTCATGGTTACAACAACATACCCAATGAAACCCCACAAAGTTGGGTTTGGGGAGAGTAGAGTATACACAGACCTTAACATTGTCAATCATGGCTGAAAACTTGAAATAATACCGCGGATAAGTAATTGCATTTGTCTTTTCATAGACGTGTATCATGATATATGAAAGTTTGCATTGTTAAACCAAAGAAGTGTTATGGCATCACTACTAAGTGCCAACAGATTCTGGTTATCTCAACTCGCCTTTATGGTATTAAAACATATTTTATGCTCATCACTTTATCTATGTAAACAAATAAACAAGATATTAACATATATTGTGTTTGATTTCCTTGCAGCCGATCCAGGTCTCCTGTGAAGAGGGACCGTAGCATTGAGCGTGAAGAGAAGAGATCAAGGAGTCCTCGCCATCATAGATCATCACCACCTCCATCAAAGGGAAGGAAACACAGCCCTTCACCTGATGAAAGAAGTCCACAAGAGAGAGGTACGCCATCACCAAGGGACGATAGAGCAACCAATGGTTCTGACAACAGCAGGAGCCCTAAAGATGATGCTAGAATGGATGAACGCGGAGATATTAGCCCTGTTGAAGAAAATGGACGCAGTCGCAGCAATAGCCCCATCCATAGGGAGGACAGAAGCCCAGTGGAGGATGGAAGCCCAACAGGTGACTATGAAAATCATGGCTCACCAAGGGCTTCTCCTAGGGGCAGTGAGTCACCCTAATAAAGTGCATATGATATGGTCAGCATGGCAAGTGTATGTTTGATTCACCAGTAACTATTTCCTTGCACTTTGATTTTTATAGTACTTTCTCCCTATATTTGGAAACCATGTAATTGATTTTTTTTTAGAATGACCTGAATTCCAAACTGCCTTGCACATGGTGTGTTCTATCTTTGAGACTACATTATAAACTTGCTTGGTGTTAAGTGCTTCAGCTTGAATTTGGTTGGAACCCTCGGAACACTATTTGAAAGTACTTTAACTATGACCATAAAGTTCCTTGGTCAAGTCGCGTTATGTATGTCACTTCCTAAACACTGTAACAGAGCATTTACCAATTGTGAAGTTGAAATGCAGCAATCGTCCAAAATTTGAGATTCATCTGGCAGATCAATTGGACATATGGTGAGACTCGTATGAATACGGTTGTGTATGTTATCTGTGTTGCTCTCTCTTGGTATCTTTGGATCTGGTGTTGAGAGTGACAGCACGAAAATGACTTCTGGGGGGAAATCATGCTGGAAGTCAGGATGTTACATCGATCTTTCTACCTAGCACTTGTAAATTTGTTTTGAATATCAGTGCAGAGATTGTGTGAATGTTGAAAAACTCCAAGAGCAGTTGTATGTATTAGGAAGTTGGTGTATCGTTGTCTATGATTTCTGTTTGTGAGTATTCCAAATTGGTAACATAGGAGAAGCTTCATAGGGCAACAGCTAGCAGCTACCTTTGTCTGGGAGCTTGAATTTTCACTAAGAAAATTTAAAATATAAAGAAGTAAACCCACGAAAAAGCTAATCCTTGCGCCGACCAATATTTTGACTAGAGAGTGAAAATTGATTTCAATCTAACGCCTTATCATCATATAACAAAGTAATAGTGTGTGTCAAACAAGTTCAATATCAACGATTTTCCAATACAAATCTTATATTTGTATTAGGATATTAACACTGAATATCGCTATCCTAGAATTTAGAACTCATAACGTTTGAATCCCGACTCTAACTTTGGTATATGTCATTACAATTGTAGGTCCACACTAGTACATATTTTTTGTATATTTTGATGTCTTCTAAAGTTCTTGTATAAACTATAAATTTATACCATGTAAAACCATTCATCAATACAGATACAGATAAGTTTGCACACTACATCACTGGAACAAAATTTAGTACTAATAGTAAATATATCAAGACACGTGATTCCCAATTCATAACATGAAAAGGCACCAAAAGCAAATAAGTCTAATGATAACCATCATCACATAGTATGATTAGTCTTTTTTATCAACCTGATTCTTGACAATAAGTTTTACTATATATAAATGCTCAAGAGCCAATGTCATGAGAGGGAACGAATTCAGAATTTGGAGTTTATGATTTTTGAATTTTTTTTAAAATAATTTATTTGGTATTGGATGGATTATTTATTCATGTTAGTGGATTTCTTAACGCTAATGCAAAATTTTGGCCAGATCTATTGAGTTTTGTCGAACTTGTAGCTAATACTCTAGCTCCGCCCCGGCATGCCATGAACTTATGTTTCAACAATCAACTAGTGATTGGTGATCCCTTTGCTTTGTTGGGAAATTATTATAGATCTGATGTGGTCCATCCATAACGGGAGCTAATTATATGGTTAGTGTATCAACTTCATTTACTAAAACTGTAGTGAACAAAATTATCAAATATTTGTGTCGATGTAAATAAATAGTTTCATATACTTAACTTTGATGAATAAAATTATTTACTAATATCTATTCTGATAAAAAATATCTAATATCCAATAAAATACGCGTAAATTGACTCGACCATCACACAATTATACAAAAGAAAATTTAGAGAGCCCATCACGTTGATAAAGAATATATAGGACATTAGAGCGGAAAAGCTAAAAGTTAATTACTCATTATATTCAATTATAGAGGCTTTGCATCATTATGCATCACAAAGGATGAACATGAACAAACATATATAATTACCAAATGCTCCTTCCCACTATCTTATTTTTGTGATTTTTTTTTCATTCGATGCTCAATATTTATAGTAGAACCTAATTAAATTCAGATTTTCATCGAAAAATCTCACATTGGAGGATAAAATATTTCCTTACAAATGTGACTCCGTATCAAGGAACTCATCTTTAGTTAAGAATAAAAAAGGACTTACCACTCCACCACGACAAGCTTGATTGGTCTTTTTAATTTTCTTCGTAACCTCTTTTAACTTTTTTGCATGTTTCTTGCAACTAATCAAGTATGTTTAGTGAATAATTTTGCATATTTTAAGAGCACACTAAAAATACTTCGAGACAGGAAAAAAATGGCCATAGATAAGAAAATGTTATTTATTGATAATGATTTTTATTTTTCAAATCATATAACTCAGAGATCAGTTACCTTGTTGGAATTTGGATCATACATTAATTATATTCCACCATAAAACCTATTAGATATTGTGTATATTCTCTAAAAAAAACTCATTAATTGGTAACTTAAATACGAATTTAATAATATCGATTTCAAAATATATTGACCAACTATTTCATGGTATTACTTACTTATAAGCCTTCTGCCAAATGTAAGATCAATCACTTGACAAATAAAATGATCACCATCTTTTTTTTCCGCTTTGCCTATCATTTTATCCTCACTAATTAATCGTTTTCTAAAATAAATAATCACACTCTTGTTGATTTGTGTTTTTTTTCACTAGTCGATTTTTCTAAAAAGAAACAATACAAAGAATATAGCATGTTCTTTTGTGAGCCCCCTTTTTTTCATTTATTCACTCTATCCACTAATTCATCAGCCACATACGATGCCACGAAATGATCGATAACACCTTTTAAAATAAATAATCACACTCCCTTTAATTTTGTCAAACACTTTTCCTCACTAGTCAATTTCTTAAAAAAGAAACCAAACAAAGAACATTTTCTTTTTATTCAACCGTCTTTTTCATACATCTTAATTTATTCAAATCTCAGATAACTGCGTATTAGCGGTCGTTTTTCAAGTGCTAATGCCTTCTTGAAACGAAAATTTGAATCCTTATCCATTTTTCTAATTTTGAGATTTATTTCTGTTAAAGTCTTTGAAATTAATAAATTTTTAAATTTTCTAAAAATTAAGTGGCAACTCCGTTTGAAATAAAAATTGGTTTTCTCCTTAAAATCAATTTTAAAACCCCGTCATTTTTCCAACATAACACACACAATGCCACAAAATGATTGATAACAACCTCTAAAATAGGTGATCATACTCCTTTTAACTTTGTCAAACGTTTTTTCTCAAGTTCTTAAAAAAAGAAACGAAACAAAGAAAGTTTTCTTTTTTATAATATCGCTATCTCCATTGATGTTCCAGCCACACATGGTATCACGAAATAATCGATAACAACAAGAAGATAAACATGAATAATAATTTTTCTTTTTTTTTCCTATTCAAAATTACACTTCAATTTTACTAATATAAGTTATATATACACTATACTATGTTTTATAAGTACTTACATTATATTGTTTATTATTATTATTTTTCTTACAAAAATAAAAATAAATTAAAAGTTTTTAAAAAGTCAAGACGCTCCTTATATGGCCCATTATTCCAACCAAAAAAGGAAGAAAATAAAACGTTACTTTTATTCGGCCCCGCTATCTCCGCCACATTGAAATTTTAAATAATTTTCTTTTGGACACAAATACCCCTCATAATATATCAAATTCCCTCTAAATACCCTATTAGTCCAAAAATAACTGGACCTAAAATACAGCATTTTCAAGAATTTTCATACTAAAAAAATTCTCTATCAAATAATTGTTTGATTCTTCTGAGTTGAATCGCATAGATTTTAACACCCTTTTACCGGCTCTTACTCTGTCAACTGTTTGATTCAGTAATCTCTCTATCTTTTTTTTTTGTATATTTTTTTGCAATTTTTTATACACATATATGTGCTCTTTGTGTTCTGTAAGTGTTTCGTTTGGGATTGTTTTGGTGAAATTAGGTGGAAATGTTGATTAAAATTGAATTTTGATTTGACCCTTCAGATGGGGCTTTCTTTTTTTGTTTGATTACTTACCATAAATGGTTGTAGATTGGTTATCTGTATTTTTCAGAAGGATTTGGTATGTTCTTGAAGTTCTTTGAATTGTTCTTGTGCCGTTTATTTGTGGGTAGTTTGTTGATTTTCAGTAGAAGGGTGATTTTGAAAAGTTAAGTTGTATAGCTTCTTGTTTTGAGGTTTATTGAAAAGAGTTTATCTGGGTTGAAAAATGCAGATGGATGCTGTTTGATATTGGGATTCAACGGTTTGTTCACTTTTTCTGTTTTTCTGTTTTTTGATTTTTGGAGGGTATATAGGAAACAACCTCTTTATCTGTGCGGTAGGGTAAGGTTTGTGTTCACTCTGCCATCTCCAAACTCCATTTTGTGGGACTACACCCGGGTATGTTGTTATTTGGTAATTTATGTTTCATTCTTTGGTGTTCTGGTATAATAATCCATAGATTTGTGAAGGTTTTTTAGTTATCCTGTATTAAATATGGATTAATAATCACAGGTGGATTTGAATGATTATAGGGTGTTTCTAGGGTTTAACAGGAATAGGGGTAGTGTGGTCTTTTATGTTATGGTAGACTATCATTCTCAGATTGACAGAGTGTGCTCATTACTGTTTCTGACACTAACGATTTTTTTTTTAAATCAGGATTAGGAAACATATTGATTGATTCTTTGTGGGGGTCTTTTGAAAAATTTCTTGCTTTTAATGAAGGGTTGGTGAAATAAATTCTCCATTTGCTTCTCCCTTGGTAAAACTTCATGGTAGCTTATGTTACACACAGCAAGCAAATGTGTTTTTACATTTTCTGCTTTGTGTTTGTTAGTTCTTGAAAACTAATTGATCCACTTGAACCTCAGTACTCAGGGGCAGAGCTAGGTAGGGCCGAAGGGTTCATCTGAACCCCCTTCGGCAAAAGAATACTTATTCATGTGTTGGCTTCTTCGAACTTTGAACCCCTTAGTGAAATCCTGTTTCCGCCACTGTCAGTACTAGCAGGTAAAAAGTTATGTATTGGTGGTTCAGTTATGGATTCTCAGTCAGATTGACTATCTCAGATTGACCATCTGAACATGATGAAGAAAGAACATGTATAAGAGATATCTTTTATTTTATGTTAAAGAAGAACCATGTAGAAGAGAGATCACTTACTTTGTCTTTTAAGTATTTAGTTAGCTACAATATTTGCATGAATGGCTGATTGGTGAGTACATAGTTGTTTATGAGTGTTTTCTGGCGGTTTTCTTGAAATGCACTTGTTGTGTCAGTTTTACAGTTGAAAAATGTTCTTCCTCTTGATGCGTGTTAGAACTATATCTCCTTTTAAAGTTGTTTTGATATTAAGGATTCGCATAGGCGACCTACTATTTGAGATTGAGGTGTAGTTGATTGATTGATAATTAAGGTTCAGTTTAGTGTTGTTCCAATATCTTTGTACAATGATGTAGTATATTCTCAATGTCTGGAGCACAATGCATTTTCTTAACCATCCTCAATTAGGCTCTTTATCCTTTGAAATCTCATGGACTAGTTTGTATCTGCAGATTCATGTACAGTATCCATACATAGAGATGAAGAAGTTCTTCTTTTTTCGAACATCATCTAATGATGCAAACAACAACCCTTCACCACCATCAAAGGAGAAGTCATCTAACAGTATTGACAAATCACAAAGCAGAAAGGAAGTTTCTTCTCCAAGTCTTAGAAGGAGTCTTTCATTGTCCTCTGGATCCTTTTACGACAGTGGGTCAGGAAAAAAGAATTTCAGGGATCCGAGCAGATCTCCATTTCACAATAAGAAAGTTCATCCTAAGAAATCTGGTCGTGATTCATGCCGGTATGCATCTCATTTTCTGTAGCTGCTTTTTCACACTTACATCAATGATTTAATTTGCATTTGCTTCTCCAAAGTAATGACAAATATTTCATAACTTTTGTCAGTGGTCGTACACGTACTCCTGAGAGGCAATACCCAGAGAATTTCTTTCAGACACGTGATATAGAAAATGGTTATTTGGTAAGGAAGCACAGTTCTGGTGCGTCTTTCAGTACACATCACTATGATCCATCAGAGAGCTCTTCTCATTGCTCCAGTAATGTCTCTAGTAAAGTTTTAGATCGGTATATAGATGGGGAGCAAGAGATGGAAAAGAGGGCCTCAGCTAACCTCTATCCAACGGAAGATGATCTTGAGATTGGGTATGCCTGCAGACAACTGCCTCCAAGGGTTCACCTTACTGCTCCTGGTTCGCCACTACCTGATGTCAGGAAGCAGAGACCAATATCTCAATCTTTTAGAGAAACAAAACCATCTAAACTTTGTTTTACATCTGGAGAGTTGGGTGATACAGGTTTTGAGCATGAATCTCCGCGAAAACTTGCAAAGAAGGTGGTTGAGAGGCTCTCGCAGTCTCGATCAATGGCGAAACTAAGTTCAGAAGATTTTGATTCCGATGGTCCAATTACTATTGAAGATATCTACAGTGGAAATTTAAGTAGATGTCCAAGTGTATGTTCTGATGGTGTTCCCCGGAAGAGCTGTTCAGCAGATGATTCTAATGGTAGGACCTATGAATATCACCATGAAGAGATTCCAGGCCTTGGTGAGAAAAACTATTTGGGAATGGAAGACGATTCAGATTTGGTATTATTGAGAAAACTTAAGGAAGCTGAGGAGCGTGCTGTGTTGCTCTCAGAAGAGCTTGAAGAGGGAAAATTTCTTCATGGCAGAGGCCTTAGTGTTTCAGTGTTGATTCAGACTATTAGAAGCTTGACAGAGGAGAAGGTACAAATGGCTTTTGAAGTTTCAAGCATGCTAGGGGATCAAGTTGCTGAAAGGGCTTCTGCTAAGGAAGAAGCCAGACTATTACAGGAAGAACTAGATTCACGGACACGAAGATTGGAGACGGAGAAGAATGAGTTACAATCAGCACTGGAGAAGGAGTTGGATAGAAGATCCAGCGAGTGGTCTCTAAAACTTGAGAAATACCAAATTGAAGAACATAGACTCCGTGAAAGGGTGAGGGAGCTTGCAGAGCAGAATGTCTCTCTACAAAGGGAAGTCTCTTCATTTAATGAGAAGGAAGTAGATAGTAGAAGCAAGATATCATTTTCAGAGAATCAACTTGAAGATTTGTCTAAGAGAATAGAGGAAGTGTCAGAGGAGAATCAAAATCTAAGGCTGCAGCTTTCTCAGTTGCAAGAGGAATATCGAGTAGCTCAAGACGATCGAGAGTATGTTCGGGAAAACCACCAGGAAAAGGTTAAAGAATGCGAGGACCTGCACAGATCTATTGCTAGATTGCAACGGACTTGCAATGAACAAGAGAAGACAATTGATGGTCTGCGAGGATTTTGTGAGGATGTTGGCAAGAAGTGTCCAGCAAACTATGACAATCAGTTGGAGAAGTTGCAAGTAGAGCAAATAAGATTGGTAGGTGTGGAGCGGGCTCTAAGGAAGGAGGTGGATTCTTTTTGGATCCAAATTGATTCTCTACGACATGAAAATATTAGCTTGTTGAATCGTTTAAGAGGAAATGGAAAGGAGGGTGGGTTCTCAACTTTTAAGCTAGATCAGGAATTATGCAGTCGTGTTTGCTGCTTGCAAAATCAGGGGCTCAATTTGCTTAGGGAGAGCAGCCAGCTTTGTGGAAAGCTATTAGAGTACACAAAAGAAAATGTCAGACAAAATGGGGGAATAGATGGTCAATTCTTAATTGAATGCAATGTAAAGATCCAGGGGCTTAAGAGGGGAATTGAAACTCTGACAAGCAGTTTGCAGACAGTGTCATCTGTGATGAATGAGAAATCCTTCCCAGTAAGTTCAGATTCTCAGTCATCTAGCAGGGGTGATGCATTTCACCAGCAAAACAGTCAGAAACCATATGTAAGTTGGTGCTCTTATTTTGCAAGCTGCCTGTCATTCTCGTGTGATGTTAATTGATTTTGCTAACTTTTTGTTTGGTGTTGTTATAGGAAACTAAGCAATCAGAGCTTATATCGGAGACTTTGCTGACAACTGTGTTAAGGGAGAAGCTTTATTCCAAGGAGATGGATATAGAGCAACTTCAGGCTGATCTGGCGACAGCAGTTAGAGGTAACGATATCCTCAAATGTGAAGTGCAAAATGCGCTGGACACTCTTTCTTGTGCCAAACACAAGTTGAAAGATCTCGAGCTTCAGGTAAGCAGGCAATATTAAGATCTTTGCAGCAAGGGAATATATATTTATTTTTTTCAACTTGGGATACCTCATCCTCGTATATGACAGCTTCTTTGTATGTTACTTTCTCTGCCTTAGCTTTCTACGTGTTTTTTTGTTCTTCTAGGTTCATCTTTGTTCTATCTGAAATTCAGGGTTTTCTTGGTGGAACTGTATTACATGAATTACTGACATGTGAACAGTCGCTGCTTCCACTGTGGTAACTAATGAGAAATAATCGAAGGGGAAGAGAAGTCTATTAGACTGTCACAGCTTTGGTGGTGCTTAGGGTTTTCATCAGATTGTTTAGGATGTCCAATTGCTGCATGTCATAGATACACTGGACAACAAAATGCATAACAAATTTCATTATCATGAGCTAATAGAATATTTAAACTGAAACTCATTGGGTGGGTGGGTGGCTTGGGGATTGGGGGGAGGGGAGTATTGAGCTTCAGTTTAAAAGAAAGTAGATTAGAATTGAGTTCTATGAGCTCATTTAAATTGGTAAATACTGCCAGTTAGGTTCTGGTGGTGAAAAACTGCTTCAAATAGAAGAATATACTAGTTTTTAAGCTAGAGTAATGATCATCATTGGGTTCGGTATTCTTCTGCTGCATATCTTATTCCCTAAATGTGTGTAATCACTTGTACCAACCAAGAACATGATAGTTTTTGTGATATCCTCAAATCCATTGATCTGATGTGGTAAAGTTACCTGAAGGGGTTTCAATAAGTTTGCTCTTTCACCTGACTTAACTTTTGGACAAGTTCATGAGTTGTCTACTGTGATTTAACAGTCGAAAGGTTTTTCTTCTCTTAAGCATGTTGCACTACTTAATGAAATGTTATTCATGATTTGATTGAACTTCTAAGGTATGAGTTTGATGTGAATTGCTGAATGAAATGTTATTTGTGTTCTTTCTGATCAGTCTTTTTTTTTATTATATATTTTATGGTTGATTCTGGCAGATGATAAAAAAGGAAGAAAATATCAACCAGCTCCAGAATGATTTGCAAGAATGCATGAAGGAACTTAGCCTCGTGAAGGGGATACTACCAAAAGTATCTCAGGAAAGAGATTTCATGTGGGAGGAAGTTAAGAACTACAGTGAGAAGAACATGTTGTTGAACTCTGAGGTCAACACGTTGAAAAAGAAGGTAGAGACGCTCGATGAAGACATACTTATGAAGGAAGGTCAAATCACAATCTTGAAGGACAGCTTAGGCAAACCTTTCGATCTTCTTGCAAGTCCTGATTCTACTAGAGAATTTCTGGTGAAGTGATCGATCGCTAAAGTGAAGCATTTTGTTCATTTGACTAGTGTTCATACTTGTATACTTGTTGATTTTACTCTTTCTCCTTTGCCTTTTACTTTGATACCTGTTAAATAGAAAGTTTGCTTCTTTTCCCTTCTTTTGAATCTCCAATTCAATTGTAAACATTTCTTTTACTTGTGAATTGTGATCAAGACAATGAACTTCCTTTGCTTCCTTCATTTGGTTTTGTAAAGTATTTACCTGCGTTTTCCTGGAGTAATTAGTTAGCAAAGGAGATGTAAAAGCTTGATTCATTAATGTAAGTGAAGATTGGTGATATTCTGCTTATGTTGCGAATTCCGGATACTAAATTGGAGATCGTGTACAATAAGAATCCTAAATATTTGATGCCGGTTCATCCACACTTTCATTCCTTGTGTAGGAAAGGCTCATTAAACTTAGCGAATTAACTTCTCGTTGATGTATATTCTTCCGCTAGGTTGTTTTAAACCATACGATAAAGTTTGTTTGTCCCTAAATTGATTGATTGAAAGAAAAAGTTCCATGTATTCAGTTAGGGGGGAAATTATTTATATTTGCTCATGTCCAAGGTTTCTCAAATGCCTAAATGTACTTTTTGTTAACCAACTTGCTTGTATCTCAACTAATTCCAAGGGGTAACTACCTTTCCACTAGTACATGTATTCGTCTGTTCACCAAGGCTTGAACATATATGAAGAATCGCCAAGTGTTTTTTGCATTTGTTTTGGGTTTTAAACTTGAAACCTCTATTCTTAGGTGTCACTATTTCTTTTCCTTTTCACCTCGAGTACTTGGGAGCACGAAATCCAGGGTCAGTGCGCTGCAATAATTTTTATGAAAAGGAAGGATAGCTTTTATTCATAATGCAGACATGAGAAAATTCAACATCAGTAGCTGCTAGTGATAGACAAGGGATATCATGCCAAATGTAATACATATGTTAAGAACCACATGATCAGTGCTCAATTTAAGTAGCATATACACGAACGGACCAAAGTTTGCAGCAACGTTTGGTTGAATACAACAGCTACAGAATGACATACCCGCTAACTCATACATGCCGATTCCAAAACTCAGCAGGCTTGCGGTGCTGAAAAAAAGGAAAAGATACAATGTTATGTGAAAAGGAAGAACAACAAATCTCAATCTCTGATATACATTTGCAGACTTTTCTTACCTTAGACACTGGCATCTTTGCTCGGACTAAATCTATTAATGAGAAGTCAATATCTGCAACAGTAATACCTGTAGACGACCGATCTGAAGCAGAAAAAACAAGATGAATGAATTGTCATTGGAGTACATTTGATTCTCTGGCTGTTATGAACAACCACGTTACGGAAAAGTTCTATGGTTTTCTCTAGACCGGACATGCAACACTAAAAGAATGTCATTAAAGAAAGAACGAAGCAGAAGAAGAAGATGAATATGTCTGCTTAATGTCTATATCATCGTGAAAAGGAAAACAAGTTGTTTTCCTTTTCTAAATACTACGGTGGATATGTGGGAGCCACAATCAAAGTATACAACATTGAGAAGTCTAACTCAAACAAAAGAACTTGGTATAATCTAGTACCAGTGTGTTGTCCATTCATCATTCCTCATATAAGACCCTTAAGTGGAAACAAATCCAGGTATTCAATTTTACACTCCATTTTCAGCAGAAAGGATAGTGGCCATTCCTCATTCCAGAGTGTTGTCCATTCCTCATATAAGACCCTTTAGCCTAAACAAATCCAGGAATTCAATTTCACACCATTTTCAGCCAAAAGCATTTTATGTGAATACTTAAAGAAATTATCCATGAATATCGTTAACCTACGCAAAGCTTCCTCAAACCAATTTTTGCTATTGAAGCGAAAAACTTAATGAGGTTTCCATGCAATTCCATTAGACTTCCAGAACTGGTAATTATGTGCACTAAGAGCTTCACATGACAGAGGAAAAAGAGAGAAGATAGCGTTTGGAGAGGAGAGGGAATGTCGGTAGTTGAGTTGGTTGATCACTCGAACTTCCACCTTGTTGGTGAGGGTTTGATTCCCCCATTTTAATCACCAGCCCCTATGTATTAAAACAACGAAAAAAGAGGAGGAGGGGGGCAAGAGCAAAGAAGAATAAATTCCAAAATTACATGCTAAAGGTGTTATTCCTATCACAGATAACAATGTTAAGAAAATACTTGAACAGTTTATCTAAAAGAAATGGTCCACGTATACACAAAAATTTTCAAATAAATCCAAGTGGTGAAGCCAAAACCATTTGTAAAAGATTAGATACTAGTTTCCATAGCAGCAAAATGCCTAAATATGGAATTACATTACCTGACAACCGACCTACTATTGTTCCCCATGGATCAATTATTAAGGTATCTCCATAACTTTCCCTCTTTTCATTATGCTTCCCTGCTTGAGCAGCAGCTATGACCTGTTAAGAGGTTTTAACATAATTATCCACAAGGGACACAATGCGAAGAAGGCAGAACATAATTAAGTTGATTTCACCAGCAAGCATAATTGAGCTAGATTTCACCAGCAAAAAGGAAGTTCAAATCATTAACCGAGGAGAGAAATTTTATGGTCGCACATAACAGACAGAACATATTGTTGATTCCATGAAATTTAAGACTGTACAACTAAATATTTGCAGTTCCAATCTAGAAAAGTATCATGAATAACCAAATCGTGTTAAAACAAACAGGTCAGAGTTGAAATAAAACAGATAATGGCCATACATAACACTGTGTTTCAATTGCACGAGCGCGAAGAAGAATCTCCCAATGTGCCTGACCAGTTACCGTTGTGAAAGCGGCAGGCACTAACAAAACCTGAAACCACAGGAATATATTTTTACTAACTTATAATTTGGTTTTGGAGAAAGAGAACCAAGAGGGGAACCCATAATACCTGTGCCTCATGATTGAACCTCAATTGTTGATACAACTCAGGGAATCTTAAATCGTAACAAACGGTGACACCTAAACGACCGAAGGGGCTGTCCACCACAACAATATCCTTTCCTATGAGATTTGTCAAGGAATTCATTAGGAAAAATAAGTTAATTTTGCTATTATTAAATTCTAGACATGATTAATTAGAAGAAAGGACCACTAGAATGTACACCAAGCAACTCTCAAGACTATTTAATTGCGTGGCCATCTCATCTAAGAGCTACTAGAGAGAGCACACTTTTATTTTCTTAATTATGTCTAAACACACCCCCTCACATGGGGGACTTAATTTTTTCCATGGACCAAGCATGTGGAAATTCCTTTTGATAATGGGTAGTGATACTCGAACTCAGGGCCTTTGCCTTCATGTACTAGTGTGTGGCCATTTCATCTAAAAGGTTAATTTTTTTTTTAATAATGTTAAAAGGTTAAGCAATTAGAGAGAACACACTTTATTTTCTTAATTATGCTTCAACAAAGAAAAGGAAAGTGCTACAGTATAAATTTAAGCTAGTCCATGTTTCAACTTGGACCACTAATACTGACCTGTCAAGATTTTCTACTAATTCTAATGGTAAAATCACATATCTTTTTTATATACTGTTCAATCTAAAACCTACTAAACTAACTATTACTCAGAAAGCTTTGCTCATGCAAGGGAACAATTTTCAAGAAGCTACGTCCAGACATTGTCTAAGTGAAATAAATGTTAGCTTGGTTATTGGGTTTCCTACCAGCTTCAGTGAAACTGCTCTCTTTATAAACTGCACCTCCAGGAACATCCACGTCAAATCTATAAATAAAAGCATAAATCACAATTAGTGTTCTAGGTAGATGGAGCTGCAAGGGGTCATCTTGCATTCAGATTGTTCTCAGTGAAACCCTTCCTGGTCATTAAGTTAATATCTTTTTAAAATTGTTAACTGCTTAGAAAATATATCCATCTGACTTGTCTATCATCCCTTGTCTCACAATTCGAGACAAAAATTATCCTCTAAATAATTAGTCAAATGTTTTACACAACAAATATATTATAAGTGGTCTTTACTGTTTAGTGGATATGAGTTGTAACAATATGCATATACAACAACATGCCCAGTGAAATCCCACAAGTGGGGTCTGGAGAGGGTAGGATGTACGCTGACCTTACCACTACCTCATGGAGATAGAGAGGTTGTTTTCGGAAGACCCTCGGCTCAAAAGTCACATTACCAAGTAAGAGAGAAAAATAATATATATAGCATAATGACCAAAAAAAAGAAAAGTGATGCAAATTTTACAAGACAAAAACAATAACGATAGCAAAGTAATGTGATAATTAAAGGCAATAACAACACAACTATAATGGCAAGTCTAGACCTATGACCAACCCTAAACTGAGAAAGGGCAAGACACCATCTATCCCTACTAGCCTTCTACCCTAATCCGCGACCTCCACTTCTTTCTATCTAAGGTCATGTCCTTGGTGATATAGAGTAGCGCTATATCTTGTTTAATCACCTCTCCCCAATACTTTTTCGTTCTATCCCTACTCCTCCGCATAACCCTCAAATCCAACTGTTCGCACCTCCTAATTGGGGCGTCGACACCTCTCCTCTGCACATGCCCAAACCATTTCAGTCTCACTTCTCTCATTTTGTCTGCCACAGAGGTCACTCCCACCTTCTCCCAAATGACCTCATTCCTAATCTTATCACTCCGAGTGTGTCCACACATCCATCTCAGCATCCTCATCTCCGCAACATGCATCTTCCGAACATAAGGGTTCTTTACTGGCCAGCACTCCACTTCGTATAACAACGCCGGTCTAATCACCATTCTATAGAACTTACCTTTAAGTTTAGGTGGTATCTTCTTATCACACAGGACTCTAGAGGCAAACCTCTATTTCATCCACGCTGCCCCAATGCGATGCGTGACATCCTCGTTGATGTCCCCACTACTCTGGATGATGGATCCAAGGTATTTAAAGCTTTCTGTCTTGGGGATAGGTTGAGTGGCAAGCCTCACTTCCATGCCCTCTTCATCCATCGCACCACTGAATTTGCACTCCAAATATTCAGTTTTGGTCCTGCTCAATCTAAACCCTTTGGACTCCAGAGTTTGTCTCCAAATCTCCAACCTATCATTAACTCTGTCCCGAGTTTCATCAATCCAAATTATGTCGTCCACAAATACATACACCATGAAACCTCCTCCTGAATAGATCGTGCTAGCTCATCCATCAGCAAGGCAAAAAGAAAAGGACTCAGTATAGATCCCTGATATAGTCTCATCTCAACAGGAAAATGCTCTAAGTCACCTCTCACCGTCCTAACCCGAGTCTTGGCTCTATCATATATGTCCTTTATAGCTCTAATATACACCATCGGGACATCTTTAGCCTCCAGGCACCTCCATAGAACATCCCTCAGAACTTTTTCATAAGCCTTTTCAAGATCAATGAACACCATATGAAGATCCCTTTTTCTTTCTCTAAATTTCTCCACCAGTTTTCGCATAAGATGGATTGCTTCAGTAATCAACCGCCCCGGCATGAATCCGAACTGATTCTCTGAGATTGACACTCCTCTCCTCACCTTCAACTCCACCACTCTCTCCCATATCTTCATAGTGTGGTTTAGCAATTTGATACCCCTGTAATTATTACAATTTTGGATATCATCTTTGTTCTTGTACAATGGGACCATAGTACTCCACCTCCGTTCATCGGGCATCTTAGCTGTCTTCAAAATAACATTAAACAACCTAGTCAACCACTCCAAACCTGCCTTGTCAATGCTCTTCCAAAAGTCCACCAGAATCTCATCGGTCCCGGTTGCTCTTTCCTTCCTCATCTTGCTAATAGAACGTCTAACCTCCTCAACCATAAAGCATCTGCAGTACCCAAAGTCCCGGAGACTATGAGAGTGCGCCAAATCACCCAGTACTCTGTGGAAGTAAGCTTGTCACCTTTGCTTGATAGAGGTCTCATCCACTAATACTTCACTTTCCTCATCCTTGATGCACGTTACTAGATCCAAGTCGCGGACTTTTCTCTCTCTCACTTTGGCGAGCCTATACAATCTCTTATCCCCACCTTTTTCTCCTAACTCAATATAAAGGCGTTCAAAAGCTGTCATCTTAGCATTGGTGACCGCCGACTTCGCTTTCGTCTTCGCCTTCTTATAGATATCTTTAAGCCTACTCTTCTCATCCTCATCCACGCACTCCAACCACTCTATATAGGCAACTTTCTTAGCTTTCACTTTGCCTTGTACTTCTCTATTCTACCACCAATCTCCTTAATGACCACCAAAGATTCCTCTTGATACCCCTAGAACCTCGGTAGCTACTTTTCTAATGCAACCAGCTGTCATGTTCCACATGTTGTTCACATCTCCGCTACTACTCCAGGCCCCTAAACCAACCAATTTCTCCCCCAACTCCCAAGAAAGGGCGGGAATTAGGCCCCCCATCTAATCCTCGGTCGGCCATAAAGGGTCTTCTTTCTCCTATCCCTCTCAATCTCCAAGTCCATCATCAAAAGCTTATGTTGGGTAGTAATATTTTCACTCGGAATAACCTTACAATCCTTACAAAGGCCTCTATCAGCCTTCCGGAGGAGTAAGTAGACAATCTGAGTCCTAGCTACCGTGCTACTGAAGGTAACCGATTGATTATCCCTCTTCAGAAAACATGAGTTAGCAATAACCAACTCAAAAGCTTTAGCAAACTCCAGGAGAGATGTCCCACCGCCATTTCTTTCCCCAAAACCAAAGCCTCCATGGACATCATCAAAACCATTAGAAGTTGTCCCGATATGACCATTGAAATCTCCCCCAATGAAAATCTTTTCGCTACTCGGTATACCTCTCACTATCTTATTCAAATCCTCCCAAAAGAGCCTTTTGAATTCCTCATCCAGGCCCACATGGGGTGCATACGCACTAACAACATTCACAATAAGTTTGCCTATAACTAGCTTAATAAATATCATTCTATCACTGATCCTTTTTACCTTCACCACACACTTCCTAAGGTCCACGTCGACTAGGATACCTACTCCATTCCTATCTCTAGAGCCTCCTGAGTACCATAATTTAAATCCGTCCACATCCCGAGCTTTGGTACCTACCATCTAGTCTCCTGAACACAAGCTATATTAATCTCTTCTCTGAAGACTCTTCACTAGTTCTATGGACTTCCTAGTAAGCGACCCTATGTTCCACGACCCTACTCTCGACTTAATAAAACCCATCCCCCTCTTACCACTATTTCCCCTCGCCTTCAACTCCAATTGAGGACATGACCCTAGTCCACCATCAGTAACCAAAGCCACTAAAACGATATGAACTACAAAGTGATAAACTGATAACAAATAAATCTAGAGAATACAAGCAACGAGATAATAATTGACAATATAGAATGTATAATAAAGAGACAACATACACTAACAAATAGGCAAACCAAGAACACTAAACACTAAGTGAAAAAGGAAAATGAAGAACAATACCTAAAACACTAATGGTAGGAACAAAGAAAGAAGAACATTAAGCAAACTGAACAGAAAGTGATGCTAAACTATAAACACGAGCACAAATAATCAGTTGAGGGAAGGAAAGATAGAACCTAGCCCGAAGAGAATGTGACAAAGATTCTGACCGGAATCCTAAATGTCGCCGGAAAAGTTGAACGCTGCTGGAATTTGCTTGAAGCCGCCAGAAAATGCAAGAAGAGACCAAAAGCTTCGCCGGAAAATCGCTGGAGAAGCCTTTTCAGTCAGATCTGATCCTCTCCGGACAGATCTATGCCTTCTAGATCTCGTCGGAGTTGTGGCCGGAGCAGATCTTAACTGCCAGGTGGAAAAACCGAAAAAGAAAGAAGAAAGAAAGAGAGAGGAAGAAAAAGAGAAAAGTAGAGTGAGATCTGCCGGAATAGTGCTCCGCCGGCGTCAGGCAGTGGGTCTGTCAGAACAGTGCGTCGACAGTGGGTCAAACAATAACTGAAAGAAATCGCAATGGGTCTGCCAGAACAGTGCCGGAACAGTGGGTCTGCTGGAACAGTGCGTCGGTTTGTGAAATAGAGAAATGCAGAAGTGGAAAATCTGAGACTCAATCAGAACCTATAACAATATGCATATGAAAATGCAAAATCCATTTCAAATCAAAGTTTTATAAAGCAACAAGGAAATGTAAAGTAAAACAGTTCTCGGATATCCTATCTGACTCTATGCGGCTATGCGCGTTAGTATTCTTTATTCACGGAGCACAGATGCTTCAATAACTCAACATTTAGAAAGTGAAGGTCTAATGCATTCATTTCTCAAGGACTTCACTTCTATTAAAAACAAATGACCATGATATCTGGTGTTTTTAATAGTGTAGTAGATTGTTCAATGCTCATAGAATATGACATAAGACATGTAGCTCTTGAACGTATTCTAGAGTTGCCTGGATAGTAAGCCAACTCTAGCTGGTGTTTTTAATGGTGTTTTTAATAGTGTAGTAGATTGTTCAATGCTCATAGAATATGACATAAGACATGTAGCTCTTGAACGTATTCTAGAGTTGCCTGGATAGTAAGCCAACTCTAGCTGTCCAGCACTATTTCATAAATTGGCTGACCTGTTCAAACCAAAACTCATTCAACTTATACAATCAACCCATTAATTCTCTTCCACTCATATTGTGTTCACTTGGAATGTCTAACATTTCAAAAATATTACTGCCTCACATTAGAAACCCATGGTAATGATTACTGAGCAAAACAGAAGCACAATGTTGTTTTATTACTAACAGTATGAAAGTACTAAACTTAAGTATGACAACCTTAGTCTAACGTCTAACAAAGTCAAGTTTAAGAGTCTTACAGATGCATCTTACTGTACGTGCTCCTAATATTTCCATTATCATCAATGAGAACATGAGTGTTGCGCAAGTGTGCATCATCACTCCCTTTTTCTTGGAATCCTCCTAGCGACAACCAAATATTTGATTCCCTGCCATTAATGGCAGAAAAGATGTCATTTGACTGAATCCACTAACACTCACTTCAAGTTCAGGAATCACTCAGTAGCTATCAAGCAGAGAAAAAGACAGTAAAAGTCAAACATAAAAGGGAGTATTAGATTGTTAAGAGTAAGCTAGTATGTTTTGTCGCTAGTCATAAAGCATTGAACAATGCCAAATAATGAGACAACAAGTTGTTAGGACAAAACATATTAGCGCTTCTAAAAACAGGATAATGTGCATTAGATGGAGAGAAAGCCAACTTCTCTCTCATGGTCACACCTTGCAAGAGAGCAGTAGCCTTTCATAATAGGTCCATCTAGGGGCTCAGCAATTTTAAGACTCTCTCCCTGTAGGTCTCCCACAAAAGAAAAATTTTCAGGAAAACATAGCAATTTTGCCCCCGCTGAAGCTGCTTCCTGGGATAGAAGATATGATATAGCAAAAATAGTGCAAATATCAGTACCAATCAACAGTAATTATTGAGAACAACATTTCAGAAGGACAAATATGTCACTGACTTCATTCACTCATAAAAGTGTGCAAAATATGAAATATTATAAAAGATAAAAACTTAAGCAACATCAAGATATATTTCCGTAACCGACATAATTCTTTGGAGCTGATAAGGATATTGTTCACATAAATCAGTCCATATTGAATCATGTGAGAGACCTTATTTTCCATAACAATTACTGCAATCCAATCCAGACTACCGGCTTGCAGGTAGTTCCGCTGCGCCAACTCAATGACTAGAGTGGTTGAAGTTTTCAATTATTGGGAACTCATGCAAATATGAAGGAACAACTTTAAATTTCAAGAAATTATAGTTCTTAAGTTGAAAAAATGGCAATGTTCAACGCATTGGTGTTTTTTATATTCCTTACATTGTCATTGTGAAATCATAATAAAGTAGCGACAACACGTCTAGAGCACAAAACCATTTCTAAGCTAAAAACCAAATGTATAGATGGTCCCCAATGCAATTGAGGACACTTTCTGCCCCCAAAACGGGTATGGATCAACTATGTTAGTTCTGCTGGCCTAGTTGTCTTCTCAATTCGAAAAAGTATATTTTGATTTTGCAATGTTGGACGTTCCAATTCTAGATGCCAAGTTCCAAATATCTGCAGAGTTATCAGATAAAAAAGTTGGATGTAAATGCTTGAGGAGTTTGTGATGTCTAATAAAAACTCTGGTTGTTTCCTCCATGTTCTTCTGCTCCTCCTGTCATTGGTTTTCCTCTTCTTTTTTCCAGCCTGTACTCACAACAATTAACCAGCCTTTTTCTGGACAATCCCAAGGCAAAATCAGATTTCATTTTCTTTTTTAGATTTCTCCTATTCAAAGAAAGAAGGGTGAAAATCCGGTTTTTCTTTTCAAATAGATGACCCCAAATGATTTGGGATTGAAGCAGACTTGATATAGGTGATTCGTGAAGCGTGAGTTGCTCTGGCAGGAGAAAAGTTACTCCTACAAATCATTAGCTTACAAGAATAAAACAAAAATGATAGTCAACCTTTGTTGACCAACATTGCCAAATCATTTTGCTCCATAATCTAATTCTAACAAACTTTTGCAACTTTAGATATAAGGAAAACAAAAAATTAGCTCCAAATTAAGCTCCTACGAATCCAGCTTCATGAAAATCATTTCACAAATCCTAAGATCGAACACGTCTCTTCATGAAATAATTTCTCTAGAATATCACTAGCCTTATGAGAATGAAGTAACATAACAAGTCAACTATGTTTACCAACATCCCCAAATCATTTTCCTCTATGAGCTACTTCTAATAAACTTTAGCAACATCAGAACTACACCTCCCTGAGTTCGAAATTCGAATATAAATGAATGCAAAAATTAGCTCCAAATTAAGCTCCTGCAAATCCAACTTCACAAAAATCATTCCGCAAATCCTAAAATCGAATACGTCCCTTCATAAAATAATTTCTCTAGAATATCACTAGACTTATGAGAATGAATACAGACAACAAGTCAACCATGTTTACTAACATCCCCAAATCATTTTCCTCTATTAGCTACTTCTAACAAACTTAATCAACAGCAAAACTAAACCTTTCCTGAGTTCAAATATAAATCAAAACTGAAAATTAGCTCAAAATTCTAGCTCCTCCAAATCCAGCTTCACGAACCGTTTTGCAAATTATATAATGTAAATAATCCAAAATTTCTGTACTTTTTAGCTAACTATTAATGTAAGCTAATGAATGCGCAACAACTGTATATCAAAATTACAATGTAAAATACGGACATCGATCAGAGGTACCTTAACGAGGCGAGAGCAAGTAGCGAAGTTAACGGCGAGGTTATTAACGGACGTCATCTGAACGGCGGCGATTCTGACGGAGTTGGCCATGGATATGGATTTTCCGGCGCCGGTGGAAGCAGAAACCACGGCGAACTTGTAAGGGAAGCTTCTTGTGCTGCTCAATTGTGTGTTGAGACAGAAATTCATCACTCTTCAGTATTTCTGAAACTCCCATTAGTACCATAAACTTTTATTTAAGTTTTTTTAGTACCACGTGTATTTTATTTTTCATCTTAGTCCCAAAAAATTAGATGTATTTAATAAACTAGTAAAATATATCTGGTCAAAGGTTTTCATATTTGAATGATCAAATTCGCTCGATTATATTCCTAAAGGAGAAAAAGATCTATAATAGATTATTTTTTAATTTCAAAGAACTTACTCACCCCTTTTATATTTACAATTACTGACATAAAACATAGTTTTTTGTTTAAAAGGTATGTGCAACACAACCTATAATATAATAGTGTTTGAGCTATATCTAAACTAAATATCGGGCAAAGGTACGTACTCTATCTTATGTTGAAACGTAATTCCTCTCGACTATGGTATGGGAAAAAAGAGGTGAGATCTACAAATTGAGTTTATTTTAGATAAATAATCGTATTTTAGGAGATTATGTGATCGTTAAACTTATTTTTTATATCATATACATGTATTCAATTTTTTCCTTTTCAATGTTTTTGCTTGTGCCTTAATAGTGATTCAACACGATTACTGATTTCCTCATCTTCATCTAAATAAATAAGTCATTCTAAATTCCGTAAGACTTTAGAATGACCCATAATATGAAAATCTTCATTATTGTATCCCCATAAGAGTATGGGTCATGGCCCAATTCAATGTAGTTGTTCATCCTTTCAGATTCAAATATTTATCATCGTTCTAATAAATTATTATCTCGCCAATTGAATAATCAGACCCAAACCCCTTTTTATGAGTACTCTTTTTGTTCCTCAATTCATATGATATTAACAACTATCAAAGGACAAGTTCTTACGCATTACTCAACCATTTGTAACTGAAACATTTGTTTCATTATACGTCTTATTTTTTGCTAATTTTGAAACAACGAAAATCTTTTTTCCTGATAATCACTTAAAAATTTAATAACTTTTTTAATTCTTTTATATATCAAAATAAAAATTTATAAAGGACTACAAAATCAAAATCTCCCGAAAATAAATGGAGTATGTAACAACAAAAGAACTAGTGTACCTAAAATAAAGAAAAGAAAAACTATGAACAAAAAAGAAGAAAGAGAAGAAAAAACTGTTCTTTTATCATCTTCCTCTTCCCAAAACATCGTCTCTCTCAATATCACTACTGAGAAGTATAACCGAATCTCAGAAGCAAAAGCAGAAGAAGAAAATCAGTTGAGAGAAATAGCATTTTTTTTTGTACAGAAAGATGTTGTTTCAAGTAGGAGGACAAGGGACTCGTCCTACTTTCTTTGAAATGGCTGCTGCACAACAGTTACCTTCTAGTCTTAGAGCTGCTTTAACTTATTCCCTTGGTGTAAGTTTGCCCTCTTTATTCATTTACCCAAATGGGTTTTCTAATTTCATATCCATTCTTCCACTATTTCAGTTTTTTTAAAAAATTTGGGGGTAGGGGTAGGGGTAGGGGAATGGGAAATGGGGGAGGGGATTATACGGTGGTGAATCGAACCCTCACTAAGACAACCAACTGAGTTACTAGGATTCCCACGGAGATGAATTATGAGAACCATGTTAGCTGGTTAGCGGGTAAATTATTTATGTATACAATTAATATGGTGTTTAGTTTCATTTAGAAATCCGTATAACTAATATATGTATAAGTTATGAGGGAATTTATGTACAATTTTATGTAGGATAGAAGGTGGAATAAGTAACACATGAACAACTAATTCCTGCATACAATATGATAATACATAAGGTTTGTTCATAACTAATCTATATTATTACTAATACCTGCATAACTCTCACTAGATACCAAATGACCCTTTATGATTTTTTACCATTTGTTCTAGCCTTAGTGGATACTTGGTACCTATTGCTGGTTGAAGGTGACAAGTATCACGTGGAATTAGTTGAGGTGCGCGCAAGCTAGCCCAGACTCTATAGTTATAATAAAAGAAGATAAATTATTTGAATTGGGATGAAATGGGTGCAAGTGAAGTGTAATGGGTATTGAGGATTTAAATATAGGAATTCAACTAGTCTGGGATTGAGGGGTGAAGGGTGATTGTTTATTAAAATACAATTAATAGTATTGCAATGAAATAGGTCAAAATGGAAGGTGATGAATATTGAGGATTTTGCATAATTCAACTAGATTGAGATTGAGGGACAGTTGTTATTAATGTTGTTGTGCAGCTGTATTTAGTAGATTTATCTTAAAAGATGAATCTTTATTATTAGATCGAAACGGGCCAAGTGGAGTATAATGGGTATTGAGGATTTGTATAGCGCAATTCAACTAGTTCAGAATTGTGGGGTGGATTTGATTATTGCTTTAGCTGTACTTATTAGTGGTGTCTTAAAGACAAAATTTTAGTATAAACAACAGCATACCCAGTGTAATTCCACAAGCGGGGTCAGGCAGGGTAGGATAGGATGTAGGCAGATCATACCTCTACCTTTCTGGGATAGGGAGGCTTTCCGATAGACCCTCAACTCAAATTAGTATAAACAGTAAATTATAAGTATTAGAAAGAAACGGGTCCAAGAGTGTAATGAAATATTGATAATTTATATAGTGGAATTCAACTAGTTTGGAATTGAGGGGTGGATTTTATCATTGTTGTGTAGCTGTGCTTATTAGATGTGTCTTAAAATACAATTATTAGCATTGCAATGAAGATGGGTCGAAATGGAGGGTAACGAATATTGAGGATCTAGCGTAATTCAACTAGTTTGAAAACGAAGCATAGTTGTTAAAGGCTGACGCGACGGGAAAACGACCACTAGTTACAAAGCTCCACTAAGGTATCAAGAGGGCTATCACAGTCAGGTGCGAATTTATTGTTGTAGAGTTGTACTTGGTAGATGTATCTTAAGACAAATTACTAGTATTGGAATGAAACAACACACAATGGATATAGAGCATTTATATTGTGGACTGCAATTAGTTTGGAAATGAGGCTTCATTGTTGTTGTTGCTGTTGTTATGGTTTAACTGTAGTTATGTGATGTGTGATGGCTAGTGTTAATTGCTGCGTGCTTGCTTGCAGGTTTTAGCATTAAGAAGACCTTTCATCCACAAAATTCTAGATTATGAGGATGAGTGCTTCGCTTTGCTTACACTAGTTCTTGAAACACATAGCTTACGAACTACAGGTGCTTATTTATCTTTCCAAATACTCCTCCATACCAAAAAGAATGACTGGTTGCTGTATGCGACTCAAATGATCAAGGTTTAGTCTGTATTCAGACGTTCTGAATATTTGTTTTTTCTAACATAATGTTTAGTAATGTACAAACTGTTTAAAAATACTGATCACATTTTTCATGTAGAACTTGTTTAGAAATGCATAAAAAGACTGTCGTTTTTTACTCTTCCAAAGAGTAATGCTGAGTATCTGTTACTGGGCCTACGGCTAGTATTTTCTTTTTTCATCTGTTCATGTGTGAATTCTCCGGTACAATTGCAGTTTCTGGTTAAAGGCGGAGCTAATTATTTGCTTTAGTTTTAGCAAACTCATTCCTTTTTACTTTTTGTCAGATGGGTCTTTTGCTGAGTCTTTATATGGCCTGCGAAGAAGGGCAGTTAAGATAAAAGTTAAGGGTGATAACAAAGGTCCAGATGCCAGAGAAGAAATTAATCACACTGGGTTGGAGAAGCGCCAAAAAGTTCTTTCAGTTGTGTTTCTGGTAATCTCTTACACTTGAATTACTCACTCATTGATCCCCAGGAGATCAAAATCGATGTTATACTTTCTATTGGCATATAAGTATCTGACATGACCGAAAGATTTCTTGGGAAACATAGGATCCAAAAGTAAACATACTGAGATGACTAAAACATATTCCTAACTAATTTTTATTACCTATATAGATTTTTTCCCTCCAATATGCTCTATCTTTCGATAGGTCTGCATTGGATTCCAAAAGTTTGAAGGTCTTTAGAAACAACTTCTTCCCATGTGATTTTAGGCCACCTCTTCCCTTTTTCACACCTTCATTCACAATGGTTCCACACCTACGGACTTGCACTTCTGGAGGTTGACGTTCGGACATGGTCAAACCTTCTCAAGTGACCTTCTCTCATTTTATCTTTGATGTGTAATACTTGGACCTTCTGCCAAATTTGGTCATTTTTAATCTTATCTAATCTTGTATTGACAACACATCTATTATATGGTAACACTCATCTTGTAAATATGTTGGACTTGTATACTGTTAGAATAGGAATAGGTGTACACAATTCTACTTAGAATAGGAATAGAAATAAGAATAGATTATAATATCCTACTTAGAATAGGAACAAAAATATGAATAATTTATAGTATTCTACTTGGAAAAAGATTGTTTTATAGTGTCTATAAATAGGGTCTTTGTGTAATATTGTTCTTTCACAATTCAATAATATTTTTCTCTTATATTTCTCACATGGTATCAGAGCCTCTACGATCTTAGTAGAGAATCAAGGAGCTTTCGCTGCCGGCAGGCGGCTATTACCCATATATGTCGTCCGTCTGGCCAATGGTTATGTTAACAAAAGTGGGGTCAATGATATATGTATGAATCTCATATTCAACAGAAGAAAACTCAGTTAGACAGGTCACTGTGCGTCAATTTTCGGTGACTTTCTAGGGTTGTTTTGTGTCAACCCCATATCCGTCATTGTTTGTGTAGCACCGTGCCATCTTTTTGGTGACTACTTTTTTCATATTTAATTTGTGTAGCACCATGCCATCTTTTCGGTGACTACTTTTTCATATCCGATTTGTGTAGCACCGTGCCATCTTTCCGGTGACTACTTTCTTAGTTGTGTAGGGTCATGCCATCATTCCGACCCTACCCATATCATTTTGTTTCTCAGTAGGGTCATGCCATCATTCTGACCCTACCCATATAGTTTTATTTCTTAGATTGTGACCATTTTCAGCCATCAAATCTAATAATCTAGGGCATGAACATGTTCCGGCCAGTTTTACGGTGACTTTCTTGTTTAAGATCTACTCATCTCTTGATTTCGAGATGTTCCATATATTTTATACCAGATTTCGAGCATTTTCCAGTGGCCATTGCATTGTTTCTGAGAGATCTAAGTTTTCCTGCTGTGTTTTCTTGCTGTGTTTTCTTTCTGTTTCAGATTTACTTTTGCCAAAAAAAAAAGGCATACTCAGATATTTGGACTAGATTACAGTGATATTTTCTCTCTCGTGGCTAAAATAGCATATGTCCGCCTTTTTCTATCTATAGTTGTCGTTCTCCATTGGCCTTTTAATCAGTTGGACATTAAGAATGTTTTTCTCCACGGTGATCTCTAGAAAGAAGTCTATATGGAGCAACCATCTGATTTTGTTGCTTAGGGGGGAGTCTGGTAGCCTTTGTATGTCGATTGTGTAAGTTACTCTATGGTCTGAAATAGTCTTCTCAAGTCAATCTATGGTCTGAAATAGTCTTCTCAAGCTTGGTTTGAGAAGTTCAATATTGCAATTCAGGAATTTATCACTCTGTGTTTTATTGATATATCGCATCAAATCCAGTGTTTCATGAGAGGAATAAGCACATTGAGATTGATTGTCACTTTATCAGAGAAAAGAACCTCTCAGGAGATATTTTTACATTGAGATTGATTGTCACTTTGTCAGAGAAAAGATACTCTCAGGAGATATTATTACAAACTTTGTGAAGTCAAGTGATCAACTTGCTGATATCTTCACCAAGTCCCTCACCGGTCCTCGTATTAATTATATTTGTAACAAGCTAGGTACATATGATTTGTATGCACCAGCTTGAGCGGGAGTGTTAGAATAGGAATAGGTGTACACAATCCTACTTAGAATAAGAATAGAAATAAGAATAGATTATAGTATCCTACTTAGAATAGGAATAGAAATATGAATAGTTTATAGTATTCTACTTGGAAAATGATTGTTTTATAGTGTTTATAAATAGGGTCTTTGTGTAATATTGTTTTTACACAATTCAATAATATTTTTCTCTTATATTTCTCACATATACTTTGACTTTCTCACACCTCCCAGCCTTGTAAACCTTCTAAGATTGAAATTCTAGAATGACTTTCCCCTACTCCTCGTACATTTCAGTAAGTTTTTCAGTCGAAATGTTGAAGATTTTTCTAAATGTTGCATAGAAATTTTTTGACAGGTTTGATTTTTGTTATAAATACAGTTGTTACTAGTTACCTTCTTTAAAAATATGTTGCATAGAAGACTGTCCTCGTGCCATCTGTTGCAGAAGCATACTGTACTTCCATCTTCGGGAACATATAATATAATGGAATAAAAAGCCTGGAATTGTTAGTGGGAATTGGAAGTCTTCTGGCTTCCTTTCTGATCTGCTAACTTTTTCCATGACTATTGCATCTAGTATATGTGTAAAGCTACGACTTCAAAAATGATTACTTGAATCAAGTTTTGCCTTTAAGTTTTACTGCTTTTGCTAAATGCAATGGCATAATGTCAATGTGCTTCTTTAGGTTATATTGCCGTATCTCAGATCAAAATTGCATTCAATCTACAATAAAGAAAGAGAGGCTGCTCTTCAAGCTAGTTTATGGGGCACTGAGGATGAGAGATTTGGTGACGCTGACTATTTTGATGGAGGTGGAAACTCCATAGTTTCAACGAGCAGTTCAGATACAGAAGAATCAGTTAGAGATCGTTTGAGAAAGAAAATTCGAAAGATCGTAGCTGCTTGCTACCCATGGATACATGCTGGAAATGAAGGTATATATAGAGTAGTTTCTGACTAGTGATTATGACTATGCTCCTGTTTTTTGTGTGTACTGTTCATTTTGTTTCACTCCTTGAAATGAGATGAAGAAGGTAATCCTGTTCATTCTAGTCATGTATTAATCTCTCATGTCACCCCTATTTGGCCTTACCACCCATCCGATGTCAGGACGACCCAAACCTTCATGGTGAATCAGCGCAATTTCATCTAAAAATGTCTCCCTTTTATCTGTTTGAGTTCTCAGTTAAAGTATAAAGTAATTTGTCATTAAAATACTGTACACATTATATGCGAAGCCATCCCCTTTGGTGAAGATTTTGAGCAGGTCTTGTTGTCATCGTTCACCTTCTCGTGTAATTGCCCTGCAGGTTTATCATTTGCTTACCAGCTACTGTATTTGCTGGATGCTACTGGATTTTACTCTCTAGGACTACATGCTCTTGGTATTCATGTTTGTCGGGCTACAGGACAGGAGCTGGTATGTCTGCAAACATTTTCTTATTAGTATCTGTCTAGGTCTGAAAGGTGTTATTAGTTGGTATCAGAAGTACGACCCCTTTGGAGAATTTGTAATGCCTGGACTATTAGAAAATACATGTAAGGTACCAGTGAATCAGAATGTATTCCAAGAACTTTTAGGTACCCTAGCATGAAATTCTGAAAGATTAAAGAACTAATGGTACGATGTTCGTTGACTCAATATGGTGCCTAATTTTACTGTGTCTGACCATCTAATTTTGTTACAAGTGATGTGAAATCTCTGTATCTGAATAGTCAACTGGATGATGTAATTTTCTGATGTGTGAAAGTTCCTTTCGGAAACTTGGAACATTGTGGATAATTCGGTTGAGAACTTTAGTTCTTTTCTGGTTTGATTATGATTCTCATGCTTACCTTACAAAAGAAAAAAGTGCTCTTGAGGAAGCAGTGCTTTAAGGCACGTCCTTCATATTACCTTGAATCACTGGGTATAGGTTTCAATTTAGATCTTTATGAAAAAGTTTCAATTTAGATTTGTATCTACCCAATTCACTCTCTTAACCAGTTGAGCTTATTTATTGGGTAATTCCTCTTTTATAAAATGTTGTTATTTATGATTTTCCTTTATGTGATGTCAAGGTAGATGGATACTTCTTCTAGGATTTCTAAAATAAGAAGCCGTGAACGAGAGAGACTTCGTGGCCCCCCTTGGCTAAAGGTCTGTGTTCATCCCGTAAATCTCTTTTCTGTGTTTCTATTCTTTATTCTCTTACTCTTTTTTTTTTGGGGGGGGGGAGGGGGGGAGGGGGGAGGTATTTGGAGCAACATGTTATGCTAGTTGGGACAATGTGTATCCCCTTTTTGCTTTTCTTTCTTGGTATTAATTTTACTTCTTAGTTGAGGTCCCCGGTACTTGTCCGAAAAAAATAAAAATGGAGGTGCCCTGTCTCTGTAGTGTTTCATACTTTCTCATCTAAAGTTATCTTCACAGCCAATATTCTGACCTTTATTCTTTGAATCGATTAACATTTCAGGCAGTACAAAGTGCTTTA
This sequence comes from Solanum dulcamara, assembly GCF_947179165.1. NCBI lineage: Eukaryota > Viridiplantae > Streptophyta > Magnoliopsida > Solanales > Solanaceae > Solanum > Solanum dulcamara. The sequence goes on from NC_077238.1 coordinate 81,513,111, forward strand.
CTAAGTTGTGCATATGGAGTTCTTGACTATGCTCAAACTGGCCTAATTGCGGCAGTGTTTTTCTTTAAAGTAAGTGTTGTTTTGCTCAAGTTCTGCATATTTTCTGAATTGTTACCCTAGAGAGATTATTTTTCTTCTCCAGTTTTGTTGTGCTAATTTATCGATGCTATAACTATATTTCCTTTTTTGTTTCCAATGTACTCAGATGATGGAATGGTGGTACCAGTCAGCAGAAGAAAGGATGTCAGCTCCTACTGTTTATCCACCCCCACCTCCTCCTCCACCTCCAAAGGTGAGGACTAGTCTTGCAATTTGCTAATTTGGAATATGTAAAAGATAATTGTAACAGCCATACTGCTCCCACCTTTATTTGTTCGTGGTTCTTATTGGGTGAGAAAATACATTTGGTACTTGGTGGAAATAGATGTTTAGCTCTGAAAAGTGTCATCTGATACTTGGTTTTTGGCTTTTTCCAGTCAACTATAATTCTGAAACTTTAATCTGTGGTCACTCATCTCCGATTTGTCATTTACACCAATCCATTTAAGCAGTTGACAGGAGCTGGAGTTAAGGATCTAATATGAATATGAGTTATGTGTTACAATATATTGTGCATTCTGTATGGGAGAGCATCATCGTGTCAATATTAAATGATTGCAATTGGCCAATAAAGTATCTTATATAAAAACTCACTTGCTTTGGCATTCTTAATGTAGTTTGTATAAATTAATACCAGTATCTGAGCCAATTACCAATTGGAAGTGGGCAAGATGGTGACAAATCATAATTTGTCTAAATTCTCAACTTAGCAAATTAGTGTTGGCCTCCTTTGGAAAGTAATAACTTTTAGTCTTTTACAAACCATTTTCTGTTATGGTGAAATGTGGATCTGGAGAAAGTTCTTTCCGTTTTGGTCTTAAACTAGTTTTATTATGCATAGATGAAGTAGTTTTTTCTTGTATTCCTGATAAAATACTTATGTATAACGTTTTTCATTTAAGCAGGTTGCGAAAGAGGGAATTCCACTACCTACAGACAGAACACTGTGTCCTTTGTGCTCACAAAAGCGTGCAAATCCCTCAGTTGTGGCAGTTTCAGGATTAGTCTTCTGCTATTCCTGCATTTTCCGATATGTCTCTCAGGTAACATTCCAGAATCAGTTGATAGAATTTGTCTGGGAAACTAAATCACAATGTCTGTTAATTTGGTTTCTTTATAGTTAATATTGCAATAATTTCTTCCCCTGCTAATTGCAAATGGGAAAAAACTGCAAGGACAATGATTTAATTTTCTGGTATATGTTTAGACTTTAGATTGTATCATTGCCTAGAAGCTATTCCCATGACTAGATACTACTTTTTCTTTTTGCTAGCTGTTAGTAGAATCGGGAACGTCTAGACTTATTCTCGATTCCTTCTCTTCTCCTAAATGAATTCAACTTATATATACTAGTATGAAACAATTTTTACGCAATCAATGTACTTTGACTCGTTGCAGCAGGTTATGTGCCTTATTTTCTAGGTTTCTAATTCCACTTATTATGGACGGTTATCTGATTCTTTTACTCTGTCAATACATAGAGAGGCTAAACTCTTTGCGAATATATCCGGTGGTTCTTTTACACTGTCAATTCATGCCCTATTTTCTTTCTTTGCAGTATAATCGCTGCCCTGTGACATTAATGCCTGCAACTGTGGATCATATCAGAAGACTATTTCATGATGTTTAATTTAATTTCTGCCCAGGATCACAAGGGATGAATAATATAGGAAACTATGCTCTAAAATGAGATTATAAGTGAGACTTTTTTAGCAAGGCCCAAATCATGGCATTGCCTTGCAGCAAAGTATAGTTGAGCGTATTCTACTTTTGCACAATTGTTATAGTTCAAACTTTAGAATGCAAATAATCACAAAAAAGTAATTTATTCGCATCTGGTGTTTACACTAAATTATTGTTCCTCTTTCTCGTTGGCCCTTGTATGGCATGTGCAGTATTTCGCTAATGGAACAGCAGCTCGACACAGTTTGCCCTTTAAAGCTTATACGTAGTAGTCTCTCTGCGAATGAGAAGGAAAGTCAGGAGAAAAAACACGTTTCCTCTTTGCGAGATCTAAAAGTGGAGAATGCATATCATTTATGGGTACATAGGATTGAACATAACACAATGTTCTCTTGGCGATGCTTTAGGTAGCAAAAGCCTTTAGGACTTGTTGGAGCTTCTATGCATAAGGAATTGAAGTCGAAGATGGGTCAAAGTAGCTTTCCTCCAAGTCGATATCTGAAGAGCTGAAGGATGAAACGTGCAAAGTAATTAAGCTTATCTTCTTTTTTAGGGAGTCGGAGATGATCGAAGAGGCAGCAAAATAGGAACTTTTGAGCTTTTTTTACCTTCATGAAGTAGAAAAATATTATTACGAGTCACTAGTCTTGCATTCCTATCACATTTTACTTAACACTTCACTTTTTAATCTATTTAAAGAATTAAAACTACTTTCATCTTATCTCTATTAACGTGATATATCGTACTTAACTTTGAAAAAACGGATGAAATAAATTTTCATTTTGCATATATTTGACTTATATGTTAATAGTTTTTCTAAATCGTGTTCATTCAAATGTCACTATATAAAATGGGAAAGGTATAACTTAATAATCAACGAAGTGAGTGAATAATTACGAGGCACATACACCACTGATAACTTTTTCATATCTATCTAATAAACTAGTCGATTTATCAGAAATAACCTTGTTAACTTCGAGATTAAAATATCCTTTATGTATATTTTATCCTCTTCAGATTATTTTGTGAGATTATATTGAATGTGTTATTATTGTTCTGACATAGACTTTGAGTCCGTTTGGATGTGCTTAAAAAAAGTAACTTTTATGTATGAAGTGCTTTTAGAACTTTGAAGTGCTGAAAGTTATTTTTATAAATAATCAGTTGAGTGTTTGGATAAAAGTGCTTAAATGAAGAAAATTATATGAATTTTAGGGTTAAAAAAATAAAAAGGGTAGTTTGAGAATTTAGTTAAAATATAAAGGATATAAAAGTAATTTCCATGGTTAAAGAAAATGACTTTAAGCACTTAAAAAATAAAGTTAGGAATTCTAACTTTTTATTTTTGACTGACTTTAAGAACTTTATGGCTTAAAGTTAACATTAGGCAAATACGTTCAAAAGCTAAAAAATCAAACGGGCTCTTTAGCCTCTTCAGATTACGGCTGTATCGAATATATTATTATTATTCTAATAAAATAGTTGAGTTGCGGATAAGTGACACAAAAAAGAGTGTTAGGGTGCAATACGCCCACCCTTACCCCCTGTCCCCGCAAATATAACCCCATAAACCCTCAAAACCCTCGAAAAAATCTCAAAGCTCTTAAAGAAAACTTCATCAATGGCCTCCAAAATCACCAAATCCATCTCTCGAACTCTCAAAACTTCTCGCTTTTATAACTCTTCTCATCGCCTACTCTCCGCCGCTTCATCACCGTCAATTACTCAACCGCCGCCTCTTCCCGCCGTCGGATCTTCACCGCAGCCGTCTTTTCTGCTATCACACTCCCTTTTACCAACTAACCCTAATGGAATCAAACCGTTCAGTCTCAATACGGTTCGGCTCCGAGTGAACCGGTCCGGCAGCTCGCCTTACACTCCAGGAACCGGCGACCGAGCTCCGACAGAGATGGCACCACTGTTTCCGGGATGCGATTACGAGCACTGGCTTATTGTTATGGATAAACCTGGTGGAGAAGGAGCTCATAAACAGCAAATGATTGATTGTTACGTCCAAACCCTTGCTAAAGTCCTCGGGAGGTAATAAAAACATATTTTTTTAGTTGAAAATGTAATTTGACAGCTTCTAGTGTCATGTTCATAACCATTATCTTTTTTAAGTTGAAAAATATTGGTTGATTTTCAGTCTCAGATAGTGATAGTGTCAATTTTCTTGGAAGGGGAGAGTATAAAATGTGTCTAGATGGACTCATATGTGTTATTTTGTTCATGTACCTAGTCAAGTGTTGGAATGAAGAAGCAGGAGTTATTGAGGATTTATATGACCTACCCTAACTAGTTTAGGATTAATGCACAATAGTAGTAGCTGCAGTTATACCTATTAATGTAGTCTTTTTTGCATGTGTAGTGAAGAGGAAGCAAAAAAGAAGATTTACAATGTCTCATGTGAGAGGTACTTTGGCTTCGGGTGTGAAGTTGATGAAGAGACTGCTAATAAAATGGAAGGTCTGTTGAAAATGCTTTACTATCATTTGATTATATTTCTTGCAATAGCCATCAGTTCATAGTAAAGAATTGACTTGGAATGTTTGCTGCAATAGGTTTGCCAGGTGTTCTGTTTGTGCTGCCCGATTCCTATGTTGATCCTGAATACAAGGATTATGGAGGTAAACATTCTTTTAGCAATTGTTTGCTCTTTGTTTGGCAACAGAGTCATGTTCCGTAAGGTATTAGGAGTATGACCCAATAACTAGAATCAAATAATGCATAAAAGAAGTCTACTCCTGCTAAAAGTTTCTTTAAATTGTTGCCTTTTATCATTTATGCGTAACTCTGTCCAAAAATCAATCAACCCTTGATTTGAATTGTAAACTCTATGGTTTGTCTCACCAATATGAACATTTAGAAGTAACAAAACTTAGATCAATGATGGGTTCTTTGAAGAATATAGAAGTAGTGTCTGTCGTTTCTTTTACATAATGAAGGTATCTTGGCAAGGTCAAAGAAGATCTTGGAAGGCATTGTGTGTAGATAGACTAGAAGAACAAACTTTTTATTGGTAGGCTCTATGAGCTGCTTGGAGATAAAATCAGAATAATTGGTAACGAAGAGCGTCTACTAAGTCAAAATATAAAAAGATGTCATAATTTAAAGATTTACATATTTAGATATCACTGCTTTTCATAGAAACTTGCCAATTTCTGGTGATCCCAAAGCAGGAATACGACTAGTGAATTAGGAGAGGATACATTATCAATGGGTAAAGGGTTGTACATTGAGCATGAGGTTTATAATCATCTGCAGCAGAAAGTGCACTATCATGCAAGGGGTTTTAAATATATGAATTCACAATGCTGACTCATGTGCCTTAGCATACTCATCCGCTTTCTAAAACATGCCTTAAGAAGGATGGATTTATCAGGTCGCTAGGGGATGGAATATAGCCCCCCATTTCATTAGGGATTATACCTTATCTTTAACCCATTTACAACTCCTAATTAGCTTGCCATGCTAAGCCCAAAAACAAATCTCAAATTTTGCTCTAAACCGGTACAACTCATGCAAGTTACCATGTGCCTGTTTCTCTTGGGCTTTTCAGAAGAGGTTCTTTGTTTCCTACTAGTGAACTGATAGTATGTGATTACTTAGAAGTGTTCTGATTTTGAAGCTTCTAAATTTTATGGAGGTCTCCCTTTAATTGCTGCTTTTAAGCGTGTCGTTTTTCTTACTTTGATAAACTCATGACGTAGTGAGTTTGATCAAGAATTTCTATCTGAAAAAAATGCTGCATTGGTTGAGGCGAAGTTGTTGTCCTTGTATAGTATTTTAAGTTCACACTCAGTCTGTGAGTTAAATAGTTTCTTCAAGATCTCTTCTAATTGCGAAAAGTACAGAGATTGTCTTACTGGAAAATAGCAAATCCCCCCTCCCCCACAAGAAAAAATAAACCAAGCCAAATTGGTTCATGGAGAAACTGTTAAAAATAAACCAAGCCAAATTGGTTCATTGGAGAAACTGTTCCGTCTGTGACACGGCCCTTGGATTTTGTCTTGTTACATTATTATTATTATTCATGTGTCTTGAGGGTTTAGATTCATCTTGGTAAATACTAGTTTTAACCCTTTAGTAGCTCTTACTCCAATACCTTCGATGACGAATGTGTATGATTTTGCCATGACAATGATCTTATATTATCCTTGCAGCTGAACTTTTTGTCAACGGGGAGATAGTTCAAAGATCACCTGAACGACAGAGGAGAGTAGAGCCTGTCCCTCAGCGTAACGACAGAGTAAGACCCAATAGATACAACAGGCGCAGAGATAACATGCGATGAATAATATCAACGTAAGGAAGATTCAGTGGGTTAGACTTGTATTGCACGGTTGTGTGGAAGTTCATGTGTTAGAAACTTGATACTTTTGTTTCCAAGTCGGAACATGTCTTTAATTAAACTATTGCCTGCATTTGCTTTATTTCTCATTTCAAACCAGTAGTCCATCTTCTCAGTTATGAAGACTTGTCTTAAAATTTGCCAGATGTATATACTACTATGAGATAATTTTAAAAATCTAGTAGGATTGTGTCTGTGCTAATATGCCATTTTGGCAGTGAAACCTCTCTGTCAAAGGCTCTGCATTTTGTGACGACGACTTGGTATAACCCCATTTCCCTGTAACTAGTTATCGCATGGTTCATATCCGTAGCGTGTGGAGTTTGGCCAAATTAAAATGGCAAGGGAGCTCTCTACGTATTAACTAGTCCAAGTCAAAAAGCTAATACAAAAGTAGGGGAATTTTGGAGCAATGGTAAAATTGTTTTTGTATGACCTATAGCCTATGAGTTCGAGCTGTGGAAGTAGCAACTAATGCTTGTATTAGAGTATGTTGTTTACATCACACCTCTTGGGGGTGTGCTCTTCCCTGGACTCTTCTTGAATGATATGCCAAATAAGGTCGAATAGAAATTGTTTTCTGCTCTTTTCATTTCCAATTATATGGTTTTGAAGCTGCCACCGAAGTAAATGGAGTTTATTGATTGTTGTTTGAAGCACCTAACATGTAGCAGTACGTGAAGGTTTGTATCAATACTAATGTGAATATAAACTTGTGCAATAAGCGGATTCAGGATTCAAGATTTAGACGTTGTGAATTCTTAATTGAAAATGTCGGTTTGCAAGTATACGTCTAACCATATCTATATACGGTTTTCGTGTAAATTGGCATCCTGTAAATTGGCATCCAAGAGCCTTTGCGCCAAGCAAGACTGCCCTTGTCCCTCAACTTTCTCAATTCTGCCTCCGCCTTTGCTTTGTTCCAAATAAAATCTTAAGGCAAAGTGGTTTGTATACCTACTTTACATACTTGACGAAGGGAATGAACGTTTAGACATTACAGGTTTGAACAAGCATATATAGCACTTTATATTTGACCGATTCCCAGAAATTCAACATCTTAAATGATAGAAACAAAGCACTTCAAGAATCAAGATTACTATAAAAGAAAAAAAGAACTCACAAACACGCTAGGCTGTTTTAAAATGTAAAGCTCTTTACAAATTTAATCTATTTTAACCGGCCAAAGCACAAACTAATCTCCTCTTTCAAAGTCTACACAGAGAGAAAAATCTTAAAGACGATATGACTTGTATGTCTCTCTCATGGTACTACTTCGTTATCAGTTACCCAGGAGTATTCAACCTTGCAAGGTGGTCCTTGCTGATTCATACAGGATTCCACAAGCCCCATGCTACTCAGTCAGAATATAAGCTAATGATATATGAAGTCCCGAGAGTTGCATGGAAGCTCTCGCCAAGAAATCTATGACTCAAATCTGCCTGACGTACTTAACTGGAAACACTAAGAAGAAAATGATGTTTTGTAAACTTCCACATTAGTTTAAGGTACAACAATGGCAGAAGACAAATATTTTCTGATACAATAAAGAGGTGAACTCCTAAAACTTGCCCCCAGGAGAGCCTCAACTTGCTTGACCCTTGGAAGAGAAACAGGGACACGGAGCGTTACCTCTTCTTTCTATGGTAAGTAGGAGAGAAGAAGTCCCATTGCTGTTATTCTTCAGCATCCTCACTTGTCTGCTGCCCATTCTCTGGATTTCTAGTGGCACTATGCTTTTTATGCTTCTTGTTCCTTGCTTTCTTGGCTTTCATTCGGCGTTTTTTCTCATTTGCATCAACCCAAGCATAATCTGAAGGTATACGGAAAGGGTCAATCTCATCCTGGAAACTGTGGTTTTTACTGTCGCTAGATAGCTCGTCACGGTTCCCCTTCATCCATGAAATCCATGATGTAGAACCATCGGATTCCTTAGACTTAGCATCTTGGAAATTTGTAGGACTTGAAAGAGGGGTTGAAAATTCGTCCACTGGTTCAAGCTCTTCAAACTTTGTAAATGTAACAAGAACTCGAATTGTTGGAACGATGGGGATAGCTACCTAAAGTGCAGTAGACTCTTGTAAGTTACATGGAAAACTTCATCATACAGTCACATAAGAATGCAGTTCAAGTAGTATCCATCAAAATCACAAGTATGACTGTCAATTGGAGTGAAGGAATAGTTTTTCCCATCACCAACTATTTTTTTTGACCTTGGTAACTTTGTATTATATCACAAAACAATACATGGGTTGTATTGAAACCTTATATACATGGGTTGTATTGAAACCTTATATACAAGTGTACTCCTAATTTCACTTCTCTATGGTTAAATTGAGTCTAGAACATCAATAATAGAGATAGTGTCATTTGATTATAACTGATTACACCAAAAAACTAGACAACGAATGAAGTTAAGTTTAACTTTCTGCACATTGTTCACTATGCTCTCAAAACATCTTGAATTCCTCTCTTTCCAGATAGCTTCACCTATCACCAGCTATAATACACACAATAACTATGAAAGTTAAAATTCTCTGGTAGATCTAACAAATCTTGGTTAGGTTGCTACAAACCAAATTTAACTTCTTACAACGACCATCACCTTGAAATTTTTTTCCCAAATTGCACAGGTTATAAGTTTCATGGATAGTCACTCAACTTTCATTGCCTCACTACACCTTTTTTTGACAACCGTGGTGTCAGGACAAACTTGCACACCTCGATTAATTTCACGGTGTATCTACTACCTTCCACCAACACACATCAGGTAATTTTGTTCACCAAGGCTTGGCTTGGACAAATGGGAAGAAATCATTAGTATTTTTGCCTCCACTACAATTTCAACTTGAGACCTCATGGTTTCAAACCTACTCCATTGACCACTAGGCCACAACCATACGTCACATTTATTTTTTGTAATAAAAAAATCACTTGACTTCATCTAAGTACCACGAAAGTCACTAAACCATTCTCTGTATCAAAAAAATCACTCAACTCAAGCCAGTATAACATAAAGTCACTGGAACTAGGGGGAAACAAAGAGAGACATTTTATATGATACTTGAGCAAAGTTGAATAACTTTTTAGCAACAAAAAAGATAATTTAGAGACTTTCCGTGATACTTGGCAAAGTTCTTTTTAAGATTCTTTTGTTACAAAAAAATAGTTTAAATTTAGAGACTTTGGTGCAATAACATAAAAGTTGAGTGACCATTTGTGAAATTATCCCTAAAATGCATAGTGACTTATATATTCTGTTTTTGATATTGCAAAGATAATTATTTAAGCTTATAAGATTAAGTCCAAATAACAATTTGAAACTAACTTTGCCATATAGACGATTTACAAGCCAAGCCATTAACTATTTTTGATCCCTATGATAAAATGTTGGAAATCTGATGATAATATTAATCAACTGACAAATACTTTGAGCATCTACTACATAAATTACAACCATAAGAGAGAAATCTTCACTTTAAGTCTGCAGCAAAAAGTCAGACATATCCTATTGCATCAGAAGCCAGTTTAGCCATTTTTAAGCATCTTGTCAAGACAAGAGTAATAGATTATCAATAGATTTCCACATGAACAGGCAATGCCTTCTTTCTTACAAGTGATAAGTAAAATAGTTCTACAAAAGCAGCAGCAGGAAACACATAATATAATCACACCAAGAGTCAAAAAAGAGCTGGTTTTCGATGCACAGGCACGAAAAACTCTTAACATGACATATGCTCAGGATTACGACCTCAACGAAACTCTTTGCCATTCTATAGTAAATTGGAACATAAATTTTTTGGTAGGTTTTGGGAGTTGTTAGGTTGTATTTGCTGCAAGCACAGGCGAGCAGCAAGAAACAATACTATATTAGGTTACAGGAACTTTTATTTTTTTAAAAAATGGCAGGTAATGGGAACTTGCTTAATAACACAATTTCCATCACATCAGGAAAACTTAACAATGTATAAAGGACCAGTCTGTCTTAGTAGTTGTAGTCATTAAGCTATAATAAAATATATCCTGTAGAGTACCACTATCAGATGAATATGTCGGAAGGTCTATCAAATAACTATTGACATTACAACATGATCCTCAATTTCCCTGCTAGATTCAAATGTCTCAACTTGGACATCATCATGAACTCCAGACAGCTGAATCATGTAATTGATTGTCCATTCTTTTCAAGTAAATGCACCAGCCATCTGTTGGTTTATGATGATGAATGTCACTGCATGACTTGGATATCACGCACCCAGGCACAACAGCATTTATGAGGTGATTGAGTAGTATCAATGAAATCTTTTACTTGATCAAAAAAAAAAAAACCACCTCACCCAACACCTTTGGCATTTAAGTATAAGCGAGGTAGAGAAGGGATACAACAGGGAAAAAACTATTGAAGAAAGCACAAGAACGATAAGAAAAAGGGAACAAGAATAACAAAACATATCCTAGAGAGAGAGAGAGAGAGAGAGAGAGAGTATCAAGTACCTTGACAGGAAATGTGCCAGGAGGTAATTTAGTAGTTAAAAGCTCTCTTAATCTTCTGACAGCTTTAACCTTGTTGGCTAGAATGTCAAGCAATGGTAATAGTTCTTCTGTTTTCAGTGGGAAGTCCGGCGTCAACCACAAAACAGGTCTTAATCCTTTTTTATACTCACTTTCGGTCTTAGGCTCACCTATGGTTCCTTTCTTCTTTTTCTTCTTGCTGCTCTTATCTTTGCTCCTTTTACCATCCCCTGTATCCTCCCGAGGAACTTCAGATGATGATGCGTGATTGTCATTTGGTCTCTGTTTGCTATCCTCTGGAGCCAGCTTTGAGAACTTCTTTACAAGCTTTGAGTCCTCTGGATCATCACTAGTGTCTTTGGAGCCTTTTTTGCTCCAACCAAACCAACTTTTCTTCTCCTTTGTAACACCATTGGATTCACAACTCTGAAATGAACCTCCATCAGAGTTTCCATGGAAATCGTGAACTTCAGGCTCTTCATACTCACCAGGTCCATCTGAATTGCCCATCCGAAGTGCAGAATCTAACTGCATTCTTTCTTCAGCTGTTAATGCATCATCATAATCATCGTCACCACCATTCACTACTTTCTCATCATCGTTCACTGTAAAGAGCTCCTCATCAGTTATAGCACCAGGAACGCGCCTTGATTTTACACTGACCATGACGTTAAGCATATCATACACCTTTGCCTTCCATGTACCAACCATCTCAGACCTTTCCTGTCTCCTCCAATTTAAGTGGGGAACAAGCTCCGCCTGGGTGACATCAATTCCTGGTCTATACATATTTGTTTGGGACATCAAAGTCACTTCACGAGCAACTTCAGCTTCTGATGGTTGCACACCAGCTCCCTCTAATGCATTTGTAATCTCTTTCTCCTTATGAGCAAGCACAATCAAAGAACCAGGAGTCAAAGATCTGTTCCCATCTTCTGATGAATACCCTTCTCCAAGAAAAAGGAAAGTTTGATCTGAACGTTGAATGCGGAACCCATCAAATCCTGCAAGAGTCATATCTGCACGAAGATTAGAACCCCGTTTCCAAATCCGGTAAGTGTCTGACGGAGCAATCCGTCCAATGAATGGTATTACCGAGCTCTCAAAGTGAAAGGTTATCTCCATGTAGAAATCACGAATTCGACCAGCTGAGGCAACAATCCTAGGAAGTCTGCGGCACCACTTGGCCCAGGCAAGGGGCTGATAATGCCTAGCAATAACCATAGCAATATTCTCCTCCTTGGTACACACTGCTTCCTGGAGAGCACTCCACCCATTCTCATTCTGAAGACTCCAATCAGCACCTGCAGCCATTAAAATCTCAGCTGAGACAGGATCCCTCATCCGAACAGCAAGGTGCAATGGGGTTTCACGGCCAGGAACATCCCGCCTATCAATTACTGCAGAAACAGAATCTGCATTAAGCTCAGCAGCCAAAGACTCCGTTTCAGTGTTCACTTCACCAGCCTTGGGCAGTTGAGGAAGGCCAGCAACTATTCTTTTCAAAGTAGCATAGTCTCGCTTAGCCACAGCCAAATGAGCCGGACTATGAACGTACTTGGACCAATCTTCCATTGGTTTCTCCTCAACTCTACCTTCTTCCTTTCCAGAGCACTTGGAATAAGCTAGAATTCACCCATCTATCTCCTCAAATCATATATGACTATTCTGTCACCAACCTTCAATTAAATCAGTTATCTTCTTAAATCTTGCTCAGAATTGAAAACCTTAGGATTTTCCAAGATCAGAGAATTGATTTTTTCTTGAATTTTCGTTATAGATGTCGGCTTGAGCTCCCACGTACTTCACCAATTACAGCATTGCAAATTTCAAGCTCAATTTGCTGAAACACAAGCAACATTATGCCCTGAACTCCAGTATCACTAAGCTCAAATCTGAATCCAACAAAGAAAAAGGACAAAAAATAAATTCTTCTCCTTCCCCAAGAAAAACAACAACATACCCAATATAATCCGACAAAGTAGGGTCCGAGGAGGGTAAAGTGTATGAAGACCTTACCAGACCTCATAGGCAAAGAGACGTTCCCGATAGACCCTCTACTCAAGAAAAACAGTCCATCCCAAGAAAAATAACATTATTACAGTTTGAAAGACACATCTAGATTCTCTTTCACCTTGATTTTTTCTCAAATAAAAAAAAACACAATTATAGTACACTTTTTATGCAGTTTCTAAACACAGATTCTATTTCCAAAAACTCAATTGAGAAAAGGGCCATTACATACTCAACGATCTAACTCTACTTTACTGCTTCAATCTTCTAACATAATTCAACATAAAAACACCCAAATCAATACATACAACCCATACACACAAAACCCACAAATAAAAACTAAAACTTTACAGCAAAACCCAAATCAATACATAAAAACCTATAAACACAAAATACACACAAAACCCACAAATAAAAATCAAAACTTTACCTGGAAAAAATCGATTACAGTAAAAGATGTCCAAGATTTCTTGAGGGGTAAAAATGGAAATTTATTTAGAGAGAGAGAAAGTACCCAAAATTTCTGCTTCATAGACCAAAAGGGTTTTACTTTCTCTCTCTAGAAATTGATATGTATGTATAGATTTCTGCAATTTCTGGTTTGCTGCTATACCTCACTGGCTTTTGTTTACTGTAGTTTTGCTGTTTCTGTACATCGATTTAACTGTTTGCCCCTCGATTTTGCACTAAATTACGGAATTACCTTTTCCTAGTTTCACTGTAAAGCGCGTGGGTTACTTTTTGCTGGACCCAGCGTGGCCAATGAACTATCACTCTGACTCCATGAGGGTATTTTTGGTAGAATAAATTTAAATAGCTGCCGGCTCAATCGCTTAAATTAAAAATAGTGAAGGAAGGTTATTATATGTGTGTAATCAATATATAATGTATGTATATCGACTAAAATAAATAAATAATAGAGATTTTTGATTAGTTAGTTATACATATTAAGTAGATTTTTAAATATAATTAATGGGTCTATACCAAACTATTGTATGTATACCGATTAAAATAAATAAATAATAGAGATTTTTTATTAGTTGGTTATACATATTAAGTGGATTTTTAAATATAATTAATGGGTCTATACCAAACCATCAAGTTTGTCAAATGCGTACTCCCTCTGTCCAATAATAATTATTTAATATTAATTTGGTACACGGATTAAAAAGCAGTAAATGATAAGGGTAATTTTACCAAATCAAATTCTAGTCATCTAAACATTGAAACATAGATAGTATTTAATAGTAGGGGTAAAATTAGGGTTGTTCAAAATCAAACTGAAAAAAAGTTATTGATTTATCGATAATAGGTTATTGGTTTAGTGATTTCGGTAATGATTTTAATTTTTGTAATTATCGCGTTATTGATTCTTAATGGTTTAGGGTTTTTCTTAATGGGTTAACCGATAACCCGATAGTAAATTAATAATTTATATTTATTACCATTCAGTATATAAAGTCATTCACTTAGGGTTTAGCTTTCATACTTTTATTGTCTCAAACTCTTGGTTATTATATAATGTTTTACATTTGTTTTTGAGTAACACACAATTTTTCAACTCATGTGCATGGTTCATTTGGTTTGTCACCTTGTTTCTAAGTAATTTTTAATTTTTTTTTGTATCAACTCTTAAAGGTTAAACCGATAATGATCAATAACAATAAACCGATAAACCGATAACCTATAAGACAATATCTTAATGGTTCTATAACAATTTGACATGTCTATAAATCGATAATCGATAAGTTAAACCAATAAACTTCAAAATCGAACCAAACCGGCTGATACGCAACCCTAGATAAATAGACACTTCATAGTAAATTATTCATTGGAATTTAAACTGAACAAGTATTGTTGGACATCTCAAAATAGTATAGTGGATAAGTAAAAATTGACAAAGAAAGTAATAAATAGGTTAGCTTCACGTTGAATTTCATCGATCTTCTACTTTTAATAGGTCACGAATTAAATTAAAATCATTCTCAACGAATTTATAAAAAGTGAAAACTTATCTTATTTTTATATGAGGTCCGATAAAGATTAAAGATCTTGACTGAATTAGGGAGTTTTGTAAGACTCATTAAAAAGCAAACACTTATTACTATAATTTTTTCATTTTCAAAACTCAAATTTCTTATTTTAATTAAAAGTAAAAGAATTTTGTTCATTTCACGAATAACTTGATGGTATATAAGTATTGAATGTTTTATAGAGACTATACAGATATGATACAATTTTTGTTATAAAGTAAAGACTAAATACTAAAATCGAATTAGTATCACTAGAGAAAACCAAGAAAGAGGAGAAATAGTAGAGAGAAAAGAGAGAGAAAACTTTGTATTCCTTAGTTTTTGTGTGTGTTTTTTCATTTAAATAACAATGCCTTTTATAGGCATAAAAGGGATATAATGGGCATTCATAAAATTATTTACAACACTCCTTTTTAGATGCTCATGTAAAATAAAAGTTCTAGTGAAAGAACAAATATATATAATTATTCTAATATGCATTGATTACTGCCTCGTTAAAAACTTTTCAAGGAAAACAATGGACAAAACCTCGTAAGGAAAAAAGAGTATAGCTCGTATGAACTCCCCCTTATGAGAACATCAATCCAAAGACTTGAATCTTCACATTCCAAGCTTGTGCACCATCTTTTTGAAGGTTGCAGTTGGTAGAGACTTGGTGAATAAATCAACCACATTTTCACTCGAATGAATCTATTGCACGTTGATATCACCATTTTTCTGGAGCTCATGTGTGTAGAAAAGTTTTGGCGAAATCATTCTATCTCCTTTTATGAATCCTTCCATTAGTTGTGCTATGCATGTTGTATTATCTTCATATATAATTGTGGCTGCTTTGTCACATTTTAAACCACATTTTTTCTCGAATGAGATGTGTCATGGACCTCAACCACACACATTCTCGACTTGCTTCATGAATAACTATTATCTCAGCATGATTTTATGAAGTGGCCACCATAGATTATTTTGTAGATCTCCAAGCTACGACAACACCCCCACATATGAACACGTAGCCTGTTTGAGATCGAGTTTTGTGTGGGTCAGATAAATACCCTGCATCAGCATAACCAACAAGATTGGGACTGCAATTGTAAGGATAAAATAAGTCCATATCGATAGTCCCTTTCAGATACCGCAATATGTGTTTGATCCCATTCCAATGCCTCCTAGTAGGAGAAATATTATATCTTGCTAATAAATTAACTGAAAAGGATATATCGGGCCTTGTAGTGTTAGCAAGATACATTAGTGCACCAATTACACTAAGATATGGTACTTCATGACCAAGAATTTCCTCATTCTTTTCTTGAGGTCGGAATGGATCTTTATTCATATCAAATGATCGAACAACCATCGGAGTGCTTAATGAATGTGCTTCATTCATATAAAATCTTTTCAACACTTTTTCTGTATAGGCAGATTGATGGACAAAAATATCACTTGTCAAATGCTCAATTTGCAAACCAAGACATAATTTTGTCTTTTCAAGATCTTTCATCTCAAATTCATTCTTTAAATAAACAATTGCCTTTTGAAGCTCTATTGGAGTTCCAATGAAATTTATGTCATCAACATAAACAGCAAGTATAACAAACTCCGATGTTGTTTTCTTAAGAAAAACACATGGGCAAATCGCATCATTTATATAACCTTCCTTAGATAAATACTCACTAAGACGGTTATATCACATGCGTCCAGATTGCTTCAAACCATCCAATGATCTTTGCAATCTAATTAAATATATTTCCCAAGACTTTGAACTATATGCTTTTGGCATCTTAAATGCTTCGGTAATTTTCATGTGTATCTCATTATCAAGTGATCCATAAAGATAAGTTGTAACCACATCCATCAGATGCATATCAAGTCTCACGTGGATCGTGAAACTAATGAGATAACGCAATGTTATTGTACAACAAGACGTGTTTTATACCTTTGCATTTCATTTTTCTCATTTCTTTTTCATACAAAGATCCATTTATAACCGACAGGTTTAACATCACCAGGTGTTTGAACTATAGGTCCCAAAACTTAACGCTTGACAAGTGAATTCAATTCTGATTAAATTATTTCTTGCCCTTTTGGTCAATCATTTCTTTGTTGACATTCTACAACAGATTGATGTTCAAGATCCTCACTATCTTGCATGATTCTTGTCGCAACATTGTATGCAAAAATATAATCGACTATTATTTCTGATCGATTCAGATTTTCTTCAATATCAATTGAATTTATGGATAGTTCCTTATTTCTTTGAGTCTCAAGCTCATTGATCCCTTCAAGCATATCAGAATTATTCACATCTTGAATTTTCATAGGAGATTCTTTCATAGTGTCATCTTGATCTTTTCTTTTTCTTTTTCTAGGATTTTGATCCTTAGAACCTAATAGTCTACCACGCTTCAAACGTGATTTTGACTCATTAGCTATGACACTAGTAGATGGTCCTACAGGAACATCAATCCGAATTGGGACATTCTCTGAAGAAATATGTGATTTAGTAATTCTTTTCAAATCTGTAAATGCGTCTGGCATTTGATTTGCAATTTTCTGCAAGTGAATAATCTTTTGCATTTCTTTCTCACAAAAAGAAGTATGTGGATCAAGATGAGACAATGACAGATTTTTCCATAAAATTTCTCTTTTACTTTCACTATTTTCTCCCCCTAATTTTGAGAAAAGTGTCTCATCAAACCGACAATCTGCAAATCGAGCAATAAACATATCTCCATTTAATGGTTCAAGGTAGCGAATAATGATGGGCAATTCAAACCCAACATATATTCCTAGCCTTCTTTGGAGCCCCATTTTAGTGCGATGTGCTGGTGCTATAGGCACATATACAACACAATCAAAAATTCATAAATGGGATACATTAGGTTCTTGACCCAAAACCAATTGCAATGGAGAAAACTTATGATAATTAGTCGGCCTGAGACAAATAAGGGTTGCAGGATGCAAAAATGCATGACCCCACACAGAAGTGGGCATCCTAGTTTTCATAAGCAATGATCTTGCTATTAACTGCAGTCGTTTAATTAATGATTCAGCAAGACCATTTTGAGTGTGAACATGAGCTACAAGATGTTCTACTCTTATGCCAATCGATAAGCAATAATCATTAAATGCTTGAGATGAAAATTTTGCAGTGTTATCAAGGCGAATTGTTCTAATCTGATTATCGAGAAAATGTGTCCGTAATCGTATAATTTGTGCCAATAATTTTGTAAATGCCAAGTTACAAGATGACAATAGGCACACATGAGACCATCTAGAAGAAGCATTTATTAGGACATGAAGTATTTAAACGACCCACTAGGTGGGTGAATAGGTACACAAATATCCCTATGTATACGTTCCAAGAACGTAGGGGACTCAATCACAACTTTTGTTGGTGATAGTCTCACAATTAACTTGCCTTGATAACAAGCAGTACAAAAAAATTCACCATTTGAAAGAATCTTTAGGTTCTTTAACGGGTGCCCATTTGAATTTTCTATAATTTGTCTCATCATTATAGATTCAGGATGTTCCATACGATCATGCAAAAGTACAAAAATATTGGAATTAGTAAGCTTCTAATTTACTATAGAATGTGCATCAATTACACTAATCTTTGTTCAATACAATCCAGAAAATAAGGCCGGAAACTTTTCTATAACACATGTCTGTCCGGAGACATTTTTGATTATACCCAGATATTCAAGATCCATTTCATCAATTGTCTTGATATGATAATTATTTTTACGGATATCTTTAAAACTCAACAAGTTTCTCCGAGACTGAGGAGAAAATATAGCATTATTTATTATGAGTTTAGTTCACCTGGGCAAAATTATAATTGCTTTTCCGAAGCCCTCAATCAAATTAGCACTACCAGAAATCGTAGTGACATTTATACTGCTCATATTTAAATGAGAAAAATATTTTTCATTTTTGAATATCGTATGTGTTGTACCAGAATCAATCAAGCAAATGTCTTCATAATTGTTTTAAAAATTATCCATATCTTCAAAAAGAATGAAATAAATCTTTATTAATACTTTATTTATATAATTTAGTTCAAAGTAAAACCTAGATAATATAATAATATATAAAAATGATGATAATTATTTATGTGGATTTTTTTAGTCATCAGAACAAACTTAAAGTCTTGATTAATTTTTCATCGCTATAGTATATATGAAATCATTGCTCCCTTTTATTGTAATAAAGAAAATCAAATAAATTAAATAATAGATAAATTAGTAGTAACAAATCAATAACACACTTTGCTAAATCATGTATAAAAAAAGTGAGGGAAGTAAATTTTATCATAAAAATGATAAATAAAGTGGAGAGGAGATAAAATTTATCAATAAAGTGATAAATAAAATGAGAGGACAAATCTTATCAAAAGATTTTAATAAAGTTGAGGGGACAAATTTTATATAAAAAAAATTCATTATCAAAAAATATATATTCCATTATTATAAAAAAAAATACATTATCATAAAAAAATATTTTCATTATCATAAAGAAATTTCCATTATCAAAACAAAAAATAATCTATTATTATTAATGGAAATTTGTAGATTGCTATCTTTAACATTATTTTATGTCTATTACTAAAAAGTAAGTTTGTAGTAATGCATGAACAAAGATTTATTATATATATATATATATATATGTGTGTGTGTGTGTGTATGTGTAAATTTTAATATATGTAGACAAAAACAAATATTTATATAATTTATTTATAAACAGTACAAAAACAACAAACATTAATAATATTATCATTAACAAATTCAACATGATCATTAAATTCTCCCATATTCACATAACCATCTCCAATCAAATGATCTATCTTTCCTTCAGAGTGGACAAAGAAATCTGCCACATCCAAGTGTGTGAAGGCATCATGATTTTCGGTCATAAAATTAGCTTCACGATTTTTATCCTTCTTTCTTAGTAATGCCTGATAAAGTTCAACCAAATATTTGGGAGTACGACAATCACGTTCATAGTGACTCCTTCTGCCACATCAAACGCAGTTTGTTCTAACTGCTTCATATTTCTCATCTTTTTCTTTTCCTTTTTTATATTGATTTTTCTTTGGTGCATGATTAACACTAGGAAAAGAATTTCGTTCTTGGTCATAATTACGTCCACGTCCACGACTAGGACCAAGACCTCTTCCATGTCTAGCGTGGTGGGAGTACACCTCATTCACTTCAGGAAGTGGTGTAGATCCAGTAGATCGATTCTCGTGATTTTTTCATTAACAAATTATTATTTTGTTCAGCCACAAGAAGATGAGAAACCAGTTCAGAATACTTTTTGAAACCTTTCTCTCAATATTGCTGCTGTAGGAGCATATTCGAGGCATGAAATGTGGAGAACGTTTTTTTCCATCATATCAATATCACTAACCGTATCTCCACATAGTTTCAATTGAGAAATAACTCTAAGAATGACAGAATTATATTCATGAATAGATGTAAAGTCTTGTAGCCTTAAATGCATCCATTCATATCGTGCCTTTGGATGTATGACCATTTTCAAGTGGTTATATCTTTCTTTCGGTAATTCCATGGCATGAGTGGATCCTTGACTGTGAGATATTCAATTTTTAAAATTTTGTCAATAGGATGACGTAAGAATATCATTGCTTTAGCACAGTCTTATTTTGATGCTTTATTGTCAAGTTTAATGGTATCTCCGAGAGTCATTGCATCCAAATGGATTTCAGCATCTAGTACCCATGAAAGATAGTTCTTGCCCGAGTTTTGAAGGGCAACGAACTTAAGTTTAGTCGGATTAGCCATAATAAATAGAATGAAAATTATAATACCTTAGCCTTCAAATTTAGCCTTCAAACTTTGAGACTGTAGAGTGTCGTGCTAATAACGTGTTATAAAGTAAAGACTAAATACTAAAATCGAATTAGTATCACTAGAGAAAACCAAGAAAAAGGAGAAATAGTAAAGAGAAAAGAAAGAGAAAACTTTGTATTCCTTAGTTTTGTTTTTTTTCCATCTAAATAACAATACCTTTCATAGGCATGAAAATGATATAATGGGCATTCATAAAATTATCTACAACAATTTTATACTTGTTAGTGCATTTTTATAATATTTTATATAGATAGTGAGAACAATTTCAATTATTATTGCCCGGGGGGCTCTAGAGCTTTGAAAAAAAGACAATTGCCTTAGGCCCTTATGACGAAGGAGGTATTGGGTTGAGGAGAACTACAGATGTGTGCAAATCTCTCCAATTAAAGCAATGGTGGATCTTTAGAGCTAAACCAACATTGTGGGGTGATTTCCTTAGAGCCAAATACTGTCAAAGAGCGAATCCCATCATCAAAAAATTCCATACTGGCCAGTCGCTTGTGTGGAAACACATGATGCACAACAAACACATTGTCGAACCTCACATTCAATGGAGGCTTCACTCGGGTTCATGCTGTTTTTGGTGGGACGATTAGCTAGGTATCAGACCCTTATCCAACTATAGGCAGGAGTTGGGAAGAGCAAACAATGCGAGGGTGGCTGATTTTCGTATAGATGGCCAATGAAACATCGATATGCTAAATCAGTTGGCACCAGCGCAGCTCGTTCCTCTCATTACTTCTTCCACACTTCAGCTGCAAGGAAACACACTGGATCAGGCCATTTGGAAGCTGAATACCAATGGGAACTCCACATGTTCCTCTGCATGGCAGCTTGTGAGGGAACACCGGACCAAGACACTTTCCGACCATTACACTTGGCACAAAAACATCCCCTTTAAATGCTCCTTTTTGTTGTGGAGGGCTTTTAGAGGCAAGCTGCCAACGGAGGAAAAGATCACTGCATTTGGCTATGTTTCCACACCATGCTATTGCTGCCACAGTCCAGGTCCGGACACCAGAGAGCACATTTTCAGCACTGGCCATTTCGCTAGGAATATTTGGCACTACTTCTCAGATTTCCTAGGCATAAGGCATGAAGCCACACCCCTCAAACCTCTTGTTATGAGCTGGTGGCTTCGCAAGTACCGCACAGAAGCTCACAAACTTATCCTCCATTCCACCCCAATATTTATATGTTGGAATTTGTGGAAGAATAGGTGCGTGAGCAAATGCGGGGGGAAAAGTTCTAGCTTGGCGAGAGTGAAATTTGCAGTTTTCAAGGACATCTCAAATCTTCTTAGAGTCGCGTACCCCTATATCCATTGGCCCTCGAACTGGATCCACACCATCTCCTGCATAGATAAATGTACTCATGAGATGAAGATCACCCAAGTCTCATGGATTAAGCCACAACTCAATTTCGTCAAGCTGAACACTGATGGCAGCGCGTTGGGTAATCCGGGGGCAATTGAGGGGTGGCATCTTAAGAGATCACATGGGTAAATTCATCTTCGCCTACGCCATACCGTTAGGGGAGGGAACCAACAATCAAGCTGAACTAGAGGCGGCAGTTTATGGGCTTAAATAGTGCATTCAACAGGGTTTTCAGCACGTTATCCTAGAAGTTGACTCGGAGTTGCTCACTAAATGGATCAATCATCAGACTAAACCTCCGTGGAGCCTTCACCAGGTAACTCAGGACCTTGTTGGTATTTCTAAATTATTTGTTCGCTTTTCTTGCAGGCATGTATACAGGGAGGCAAACTTCACTACGGATGCTCTCTCCAAGCACAGTCACACTCTTACCACTCCAGGCCACTACACCACCCTTCAGCAGCTACCTCATGGTACTCGAGGTTACTACATGCTAGATAGAGTCGGCCTGCCCAACTTCAGATGGAGGAAGACCAAACGGATTAAAAAGCCTCCATGATCTACTATTTTGTGTTGCATCCTTGGATTGAGCA
This sequence comes from Solanum dulcamara, assembly GCF_947179165.1. NCBI lineage: Eukaryota > Viridiplantae > Streptophyta > Magnoliopsida > Solanales > Solanaceae > Solanum > Solanum dulcamara. Next base: position 81,535,644 of record NC_077238.1, read on the forward strand.
CCCAATTGCAGTGTTTGTGATTTTCCATGTTATATCTTAGCCATGTCATTTGATGTTCATCGTCTACGCTAATTTTGTTGTATATATAGCATTTATGAGGATTCATCCCCAGTTTTATTTAGATTTTTCCTTTATTTTATGTAAAGGGAGAGTCTCCCTTATTTATGTTTTTCTAGTTTCTTTGTATCGAGAGGAGTCATTTCCTTTAGGTGCATAGTTTCTAGGTTTTCTTTCATGTGCTTGTATCGGGGATGAGTTGGCTGCCCTTAGTAGGATGGTCGGCTTATGAACCACCATAGGATTGGAGGTTAGGTTTATGTCCCCCTCCGTGTATTTTTCTGTTTTTATGAATAATACAGCTTGGGGGTGAGCGGTTCAACCCCTGGCCGCGCACGAGAGGTGGGAGCCTCGTGTAAGGTCTGTTCCCTTAAAAAAAAAAATTGCCTTAGGCCCCAAATTTTGAGTGGCCTTATTTTTTACAAAAATAATAAGTATTATTTTTTAAAATATCGAGTATAATTTGTAGAAAATATAAACTTTTCATATAAGATGAAAGAAGTAATAGAAGTTTGACAAATCTTTAATACTATATCTCAACAATTAAATAATTGACTATAATAAACTTCATAAAAAATATATATATAAGAATTTAACGCCTCCATTTAAATTTAGCTTTAGGCCACCGATTTATTTGAGCCATCCCTGATTATAGCCAAATGTTTATGGTCAAATTTGAAATTCCATTCATCTTCTTGAATATAAATTTCTCTTTTAGTCTAATCTAAGTACCGAATCTACTGATTAAGTCATTGGATCCTTTTTAAAGGAATTATTTAAGTGTGTAATTACTTTTTCAATAATGTCAATGTTTGTCCATTTTGTTATTTGAAAAAATAAAAATGAATAAATAATTAGTTGAGGCATTAATTAAATCAGTAAACCTTGAGCAGCCAACTAAGCTGTCACATGAATCTAGTCATTATAAGTTGTGAATTTTTGGCACAATATTTTTCGCAAATTTCAACTGAATCTTTTCCTCTTCTTTTTCCCCCCCTTTAAATTATAGTTAATTATTCTTGATAAAATATTCTCTATTAAAGATAATTATGTCTTCAATGTTTGAATTTGAGATCTCTAATTAAGAATAACTAGATATTATCATCTACTAAGAACAAATTTAGAAGATCGGTTATAATTTCACGTGAATCGAGTAATTTTTTCTGATCATATCCTAATTATAATTGTAATATTAACTTGGGTTCACTAAGAAAATCGTAAACTTCAAATTCTGAACAGTATTTATCTAGAGGGTCAATAACAATTTCACATGAATCAGGTAATATAGAAACCTATAAACTTCAAATTGTGAGTCCAACTCTAATCACCCTAACCTTCAATGGTAATTATAATTATTGTTTAGTGTTATTACTTTAACTATTATTCCCTCGGATTTATTTTGTGTGACCTTATTTGATTGTGTATGGAGTTTAACAAAAAATAAATAAATATTGAAGCGTGCGATTTTAATTATGCCATAGTATTTATGTATGTGGTTATATAATCATATCATTAAAATATTAATAATCATACTCGATATTTGAAACGTTATAGATAAAAGCATCGACAACCATAGAGCGGAGAATTTTCATCTATTTGTTGTCTTGCCCTCGATCGCTCTACGGGGTCAACATTAAAATATTAATAATCATACTATGATGATCATATTTTTGTCTCTCTTATCAAAGTTTTATGATCCCACGATACAAACAACATATAACAATAATATATTCGTATAATTCTATAGATTAGTGTCTGAAGAGGATATTACATATGCAAATTTTATCCCTACTTTAAAAGTAGAAGGCTGTTTCACCTTAGCTCAATAAAATTCTAAAACAATGTATTTTTTTTAATTTAGTTTTTTTAGTTTTTTTTTAAGTGTATTAATAACTTGTGCACGTGTGTGGTTTCACACGTGACATAGTTGGGACAAAATTAATTAACTTAGTTGAAGAACCAAACAAGTTGGTTCTCAAATTTGTGGGCCTTTTTACCCCCACAAAAAAGCTAATGTCTAGTACACTTTGTTCTGGATTTTGTGAGACCTTATAGGCTTATTTGGAGGCCCATAAGTCTGTCATCTCACTTCTCTTTCCTGGCCCACTTTTGCTTTCTTACGACAATAAATATTTACTCGCACTCGATATTTATAATAAGAATACGTATCACGCAACAATAGTGAAGGGACAAAATCTTGTATGAAAAACACATATTTCATTCATTATGGTGTAAAAATCGAGATGAGTAACTCATACACTTCGTTAAAAAAAATCAATTAATATGTATACTTATCGATCCTGAACCAATCGTTATCCTATCCAAGAATTCAGAATTCAAAATCGTCCATAGTTGTTCAAAGGTGATTAGTTGAACACCTTTTCTTGAAAAATTAAACTATTATTTTAAAATGAAATATTACTTTTTGTATATATATTACAATTCTTAAATTATATTTAATAAAAAATTTGATTGACAAATAGAAAGGCACAAAATAGGACATGCACAGAGAAGCACATGCAATGCTGCTAGGTGTGATTGGTCCCCTCTAGCATGTGAAAATGTTCTTAATGGACAGTTTTGGAAGCTTTTTTAATTTGCTCTTTCAAAGTACAAACCGTAACGACACAACTTTACATGTATGATCTATAAAGATTTTTTTTATTTTTATTTTTTAAAAATCATTATCAAGTGAAGGATAAAATAGTCATTTAAAAATGTTAAAATTGATGATATTGTCGACCAAACCCTCTTAAATTCTTTATAGACAATTTTATTTGCTGGTGAAGTGAACCCTCTTAAATTCATCATGGGGACATTGAGTTTATTAGCAGTATAGGAACCCTCTTAAATTCATCATGGAGACATTGGATTTATCTTTTTTGAACTTAGAGTCTATTGAAAACAACTTTTTATTTCGTAAAAATAGGGATAAAATATGTGTACATTTTTTATCCATCTCAAACCTTGTGAAATTATCATTGGAGCGAACCCTCTAAAACTTATTATTTTGGACATTGGGTTTATCTCTTTTGAGCCGATGAGTCTTTGCCAACAAAGATAAGGTTAAGATCTGCAAACATTTCCTAACCCCACTTATCGGATTATAATATTGGGACATTTGGTTTATCAACATTATAGGCAACCTTATTTCTTGGCAAAGGAAACCCTCCTAAATTCAACATTATATGTAAGTTTATTAGTTGGCGAGGCAATTAATAATAATTTCGATCATCCTACAATAGTGATCTCTACCGTCAATTTCACCCGCAGCCTATCATGAGAGACTATTAGGACAATCTCTAATTTCAAAGGAAAAAATAAGGCAAGAATTATACCTTTTTGACTATTGTATTGTCCAAACTAGAACACATATACTGTTTATTTCACTATATTGGAAATAATTCATTCAATGTCTAAAGAGAGTTTTCATCATATTATGACAATTTTAATGCTCAAGTTCAAGGTTTAACTTACCACAACTTTCATCTTTAATCTGAAATTGAGACTGACAATGTAAAACTCATGTAAACACGAATCTAATGGGGGGAAACGCACGTGAAAGGACGTTCATTCTTGCTCAAACAAATTCAAGGGCTAATGAATGGTGATACAGAACAAGTTTATTACCAGTGACTACTAAATCAACAGTGTCAGCAAAATTACACATACTTGGCTTCAACATACAAGTAGCACGACAAAGAAATAGAGAGGAATATCATTGCAGTCCATCCAAAACTAACAAAGATTCACAGAACACAAAAAGCAGATAACAAGGCACATTGGCACTCACTACACTAAACCTCATCTAGACAAAAAAGTATTTGAAACCGCTGAAAATTGGAACAAAAAATAATTAATAACATTGATTTGTTACAGCAAAAGAGAAAACAACTGTGAAAGTTCTGAATTACCAGAAGGTACATTATCGTCAATTGCTCATGTGCCAAGCCCTTGATAATTCATGTTGGCAGCTTTCAAACTAGCATGGACAGATACTTTGAGAGAGCGTGCTCTGTGCAGACCAAACAAAATTTCCTCTGTGGCTATCTCAAAATAACATCTTGGTGGAACACAGAGATCTCCAAGAGCAGCGCACTTTCATTTCTGTGCAAAATTCACTTTTTTGCGGCTCAAAATTCAGCTTGAGATGAAATTCGCTGCAGGCACCTCGCTGGAAACTAGTACAGATTTTTTTTTAAAAAAAACAAACAGGAGTTCAGCCTTCTGGTATAGCAATATCCACATTATGGCCAGGGCCTTCCAACTCACATGTAATAGAAGTGATCAAAATTGTAGAGGACCACACAGTAATAATAGGTGGCCAAATTAGCTAAGCTAAAATGAACACACACCAAGATATGTACTTGTATTGCAACTGAAAATTTGGCTACGAAATTATCTCTAATAAAATGGGATTCTGCATTTACCTGGGCAGTCAATAAATTTTGTTATGAATTCAGTTCCAGCCAGCATTTTATATTTGGTGCTCAGAATATGTATTTTCCTCATCTTTTCAATTATTTTAGAAGGAAGAGTGTAATGACATCAAACTGAATTATAATAAGATACTTAATGGCTTAGGCGTGGAAAAACTAGGAGAATAGCTTGCTTCGACATTTTTACACAACCTTAACATATGGCGCTACTTCAGCGCTGGTTTCGTATCATCCAAAAGGGCTTATCACCCAGGTGTATATAAGTTTAGTCAAGTACTAGACCTTCTAGCAGCTTCATAATATTAAAGAGTGGACATTTGAGTTAAAAACCAGAGAGATCTCGATAAGAAATACTGTTCCACAGAACTATGCATCAACAATATGTATTGGTTGAAGGAGATGTAATAAGTGGATTGCCCGTACCTTTCCACCTTGCCAACTGAAGCTCAAAAGGGCGCCTCAAGTGATTCATCCCAGACATCTGCACTTCCGTTGGAGGCATCCTCTGCATCTTCCTCCATTGAGAGTCTAATATATTCCCTGTGTGCAAAGCGATCCCACTCAGTCAAATTCGGATTCTCACGTTCCTGAAACAAAAAGAAAATCATTTTAATCCATTGGTAAGAATGATGAAGCAATGTAGACAGAGCTCGTTTACTTATTAACCAACATTAACTCACTTGACGTATAAGGAATGGGTCGCGAGTTTCAAATGCCATGAACTTATTGAGGTTAAAGAGAACATTAAAAACACTGCTGGATAGCTTATTTCCCTTCAAGTCGCGTAACGTAAAATAACTTTCATCCTGCAAGTAAAGAAACTTCAGTGTTATGTCTCATTTTGAAAATTAACCCAGATGGTACAAGTAACAACAACAACAAACCCAATATAATCCCACAATGTGGGGTCTGGGGAGGGTAGAGTGTACGCAGACCTAACCACCACCTTGAAAGGTAGGGCGGCTGTTTCCGGAAGACCCTCGGTTTTATATTGTGCAACTACTCAAAACAATATAGAGTTGAAGAATAGCATAACTTGTTTCGGTTGGTAAAGAAAACAATTACTTCTTTCCCAAACTAATCATACATTTAGGGAAGGAAACAGATCTGCTGTATTTCTTATTTCTGCAGGATCATTGACAAAGGAATTTACCCAGCACATTGGTTCACCAATTCACCATTAACAAGATAAAAAATCTGCCTACCAACCTCCACCAGAGCTTAAAAAGAAACACAGTTCACTAACTTTTAACTTCTACATCGCCTTCTTTCACATAAAAAACTATTCAGACAATGCAACTCAAAAACTTCAAGTTAGGTACCAAAAGAGGTCAACTAGAAGTGATCTCTCATTACGGTAGAAAAAGCATTCATAGGACACAACATGATAAGACATCAAATGTGAAAAAATCGAAGATTACCTCTGGATTAATCATGTCAACCATCTGGCACAAAATATCCTCAAAAAGAACTGGCTCTTGGCCCATGCATTCCATTCTATGCAATTGCTCCTCATAAAAAAATTGCATCTCATTCCTAGTCAGAATACCATTTCCATCCAAATCTATGCATTTGAACCTGCCCATAAAATAAACTTAGATTAGAGAAGAAGGCGGTGGTTATCTGTGAGTACTTGTTCATGTCCCACAACTATACAATTGAAATTTTCTGAAGAGGACTCATCATTTTAAAATACCATTATTTTGCCTAAATTCGATGAACATAATTCAAGCATACAATCCTCTAATGCAACACAATCAACTAAATGGTCTTCCCTGACTGTCACGATAATTCCAAATATACTCTTAATATTCGAAATGCAACAAACCAGCAATTTGACTTCCAACCCATTAACATTCATATACCAAGAAAAGCTAAAGAGCCACTAACAAGGTTAGCAGAAAGGATGATAAGGAGAGAAGACAGAAGAGTTTGGATGAATAGACCGGCTTCCATTTTCTGGGTACTGTGGCCATACAAATCAGAGATACTTTGAAGATACAACAGTGCCAGCCTGTAAATTGAAATATCCACGTCTGTAATTTTATTTTATTTGGTGTGTTCGACCCCAACTTGTTTGAGACTGATATGTAGTTGTTGGATTTCTTTCGTGTAAAATATTCGATGGGTATGATCAAGACACATTAGTTGACTTCTCAGTTCCCTAAATTTTGAGGGAACTTGAGTTATCTACTATGTAAGATTCTGCACCTCCTGGATTTACAAAAGTAATAAAAATGACCTTACTAATCTGAAAAGGTCCTCTGTGTACTCAAATCTTATGCATTCAATAAGTGACTTGGCTTTCTAGTTAATAAATGCAAGTTAGCTCCCATAGGCCATAATTGTAAATATTTCCATGCATCTTTGTTCCACATCTTATTAAAATACCCAAATCACCAAAATATTTTGCATCAGAATCAGACCGGGGAGCGGGGTAGGGGAAGACGTTGATTCTATTCTCATAAACGAATTATAAAAAAACTGGCGAAGCAAAAGCACTTGAATTATCATTCAGTTTTGCAACCTGTGCAGATTACTTTGTACATCTTAGATGGCACTTGGGTTAAAAACAGAACTAGTTCTGGTCTTTTTTTCTAAAAATAGAATAAGGTGGTAAAATGGAAGTGGTTTTGTTTTGTTTTTGTTTTCCCCCACCTTTCCACAAAACAGTGTGTTTGGTTCCATTAAGGTCCGGATAACAACCCTTTGACTTCTATTTTTCTGATAAAACAAAAAAACTGTTTTACGCAGAACAAAAACAATTGGTGAAAACAAACAGGGAATATAATCCAAATGCAACAAATATATAGCTAGAACTAGAAGTAAGTAATTTGCAAAGAACATCTTATTTATACTCGTGATATCCTGATTAGCACAAGCATATTAATCTTACGAACAATATCATATACTTCCAAGTACCAGCATCTTTGGTGATCCCAGATACTATTAATTATTGGAGAGCCGATTGTCTTATGCTAAACAAAAGTGCTTTTTGAAAACTTTCACCAACTTCTCCTCCCCCTTTCCTACTCAATAAACTAGGAAAGTACAATACAGAAGGAATTCATTAATCTAACTGCAGTCATAAAATTGGCATGGATAGTGGAAATCAGTTGGCTCCTTAAAGAAAGAACATTACTAACATAATCTCCGCTCAGCAGGAAAAAGAAATTCACAAATGATGTAAAGAGACCCAAATGCTCCATCTTCATAAAAAGAATATCCATATGCTCCATTATAGAAGAATCAGGAGGAAAAGTTCAACATTTTCATGGAACTTGCATAAAATAGTTTCATGTTAATCCTGAAATTACCAGTATTCAAGACCAGGCTCTGATGTTTTATCCTCCTCTGATAATATAAAGTAAACGAAGTCTTCATAACCCATCTTTCCTTCAACTTTACTTGTAAACTTCCTCGGAACCTGACAAAACAATAAAGCATGCTAATCTTCTCTCTACAATTCCATCAGATATCCCTGAAGGGTTGACAGAAAACTAAAACATAAACTCCTTATAAGCATTCTTAAAATACAACAGTTTATTCATTATTGCAGTGAAGGTAAATTGAGATGTGACAAACGGAGTACATGGAAGACTCAAACCTGAGAAAATACTCTATCAACAATCCTGTATGTCAGGGCATGGTTGCCATATCGAATGAGGTTCTCTTTATCAATCAGAAAATCATGATCAGTATCGAGCTCCCAAAACTTGCAATATATCACGTAAAAGTGTTCGTAAGAAAAGTATCTGCAGCAAAAATAAGGTGTTCAATGATGCAACAGAAGTATTTACTTGATCGGAAGAAGTAACAAGAACTCGCCGAAGTAATCAGTGAGAATAATGTCAAGCAAAAGTCAGCAGAATAAACTCCAAAAGGTAACGAAAGTAACAGAATGTTTGACTTAGTCTCTGTGAGAACCCAGAATTTCAAAGTAATCTGCAAAATATTGTGATGTGCTTTTGTAATGTCAATCTCCCAAAGAGGATTCTGCTAATCAGTGATGTATAATGCACCTTTTCTCTCTCTTGTTTCTTTGACTAGTAAAAAAAAAAGACAATATCATAGCACCACCACTTGCCACATAAACATGCTTGTATTCAAACCGCGCGACCGCGACATAAGACATTTTGATGTTACCAGGCAAAGAAACAAGAACAGATCGCATCAAGTGAAGTAAAAGACGTGAATCTCTAAAATTTCCCGAAAAGAAGTCTGTATAATTTTTCATGCCTACATTAAGTCAAGACTGTTGCAAATGTATATACCTAAGGACCTTGTTAATATCTTCTTCTTCATCTGCATGTTGCATAGCAGCAATTAGGTCGGAACGTTTCAGCTCCCTGAGGGTAAGATGACCATCACCCAATCTATTCACGTAGAAAAATATTCTGTATATTACAGTTTCAGCTGGCCAATGCAAGAAAATTAACTGTTAAGATAGAGTGTAGTAGTTTGAAACCCCTCTATGTTACAAACAAGTATTTAAATAAGATGTATCATTCCACCTGTAAAAAACAGACTATATACTCCATTCCTAAGTCTCAAAAGGGTAAAAGGTTAGCTAAACTATTTGAATGGGACTCCTTTATAGAGAGCAACTAGAGGAAATCTCAAGTCTTGGTTAGATGAGAAATGCAAGGAATTAGAGTTCTCATGCTTGGCATACCAAAAGCTCAGAAAAGGTAATTGCTCCATGCGAGATGACATAGCTAGGAACCCTTAGATCTTTCATTGCCTTTCTTCTCAACCATGGGGCAGGGAGATGACTAACAAGCACACTTGGTTCAACATATAATACTATCCAGTTCATCCCAGACACTCCCACCTCACAAATTAATCTAGCACTGAAAATTATATAGCAACAACCACCATACCAAACTAGGAACCATAGCACTTCTAGTTTATTGATGTGGTTAAATGTAACCTCTCAAGATAGAAATTAATAGGGATGTCTAACAGAAGAGCTTACTTAGGACAATGGTTATATACATCACAAAAAGCATTGACGATTTCAAGGGCACAAAAAAGTTCTGAATGCATCAGCAATTAATGCAGCATAATATTGAGAGGGGTACCATATCGCTCTTGAAATTCGGGTGTGTTCCGTAAGAACTCTAAACCAGGATGTGTTGCCAAAAGATCTCGAAGAACAGGCTTGAAATCATCCTACAATCAAATTGGTTGAAATTTCAATTGACGGAAGAAATAGGACAAATCCACAACCTTTCTGTTGCAGAAAAAAGTGATCTCTATATAATCATGAATCAGACAAAATCTTTAGCTCATCTGAGATAGGATTAGTGTGAGTCACTCAAAGAAATAAAAAACAAACTAGAGAAAGCACCTGTGTCAGGTGTTTGAGATCTGGCTGCTTCAAGATTGTGTACATTTGGGTTGCTATATCTTTTGTCAACATGTTTCCGTTGACCCAATAATCAACAAAGACATCCCTACAGCCATGTTAAGCGAACAGCATCAGCAAACTCTCTTTCAAGTAGTTTCAGACATTATTAGAAATGAATTAGCACTAAAAGCTCAGGTATACTACACATCAGTGTTCAGTACCCTACATCAGATATTACTTTTGAGTTTGTTTTTTTCAGTGTTAGTAGTTATAAATAAACACAAGAGATGTGTTAGAATTTTTATTTTTAAAAGGTACAGATGTGATGTAAGTTTACAAGGCAAAGAGTTTCAGATACAGACCAAAATAAGCTCTTTAACTTGAACTATTGAAAGAACAACTGGTAAAGATCATCAGCTCCTATAACAGATTTTTTACACCATGAGCATAAGTCCATAAGGTGTACTTCAGTTAAAAGAAAGAAGGAACTCTCCAGAAAAAAGCATTTCCCATCTAGTCAAATAAAATTCCAAGATGTGAAAGGAATGTTTGAAAGATTAAAAACAAAGGGAACATGTCCATAAGGTACCAATCACTTCAGCGGGATAACAATTACCAAAATGCAATGCTATTTGGGAGAAAATCTTACGATAATGTAATTTTATTGTATGATCAAATTGTTGTATATTGTTTTTGTGTACTAGACTCAGTCCTTTTTATTTGGTAATCCCGTCTATTCAATTTTCAAAATAAAAAAATGGATGAATATGCATCAAACCCATATTTTCTGAAACTGAGGCTGCTAAGGCAAACAATCCAGAATAACAATGTTCTGTCACAATGCAACAGATCTGACTAACTTTAGACCCTCCAAAAAAAGATAATACACTTTATATGTTTGAGGAGAAAACTCCTATGAAATAATTCCTCCCCTACACAAAATCAGTTAAGCTCTGTCTTGAAACCTCTGCATGGACTAACCACAACATTCAGTAAAGAGGTTAGAATTTAAAAATAATCAACGATAACTGCAGAGAGTAACTACAACATAAAATTGAACTTCTGAAGGGAGCTACTCCAGTAGTAGAACGTCAATCAAACTTCAAAAACATATAGAAGGATATCTATTCAAGAAAATGTGTTCTTATATATCAAATAGAAACATGTTAGAAGAGGACAAAAAGACATAGAAGGATGTTAAACGAAGAAGGGATGGCCTTCATCCCATATTTTCATTTCCATTTTCTGAAGGTGCATACAACCTTCCCAAAAAAATTAATGAATCATCTCGAGAATTCAGAAGAAACAAAATGTTTACCTTGTTATGACGCCCGTTCTATCAACATCAATCTTCCTAAAAAGAACCGTAGAGAAGAACGATGGCAACTTGCATATTTCCTTAGTAATTGGTTTGAATTCTGACAAGCAAGGAAAAAATAACTTAAAATGGAACGTCAAAATGCACACATAAAAAATAATAAGTCGCATCATATGAGTCAACTGCCGATATGGCTAGCATAAATATTGATAAACTGCTCTTTAAGTACCAAGGAACTTTTTCTTATCAAAAAAGGGGAACCTTACCATCCATTTGTAGTCCATCCGTGTGACCATAGAAAAACTGGTTTATTCTAAACAAGCAGCGTTCCTTCAATTCATTTGCAGGTGGACGGCCATTTTGAAAATAAAACTGCCATCATCATATGCATTTGATCAAAAAGGAGAAATCATCACAATCTGTCTGTGCCCCCCCCCCCCCCCCAAAAAAAAGGCGTCACTCTGAATTAGTTATGCAACGCTTCCATACCTGTGGTATTAGCTCTTTAACAGGCTCGTTCACTAATTTCAAAGGGGATCCTAACATAGAGGGGCCTGCCCTGGGTCTTGTTGTTCGCGGCGAACCAGATGAACTTCTTGGGGAAAGTGGAGGGGTACTTCCAGCCGGAAACATAGACGGCAAAGAATTGCTTGTTGCTACATTTGTGCTAGAAGAAGTTCCAGTCACATTCAAGGGACCACCAGCTTTAGCATTATTAAGCAAATTTCTCACCTGCATGTAGTGAAAAAGATTACTTTTCATTTGCCAATCAACCTGAGATCAACAACAATGTTTATAAGAAACGGGGGGAAAATGCACATATCATCGCTTCTGTTTGAAATAATGCAGGGCAAACAGCACAAAACATCACAGGCCACCGAACTGAGAAAAATCCACATGTAAGTTCAATAGTCCATCAGGTTCGATGTTCAATTCTTATAACCTCAAACACGTATGAATGCTGGCTCAGAAAAATATCCTGGCAGAGTATCTTTATAAAATATATTGCATTCCCAACTGAACACCTTCAAGCATTACTATCACTGTTATTCATCACCAACAGTACAAAAAATTACGAAAAGTCTCCATTAAACCATAGCACCACCACATCTCCATCATCCTGGGAAAGCTTCTCAGAGACAGTAGTTCCATGAACACAGTGATTCCATTATCAGCGACTGCAACAAGTTATTGTAGTCTTATATGCATGCTATTATTCAAACTCTGAGCAATGTCAGACTCTTGTTGGTAAAGAACAAGAGTACACTCAAACAAAAGAAACACAAGTGATCCCGGAGATCCAAAGAAAGTACAATTAAAACAAAAGTAGATAAAAGAACTCAGAGAAAGAGCATGAAATTGCAACAGACTGTTGAAATCTTTCTTCCACACTCCACACAAAAAGGTTAATACATCTTCATGGTGCATTCTAATCACTCCTCACCCTAGGGGACTTGACAGTACATTTACTCAACATGATACTACACTCGACATAATATAATTAACATTCTCATGAAGTTAACATATTATAATTGTTAGAATCACTTGTGTGAGATATAAGATAGATCATATAGGAGCGCATTATGACGCAATAATGCACTAACTTGAAAGTACTGCTAGTAACTACATTTCCTCAAAAAAATAAAATAATACACATCACGATTTTCTTGAAAAAACAATAAATCCCTTGTTTGAAGCCTGGTACTTAAGTAGGAGCAGGGTAAAAGGTGGCGGGCTCACAATCCCACCAGTTTAATCTATGAGCCAACTGAGGGTAGAGTAGCTAAGTCACAAGAAATTCTGAGTTTTACACCAACCACACCACCAGTTTGAATCTATGAGCCAACTGGGGGTAGAGTAGCTAACTCACAAGGGTCAGTTATATCAACCACAAAATTTCAATATCCCTTTCACTTGGGAACTTTCTTCCAACTTGTGTTTTTCTCTTTATAACGGTGGTGTTCGCGCCAGCTTGCGTGCACCTCAATTAAAACCTGGCCACCTTACACCAGCAAGTACCTGGTAACTATGTTCACCAAGGCTACACCAGATTGAAGAAATCACCTAGTGTTTTTGTCTATGCTGAGAGATTTGAACTCAAGACCTCATGCTACTCAACCCACTTCATAGACCACTAGGCCACACCCTTGGGTGCATTCCAACTAGTCATTTTGGCTACAATATTCCATACTTCACATGAATTAGAAATCATTCATAGCACAAATCCATCACTTACTCACCATATCAACATAGTTATGAAGAAAAAAAATGACCCAAATTAAAATTTCAAAATCTAATTCATAATACATCAAAATATATATTAAAAAAATTGAAAAAAATAGCGAAATTAAACACTGTGGAACTACCAAAGGTGTCGTGTCCGGGAGCGATAGCCATTGATCAAAAAGCTTCTGGGCAACGTAAGGATTATCCTTGATAGCAAACGACGAAACCTCAGGAAGCTGCAACAGTTCAGCATCAAGAGTCGCTATATCACCAATTAAATCCACATCCATTTTTTACCCTCTTAAAACTCTCTAAGCAATGAAATCAATCCAAATCCAAATCCTCAAATCTTCCAGCACTTTCCTTATCATCAAACAAACCAAAAAAAAACAGCTCTCACATCACCAGAAAGTGGCTTGAAGTATCAATTTCTGATTTTTTTTTCCCGAAGAAAATGGAAAACGATTCTCCGAATTGAGGATTTCTTCTAGATCCTTCTAGATTGATGAAATCTGAGGTGAGATTGTATTGAGGGGAAACGAATTCTAGAGATTTGAATTCCGATTGAGAGATCGGAGAAATGGCGAGAGAGAATTTACAGAAGCTCGAAACCCTTGAAGCAAAGTAGCATTTGTGTGTGTGTGAAGGAGGAAATGCAAAATGCAAAACGTGTTAAGTTGTGTAATAATATAATGTAATTGTATATATATTTTTTTGTTTTCCATTTTGTTTTTAGAGCCGATTAAATTTAAATTTGCGTCAAAACGTTCGTGATTTCATTTAGACACTCGAAATATTCGTTCCGATTGTGAATACGTGAACACTTTTATGATCATGATGAATATATCAGCTTTCACACACCTCGACTATTGGCATGAGATACAGTCACCTCCTACCAGCAATAGATACTACTTAACTGTGTCTACCAAGGTTAGGACAAATGGACGAATCATCTAGTGTTTTGTCTTTGCTGAAATTTTGAACTTTCATCAAACTATAAAACCTATTCATTTTTTATTCAGGTTGATGTGTTTAATTACACGAGATTACATTATTTATGTGATTAATTTAATTAGACGTTTGAGAACACACATAAAAGATTTTTAAAAATTTGAATAAAAAATGTCAAATATAAATATTTTACCATGTGTTCAGATGTTTAATTTGTGATAATAATAACTTAAATGTCTAAATGAAATTTATTGACAGAGATTGTCTTTATCCATGTATTTTGCATTTGATTATATGTGCACAAGTCATCTGTATAAAAAAAAATTATTTATCAAAACTTAAATATATGAAAATTTAAAATAGTTTAACTAACATTGTTTGTTATAGCTGAAATATGAATGTTGATCTCATATATTTTTTATCCACTTTATTGACCATTAAAATATACTCATAACCTTATAGTTATAATTTTTTAAGCTTTAAGCTCAATAATTTGTTTAATTTAAATGCACATTGACAAAGTAAGAGGTCGTTTGGTTGTGACCAAAATATACAAGAGTTATCATGTGAAAATTAAACAAGATGCTCAACAAATAAATCTTATCAAAAAACTTCCCCACTAAATTAGTAGACAACTTATGCTCAATTCACAATGATTATACTATAGTCATAAATTCCTTTAGGCTTTGAAATTAATAAGTGCAATTATGTGTACAAAACACTGAGTTAGAAGTAGGAGCGCACCCCAATGGGTGTGCTGAAGACAATTTACAAATGAATGCAGTAGTGGCTGCTTCCACAACTCGAACATGTGACCTCATCTGCATGATCAACAACCTTCACCAACCCTGGGTTGATAAACAAAATTTGACATTTTAACATATAATAAAACTAAAGGATATTAAAAGTGTGTAGAAAGAAGGGTGACATATATTCACTTATTTGGTGTAAGCACATTCCAGTATCCAACTACAATGGATCAATTCACTACTGAGCTTTGAAATCATACAATGAACTTAACTGATTTGTTTTCAAACTGGATTATTCTAAGAAAATCATCCTGTATAACTAGTTTTTTAGGCAACAAAAGGCATGCACTACAAAATTGTTGGCCACAAGACTCCATGTAGCTTCTTGGCAAACAATATCATGTTCGTGGAGATGGTATGATGAGTCGATGATTGCTGATCAAATTGCTAAAAAAGGGTGTGAGCACAGAGTGAAATTCATCAGCTTTCTAGACTTTGTTTCTCTCGGCTTCATTGGTATTATACTCCTCGTAGTCCTCGTCATCGTCATCATCATCTTCTTCTTCTTCATCCTCATACACATTGCTCCTGATCTTGCTTAGTTCAGACGTGCCATCATCATCTTCACCCAAGAAGTCAAATCCAAATTTGATGTCTCGATGCTTAACCAAAAGCCAACGGAGCAAGCGGTCTTCTTTGTTCAGGTAATGCAGCTCATTGTTTAAACTGGGTGGTGTCATCACTGTCATTTGTATCAGTTGACCCTAAAAAAAAGAAGGCAATATCCTTAAATGCAGTAACAACATAATCAAATACTGAGGACAGGAGCACTTTTAGTGAAGTTTGGCATAATTTTTTTTTTAATTCTCTGCATAAATACAGAAGGAAAAGGACAGTCCTAAAGCTCTCTGAGCTGCACACATCACAGAAAAGGATTATGGATGTGTGGTCGTCCCAACAGTCTCTAACACAAATTTGGAGTTTGTTTTGCCCATGCACCAAAATAATGGAAAGCAGCACAGAAAAAATATGAGGTTTGGGCTAAACAACTCTCTCATAGCTATTAAAGGGAACAATTCTTTAAAAAGCTGGGGATAAAAGTGAAAAATTGAACGGCTAAAGGTCAGATGGCAAAATCATAGTTGAAATATTTACGAGTACTTCTAGGATTCAACTTGACAAATGCTCGAGATTCAATGAAACAGTGTAAGATTCTCCAGCAGAATATCTTCATAAAAAATAGGGTTCTCCAACAGACTATGCTTTTGTGGTAGTTTATTTGAATTGATTATATCTTAATTTAAAATCTTTGATTTTAAGTCTTGATCCGAAACTAACTTCATCAAACATGATTGCTTATTTGCATGTGTAGCATCTGAGACTGAGTTAATCCACATATAAATGTACACAAATAGTTTTCTAAGTCTTGACATGCAGCCATTTTAAATTTTGGGCAGCATAGGGAGTAGTGGATTAAAGAGCCTGGCAATTTTTTTGATCAAATGGCAGAAATTCATACATGAACAAGGGCCAAGGCAAGTAATGGAGTAATAATGCAAAGTACTCCCTTTGTTTCTTTTAAGTTGTCATGTTGCACTTTTCAAAAGTCAATTTGACTAATTTTTCAAAGTTAAATTAGATTACATTAAATCGATATTTTAAAATAAAAATTTAGATATTCAAAAACTAAACGAAAAGTACTATAAATTGCAAATTTTTTCATATCAATATGATAAAGAAATATATCTTCATATCGTTTAACTCTCAAAAAAGAACTATGACAACTAAAAAGGAACAGAGGGAGTAGTATTTTTTTTTTTGGGGGGGGGGGGGGGTTACACACCTGATAGTATCTTCCATCTAGTTTCTTAATGCCATAACCCAGTTGAACAGTTCCAAATGACTTTAAATCTGTAAGGACGCCATTTTTTCGATAGACATGCTTCCCAACCTTTGCAACAAGGTCCATCAGAGCCTCCTTCTTTACATGGGGTTTCAGTAACAGCATACAGTCATATAGTGGCATCTTTTGTCTTCTCTGGATTCACCCAACTTCAGGAACCACAGAACTGAATTACGTCAAATCTTGGAAAATGCAAAACTAAGACAAGATGCACTTTGCAGATGATCAAAACCAACTCAACCAAGAAATTCACCCATTGAAGGAAAACATAGTTCAAAACTATGTAACACGTGACAGTTTTTCTTAGTAAGCAAACTGAAGTAGAAAACAATTTTTAGATAGTAATATTCTATTGATGCTCTGGGGATCCCCATGGTATGCAAGTTTAGTGTATTAAATTTTTTTTGAAGGAGGAAAAAAAGTATTTTGAGAATAAAGGATGCTATTTTCTTCTGATAAAGCAAAATAAAGTATAGGACGAGTTGTTCTTTTGATAAGCAGCACAATGGAAATTCTCAATATGACAGTTGAATTGTCCTTGAGACACGCCTGAGACAAAAAAAAGTAAAACAGATGCACAAATGGGAAAGACAAAACACATAAAAGAAGGGAAAATATCAACTCCCAATAAGGATCCGTGAAACATAATTCTGACCTCTCTTAATTTTTTTAGTCAATGAAATATTGTCTAACTTAATTTTTCATGAAGCAGCAAACTAACCCAATAACCTCTGGAGACCTCTCTGAGAAAGATGAATAGCTAAGCACTCAACACCTCCCCCCTCCGAGAGAGAGAGAGAGAGAGAGAGCAAGAACAAGAATAAGTTCTCATGTATTTCTAAAGTTTAAAGGGTAAGAAAATGAGCATTAAATGTGGCATCCTCAACGAACATCTAGATCGGTGTGTTAACCATGAAGTCTGAATTTCTGTATTTGATAACTTATCTCATGTTCGGAAAAAAAGTCATAAAATTTTAATTCACCATTTAGAGTCTCCGTAATGAGAAATAATTAACCACGCCAAACTACATTTCCCTTCCCCTAAGAAGTGACTGAAGTTTTGTGGTTTGCATGAACTAAGGGGATGAGTTGAAAAATTAGTACAGGGAAAAGCTCAGAAACACCATAACTTGCTCTTGCTTTTGGTTAACTTAGAATGCACTTCAGAAGAATTCCCTAGTTTTCTCGTTTATAGCTTTGGGACTTCACTTTATACCTCTAGTAGAGATTTACTCCAAACTCAACAATGTCAGGCCGACATGAATATTGGATTGATCTTAAGATTTACATTATGTAGAGAACATCAAAAACACTCGATTTATAAACAGTCATCAACTAACAATCATGCCATGAAAAGTCACGTCCTTTCAAAAAACACCTTTTTTGGACATATCATTTAAAAAATATTGGTTACAAATGTATCATCACCAAGACCGAATGCAGGGGCATGGGCGGAGTCACGTAGGACCAAGGGGTTCATCCGAACCATTTTTAGCTGAAAATTACACTGTATAAGTGTATATACATGGTTACCATTATTTTTAATGTATATAGTAGATGTTGAACCTAGCTTCTTCCTGGGTTTCTGATTTTCATATTTTGAACCGCTCAATGAAGATACCGGCTCCGCCACTCATCCAAGGAATGTAAAATTTGTTAACTACCAAACAACAAGACAAATAGTAACAAAAATCATAAAAAAGTAGCATTTTCGTATTGTTATACCTCAGCTATACGAAATTTTAGCTGTCAGTAACTTCAATTCATTGCTAAGTACACTATTTCAGTTTTTTTTCTATCAATTTTAGTACCTGCAACGGATATCGGCACGTTTACGAATTCGCCGGAGATGATATCGGCGCGATAGAGAATACGCCGGAGATGAGATCGTCGGAGATGAAGCTTCACTCTCAGTTCAGTGAGTTCAGTTCCTACTACTAGGGTTTTAATTCTGGTTCAAAAGTTATATTTGGCCCTAAAACTTTTAGGGAAGTTACAATTCCATCCATCTATTTCTCAATTTTCTCCACAATACCCAAATAGATATCTCTGTGTCAAAATGTTTACAAAAATATTTGGGTTCCAACATATTATTTTAAATTTTTATTTGCTTACTCAATTGGCCTATTGTTTCTAAGTTTAAACTCGAAATATATAATTTGAGGTGTGAAAAATATATTTTACGATCATTTGTTAATTGTGATTCATAATTCTTATTTTTGCATAATAATATACGAATCTTATGTTAATTATAATTTTATAAGCAAACACATTAAAACTACAACATATAAGTTGTATTTATCAACTTTCACATTTGCCTATTGCAATTCACAATATGATTAAGTCTTGCTTGTCAACTATGATTATAAGTATTATACGTATTGTTTGTTAATTGTGATTTATAAGTTATTTTTCGTAGAATATGTTTTTCAACTCCAATTTATGTCTAGAATTAACTATTAAAAATCAAACAAAAAATCTTTCTTAATTTATCAATAATAGATTATTAGTTTAATGATTCGATAACGATTTAAATTTGTTTACTAGATTATTGATTTTGTAATATGTTATAATTTTTTTTAACTAATTAATCGATAACTCGACAATAATATATTAAATTACAATTTTATCCTTATGTACATAAAGTCACTTTACCTTAGAGTCTAAGCGATTGTGCTTTGTACTATTCAATATCTCATCTATAATGATTAAACCATCAATAATCGATACATTAATAATTTTATAACGATTTAATATATTTATAAAATTGATAATATTCAAAATCAAATTGAATAGTATGGAATATTACCATTTCAGTAAGGAGTTTAATGTAATTTCAGTAAAAAGGTACAACCAAAGTAGTAAGGATAACGGTGTGTAGTTCACACAGCCGACGATGATAACAACGACAACGCCGATGGAAGGTGCGATTCTGAAACTGCCGTGTCTCCGAACGGTAAGCCGGAACTCTAATTTCACCAACCGGAGCTCCAGTTCACTCCGGCGGCGATACTGGCTTTCGGCTTCAGCAGCATCTTCTCCTCCATTAGTAGAAGGACCGAAACTCGGACCCGGTTCGCTAGGGCACAGTACTCGGTCCGATTTCCCAATACTTCACCAGGTTATACCTCTTGCCGGTTTCTGTATGCATATGCAAATCTGTATTAGGTTAATTTTGATTCAGTTTTTTTGGCTGTATGGAAGATTTTTGGTGTTTGAGTTTTTTGCAATCTCAGTATTCAATTTTCTGGAAAAAGTAATAATTTTATGCAAAATGTTCTTGAGAACTCAAAGAACTTGAATTTTGCCAAAACTGTTTTCGCTAAAAACTCAACAGTGCTGGAAATGCGTGTTTCAGTATACGCCAACTTCTTTGGTGAGTGTGTATGTGTGTGCGTGTGTATATGTTATATACATACATTTATCAGCTTAATTCCCAACTAGAGTGTATGAATTCTATGTATTATTTGAGGGTTTATTGTAATTTGAATATAATGGTGGCTGTTAGCATGCAGCAACCATTCTTCTTTTATCCGAGTCTGAGACCAGCTGTGCTTTGCACATAGGCAGAGCTAAGTGCCTGTAGAAATGCTAGCATAAATTTGATTTTTTGAGTGACAATAAATGAGCTAATTGAAATAATCTGATAACTCTTAGTAGGTGTTTGGGAATAAGTTGGTTGAGATTTGAAAAAAAATAGTATTGAAGCTGAAGTTGAAAAAGGGTATTTGGTTCATTTTGGGTTGGAGTGGAGTTGGGTGTGTAGGATTTATATTACATGGAATGACATCATGGTGCTATTTGCAGGAGATAAATGGCTCAAAGCTTGTATATTTGGACAATGCTGCAACTTCGCAGAAGCCAACAGCTGTAATCAAGGCCTTGCAGAATTATTACGAAGCTTACAATTCCAATGTCCACCGGGGCATTCATTATTTGAGGTGCTCATTTTGAAAAGATTTACACTCAGCATCTTTACAACTGCTATAAACTTTGGAAGTTAGTTGCAACTTTACCTATCAATAAAATAATTCATTTCAATTTTCTTCGAACAAGCTTATGGAGTTATGGTTAGCGACTTCTCTTTCATATTATAATGTACAATATGGACCTGTGCAGAGCATAATAGATACAAAACATTCATAGAACCAACACACTAATTTAGGATTGAGGCATAATTGATTGATTGATTATTAGATATGCTATATTGACTAGTTTGTATTATCATTTCCAACTTAGTGCAAAGGCGACAGATGAGTATGAGTCAGCAAGACAAAAGGTGGCAAATTTCATTAATGCGGCTGAAGCCAGAGAGATCATTTTTACAAGAAATGCTACTGAAGCTATCAACTTAGTGGCTTACTCTTGGGGACTCTCAAACTTGAAACCAGGAGATGAGGTATATTTTTTTCTTCCAGGGTTTGTTAATTGATACTTTAATGTCTGGAGATAGTTATTTGAGAGGTTCCTCCCATTATTTTAATTGTATATCGCTTTAAAGAATACATATTTATTGTTATCCTTTTCTACCCATCGGGTATTTGAACTTCTGATCCTTACTCGTAGCTTTTCTTGAAGTTTTCTACCAGTTGTTATCAAAGTTACATAGATATGCTGCTTATATTTGACTACAAATTGCTGTCTCCTAACTTTGCAGATTATAACCACAATAGCTGAACATCACAGTGCAATTGTTCCTTGGCAAATTGTCGCTCAAAAGACTGGCGCTGTCCTGAGGTTTGTAAATTTGACAGAGGATGAAGTTCCAGATGTAAGGCAATTAAGGGACTTTCTCTCTAGGAGGACAAAACTTCTGGTCATGCATCATGTCTCGAATATGTTAGGTTGGTGAATAATTATTCTATCAGAGAGGTTCATCAACCACTAATTTTGATTTCCAGATAATAGAAGAATCTTGTGGACCCACAATTCAATCTCATCTTACTTTGATGGAATGCTAGAAATAATAAATGGCGCTTTAGGGCAACTTGGAAAAACACTCCTTACTCTGCATTTATATTGACCTCAAAAGGAAAAAAGGTGATCAAATTGCTCTTTCTGTTGCATGAGCCACTACTAAGTGCTAATCGTAGTGGCATTCTCAAATCTCAAAAGAACCAATGCCAATCGTACTCAGAAAGAACTAACAGAAACTGTTGCAGAATAATGGATTTACATTCAACTTCATGTATTGAATGAAAATAGTAGCAATGGACCAAGTTCGTCTAGAATTTTCCTTGACCTAGTGAGGTCTTTTTAAGCATGGATCGGTTATTTGCATAAAACCTGCAGGAACTGTTCGATATCACGTTTCTCTTGATTACACCTGCTTTTCAGATTTCTTCAAGTTTGTGGCACTCTCTGATTTAGCTGATATTCTTAAATGAATTCTTCATTTTGATTCTATTTTTTTCTGTGGCTTAACTGAAAGTTGATTGGGTACAGAAAAACTGGAAGATAATGTTTAGTAGTTTTCTCTGATATATCAAAACTCTGGGAGGGATTGCCATTTTACTTATCATATTCTATTGCTTTTGGCTAAACTTAATGAAAAAATAATAGAAGCAAGCAAGCAAGTAATTCATACACTTACATGTGACAAAAGGAAAATGGAAGTCAGCAAATACTTCCTGATAGGACTGCTTCATAAAAAAAAAGATACTTCATGATAGGACTTGGACTCCGGGGAGGATGTGGGGGCAGATCATCTGCCTGAGCATTTTGTTTTTGGTCTTAGTGATCTCCTCCCTTCCGATCAGATGTTTTTTTATGTATGAGGGAATGCCATCTCGTGGATCTTCAATCTGGGTTTAATCCTCGCAATTGGCGATGAGCGTAGTTTCAGTGTCATTGGTTTGGTTCTGATGAGTCGAATTTATATTTATATATGCATTCCCTAATATAAACTATTGTGATCCTAATGTCTAAACTTATTACTCTCTAGACAATGTAACCTAGTGGATAACTGTCACTGTTTTTGTCGCATGTTTTAGAATTTATTTGTGAGGTCAACCGTGGATATCCCGCGGCTGAAATTTCTATCTGCTCATTGTTATTTGAATAACAAATCAGAATACACTCTCTTTGTGCATTTGCTTTCCCATATTTCTATTTATCCGTTTCTTGTCCATTGGTCTCTTCTTAGTGCTACCCCCATTTTATATGCAGCTTCTGTTCTTCCAATGGATGAAGTCGTAAGTTGGGCACATGATGTTGGAGCAAAAGTGCTTGTAGATGCTTGTCAAAGTGTCCCACACATGGTGGTAGATGTTAACAATCTAGACACTGATTTTCTTGTTGGTTCATCTCATAAGGTAAGGACAATTCCATGTACTATATAAGTGGTTCTCCATTGAGTATTTGAAATTGAGGATAAACATGCTTCAGATGTGTGGGCCTACAGGCGTTGGATTCTTGTATGGCAAGAGTGAGATCCTTTCTGGAATGCCTCCTTTCCTTGGTATGTAACTTTTCCTTAACTTTGATTCTCTAAAAGAAATGAAAACCAAGCATCTTTTGTCGATATTCTGCTTCTTCAGCTCGGAGTTCTTGTACTTGATAAATCTCATGCCATGTGTAGAATGCTTTAACATATTTAACTGTGGTTTTATATTTGATTGCTTATAAAAAATTAACTGGGGATTCAGTCAAGCCGTTTCTTAAGTTGTGTTCCTGTCCCTTAAATCAGGTGGCGGCGAAATGATAGCTGATGTGTATTTGGATCATTCCACTTATGCTGAACCTCCTTCTAGGTTTGTTTCTTTATCCCGTGTTCCTATTAGAATTTTCTGGCAATACTTTGACAACTAGTTAACTGTTCTTTTGTCCATTCACACTGAACTACATCCAATGCGTTCCTTGAACCATGATCCCAAAATCTTATTCAATTGTTGTGATTTTAGTTTCTCTACTAGTACATTTTCCTCATCTCTAGATATTAATACCATTACACCTAACCTCAAGCTGTGTTTCTTGGATCCTTTTCTTGCTCCTTTTATATTGAATAAAGTACCGTCTGCTAAATATAATAGCATTTAATGCTTCCATCATCAAGATATATCAACTTGGAAACTTCATCTTCCCTTCATTGTCATTGGTTCTTATTACTGTTGGGGGAAATGTTATTTCTTGATTCTGCGATTTAGATTTATGCGCAGACCCCCACACTTCTCAGAGCTATTTGTCCTCATCCTCATCATTTCTGAGCATTATACAGTGCTTCTATGTCTGAATCGTTTTCTCCTATATAATTTTTTCCATTTTGGTTTTGTGGGTTATGTTTTAAATTCTATACGAGACATTGGTAATCAAAGGCTCTACGCCGATGACTTTGATTACCCCCCTTATCATCTCAAGTATGTCTAGATTGTCTTTTTAACTTTGTATTGGATCTGGAAATAATACATAGACCTGGATGTTCAGTGTTTTGGCTAAAGCTCAATCAGCTACGAGTAATTTTTAAAACAAAGTGCTCTTCTAAGTTTCATCTTATACCCTCCTTTTGGTAATTGGGATCAGATTTGAGGCTGGGACTCCCGCAATTGGAGAAGCAATTGGGCTTGGAGCTGCAATTGATTATCTTTCTGAAATTGGCATGCAACAGATTCATGATTATGAGGTGAGTTTTTATCTGTTAACCTTGTATTCATGAAAGAGACATACTTTTGCACTCTGTCTGAAATTCCATGCAACTGTTCACAATTCCATTTTGCTAATTTGCTTCTTCCGTATGGTAGCATCTAAATTACCTATCCCTCCAAAAAAAGGTGTAGCGTGTAAATTTGAGTTATGCACCACACCTTTGCATTATACTGAAGAGATCTAAAGTAGCAGTTGGATTTTGTTTACTGTTCTTTGATTTTTTAGTTTTTAAGTTCCCACTTCATAGAAGACATTGAGAAGCAGTCTTCCTGGGCTTTTGGCTCTCAGTATTTGCTTCTAAGGACATATATTTTGAATTAATCTTCATGAACAGTTGAAGCCTTTAATTGGGCATTATGTTTGAAGTTCTGTACCATTAATTTAGAAACTTCAACTTTTTGAGTGTAATTTGCAACTGTATATATGTCACTACCTCTATTTTTCACTGCCTTTTGCTGGTTTGCTCACATCATTTTTTTACCATAGATTTTGAAGTTGAAACTTGAACATTTGAGTTTTTGAAATTGTGTTTGGGCATACGTTTTACTTGAACAGTTTTCGAAGTCTTGAGAGTGGAAGTTCCAAAAACTGACCAAACACAGCTAAACCAGCCAACTCCATTTGGTATGACTGTTGCCACTTAATGTGGATTAGTGCTCATCTTTAGAATCTTCTAGAACTTGGGTGAAATGAATCAATCATCATCAACAACATACCCACAAGTGGGGTCAAATGTATATATTTCTTTACCTTTTGACTTTTTATGATATTTGAGTTCATCTTAAATTTGTGATGAAAGGAAATTACAATGCAGTGTAATTGCATAATATGCTTCCGATTAAGAGTGATTTTGGTGATATAATGTCTCTACCCATCTTCATTTCCTTCCTCAGATGGAGCTGGGTAGTTATCTGTATGATCGCCTCTCTTCTGTATCTGATGTTCGTATTTACGGCCCCGCACCATCACGAACTGTTAAGCGAGCAGCTCTTTGTTCTTTCAATGTTAAAGATGTTCACCCTACAGATATCGCAACTTTCCTTGACCAACAGGTATGAGAAATGAAACGTCTTTCTAGCTCTTGCATAGCTACGATTTTACTCATACAAAAATGAGGGCATTTGTAAGCTAGCCCGCCCGCGTATGCATGCTATCGGTTAAGAGGTGACATAAATGAAGTATTTCTAAATAGCAATGTTTTCTGCAGCATGGTGTAGCTATTAGATCAGGTCACCACTGTGCTCAACCTCTCCATCGGCATTTAGGAATCAGTGCAAGCGCACGAGCTAGCCTTCATTTCTACAACACTAAAGACGACGTTGACAGATTCATCGACGCACTCAAGGACACAGTCAACTTTTTCACTTCTTTCAAATGAGGGTACTTTCTGCATTATCCTCTTCTTTCCTAAGCGCATGTAATATAAGCAAAAAACTTATAATTATCTCAATTTAACGGTGTGCTTCATGAATAAATTGGCTTTGAGGAGTTAGATTAATACTTGGCATTATTGTAAATTACATACTAATATCAGTTACTCCTTCAATTCAATTTAATTGTTACAGTACCAGATTTCATATTTCTCCCCCTTGATCTTTGGAATGGTTTACTTTTCACTTCTCATTTTGAGCCCATCAACATTGTAGTTTTGATCTAGCACTTTCTATTGCTCAATAATGATAAATCGTCTTAACATAAATTACTAAAATCCCATTAATTTAGTAGTTAATTACTTAAATTTTATGCTAGTTTGCAATATTACGAATCTTATCAGATTTTAGACATTGGATACATGTACTTAACGCGTTCAGATACATGAAGTCAAAATTAGGTGTAATTTGTTCTTAATACACTATATTCAAGTGGATTCACATGTATTTGACTCTCGCTCACTTCTCTCCATATATTTGGTATCCTAAATACGTGTATTTAATGTGATTCGTATTGGTATCCCAAATACATGTATTTAATGTGATTCATATGTATCTTGAATGCATATACTATGTCGTTCGCTTCTCTCCCATCTAACTCGGGGGATTGAATTAAAATAGACTTTTGAGAGTGTAAATAAAAAAAATAGGACACAAGTCTTGAAAATGAAGTGAAAGGGACTTTTTTTTAATTAGTAATAATGACACATATTTTAAGAACCCACAATTTTTTTTAATTTACAAAAGACTCCCTCTCTTTTTTTTCCTGCCCTCATCCACCCCTCAGCCCCAACCTCCCCTCCTCCACGTCATCATCACCTCCAAACCTCCACGTCATCATCACCTCCAAATAGCTGGAGGATGTTTAAACATTTGTCTAAACAACTAACAAATGTTTTCATATCTCGATCTCCAAAACAATTAGCAAATATTTTCATATCTCTCCAAACAACTAGCTGATATTTAAAATATTCTCATTGTTTTAATTAAAGAATCATAAAAAACACCTAAACAACTTTGGGTTGTTTAAATATCTTCTGGTTATTTGAACTAAACAACTTTTGGTTGTTTAAACAACTTCTGTTGTTTGAACTAAACAACTTAGGGTAGTTTAAACAACATCTCTTGGTTGCTTAAACAAATCCTGTTTATATAAACAGCATATCAAAAAAAAATTATAATTTTCACAATCAAATCGGAGTGAAGAAAAAAATGAGGATGACAACATCCAAAGAAGATGATGAAAACACAAAAAATTTGAAAAGAAAGGGAAAACGGAGAAGAAAAAAGGCAAAGAAGTTAAGGAAGAAGAAGATGAAAGGGAAAAGGAACAAGAGCGTTTAAAAAATGGTGAAAAGAGAAGAGAAGAGAGGAGGGAAAAGGAGAACGGAGCGTTTAAAAAAATGGAGAAAATGAATGAAATTTAGGGTTTTATTAAAAGTTTTTGATCTTTTAATTTTTACCCTAAACTTTTAAATATTCTAATTCAACCTCATCTCTTCATAATTAACCCATAATTAAATATTTATAACAAAAAAAAAATTCCTTATCCTTCCTTCCACTCTCAAAAATTCCTTTTAGCTCATTTAACTTATGGACGAATTTTGAATGACATAATTAAAGTTTACCTTGATGTATGCAAATGTTTTCATTGGTAGTTCAACATTTGAGTTTAAGAGACATAAAGATCTTTATCTAGTCAATTCAACATACAAATTTACATATGATCTGCAATTAAACAAATAATTAGCATAATTGAAAAATGATAATTTTCACTGTAACCTTTTCTATTAATTGTAAAAAGAAAACAAAACACCTTAAACCCAATGTAAGAATATCTTATAAATAGAATTTCTTATTTTCGATAACGTAGCTCCAAATTTAGAACTATCTCATGCTTTGCATTTTTTTCTTACATCACTTTGCATTCAAGAAGCTTGGCAGTGAAAAAAACTCAGTTATAAGATTTCTTAAAACAAAGTTCACAATTAGGGAGAATTATTAGTATATTTTTTCCTTCAATATCGAAGGAAAAAAAAAACACTCACTCATTATCGTCGATCATACACATCTGTTATTGCTGGTTAAATATCCATAAGATTCCTCAAAGAAGAGGAAAAGTTGTAACTTTTTTTTCATAATTAGGTAATTTAATGTGATTTATGATTATTATTGTTAATGTTAATTAAGAGAGGGGCTAATGAAGATAAAGAGGGTGAGATATGGAGATGATTTTTTAAAATAAAATAATTAAATAAAATGAGAAAAAAACTCAAAAAAGAAGAAAAAAGATAAATGTGAATGGATGTCATAAAAAGGTGTCACATCAATTTGTCTATGTTCTTCTTTTATATATATATATATATATATTTGAACACCCTTAGAACCAATAGAGACCACGGTGAGGGTATGCAAGAAACTTACAAGGAGCCCAGATTTGATTCCTTACGTTCACATCCTTTTTTTTTTATTGTGGCCTGCTTAAATCTGTAAGATATTAGAAAACTCACAACTTTGATGTGAAGTAAACAGGGAAAATGAGCTAAAAGGGATTTTTGAGAGTGGAATGAAGGATAGGGGATTTCTATTTCTTTTTCCTTTTCTTTTGTTATAAATATTTAATTAGGGGTTAATTATGAAGAGATGAGTTGAATTAGAATATTTAAAAATTTAGGGTAAAAATTAAAAGATCAAAAACTTTTAATAAAACCGTAAATTCCATTCATTTTCTCCATTTTTTTAAACGCTCTGTTCTCCTTTTCCCTCCTCTCCTCTCTTCTCTTCTCTTTTCTTTTCTCCCTTTTTTTAAACGCTCTTGTTCCTTTTCCCTTTCATCTTCTTCTTTCTTAACTTCTTTGCCTTTTTTCTTCTCCGTTTTTCTCTTTCTTTTCAAACTTTTTGTGTTTTCATCTTCTTCTTCTTCGGATGTTGTCATCCTCATTTTTTTCTTCACTCCGATTTGATTGTGAAAATTATAAAAAAAAATGATATATTGTTTATATAAACAGGAGTTGTTCAAGCAACCAAGAGATGTTGTTTAAATCACCCTAAGTTGTTTAGTTCAAACAACAGAAGTTGTTGAAACAACCAAAAGTTGTTTAGTTCAAACAACCAGAAGATATTCAAACAACCCTAAGTTGTTTAGGTATTTTTTATGATTCTTTCGTTAAAACAATGAGAATATTTTAAATATCAGCTAGTTATTTGGAGAGATATAAAAATATTTGTTAATTATTTTGGAGACCGAGATATGAAAACATTTGTTAGTTGTTTAGACAAATGTTTAAAGATCTGTCAGTTGTTTGGAGGTGATGATGACCTAGAGGAGGGGAGGTTGGGAGAGGATGGGGCTGAGGGATGGATAAGGGGCAAGGAAAAAAAGAGAGGGGGTCTTTTGTAAATTAAAAAAAATTGTGGATTCTTAAAATATGTGTCATTATCACTAATTAAAAAAGAGTCCATTTTACTTCATTTTCAAGACTTGAGTCCTATTTTTTTATATTTACACTCTCAAAAATCTCTTTTAATTCAATCCCCCAAGTAAACAGTAGCTCGGAAGCAATTTGGTGCAAACGTATGCAGGACATGTAAAATTGAATATGTTACTTTTTTATTTTTGAATTTACTATCCAAAGTTTGTACACTCTTTATGATGTAATTCGCTTGTGCACAGTTACACCCTGATTAAAGAAACAAATATAATATATCAAGTGAAATTACATGTGTAGATACAACTAGGTTACAGAGGAAACAGATACATAACGAACACAATAGCTTCAAAATAATAATTAAATAAACTATAGCTATAAATAATAATTATATTCATAACTATAAAAGGTCGTTTGGTTGGTAGGATAATGACATAATCCCAAAAAATCTAATGGAATTATTTTATTCTGCATTTGATAATTGGTAATGAGCATGAGTTATTTATCCCACCAACCAAACGACTCTTAATTGTTTATTAAATTTTCTCAAAAATACATATATTTATAGGTGGAATATGTGTAGTTGAGAGTGGGCTAAAAGCTCATATTTACGGGCCGGCAGTATAGGTTGAAAAGTGGGCTAACAACCTAAAATTCATGGGCCTGTAGGTTGAGAAGTGGGCCGAGTTAGTTGGATTTGATTAAGTTGGATTTTCACTCACTCAAGTAGAAGCCCAAGTAAATGACCCTAAAAGAGTAAATGATTCACGAGGCGATTTGTTTTGACATCGTTATTTAACGTATATCTACTTTCTCAATTATTATTTTTTGCATATATACCTATTTTAGACAAGCGCTATCGGAAGTTAGATTCCACAATACCAAACTTCAGACACGATGTTAGAAGTTACACATAACTGATGTCTGTTAGCTTTTTTTTAAAGCTTAGCTAAAAATAGTTGGACTCTAGTAATTTTTGTTAGACTTTAGCTATTTCAGTTTGAAGTTTATGCACATACGATTGAAATCAAGTGAAAATGATGGAAGTCGGTAAAATGCTTGAACTTCAGCTTTATATGATTGAAGTTCAAGCAAAAATAGCTTAAGTATGACAAAGATAACTGATCATCAGCTAAATTTGCCTGAACTTCTGCATACGAAACTTCAGATATTGTATCTCAAGTTAGAAAACTAACTTCAGATACACATAAACTGGTTAATCTCTAGAATGACGTATAGGACTCACTTGCAAAAAAAAATCATAAAACTAAAGTTAGAACTAGTAGTTTCTAAAATTAAACTTTTAACTTTTTTTTCCTACTTTTTATATTTATAAAAATATGTGAAGACCAAAATTTGAAGAGGTGTGGACCACAATTTCCTCACTTCAAACAATGGTCTTCATCGTACAAAATTATTAAAATTTCCTCCTCAAAATCCCAAAAATATTTTTATTAAAAAATAAAATAAAGTGTTTTAATTATTAGTACCCTTATATAGCAAACATACGATACAGCCAAAGATGGGAAAAAATTGAGCGTAATTGTACGGACTAAAGGATCATAAAGATCAACGGTCTGTAATAATCCACGGGTCAGCATTGCAAAGGTGAAGCCGTTGATTTAGATTCTCGAAGAACGAGCCGACAAGCAGTACAAACTGACACGTGGGAGATTAGACAATCTGTGGGGACCACATTAAAGCACGTTACCCCGTAATTTGCGGGATCTATATTTGCCGACAATAAGTGATAAGTATTTCTTCATTTTTAATGAATGATTTTGAGTTTAAACTCTGATATAAAAAAAGTCGTAAGAACTTTATCCTAAAAGTGAAAATTTTCAATGTGTATTCAGATTTAAGTTTAAACAGCCTCAAGGACATAACTTTAGATAAGAAGAAATGGATGGTGCGTATTAAGATAGAAGACTAGTAAAAATAAATTGTTTATCTTGCCGTGTAGAGTTATAGTGTTTGTCATAGAACTAGTCGTGACCTTATAAGTCTTGTCATATGTTATTTATTGCATTTTGATTATATCATATTATTTTGTTGTTGCTATTGTTATCGCTCTTCTGCTTTCGCCATTGCTTTCTTCTTCTTTTTTCTGGGTTTGATATACTTGAGCTGAGGATTTTTTAAAAATAATCTTTCTATCTCTACAAGATAGTGATAAGATTTGCGTATATTCTACTATCCCAAAATTCACTCTGTGGATTTCACTGGATATACTATTACTATTGTTGTTATTGTATTCAAATTGATCAGGGCCCAAAATAAATTGACGGATGAAAAATCAAAATAAAAAGTTTAAATGCATTTTACCTTAGTTTTCACACTATCATAATAAACTCATATAATTTGATGGTGGAAATTTTGTTATTTTTATACTCTCAGTCACCTGGTCTAAGCTGAGAGTATAACCCACATTATATTTTTGGATTATGGTCAAGTTTGCACAATTTTCGTTTTTAAATATCTCACATCATTAATATAATTTTGTTCTTTATCCCTCGAATTAAATTTCACATGACTTATCTCTTTCACGATCTTCTTCTTGAAACAGTACGCTAACATTATATATAAGTTAATTTGATCAACTTATAAATTTGGCCAAACATCTTTCTAAATTAAAGATTTTTGACTAGTAACAATATGTTAACAACCATCTTTACTAAGTATCACTTAGGGATCGTTTGATTGGGAGCAAATTATTTCGAAATTAATTATCTCGAAATAAGTCATCCTAAGATAAGTTATTTCATCATGTATATGAGTAAGTATAAATGATGAATAATTAATTTTAGAATTGTCTAATACCTCCGATCAAAAATAGGATAAAATAATTATATATTTTATGTTTAGTAATTACCATAAAGATTTGTCTGTAACTATTTGACAAGACACCTCTGTCTTTTGTCTTTTTAATGGGGAGGGTCTGCACAGAATTATTGGAGCACTATCATATTTTATTGCTATAAATATTCATCTTCAAGATTTTCAGCAGTAGGATCTTGCACCAAAACAAGCTAAGTAGCCAATTTCAAAAGAACATTCTCATGAGGAGATTAGTAAATTAGACTAAAAATAATAAAATGAATCGGTGCATAAAATATCTCGTATCAGTAAGATTTGGAAAAGGGTCATACTTCAAACTTCTAAGATTATGATATAAACTAGCACGCAATTCTTGATCTTTTTAGAATTCTGAAGGACATCGATCTTTCGCCTTGCGCAAGGATATCTCTCTTTTCTTAGATTCCATAAGGAGAGAATAGTCCACTTGGGTGGAAGCAAGACCTACTCCCTCCCATCCCAGGAATAATTGAAGAGAGTTATCTCCAGTCACCAATATTGGCATAAAAAAAGGGGATGACCGGGCGACTCCTCTAAAGGGATTCGCTAATGGCACAAGAGAGAAATTGCCAATTAACGATACTAATTCCGGATGCCCGATACCAGAGGACAAAAGACCCATTCCCGATAACAGATAGATGACGACATAGTCCTCTAAGCGCTCGTGACTATCCGATGATAGTCACTTCGCTTTCCTTTTAGACTGACTATCTATCTCTGAGATGTTTGGATTTTTCAAAACTCCATGGACATGCAGAAGAGAAATGCTATCCCCACTCGGACCAAGACAGCTTCAAAAAAGTATAGTACTCGATTCCATTACATGCATCGGGGGCAATCGAAAAAGCCAGCATTTCTGAACGCCCAGCTTCGCAGAGCAGCTCTCTCCCCAGCCCACAGCATAGTGTGGAATCGGATCGAAGAGATTACGGCAGAATATGTTCACCTGGGGAAGATCGAAAGTGAAGCTGCTCCATGGGCTTGGGCTTGAATGCCGGTTTTTATTTTGACGGTTGGCGAAGCATCAGAGTGGGGGATTTCAGAGGCAGACGAGGAGGCGTTGGGTATGTTTGGATTCGCTACAGGTGGTGCCTCCGAACTTGATGCTTTTGAGATACGTAGCTTACATACCCGACTCAACATTCTTGGAAAACAATCGAATCGAGGGTTTGGGAGCCTATAAGTGGAACGTTTGCTATGTTATAAGGACTGTGCGCCTACCCGGATTGGCTTCGCTATCGCTCCCTTTTGGAACCCTGATGGGTTTCGCAGTCGACCATGGATTCCAGGAATAACTAGATATGGCTTTGGCTTGCTACTTTCGCGTCACAGATAATAGCACTCATTTTTTTTTTTTTTTTTTGATAAAAAAGAGGATGACTTATTCGAGGCTTTAGTCAGGAAGCAAACCACCTTTCTATCTAGACGCGGGGAACCCCCGCCCGGAGGCGGGAATCTCTTTTAATTAGTCTCTGCGATTGGTCTTTCCTGCAGCTGGACCGCACCTTCGCTTCGCACCTCGCTTTAGGGGGTTGGTTCACAGGTACAACCTTTG
The DNA here is from genome assembly GCF_947179165.1 of Solanum dulcamara. Classification (NCBI taxonomy): domain Eukaryota; kingdom Viridiplantae; phylum Streptophyta; class Magnoliopsida; order Solanales; family Solanaceae; genus Solanum; species Solanum dulcamara. The sequence goes on from NC_077238.1 coordinate 81,569,550, forward strand.
TAACTTCATGGTATACCCATGGATTGGCCAGTTCTTATTTGGAAGGCTGCAATTTTTTCACTGCCGCAGTTTTCTACTCCTGCTAATAGTTTAGCTTATTCCATCATTTCCAGGGGAAACCGAACTCAAGTGCCTGCGGAGGACTGATTCACAGAGGATTCTCCTTCTTTTTCAGAAAAAGATTCCAAGAGAACCCGTATCCCGAAGGAATCAGGTTTCCCCCCCCCCAGGATTCGCTGGACGACTCGGATGGTAATGGCAGAGGAAGCCCCTGCCCCGCCCCCACACTATCTATTCTAATACAAATATTAATGACTGTTTTCACGACTCGAATTCATAATTAATCTATAAATTACATACATAAAAATAATTTTACCATTCCTTCAAGACTCCGATATAATTAAAGGATGTATGAGCCCATATGAACAAAGATGTGAGGAGTAAAATAATTGATATTAGTAAGTTATCATATTCTAAAACTTTATAAGATCTCAAAGGATCTATATTAACAATATTTAAATCCCAAATCAAGATTTGTGTCTTTGTCTTTTACTTTAATAATAGATCTAGTTTAATTAAATTATATTATAAGTCAATACCTAACTATATGTTGCCCTTTCCATATAGGCTCTTTTGTTATCCACTAATATTCTAAAATTTGTCCTCTATAAGAGAATCAAACTATCTTATTGTGATGCTCCAATTGCACCAAATAAAGAGGTGGTGGGGAAGCTATAGTTAGTATAAGGTTAAATAATCAATTTTCCATATTAAGTAAATAAGGAGAATGTTCAATAGTTTCCATGTATTTTTTTTTTGATTTTCTACTTGGGGTTCTATATCCGTATTAATTCAATTTTATATACATGCGAGAAAGGTAATCAGAAAAAAATAGTGTTTTCAAATCAGTAATAAGGAGTCATGTGAGATGAAAGTCTGATCATAACAATTTTGAAACCTAATATTTAAAAATTATATCGTGAATGACTAGAAAGGTGGAACCGAGATTATGATCACAAATCCAGAATTTCCACAATGAGGTAAAGCATAGTCCATGACGAACACAATTCCATATTTTAGACTTAAAATCGAGATTTATGAAAAAAAAATAAAGAAACATTTATAACTCCGCGACAATTCTTATAATAAGTAGTTTCCTTGCATTACCATGACATAAAATCACGTATGGGATAACGAGATTAAGCTAGTTGGTACTGCATAGGGGAAGAGTCTTTTAAAGCAATTATTGGGGGTTTAAGTTATATATACAATAATAATATTGAACTAATTTTTTGTTCACTATATCAATGTAATTTAATGGAATATATAAGATTGTAACATTACTTTAAATAATAATTTCTGGCAAGTATTTTGATCGGAAATATGGAATTTCCAACCAAACGTATGTGGAAATATTTTCAACGAGCGATATTCTGACAAATTTTCGGTAGAAATTTTATCATTTTTTTTCTATTAGTAATGTTCTTTTTAGAAATGAACCCTAATTCAAATTTAGTCGAACTTCGACACCAAATATTGTGTGGGAGCCTAAAAATTTTAAAAGCTATAGCTAGCATTTAATTTGGAAATGAGAGGAAGAAACATATGTACGTAAATACTATTCCATTTTATATAAATGGACAAAAGCTATTATGATTTCTTCTGTTAGTAGATGAAATTGCATTTATAACTCACTATCTGCATATATTCGTATGGTCAATGCAAATATGAAGTTCAACTATGATTACTATATTATTCGGACCCACTAAAAATGTCATCGTATTAATTATATTAAATTTTTAAAATTATAATATTTATTAAGAATTTGACACACGTCCATAGACATTTTTATGAGTTTGAACACCTAATCTTGCCTTAGAAGAACAATTAATAGAAAAATGTATATATCGATTGAGCGTAGACTAGTCTATTCAAGCCGCAACCTTTTTTTTCATAACGAGATCATCGGGTTCAACTTCCCTCCGAGAGTAGTTTGAACACCTAATCTTGCCTTAGAAGAACAATTCATAGAAAAATGTATATATCAATTGAGTGTAGACTAGTCCATTCAGGCCACAACTTTTTTCCCATAACGAGATTGTCGGGTTCAACTTCCCTCCAAGAGTGATATATTATACTGTGTTTATGCAACGAATGCTCAATTGTTGTATAATTAATTCAAATTCTAGCAACTTCAGAATAAAGATTTGAAAATTCAAGTCATGAATGTCATAACTAGGTTATTTAACCGTCCATAAAAAGTGAAATTAATTATCAGAAAAATAAAAGTAGTTACTGCAACAAGTTAAAATACATATATACTGTAAAAATTCTTTACACATATATTAAATATATCACAACATTTAGGCAAAAAAGAGATAATTAAATCACATTATAATTATCCATGTCACATATAATTGATTAACAAACACCTTATTTTATAATAAAGACAGGATTCATGCAAAATCATATCCTAATTTCGCATTCTATTATATATATATATATATATATATATATATATATATATATAACTACGTACCATAGTTTTTCTAACACTATATTGTACCCTAATTTCAACTACACAATTACTCAATAAAAAGGCACGTATTTCAGTACACTAAGCTCCCACAACACAAGCTAAATTTGGGAAAATGCAAATCAATCACATTGGATCTTATATACGCAACTTCATTCTTACATTTTTGTAAGCTATTGTTTTTGCAATCTGAACCCCTTGATCACCATGACTCCCATCTACACAATCACTCTCAATTATTATTACCAATATTTGTGTGTCCGCGGAAAGTTGCACCCGTATTACAATCACCATTATCAACCACCACTTTTATTTTATGCTTATTATTATTTGTTGATGATGATGACCTCTTCCTTGTCTTTTCATAACTAACCCCTCTTGATTTAGATTGAAAATCCCTCACTTCTCTTAAAAATAGCCTCACATTTCTTGATCCAAATGGATTCATTTCTGGCTTCCCACCATTTTCTTCATAAGCAGCTCTAAGTCTACCAATTAGTGCATCAAGACTCCCCCATGCTTGCCTTAATGGACAAGGGCAAGGTGCTGGTGGATTTCGTAGCCCAAAAAATGGACAATTTTGGTTGTGGACTTTGGTCTTTCCGAACTGGTCCAGGTATCTGTTGAAGACATAATTAAATAAATAAAAATTAATTATATAAATTTCGCCTTAAATGTGGTGACGAACAATGATATAATTCCAAAAAGTAAGTCAATTTTTTTAGTTTTGTAATTGGTTGCGAGAACATTAATTATTTTTTTCATGTTCTTAAGCGGGGAAAGATGACTTTGCTTACTTTTCAGGGAAAGTAAATTGAATGAAAGTGTGACGAATAACGTTTTCTTAAAAAATAGGTCAATTTTTAGTTTTTGATTGCAAGAACATTAAAGGTTTTTTCTGTTCAAAAGGGGAAAGATGACTTCATTCACGTTTTGAGAGAGTAAATTGAATGAAAAGTGTGATGGAAAACGTTTTTTTCTAGAAAAATAAGTCAATTTTTAGTTTTCGATTGTGAGAACATTAAAGGTTTTTTCTGTCCAAAAGGGGAAAAATGACTTCGTTCACTTTTCGAGGAGAGAAAATTGAAGGAAAAGTGTGATGGAAAACATTTTTTAGAAAAATAAGTCAATCTTTAGTTTTTGGTTGCAAGAACATTAAAGGTTTTTTCTATCCAAAAGGGGAAAAATGACTTCGTTCACTAAAATTGAATGAAAAGTGTAATGTAAAAAGTTTTTCAGAAAAATAAGTCAATCTTTAGTTTTTGATAGCGAGAACATTAAAGGTTTTTTCTGTCCAAAAGTGGAACTATGACTTTGTTCACTTTTCGAGGGGAGAAAATTGAAGGAAAAGTGTGATGGAAAACGTTTTTTCTAGAAAAATAAGTCAATTTTTAATTTTGGATTGCAAGAATCCAGAAGGGGAAAAATAACTTCACTCACTTGTAAGTTAAAGTCCATTGAATGAAAGTATGACACTCAATTTTCGAGGAAAGTAAATTGAATAAAAATGTGACATATTAACTGTTAAATTCATATCATACTTAAAACATCTTCATCAATCTTAACAAAAACTTAAAATCTTCATCAAAACACACTATTAACATTTTTCAAAAAATAAAAAATAAATATCTCTCCTATCAAACATGAAAATATTTTTTCAGAATACATGTCATTGTCCAAAAATAATTATTTTTTTCAAAAAATAACCACTTTCATTGTACAAAAAATCATAACTTAAACTTTTAGATAAGTACGTACCTGAGGAATTCTAAGACATGTCCACCACTACAGTGAGGAAGTGAAAGAGGGGGGTGGTGGTTCCTAACATACTGGCAAAACGTGTTCCAATCGCGACGTTTCTGATTCTCATATCGACTCAATGGAGGAACCGAGGATGCAGTCATGGTAGTACTCTTGGCAATAAAGTTTGTACCTTGAACCATGTTGTTACCAGATGTAGTGAAATTATTTCCTTGTGTTGTGACAAAATCCATTTTATGTTATTTTTTGCACTTCTAGGGTTTTCTACTCAGATCTTATAGTGGGGTTTGAAAAAAATGGAATTAAATCAAGAATCCCTTTTTTTTAAGGTGAATAGAAAAAGATTGATTCTTGAAATAGGGAGGAAAAAAACAGTTTTGTGAAGTTATTATGAATTTATTATTAGGTACAAGTTAATAATGGATAGTATTTACTTCTGATATGGTTAGTAGTAGTAAGAGGAAATGACAAAAGGACAATTAGGGAATTTATTGTGAGCCAAGCCAAGTCAAGCCGAGCCGAACTGAATTTAACTGGATTGAGTAGAGTCTTGAAATTTTGAAAGAAGTTGAGTGTGTTAAGTAAAAAAAGAGAATAAAACAAAATCGAGTTGAACTGAAGTGGATTGAGTACAAGGTTAGAAATCTTTAAAGGGGTTGAGTTTGTTAATGTTAAGTAAAAGAGAGAATAAAACCAAACCAAGCTGAGTCGAGCTGAATTGAAGTGAATTGAATGATGAAGTTAGAAATTTTGAAAAATCCAGCTGAATCGAGTCAAGGTGAACTTAGATTGAGTAGCTAATGCTATACATAAAAAAAAATGGAAGAGCTTGAATTTGTTAAGCAAAAGAGAGAAGAAAAAGCGAATTGAACTCAGGATTGAAATGAGCTAAACTATATACTAGAGCTATATAAATCTTTGAAAAGAGGTTTAGTTTAGTAAGTAAGAAAGAATAAAATCAAATCGAGCTGAGCTGAGCTGAGTTGGGTCGAGTAAAAAATTACCTTAAAAGATGAAATTGATGAGAATTTTTTTCCAAGAAAAGAGGCTACAAGAAGAAAGAAGAAGAAAAAGAAGAGGGACACTGGCCATATTTGTGTGTGTAGAATTAGAATATAATAGATATTGGGAAATAGAGTAATGATTGAGGATAGTGGCTTTTGAGGAAAGAGGGTATTTTTGCAAGAAAGGGAAAGCTTTAATTTTGGCATTAATTTGAAGTGATTGGAGGAAGCAGTATTCTGTCTGGTAAAGTACTAGTAGTTGAGTATTTTCTTCGTTTTAAAATACTTAGTCACGTTTCGTTTTATCAAAAAATAATTTGATTAACTTTTAAAATTTAAATTCAAAATTTTAAAAGTACTACGAACAAGAATTCTTTTCATTCCCATATGGTGAAAAAATGCATGTTAATGTGTTGGTCAAAATTCATAAACATGAAAAGTATTTTAAAACGAATGAAGTAATATATTATAAGAGTAACATTTACTAGTGGAGTAATAAGTACTTTTTTTTCCTGCAATTCAATAATTAATTTTTTACCGACACTTTGACTAATTCAAATTATTGTCATATGACTTATAAAAAGAGAAGCATTTCCTATTAAAAAAAAATTGTATCATTATTCAAGGCTCGAATCCAACGTCTCGTGGTAAGTCATATTCCATATATAACTCTCATTGTGGGGGTATTTCATATCTAATTTAAAATCGAACATTAGGAAGCTTCGTGGCAATCAAAAATAAAAAGTATTATCCTAATTAATCCAAAAAAATTGAAGTAATATGTTCCTTCTAGTGAAACAACGTAATTTTGTTTCTGATTTATTTTGTGTCCAAGTTATAATTCATTGTTTTCATTAAAATTGTGGAGTGTCGAAATTTTGAGTTTATAAATTTTGATAAATTGTATATAGAAAAATAGGTTTATTGGTTATTAAATAAATTATTTATACATATTAAGTAAATTTCTTAATACAAATACAAAAAATTGACCAAATAATTCTATCGAATCCGTAATTTTCTCTCTAGCTCCGCACCAAAAAATTATCATGTAAATATTCTTGAAATAGAGTTGGTACAACACAATAACTCTTCAGGTGTGACAACTATATATTTGGCCCATGATTCAAATGTAAGCTCATATTAATTAGAAGTTGAATATATATATATATACTAAATCTCTACCTTTTAAGTCCAAATAATGAAAGTTGTCTACTTTTTCCATTTCGTATTTAATGACGCCGTCAGAATATTTCACTTTCATTCACAATAAGCAATGACTGACTAATAAGAGTTGAATAATATAATTTTCTAATAAAAGGTGTCAATTAACATATTTTGAACAAGGGTGACTCCATCACTTTGTATCATCTAAATTACCAAAGGAAAGAACTATAACTATTTTTATCGTTACATCTCCGTCTCAAACTAGTGAAAACCTTGATTTAAAAAGTGACTTATTAAGCTTCTATTAGCCAAGTATCATTGCGCTCGTAAGGATGGTAATTGAGCCCGTTCAAGAATCTCTATCTCTAAAAACAAGCTTCAAGTTATGTATTCATAAGGATGATAATTGAACTCTGGCAAGAATCTCTAGAAACAAGACTCAAGTTACTTGTTAGGATGGTTATTGAGATCATGCAATTAAGAATATCCAGAAACATGACTCGAATTATTCGTAAAGATGATTAATTGAGCTTGTGCAAGAATCTCTAGAAACTAAACTCGAGTTACTTGTAAGGATGGTAAATTGAGCTCTGCAAGAATCTCTAGAAACAAGACTCATTACTCGTAAAGATGATTAATTGAGCTAATGCAAGAATGATCTCTAGGATCAAGACTTTGAGTTACTCGTAAGAATGGTTATTAAACTCGTGCAGGATAATAATTGAGCTCGTACAAGAATGATCTCTAGAAACAAAACTCGAGTTACTCATAAGGATAATGATTGAGCTCGTACAAGATTGATCTCTTGAAACAAGGCTAGAGTTACGTGTAATAAGGATGGTAATTGAGGTCATACAATTTCTGCAGATTATCTATGAACTGAGTATATTTTGGCAATTTGCCACTGGAAAAAAACAAAAAAATCGTTCACGGTGGGACTCGAACCCACAATCTCCCGCTCCGGAGGCGAGCGCCTTATCCATTAGGCCACGCGAACTTCTTGTTCTCAGAAACACATTTTTGCATAATAGTAAGTTCTGAAAAGAACCGCAACCTATCTCATACTCTATCCGTTTAAAAAAAATGACCTAATCGGAATTTTAAGAAAATAAAGAAGACTTTTCAATTTAGTGCTTCTAAATTAAAGCTATGTCAAATGTACCAAAATATAATTTAATCTTGTGGTTTTAAATATGTTACGTGAAAAGTTAAAATTAAAGTGTTCCCAAAAAAGAAATGCGTCATACTTTTTGAAAAAAGCCTAAAAATCAAAATAGATCATTCTTTTTTAAACAGTGAGAGTCTATATTTGACCGCCCTTGATCACTTAACTAATTATTTTTGAAGATAAAGTAAGGAAATAATTTGAGGCTATGTTCAAGTCTGTTTCATAATACGGGAGAATAGAAAATGTTTTTTCTCGCTATAAGATAGGGATAGATTCTCTCTTTATTAGAGCCAAAATTCTACAATTGAGGGGAGAGAGATTTAGGTCGATTCATGAAAATAATAATTAGACTGGTTTCATACCTTATCTCATGTTACATTACTCCTTAATTAGTGTGAGTATTTATGGAACATGATTTCATCAACAATGGTTCATTCAGTCGAAGGGATTTATTTCCATGAAAAAAGTATTCACTACAACGCCTTCATTCACTCATCTCAAGGAAAGAGAATCAGTCTGGTAGCAAAAGAGGACACCGATTATTTAAGTTAGACATATGTGTGGACTTCACCAAAATTTAATAAATATAATATTTAAAGTCAGTTTAAAAATGAAAAGAGTTTAATATTAATGACATGAAGATGGGATATCTAAATTTGAAATTCTGAATTTATCTTTATATTTGGCATCCTCGTTTCAAATTAACATTTTAATTTAACGTCATAATATGTTGTTTTATTTTCTTTGTATACTGCTATTTTTTTTGTTATATTCTCTTGCGATTTTATTTTAAAAATATTTCTTTTAAGCTGAGAATCTATCAGAAGAAACCTCTCTACCTCACAAAGATAAGCATAATACCGAGGATATCTTACCCTCTAATCCTCACATCCACTTGTGGAATTACGGTACTGAGCATGTTATTATTGTTTGTTATTGTTGCAACATTTTCCTCATAACCTTTTATATGCCTTGTGGCACTGTCATATTTTACATAATTTCAAATCTAGTCAACCAAGTACACAGAAACAATTTATCTTTTCCAAAGAAATCATTTTCAATGGAAATCATTTTCTTCCCTGGCTACCATGCACACTAAAATGTTTTTTTCTTCAATTTTATTAAAATTCACAACCTAATTGATTATACTACTAAAAATATAAATACCAACAATCTTAAATTACTAAATGATAAATACAAACACACATCTTGTAGAACTACAACTCTCATAATTAGTAATTTAGCGGCAGGGTCTAGAGCGATTTCTGTGAGTTCAACTGAACCAAGCCCATTAAGATTTTCGCCTCAAACTATATGTCTACATATCACACGAAAAAATTCAAACATATACATAATAAAATCACACTTATTTTGTGAACCTTCTGGCTCTTGATCCTGAAATACGCCTCTAATTGATCTCATCAGACGCGTTGTTTCCGGAACTCATGAAGACATTATACCAAAAAAACATATCATTGTTGAACCTAGTCATGTCCCCATGTCCATAATTTGTTGAATATTGCATGTTCTCCTCCTTGTTTGATTGAGTGTCATGAGAACTTGAATTATTTTCTTGAAGATCTTCTTGATCATGGCATGAAGTTGGATGATAGGCAACAATATTTTGTGAATCTTGATAATAATTTGAAGAAATTATATGATGCTCTTCAATATTTTGTGTAACATTTGTTGTCATTTCATGCCCTTTTTTGGTAGTTGTAGTAGATGCTAGATCATTGTGTTGTTCTAATCTTTTCTTCAAGTGAGTGTGCCAAAAATTCTTTATTTCATTATCTGTTCTTCCTGGCAGCCTTGATGCAATTGCAGACCATCTAAACATAAGAAACAAATAGGAAAAAAGTCACATTTATTAATAATAACATTAATATAAAAAAATGCAAACCATGTATATGGTTTTCAATATTAAAATCCGTATAACTTATTATATGGATTTTAATAACGGAAGAGTCAAATATTGTATAACTAATACATGTATTATAAGTTATACGAGAGTTTATGTATTATTTCATATTGTATAGAAAGTGGAGTAAGTAATACATATATATTGTATTAGATATACGTGGATAAGAGAGTATATATATATATAAAGACGAACATGCCCATACAATAGGTAATTCAGATTGATTGTTTAGATGATTGTTCAACTAATAGTTATAATTATCTACGAAAATCACATTTTTTCTTAGTTCCAATTTTTTTCAATAAAGAAAGTGATTTTATAAGATAATAATTATTAGTTGAATGACCAAATGAGAAATCAACTCTAGATAAAAATTCCTAAAAAAGAATTTCTATATTATTTATTTACCATATATCGTCCTTTAATTTGTATAACAAATACATGTAATAATAATTAAACCATGTATTACAATCCCAATATCACTAATACATCAAACCAAATACATGCATGAACAAGAAACTATGAAGAAGGCTACAAAAAGAAACAAGGTGATAAATAATTATAAAATAATAATATATAGATAATTACTATATGAAAATAAATATTATTGTACCTGTTTCCAAGAAGTTTATGTAGCTTAATGATGATTTCTTCTTCTTCCTCACTAAAGTTTCCTCTTTTAATATCTGGCCTTAAGTAATTTGTCCACCTTAATCTGCAACTTTTTCCACACCTTAATAAACCTATAACAAGTTCAAACAAAAAAATATTATTTTTTCATGAAAAAAGAAATTGATTATATTATAAGATCATAACAGTCAAGAAGTTACTTAATTTGAACCATATATTCAATGAGAAGAAATTGAGTGCAACGAAAATCAACAAATAAGCTCTTCAATTGTATGCTAAGGAAATCCATTTCTAATTCCAACGAGTCGAGTACGATTGTATATTTGATAAAAATTTATTGTATCAAAAATATAAATTATTAAGTCTTATACTAAGGATAAATTGATTCGCTTAAAGAAATTTTTTTTTTTATAATTAGAGGTAAACTTCGTTCACTACCAAAAAGAACATGAATTTAGATGTTTTCGTCGAAAATATGGAATTTCTAGCAGAATATCCTGTAAAAATATTTCGAACAAGCTATATTCTAACCAATTCCGTTGAAAATTCACATTTTTCGACGGAAATGTAACAAAAAAATTAAATACAAGAAGCAAAAGAGTTGGAGAAATTAATCATATATTAAAAGAAATAAATAATAATAAAAAACTCACCTGCTTGTTTAGGAAGTGCCCTCCAATTTTCATGTCCATATTTTTGAATAAAAGATATCAAAATTTGATCTTCTTCTTGAGTCCATGGCCCTTTCTTCAACCCCATTTTCTCACAACATGGAGCTCTTACCATTTTAGCCACTTTTTTTTCTCTCTCTCTTTCTAGCTAATGTAATATGAAAAAATGGGGTGAAACATTGGCCAACTATACAATTAGTACATATAAAAACATAAAAACGTGGAAAAGATGGTCCAATTATTTTTTATTTTTTTTTATTATTATTGGGACCTTTTATCACTATGAGATTTGGCATTGGATTTTTCTCTCAAACTAATTATTACATAGAAAGAAGATAACTAATTATATTACATTGAGAAAGAGAGTAGTAGTTTCCTTATCGAGTTTAATAATCTGTTTGATCAAGTTTATGAGGAACTAAACATATTTTTTATTTACAAAGTTAAGGTATTTGGTTAAGTCTTATTTTATTTAAAAAAACGTGATTTTAAATAGTAATAGAAACTGTGTTTATAAGCTAAACAAAAGCTTGTACATATAAACACTTATTTTTAACCATGTACAAGCTAACCACAAACTATTGCTATAATATTGACAAATATATTTTTGAAACACATCTATAACAAAAAAAATAACTTTTTAAACTAATTAGACTTCAAATAGTTGATCAAACATGCTATAAGTTCTATAAATAATATTAAAAAAATATTTAAAATAATAGTTAGGAACTCAATCGAATCTAGCGTCAAAACTACGACAAAGAGTGGTCCAACCTATAAGAGCCATGAGGACTTGACGTCATCCCCATCTTCCTCTAGCATATCAGTCTTTCATGAGTGTGACACACACTTTTTGTTTGTTTGATCACTTATAAAATAATTTTTTTTATAAAATGATACTAGTACATAGCTAAACTATCATAATAGTTAAAATTATACTCCATCATGTAAAAGTATTTTACACAATTTGTTATTGCATATAGTTTAAATGTTTTTTATTTTATTTTTATGCAAGAGCTAAATACATTTGCTCACATGCTATAGACAATTTCTTGGTTGCTTCATTGGGCTGCAAATGTCCCCTTTTAAGTCAAATTTTATGTGCGGCTCGGCCCACAAAGTCACATATTTTCTCATTCTGCCGCCTGTCTTTCTAAAGTGTCCACAACATCTTATGTCACTCAAGTGTTCTTTTTCTTCTTGGTGAAAAGTAAGTGTTTTCTTTTTCTTTTTCCCACTTTTGATTTGAATAGGAATTTGCTAGATTTTATATGATGGTTCCCTTTATATAAAATGAAATCCACAAAAAGCTATCGCTTGTTTGTTCAAGCACCCCTTTTCAAGCTAAGTTGGTTACCAACAAGGGATTTTATGCAAAGTATTTTATGATATATAATACATAAATAGACACTTAAATTTGATTTCGGATGACAAGTAATTAAGCACTCTAACTTTGAGAGTGTATATATAGATACCTTAATATGATTTTAGTTGGCAACTAGCACTCTAATCCGTCTCGTGGACATCCGATGTTGACGTGATACATAACTTTTGGGTGGTGTTAGGAGGATCGTTAAGCTGGAGTGTTTAATTGACACAGTGTGGAGACGAGTTGAGGTGTCTGCACGTGCATACTCAATGTTGGAGTGATTATTTGTCAGCTGAAGCCAAATTTAAGTGTGTTTATGTATTATGTCTATATTTTACGCAAACAGTACAACAACAACAACATACCACTTCTGAGAAAGATATAATGTAGGCCGACATTACTCCTATTTTTATGATGTAGAGAAACTATTTTTGGTAGACCCTAGATAAATCCCCTTTTACTCTTTTGTATATTTATTTGTTCATATTTTGAATTTCGTTAGTTAAAACTCTAGTTTAATTAGCCATTAAATTCAAGATATAAAAAACTAGTTTGAACATCACTATTATTAAAAAAAAGGGAAGAGTCAAAAATACCCTTAAACTATTTAAATGAATAAAAATGCCTCCGTTTATAGTTTGATCCAAAATTAAACATTTGGAATAGAATAAACATTTGCTAATAAAAAAATATTATTATAATTATTTTTTATCGTTATTTGAATAAAAAATAATGATTAATTTATTATGATCTTATATATATGACATATATTATCCGTTAAAACTTAAAATACATGAAATTATTCTACTTTTAATTGATAAAATGAGATTACGAAGAATAAAATAATTTCCTACATTTTAATTACTTAAAGTGGTTTAAAAAGAAAGAAAACAAGAATATAATTCATTAAAAGTAATATTTTTATAAGCAACAAGATTTAGTTTTTTTAAAATATATATATTTATTCGGAAAAAGGCCATTTTTATCCATTTTGTAACAATTGGGGCATTTTTGATCCATTAAATTACAATAAGGGCATTTTGGATCAAAGTATTGATGATACAGATATTTTTGAATCAAACTATAAATAAAGGACATTTTTATTCATTTTAAATAATTTAAAAATATTTTTGACCATTTTTTTTAAAATAATATTAAAGCAGTTGAATATTGGCATTTGGTACAAGTACTTTTAGATGACTAGATGAGGACCTCAAGAGGAAAATAAATAAATAAAATAATATTTTTGGTCAATCGACAATTATCAATCTTTGACTTGATTGTGTACTATAAATGATCCATGTAAAGCACTATATTATATGACTATACAAAAAAGTAGATCCATCACCCTCACTAAAAAAAACACACACACATACACAACTATTTTCCAAGATTTTGCAAATCTTGATTTTTGCCGACACTACACTTAATTCAACAAAGTAAGCTTACCTAAGACTTTTGGGATGAGGATAGCCTTGTTGACATCTCATTTATCGGGGCGGAGCTAGAATATAATTTACGAATTTAATTGAATCTAAAAATTTTGATCTATATTTTATATTTATTGTAAGAAATTTATTATAATAATAACATGTTTAACTGGAAGCTTTTGAACGTCTCTATGCTGAACTGGAAGAGAAAGGTGGGGACAAAAAATTATTCAAGCTAGCCAGGGCCCGGGAGAGAAGGGCACGCGATGTGGATCAAGTGAAGTGCATTAAAGACGAAGACGGAAAAGTATTGGTAGAGAAGACCCTTATCAAACAACGATGGCAGTCATACTTCCATAAACTTTTGAATGACAAAGGGGACAGAGAAATTGTGTTGGGAGATTTGGAACATACAGGAAGGAGTCACGATTCTGGGGGTTGTAGGAGTATTACGGTCGATGAGGTTAAGGATGCTGTTCGTAGGATGCGCGGGGGAAGAGCGACCGGACCTGACGAGATCCCTGGAGAATTCTGGAAGAGTGCGGGCTCGGTAGGTTTGGAATGGCTGACTAGGTTATTTAATGTCATCTTTACGACTGCAACGATGCCCGTAGAATGGATATCGAGCATCATGATCCCGCTTTACAAAAACAAAGGGGATAGCCAGAGCTGTGACAACTATAGAGGTATTAAGCTTCTAAGCCATACTATGAAAGTGTGGGAAAGAGTGGTAGAGATGAGGGTGAGGAGAGGCGTGTCTATTTCAGAGAACCAGTTCGGATTTATGCCGGGACGCTCAACTACAGACGCCATCCACCTTATGAGGAGACTAATGGAGCAATATAGGGAGAGGAAGAGAGACTTGCATATGGTATTCATCGACTTGGAAAAGGCTTACGATAAAGTCCCACGAGAGATACTATGGAGATGTTTGGAGGCTAAAGGTGTACCTGTAGCGTACATAAGGGTGATCAAGGACATGTACGAGGGTGTCAAAACCAGGGTAAGGACAGTAGGAGGGGACTCAGAACACTTCCCAGTTATGATGGGGTTGCATCAAGGATCAGCTCTTAGTCCGTTTCTATTTGCCTTGGTTATGGATGGATTGACGCGGCAAATTCAAGGGGAGGTGCCATGGTGTATGCTTTTTGCGGACGACATAGTCCTCATCGATGAGACTCGTAGCGGAGTTAACGCTAAGCTGGAAGATTGGAGACGCACCTTGGAGTCTAGGGGGTTTAAGCTGAGTAGGACCAAGACAGAGTACATAGAGTGCAAGTTCAGTGAGACACCTCAAGAGGTTGGTGCGGAAGTTAGGCTCGGGGACCAAGCCATCCAAAAGAGAAGTAGTTTTAAGTACCTTGGTTCTATCATGCAAAACAACGGAGAGATCGACGAGGATGTCACACACCGTGTTGGGGCAGGATGGATGAAATGGAGGCTCGCCTCCGGTGTGTTATGTGACAAGAGGGTGCCACCACAACTTAAGGGCAAGTTCTATAAAGTGGTCGTTAGACCAGCTATGCTGTATGGGGCGGAGTGTTGGCCAGTTAAGGTCTCCCACGTGCAAAGGATGAAGGTTGCCGAGATGAGAATGTTGAGATGGATGTGTGGGCATACCAGGAGTGACAAGATTAGAAATGAGGTTATTCGAGAAAAGGTAGGAGTGGCCTCGGTGGAAGACAAGATGCGGGAAACGCGACTGAGATGGTTTGGACATGTGAAGAGGAGAGTCCCAGATGCACCAGTGCGGAGATGTGAGAGGTTGGCCATGGATGGTTTCAAAAGAGGTAGGGGTAGGCCGAAGAAATATTGGGGAGAGGTGATCAGACAGGACATGGCGCATTTACGGCTTAACGAGGACATGACCCTAGATAGGAGGGTGTGGAAGACACACATTAGGGTAGAAGGCTAGTACATAGTTATTTTATTCTCCCTTACTCGTAGGCGTATTAACGCACTATGATTTCCTGTACTCTGACGTATGTTATTTAGGGTATTTATGTTATTATCTAATAATAATATTTACTGTTTTTTGTGCTTTGATTATACTACTGTTTGAACGGTTTTCGTCATCTACTGATTTACTCTAATATTCTTGTCTGACCTTTTTCTATGTTTTTATTGAGCCGAGGGTCTTTCGGAAACAGCCGTCCTACATTGGTAGGAGTCAGGTCTGCGTACAATCTACCCTCCCCAGACCCCACGATGTGGGATTTCACTGGGTTGTTGTTGTTGTTGTAAGTCTGAAAAGGATGAACGAGTATATGTCTTATATCTTTATGGGATAAAGATATTATTTTTGATAGATTTCTGCTCAAAAAAATTATTTTTTCATGTGAAGTAATTTGCGAGAAATTCATTAAATATGTATAAACTATTAACGTAGAACTCAATAACTTAAAAATAATTAAGAATCTCAGATTCATTAACTTTAAATCTTGATGTTGTTTCAACTTGTCTTCTTTACTTTATATCACATATTTTGTCCAACTCAGACACATCAATACAACGTAAGCTCGATCATACATCTAAAATATTTATTTTGTTTGAGTTAAGGTGTTTGATTGAAACTTCATCAGGTAAATAGGAGGCATCAATCAAGAGGTCAAAACTTCATAGAGTAGATATTGTCAGTTAGTAGCGGAGCTAGAATTTTAATTAAGGAATGTCAATATATAAAAAAGTAAAATAACGTAAAAGTTAAGGAGGGTTAAGTGTAATATATATATAGATATACCTAGTTCTACAATTTAATTTTCCAATGAAGGATTGTGGTATAAATGGCTCCGCCACTGCAGTCAACTATGAGTTCGACCAATCAAAAATTTTTATTCAAATTTTGTATTTATTTAAATAAATTATTAATTTAATTTTTTTTAAAAAAATTATAATTATAAATTTCAAATCATGAATCAATCTTTTATGAATCAAAACACTAAACCTAAAAAGATAAAGAAACTTTTATGATATTTCATTTGAAAATTAGTACACACTTGTTTGTGATGTCATTGCTGCCACATTTTTATAAAGGTGGGGAGAGTGGAGACAAGATAATAAGAGCACTTTTTAAAAGAAAAAAATGTTGACATTCATGCACGAAAGTACAAAAAAAATATGCTTTTTCATTTGTAAATCTTTGAGAGATTTTTTATTTTTTAAAATAATTAAATTATTTAAAATTTAAGATAAATATTTAAATTGTTTTCATATTTATTTTTTTATTTATTAAAATTTTATATTTTTTAAGAGATAAATTACAGTACTTACAAAATTATATTTATGATTTTACAAAAGTCAATAATGGAAAGTATGATTCAAATTATGTCCTTGAATATTTTTCTTAATATATGTGTATTGACTCACAAATTCACTTAATATGGAATAGAGAGAGTAGAAGTTTACAACTTATACATTTAAAATTAAGAACATGTTTGGAAAGCAATAATGTAATTGAGATTTGGTGTGATTACACTCTTTGACATATTTGGTAGACCAAGTAATTTTCGTGGTAAAAGAGGAATTTGATGGAGTTGAAGGGGAGTAATTACACCCTTCAATTTTCAAGGGAGGCTAAAAAATTAGTGTTATTACATCATGTAATTACACGAGCCCTTTTAAAATTCTTCTTTTATTTATATTTTTTCATTTTAATTTATTTTTTATTTCTAATATTTTTATTATTCTAATATTTTCTAAATATATATGTTTTATTTTTTTATTTATATTTTATTTCATTCTCATTCTCAACCTACATTTTTTCATTCCATGCAATTTTTCATATTATTTATTTATTATTTTATTTCTTTTTTAAAATAACTTTGTTAGTATTCTAATTTTTAAAATCATATTTATGTACGTTGTGTTAAAATTTGATATATGAGCATAATGTTAATTTTTTTGTTTTGAATTTAGAATTTATGTCATATTTTTAATTTCATTTGTTTTAGTACTATTGATTTGATATTTCACATTGCAAAATATTTATTTTTTAGTTAAACTTGATAGATTATTTTTTGTCGAATGTTTTGATAATTTTATCACAATATATTTATAATATTAACATTTTTGTCAAACATACATTTCATGATGTTCATAAAAATCTTATACTTTTAGTTTATTTGATTAAATTATTTAAAATATACTAATTTAATATATATATATATATAATTATTTTTTTATAATATTAGTAAATAACATATGTTTATTAATTAATATTTAATTTAATATGATTTATAAAGACCCTTATTTGTCTAATATAAATTTTAAAATTTAGAAAATTAACTTTTATTTTTAAAATTAATATAATCTTGTAATTACACTTGTGCAACCAAACAAAACAATTTTAATTATACTGGAATTACACTGTGACAAAGAAACATGCAATCATAATTACTAGACTATGTAATTACTAGGCTAATAATTACTACCCTAATAATTATATCAGTTTCAATTATCAGGTGGCAAACCCTAAATATATCAAGAGTCATCATTTTGGTTATTTTTTTATGCTTTATACATTTGACTATTTTCATCCTAAACCTTTTTTCGCATGATCTAAATAATTATTACTTTGATTATTTTTTAAAATAGATGAGAATATTCAAACCTTAGTTTTTTTTATGCTTTAATTACTTTGATTACAAAATCAATGAAGTCTACGCTTCATTTACAAACATATCTAGGATTTACATTTAGGGGATGTTTCATGATCGTCCAACAAAAATTTATTTATTTATTTTTAAATAAAAAATTTGAAGACGTATAGATTATAATAATCGATTAGAACTTGATATATTTTATTAATGCTTATGTTCGATCTATCGAAATAGCCAAAAGTCATAGAAATTAGAAAGTCTGCACTAACTATGCAATATAGCTTGTGAAAAGTCATTAAAAATATATACTAACTATACAATATAGTTTACTAATATATGAGATATACATTGACTATACATTATGATACACGCGTAAAGTTGAACATAACTTAACAATATATGAAATATACATTGACTATACATGGAGTATACACTGACTATTCAATAACGATCAATTCAAAATCACCTCTAAACAATTTCAAATTTTAGATATGAAATTCTCTTGATGTTTCAAGTTTTGATATAACTCAAAATGATTTACATTTGCGAAATATCAATTTTTTAAAAAGAATAAGAAAGGAGAAGAAAAAGAAGAAGAAGGCAGAAGTAGAGGAAGAAGGAAGAAGGAGGAGGAGGAGAACAAAACAGAAGAATGACGGCGATGAAGGTTTACAATTAATTGACCCTTTTTTGTAATTAAGTTAATCAAAGGGTCTTTTGGAGTTTTTTTTTTTTTTTTGACGATTTATCTTTTTTGAATGAGTCGAATAGCTCAGTCCACATAGATCCGCAACCCAAACCCAAATCCAGTATTCAATAAAATACAATGGAAAATTTCAACTTTATGCTAAAGAAATCATTACTTGCCTCAATTTTAAAGATACAAACATTTATCAAATAGTCAATAATTCGAATCCATTTTCTTGTTTCTTCTTTTCTTTTAGTTTATTTCCCTTTTTAAAAATCTTCATAAAATATGCATAAAAAGTAGCGATAATATCCTTAAAGCTCAATTATATACGACGTGCAAAACAATAAGCAAAATAATATTAGTTAAAGACACTCCAGGTGAATACAACCTCAATTTAACTTATTATTTTCAGCTCAAATAACTTATATATATATATATATATATATATATATATATATATATAAAAGACAATGAGTTCACAGTTATTTTAAATTCATTATTTTTGAATCCTAAATCCCCTATGGTTTTAATAGAAATCCCGTCCTTGGTTCATTTTCAACAGAGGATAATTAACATAGCACCTTACTATTGACTATTCTATATTTTAAGAGTTATTTGGTAGATGGTTTAGAATAATTAATTTAAATATGAAGTTTTGATTAAGATAATATAGTGTTTGATTATCTACCTAACAAGAAAAATAAAATTATTTGGAAACAAAAAGAAATAACATCTTGATCTTGAATTACGTATCTAAAAAGAAGAATTTTGAAATTATATTTTATACTACATATAAAAAGGTGAGAGATACGTGTTTTGCTGAGTTAGCATAAAGTGATTCACAAATATATATTTTATTAAAATTAAATATTTTAATATTTATATTAAGGTTCGATTTCTATTTCAAGAACTCAAATTTGAGATTTTTAATTAATAATAGAGAAATCTCAATTATTCTACCACAACTTATATTGATAGTCGATATATCTTTAGTCAAGGTCATATAAGGTGATTAAATGACTTTTTTTTTGCTTAAAAAATCTCAAAAAAACTTTAATCAATTTCCATTATATTATTATGCTAGCTCAAAAATTAAAATGTAATCACACTAAGCAAACTCCACGGAGCGAGATAAACTGAGAAAGGATCAGATGGGAGAGATCCCTGACATGCCTTTGGGATACCACACCTGCGGTACCGACTCAACCGAGTGAAAAAGATATTCGATCCCTTATCTCTTAATACTCTGCTACACCAATTTAGCCATTATCTCAAAAATGTCCCGATATATCATATCTCGGTCCCAGATACATTACGTACATTTCTATACGTCACGTTAAGTGATGTATTCAATTGATATATCGCGTAAAGTGATGTATTTTATATTCGATACATCACGTAAAATAATATATTCGATTGATACATCGCGTAATTTGATGTATTCGAGAATATTAGAGAATAAATTTTTTTATAATTTTAGTAAATTTTTTTAGAGAATATAGTCAAATAAGTTGTGTATTTAAATAATTTTTTTTAAAAAATTTGACAGGTCTAGAAACAAATATTCTTTCTTCTTTTGGAATTTTGTTTTTTCTTCTCACTGTAAGTAGCAACTGTAGAAATTTTAAAAAATTTCATCACTTTCCAGAAAGACGGCCAAGGAGATGACAACGAAGATCAGCAGGAAGAGGAATCAAGAAAAATAATATACAAATCCCCAATTTTAATTTCTAAATTTATCACTATTATACACCATTTTCAAGTAAACCGCAGATCCATTTCCCCCTTTTCTTCCAAAAAAAAGCCCCTTGTTGAGCTAAATTCTGGTGAAATTTTTGTTTTTTCAGATTTTTTTCCATGAAAGAAATTGATTTTAGATATGGTTTTCTCTTTTTCTTGATATTTCTATCAAGTAATTGGGTTATTGGAGCTATCAAATCTCAATCAACTGAAGAAGCATATGTTACCCTTTTATATGGAGATGAGTTCTTGCTGGGTGTTAGAGTTCTTGGAAAGTCAATTAGGGATACTGGGTCTACTAAAGATATGGTTGTTTTGGTTTCTGATGGGGTTTCTCAATATGCCAATGATCTCCTCAGAGTATGTACTTTTGTGACTCAGTATTAGCATTTACTTCATTTGGTTCATTTTTGTATAGTTTAGTTTTTTTGTGATAACCACCATGTCTGTGCCAACTTAAGGTTTTCGACTAATTGCACGATTGCCACCAGCTAGGGTAACTTGTACACTGAGGCTTGGACATATGGTATTTGAACCATGGAGCTCGTGGTTCTTAATCCACTTCATTAATGACTAGGAAACACCCTTAGGTGCTATTTTTGATTAGTGTAGTTTGATGAATGCAAAACTTTTAGTTGCTGTATAAATGTTTTCGAGTTGGATAATCGAGGAGCGTTGCAGTAGGTAGATAACTAGTGTGAAGATAGTGTAATAGAAGCGGAGCCAGGATTTGAAGCTTACAGATTCAGGATTTTCGACTAATTCTACGAGGAACCTCCTTAACCCATTAGCAAGGTAACTCTGTAAATTGAGGCTTGGACATATGAGATTTGAACCATAGATCTTATGGTTCTCAATCCACTTCATTGACCAATAGGTGATACCCTTGGATGGGTGCTGTTTTTGTTTAGTGTAGTCTGATGAATGCAAAATTTTAAGTTGCTGTATAATTGTTTTAGAGCTGGATAATCTAGGAGTGTTGCAATAGGTAAATAACTAGCGTGAAAATAGTGTAACAGTGGTGGAGTCACGATTTGAAGCTGCTTACGGATTTGGGATTTTAGTCTTGTTGGGTTTCTGAGTTCTAAATTAATTAATTTATACATATTAAATGAGTTTCTTAAGATAAATATAAGGTTTGAGTCAAAATTATTAGGTTCTGCCGAACACGCTTCCTATACTCTAGCTCTGTCCCTGTAGTGTAATTATAATGAATCCTCTAAATGTTGTTATATCAGGTTGATGAACTTTCATTCAATCAGCAACCAGATACATTTAATTCTCTCCTATCTAAAAAACTAGAAAGGAGCTGATAAAACCTAAAAGCGCAGAAACATTATTTGCTTTTTAATAGTTACTTACACCAAGCAAAAAGGTTAAGTAAACATCTGGATTTCAAAATGTGGGCTGGAGGTGTAATGCCATCAAATATTGCACTGAAATGAACATGGACTACGTAGCCCCAGGTGATCAAAAAGTTGGGAAACAAGTTGGAATCTTGATAGAGACTGCTCTGTGTTAATTATTCCCATCAGCCCAAGCCTTGGTGGACAAAGTTAATCATATCCTTACTTGTGGGAGTTATCTGATAGGCTAGTTGAGGTGTGTGGAAGTTAGACCGGACATCTATGCTATAAGAAAAAAAGGACCATGCTCACGTATAGGATGAACCTAGGGTGTAGGACAAGTGGTTTTGGAGTTCTAACCATCTTGATTAAAGAGTTGGGTGATAACCTTGGAAAGCAAGGTTGGAATCCCAACAGGGGTTACTCTGTTAATTCTTTCCATCTGCTTAAGCCTTGGTACACCGCTGGTCTCTCTTGAACCAATGCTTTGATTCTTTCAATATATACCGATTCTAAAGAATTTCCACTTATATATAAAAATTGAAGTGGAAAGCAGTGTTTGCAGGAATCCACTGCTTATGCATCACTTTTGCCCTTGTAAACACATCTGCATGTGGTACTAAAAAGGGCGGAATGAATACGAGTAATACGTATAGTCGAATCTAAATAATTTGCAGTTGAGGCAATGATGATTCATCGATTAATAATAATTTCGTATAGTTGATAAAGACTAAGAACTTAAATTGAAGTGCTATTGTGCTGCTTCACTTCAAGAAGTTTGAGCTTGATAGGTAGGTGTAGTAGTTTGGTTTATCTTGAAAATAAATTTGAGCCTGTACTTGAAAATGCAATGTCAGATCTTCTATTTTGCTGCTCTTCATCAGAAATATAAAAGATCTTCTATTTTTCTGCTAAAAAGTCCTTATCGATAAAAAGAAAGAGGCAAACCAGTGACTAAAACTGAGCTTGTCTCAGCAAATCCTGTAGTCTTTTCAGTTGTGTTAGCTGTTATTTTACATTGAGGTTGCCTTAATTAGTCTCGTGATAATATTTTCAGTTGGCCTACATTGCTATCTTTAAATTTGTGTTTGACGCCAAGGCATTCCTAGACATGGCTTAATAATCTTATTGAAGGATTTCGTCTTTGTTTCTTTCTATGCAGGCTGATGGTTGGATTGTGGAAAAGATTAGTTTACTGTCAAACCCAAATCAAGTTAGGCCGAAGAGGTTTTGGGGGGTTTACACAAAGCTAAAAGTATTTAACATGACCAAGTACAAGAAAGGTAATTCTGTATCTCAGTGCTTGAATTTAAGTTTTGACTTAAAGGATGAAAGGGATATGATCAACATTTTCATTTGTTTTGAGTGCTTTTCAAATTCATTTAAGTGAATTGCTTGCCTTCTTTTCCATGAAGGACACCAATCCATTTCCTCTTACATTATAGTTGGTACAAATAGTCAGTTCTAACACCTTGGCAAGCAATTTCAAGTTATTCCTTTTTCATGGTTTCTTTCCCCAAGCTTAATTCATTCATTTGATTGTCATTTAGGGAACAAGCCTGTTTTAATATTGATGCAGCTAACTGTCCATTTTGGTATATGCTATTGTGCATCTAAGCCATGATATACAAACGAAGAGAGAAAGTTATAGATGAATGAACAATAGAGCAAAGAGAGAGACACAGATTTCAGTATCTGCCAGTATGCATCTAAACAATGATACATAAACCTAAGCTGCTCGGACTCGGGTGCGGGTGTCCTAGACCGATGTGAATCCGAGAGTCAGATTTGGCAAAATCTAAATTTTAAGATTCGGGGATACGAATCCGAGTATGGATACGGGGGCGGGGATTTGGCTAAAAATATTCAATATTATCAAAATATAGTTATAAAGATAAAGATATTCTTCCCCTTAAAAAAGAAAAAGAAAGTCAATGAAGAACTTCCACCAATTATCCTTACAGATCATTGCTACTGTCTACCAAAAGTCGGAACACAACCGCCTGAATATTTAACATCTCTCTATTTGACTTGAAACATGAAGCAACGAATATTGACCAAGAGGAAAAGTATCTTGGTCAAAGTATCTGATGTGGGTTGACTGAATCCCACATGTATCCCGAACCCGCACCCACACCCGTACCCGTCTGATGTATCTAATGTGGGTTGTCCATGGACTCTTGGTCAAAGTATCTGATGTGGGTTGAACGAATCCCGCACCTGCACCCGCACCCGCACCCGTCTCGTGTCGACACTGGTGCGGCAGCAAAAATGAAGAATCCGTGCAACTTAGACATAAACTATAGTAGAAGTTGTAGATGAATGAACAATAGATCCAACAAAGAGAAAGAGCAACAGATTTATTATACTTGATGACGAGAGGGTTTGGAAAACTTATCCACTCAGATTCTTGCAGAGGCAATGACGGCCCGATACCTATTCACCTTAGCCTTGCATAATTAAGTCATGTCTTTCTTGTACAGAAATAAGGGAAAACAAAAATTTTGCAGGGTGCAGAAGGTAGAGAACATAGCTTGTTTTGATTTTAAATTTCTTAGGCAGATAAGCATTTTCACTTCATGGTATCTTTTTTTAAGTAGTGGTGCACACATTTTCTGAATTCTACTTCTTAATGTTGGAATTTCTCCTTTTATTTTGGCAGTGGTATATCTTGATGCTGATACTATTGTAGTTAAGAGCATTGAAAATCTCTTTAAATGTGGGAAGTTCTGTGCAAATTTGAAACATTCTGAGAGACTAAATTCTGGAGTAATGGTGATTGAGACATCCGACGAAGTTTTTAAGGATATGATGAGCAAGATGACTACTTTGCCATCTTACACTGGAGGTATGGTGTTTCTGTTAACTGTTCAATTCTAAGATTATCTCCTCTCTGTCCAACCTTTTACTCTCGTTAGCTTTCATTGTGTAGTTCTAACAATTAAAGTCTTCCTATATTAGTGATGGTTGTTGAAAATGTTTCTCTTTCTCCTGATGTATTCTTTTCCTGCTGACAGGTGATCAAGGTTTTCTGAACTCCTACTATGCTGGGTTTGCTAATGCGCGTGTTTATGAGCCAAATCAGCCTTTTGATGTTTTAAATTCTAGAAAGGTCCCTGAAATGGAGAGACTTTCTACTCTTTACAATGCGGATGTTGGCCTTTACATGCTTGCTAACAAGGTTTGTCTTTTGAGTTATTTTGCCTGTTGTGTGCTTCATGTGTGTGTGGTTTTTTTACTTTTATTTTATTATTGTTGGGAATTTTTTGTAGGGTTAGGGGTGTGGGGTGTGTTGTGTGCTTTGGCTTTTGGATTGAATTTTTGAGAGAATAATTATTCGGATCTGGGAAGCAATGACTTGAAATGGACTTTTTGTTTGCAACATGCGGTGTTTCAACTTTGCATTATTCTGTGGGCTTATTGTGGTTGCTCGGTAAAATTATCCTGAATAGACTACATTATGATTTCATGCCCTATCATTAAAATAGCAGAATTGTTGATACTTGGTAGGCATGAAATTAAGCAAACAAAGATGAACTATTCCAAGAAATTGTATGGTCTGGAGTGGTGAAAGTTGAACAATATCCATTTAGGGAAATGTTTTGTGACCAAAACATGGTTTAATAGAAGTTGGTAAAAAGGAAGTCTTGAATGGAAGGAATTGGTAAGAGGTACACGAGAGATTTTTTTGCAAATTTCATCTTTGATAGAGAAGGTAAACTTTAGAGTTTAGAGTACATATGGTTAGAACAGAAATGTCTTAGCTGCAAGAGCTAGATTTTCCTTAAATCCATTTTAATTTGTACTTCCTTGCTCTGACTTTTTTTTGCTTTATATATTTGTAGTGGATGGTCGATGAGAAAGAACTCCGAGTTATTCATTACACACTGGGACCACTTAAACCATGGGATTGGTGGACATCTTGGCTGTTAAAACCTGTTGACGTATGGCAGGTATTTTTCTTCTCCATCATACTCTCGTCACTGCCTACAGTCATTTTACATTCCATATTGTTGTCTTCTTCCTCCACATATATCTTGTAGTGGGGTGTCAAATAGGCGGGTTGAGTTGAAATTGGGCAGGTCAAAGTTACTTGGGCTGAAACAGGTTGGGCGGGCTAAAATGGACTAAAAACCGAGTCATAACCCAGCTCACCCAATTCTTACTAAGTTTTGATATCCTTTGTTCGTTTCTTTTAATTTGCTTAAGTATCTAAATAAAGCTTTTTTCTTTTGTATTATGGCTATATGAAACATACAATAAAAAGAATATTTTTCTTAAAAATATTTTGACAGAGTTTTTCATGAGTCAATTTGGGCTGCATATCAGCTCAGTTTCTAAATTGGGCTGAATTAAGCAGGTCAAAATGGGCTGAGTTAATAAAATAAGTGGGTCATTAACCCACCCAAACCTAAGAGGGTTGGGCGGTTCATGATTTTATGAGTTGATTTTGCTACCCCTAATCCTATATTTTACTTCCCAGCTAACATGGTCCACAACTGTCTCCGTATCAAACATAAACCCCATATTGTGCACTTTGCTGCTTCCATCTGGAGCTGACTTCACAAGCTCTTTGTTAGTGTGCGTGAGAGGATTTTGTTTAAGCATCTCTAACAACTGTATGATCTTATGTTCGTTCATCTGCAGAATGTTAGGGTACGTCTTCAAGAGTCTCTACCTGGAACTGGAGGGGGCAAGAATCCTAGAGATGAACTTCTTGTCAAATTTCTGTTTCTGCTTCCATTACTTCTGATGATATTTTTTTACTATAAGTCATGTTTACAGGTCAGCAATTTTAAAATGATTTCATCACTTTAATAGTTGTCAGCATTTTAAGTATGTTTCGTATTGAAAAATGATTGCTGTCTGCAGACACGATCGTTATTTGACCACATTAGACAGCTATACTACAAGATCAGAGCTGGAGGTGTCCTAGCTTATTCTTCTGTTTCTTCGTCTACCATTCTTTCAGACCAACAGGTATCTCCTTCCTGTCGATTTTGGAACTCTGATGTCCTTATTTTTTTTTTCTCTTTCCTTTCACTAATCTGTATGAGATTGCTAATAATGAATCACCTCTCACGTCTTCCAGAATCGCTTTCAGTTATATTTCAAGCATGATGTCTTTTGCTTGCAAAGTTGTTACTCCTATTTCTAATGTTATTCAATTCATGATAAGCTTATCTAGCTTGTTCTTAGATGATATTAAAATGAAACAATTATATGGCTTGTTCTTAGATGATATTAAAATGAAACAAGTTCGCGAATCGTATGCAGCCAAAGGTGCCTTCTTTTCTGGGTGGGATATCTGTATGTGTCTGTTTTGCTGCTGTTGTGGTATCCCTTGGGCTTTCGCTTGTAATTATCCCCCGCCAAGTAATGCCGTGGACTGGTCTCCTCCTGATGTACGAGTGGACGTTTACACTTTTCTTCCTACAGTTTGGAAGTTATTTGTACTTAGTTTATCAATGGGGAAAGGCTGTGGCAAATCGAGCTGGACAATTTCGGGCCGATTCTACATCTTTGGACCATGAATCTGGAAAAGGTTGGTGGACGTAAGATCAGTAGTTTTCGTTTTACTAAATTTTGAGGTATGGTTTTTCATTGGCGTTTTGTTGCCTTGTAGGTCATCAGCGGCAGCAATCATGTTGTGACATTGCTTCGTGCTACTATGGGTTAGGGATGGCATTTCTCGCAATTTTAGCCCCCGCATTACCTAGTATTTTCGGAATCACTGCTTTGTTTTTGAGGTACTTCTTATATTTCTTTTTCCCGCATTTCAAGCAATTCACTGTGGTTTACATATCATCTAATAGTTGTGTGTGCGTGTGTGAATTAACGGCTGCATGTGAATGACATCACTATTTAGTGTTTACTTGCCTCGGATCATGGTTTTGTCAAAAAACTTGAATGTTTTCACTGAGTAATTGTCTTAAGTTAGGAGCTTGAGTTTAGTATTCATATATGACATGCAGAAGTCTGTTGCAACATCATATGATTCAAACGGATTTCCATATGAATAAGGAACAATTTGTTTGAAGGGTATTCTCTTGAGACCATTGGATGAGCACAAGAATAATGAATCCCGTGTAATCCCACAAGTAGGGTCTGGGGAGGGTGGTGAGTAAGCATCCTTACTCCTACCTTGTGTATGTAGAGCGACTGTTTCCGACCAAATGATGAGCACATAGCGTAAAAAGATGAAAATTAGATATTGGGAATAGGACACTTATGCCCCCGAAAAAGAAAACATATATCCAAAGTATTTCAAATCATTTTCTGGTTAATAAACTTAAAAGATGGTTTACAGTAGTCGCCATTTTGGTTAAACTTTATGCTTTCATTTCCCTCAAGAGTTAACGGTATTAAAGTCCTCGAAGCAGTGCGACTCTGAAACACTATTGTCATTTATAACCATTTTCTACAACCGTAATGGCTTCACACGGATGGCCTTCTAGTGCACTCTTAACTCTCAGCTATGTTGCTCAGATCCTCCAAAATGCCGCTGCATCCGTTTCAGTACACATGTCATCTGTCACTGGAAATTTTGAACTTATGCTAGATTCTATGTTTATGTCAACTAATTAGTAGTCAAATCACTTTCGTATATATATTTCAACCACAGGTTAGGTGTGATGGTCGTAGGAGGCCTTGTTTTGGCATCGTTCATGACATATGCTGCGGAGCATCTATCGATAAGATCGTTTACGAGGGGATTTGAAGAAAAAGATACACACAGGAGTAGGAGTATATGTTTCTTGTGCTGATTGTGGCATATTCAGGTCTCAGCCACAACTAATTCAAGCTCTTTTTCTTGCGTTGGCAATTCATTTTGTCACTAATGTGTAGAATATGCTAAGTTTTTTTCTTCTTCTGGATTTCACACTTTCTTATTTTAGAAAAATTGAGGTGTAATTCTTTGTAAAGTGTATGTATATGAAATCTAACCAATGTGAGAATATCTGATGTTCTATTCATGTTCTCAAGCATTGTTGATAATTTACTTTGAGAAACACCGATGGCCGGTCTGTCTATCTAATATCTAATACTAGGACTACCAGAGTAGAGACACTATTGGGTAGAGTTTCCTCGATCTTGTAAAAAAATTGAACGAAAGCTATTATGTAAAAAAATTCATGGGCTAAGACTCACGAAAAACTAAGAAAATTATTTAATTGCTGTTGAGTGGTCCCTAAATGCTAAGAAAATGCTATGGATAAGGTTGGGGCTACACGTACTGTTTCCTCAAGCTGTTATGGAGGGTCCTGTAAAAATTTTGCAAAAAATTAACTAAAAGCATATCACCAAAAAACTTATTAGCGAATACATGCGAAAAAATTGAGAAGATCGCTTAATTTTTGTTGAGTGGTCCTTAAATGCTAAGAAAATGTCGTGGATCATACCGAGCAACACATACTGTTATCCTAGGTCGTTGCAAAGGATCCTGTAAAGATTTGCAGACAAATTGATCGAAAGTCATATCATCAAAAAATTAGTGGGCTAACACATGAAAAATTGAGAAAATCGGCTATGCCAATTGAGTAGCCCCTAAATGTTAACAAAATGTCGTGGATAATGTCGATGCTACACGTAATGTTCCCCAAGTTTGTTACGGAGGGTCCCATAAAAGTTTAAGTAAAAATTGACCAAAAGTCATATCACCAAAATATTCATCGGCTAGTACACACGAAAAATGAGAAAATCGCCCAATTTCGCTTGCGTGGACCCTAAATGCTATGAATATGCCATAAAACGTGTCGAGACTACACATACTAATCCCCCGGGTACTTACAGATGGTCCCATAAAGGTTTTGAATATTTTTTGATTGAAATCCATATCACCAAAATATTCATGGAGTAATACACACGAAAAATGAGTAAAATCGTCTAACTCCGCTTGTGCGACCCCTAAATACTATGAATATGTCGAAAGCCAGTTCACCAAAAAATATCCATGGGCTAACACACATGAAAAAATGACGAAATCGTGTAATAACGCTTGTGCGGCCCCTAAATGCTATGAATGCGTAGTAGATCATGCCGAGGCTGCACGTATTAATCCCTCGGGTATCTACAGGGGGATCCATAATGGTTGTCGAGAAAAATCCACCGACAGCCAATTCATCAAAAATATCTATAGGCTACACATACGGAAAAATAGCGAAATTGCCCAATTCCGCTTGTGCGGCCCCTAAATCATATGAACGCGTCGTGGGTCATTTCGAGCCCGCATGTACTGATCCACTAGGTACCTACAGAGGGTCCCATAATAGTTTCTGAAAAAAATCCACCGAAAGTCAGTTCACCAAAAATATCCAAGGGCCAACACACACAATAAAATGGCAAAATCTCCTAATTTCGCTTGTGCTGCCTCTAAATTCTATGAACACATCGTGGATCGTGCTGAGTTCATGCATCGTGAATCGTGTCGAGGTCACACATACTGATTTCCTAGGTACCTATGGAGGGTTTCATAATGGTTTTCAAGAAAAAACCACTGAAATCTAGTTCATTAAAAATATCCACGAGCTAACAAACACGAAAAAATAGCAAAATTGCCTAATTCTACTTGTGCGACCCCTAAATGCTATGAATGCATCGTAGATCGTGCCGATCCTGCATGTATTGATACCTCAAGTATCTATGAAAGGTCCCATCATGGTTTCCGAGAAAAATCCATCAGAAGTCAGTTCACCAAAAATATAAATGGGCTAACACAAACGAAAAATGGCGAAATCGCCTAATTTAGCTTGTCCGAATCTTAAATACCATGAACACACCATGGATCGTGCCTAGGCCACACGTACTGATCCCATGGGTACCTAATGGTTTCCAAGAAAAATCCACCATAATCCAGTTCATTAAAAATATTGATGTGCTAACACACACGAAAAATGGCAAAGTCGTCTAATTTCGATTCTACAGCCCCTAAATGCCATGGACGCACCGTGGATCATGCAGAGGCCACACGTACAAATCTCTCGGATACTTACGGAGGGTCACATAATGGTTTCCATGAAAAATCCACCAGAAGCGAGTTCACCAAAAATATCCATTAGCTAACACACACGAAAAATGGCAAAATCGCCTAATTCTGTTAGTGCGGCCCCCAAATGTCATGAATGCACTGTAGATCGTACCGAGGATGCACATACTAATTCCCCGAGTACCTACGAAGGGTCACAAAATGGTTTCCGAGAAAATATAGACCAGAAGCCAGTTCACCAAAAATATCCATAGTGCTAACACACACGAAAGAATGACAAAATCGCCTAATTCTTCTTGTGCGGCCCCTAAATACTATGTATGCGCCATAAATCATGTTGAGGCCGCATGTACTGATCCTTTGGGTACCTATGGAGGGTCCCATAATGATTTCTGAGAAAAATCCACCGGCAGCTAGTTTACCAAAAATATCCATGGGCTAACGCACACGAAAAAATGGCGAAATCGCTTGGTTCAACTTATGCGCCTCCTAAATGCTATGAATGGGCCATGGATCATGATGAAGAGGCACATAATGATCGCTAGTGTACCTACAGAGGGTTCCATAATAATTTTCGAGAAAAATCTGATAGAAACCAGTTCACCAAAAACATTAATGGGCTAATAGACACACGAAAAAATAGCAAAATCGCTTAATTCCACTTGTACAACCCCTAAATGCTATGAAAGCACTGTGGATTGTGCCGAAGCTGTACGTACTGATCCCTCGGGTACCTATGGATGTTCCAATAACGGTTTCCTAAAAAATCCACCGAAAGCCAGTTTACTAAAAATATTGATGAGCTCACATACACAAAAAATCACCTAATTTCTATTGCGTCACCAATAAAATGCTCCTAAACCATTCTAAAGCGCTGTCGGGGCTACTGGAGTCGTTCCCTAGGTCGTTACGGACGCTACTATGGAAGAATCCAAGAAAATTTGACCCGGACGCTCGGCACCTAAAAAATCCGTGGGCTAACACACACGAAAAACTGGTAAAATCGCCTAATTCCTATTTCGTTGCCAATAAAATACTTTCAAACCACTCTAAAGCACCACCGGTGCTACTAGAGTCGTTCCCTAGGTCGTTACGAATGCTACAATGGAAGAATTCAAAAAAATTCAACTCAGACCCCCAACACCTAAATAATCGGTGGGCTAACACACACAAAAAACTGACAAAATTGCCTATTTTCTATTGCATCGCCAACAAAATACTTCTAAACCCCTTTCATGCACCTCTGGGGCTTCTAGAGTCATTTCCTAGGTCGTTACGGACGCTACTATGTAAAAATCCAAAAAATTCGACCCGGACGCCCGACACCTAAAAAATTAATGGGCTAAAACACACGAAAACTGGCAAAATCGCCTAATTCTATTGCATTGCCAATAAAATGCTCCTAAACCGCTCTAAATCACCGCTGGGGCTACTAGAGTCTTTCCCTAGGTCGTTACGGACGCTACTATGGAAGAATCCAAGAAAATTCGACCCGGACCCCTGGTACCTAAAAAATCTGTGGGCTAACACACATGAAAAACTGGCAAAATTGCCTAATTTCTATTGCGTCACCAATAAAATGCTCCTAAACCCCTCTCATGCGCCTTCGGGGATACTAGAGTCGTTCTCTAGGTCGTTACGGATGCTACTATGTAAGAATCCAAGAAAATTCGATTGAATGCCCGACACCTAAAAAATCCGTGGGCTAAAACACACGAAAAACTAGCAAAATCGCCTAATTCTATTGCGTCGCCAATAAAATACTCCTAAACCCCTCTAAAGAACCACCGATGCTACTGGAGTCTTTCCCTAAGTCGTTACAGATGCTACTATAGAAGAATCTAAGAAAATTCGACTCGGACCCCCGGCACCTAAAAAATCCTTGGGCTAACATACACAAAAAACTGGCAAAATCGCCTAATTCCTATTTCGTTGCCAATAAAACCCTCCAAAACCCCTCTAATGTGCCTCTGGGTCTATTAGAGACGTTCCATAGTTCATTACAGATGCTACTATGGAAGAATCCAAGAAAATTCGACCCGGACCCCCAGCACCTAAAAAATTCGTGGGCTAACATACATGAAAAACTGGCAAAATTGCCTAATTCCTATTTCGTTGCCAATAAAATGCTCCTAAACCCCTCTAAAGCGCCGCCGGGGTTATTGGAGCCATTTCCAAGGTCGTTATGAACGCTAATATGGAAGAAACCAAGAAAATTCTACCCGAACCCCCGACACCTAAACAATCTGTGGGCTAACACACACGAAAAACTAACAAAATTGCCTAATTTCTATTACGTCGCCAACAAAATACTTCTAAACCTCTTTCATGCACCTCCGGGCTTCTAGAATCATTTCCTAGGTCGTTACAGACGCTATTATGTAAAAATCCAAACAAATTCGACCCGAACTTCCGACACTTAAAATATTCGTGGGCTAAAACACACGAAAAACTGACAAAATCGCCTAATTCTATTGCGTTGCCAATAAAATGCTCCTAAACCCCTCTAAAGCACCGCCGGGGCTACTGGAGTCTTTCCCAAGGTCGTTACGGACGCTACTATGGAAGAATCCAAGAAAATTTGAACTGGACCCCTAGTACCTAAAATATCTGTGGGCTAACACACACGAAAAACTAGCAAAATTGCCTCATTTCTATTGCGTCACCAATAAAATGCTCCTAAACCCCTCTCATGCGCTTTCGAGGCTACTAGAGTCGTTCTCTAGGTCATTACGAACGCTACTATGTAAGAATCCAAGAAAATTCGACCATATGCCCGACACCTAAAAAATCTGTGGGCTAAAACACACAAAAAACTGGCAAAATCGCCTAATTCTATTGTGTCGTCAATAAAATGTTCCTAAACTCCTCTAAAGAACCGACGGGGCTACTGGAGTCTTTCCCTAGGTCATTACGGACGCTACTATGGAAGAATCCAAGAACATTCGACTCGGACCCCTGGCACCTAAAAAATCCTTGGGCTAACATACACAAAAAACTGGAAAAATCGCCTAATTCCTATTTTGTTGCTAATAAAAACCTCCAAAACCCTTCTAATGTGCCTCTGGGTCTACTAGAGACGTTCCATAGTTCATTACAGACGCTACTATGGACGAATCCAAGAAAATTCGCCCCTAACGCCCGACACCTAAAAAATTCGTGGGCTAACATACATGAAAAACAGGCAAAATTGCCTAATTCCTATTTCTTTGCCAATAAAATGCTCCTAAACCCCTCTAAAGCGCCGCCGGGGCTATTGGAGCCTTTAACAAGGTCGTTACGAACTATACTATGGAAGAAACCAAGAAAATTCGACCCGAACCCCCGACACCTAAATAATCTGTGGGCTAACACATACGAAAAACTGACAAAATTGCCTAATTTCTATTGCGTCGCCAACAAAATGATTCTAAACCCATTTCATGCACCTCCGGGGCTTTTAGAGTCGTTTCCTAGGTCGTTACAGATGCTACTATGTACAAATCCAAACAAATTTGACCCAGATGCCCGACACCTAAAAAATCTATGGGCTAACATACACGAAAAACTTGCAAAATCGACTAATTCCTATTACGTCGCCAATATAATACTCCTAAACCATTCTAAATCGCCGCCGGGGCTACTAGAGTCGTTCTCTAGGTCGTTACAGATGCTACTATTGAATAATCCAAGAAACTTTGACCTAGACCCCCGACACCTAAAAAATTCTTGGGCTAACACACGAAAAACTAGCAAAATCACCTAATTCCTATTTTGTTACCAATAAAATACTCCTAAACCACTCTAAAGACCGCTGGGGCTACTGGAGTCATTCTCCAGGTCGTTACGAATGCTACTATGGAAGAATCCAAAAAAATTCGACCCGGAACCCGGCACCTAAAAAATCTGTGGGCTAAGACACACAAAGAACTGGCAAAATCGCTGAATTTCTATTGCATCGCCAATAAAATACTCCTACATACTTCCAAAGCAATGCCTGGGCTATTGGAGTAGTTCCCTAGATCGTTACGGACGTTACTATATAAAAACCAAGAAAATTCGACCCGAATGCCCGACACCTAAAAAATCCGTGGGCTAAAAGACATGAAAAACTAGCAAAATCGCCTAATTCTATTGCATCGCCAATAAAATGCTCCTAAACCCCTCTAAAGCACCACCGGGGCTACTGGAGTCTTTCCCTAGGTCGTTACGGACACTACTATGGAAGAATCCAATAAAATTCGACCCGGATCCCCGGCTCCTAAAAAGTCTGTGGGCTAACAAACACGAAAAATTAGCAAAATCGCCTAATTTCTATTGCGTCGCCAATAAAATGCTCCTAAACCCTTCTAAAGGACTGTCGGGTCTACTGGAGTCGTTCGCTAGGTCGTTACGGATGCTACTATGGAAGAATCCAAGAAAATTCGACCCGGACGCCTGACACCTAAAAAATCCGTGGGCTAAAACACACGAAAAACTAACAAAATCGCCTAATTCCTATTTGTTGCCAATAGAATGGTCCTAAACCCCTCTAAAGTGCCGCCAGGGCTTCTGGAGTCGTTCCCAAGGTCGTTACAAACGCTACTATGGAAGAATCCAAGAATATTCGACCCGTACCCCTGGCACCTAAAAAATCTATGTGCTAATACACACGAAAAACTGGCAAAATCGCCTATTTCCTAATGCATCGCAAATAAAATGCTTCTAAACCTTTCTAAAGCACTGTCGGGGTTACTGGAGTCGTTCCCTAAGTAGGTACGGATGCTACTATGGAAGAATCCAAAAAATATTGACCCGGACCCCCAGCACCTAAAAAATCCGTGGGCTAACACACACGAAAAACTGGCAAAATTGCCTAATTTATATTGTATCGCCAATAAAATGCTCCTAAACACTCTAAAGCGCCCCCGGGGCTACTGGAATGGTTCCCTAGGTCGTTATGAATGCTACAATGGAAGAATTCAAAAAAATTCAACTCAGACCCCCAACACCTAAATAATCGGTGGGCTAACACACACGAAAAACTAGCAAAATCGCCTAAATCTTATTGCGTTGCTAATAAAATGCTCCTTAACCCTTCTAAAGTGCCATCGGGGCTACTATAATCGTTACCTAGGTCGTTACGGACGCTACTATAGAAGAATCCAAGAAAATTCGACCCGCACCCCAAGCACTTAAAATATCTGTGGGCTAACACACATGAAAAACTAGCAAAATCTCCTAATTCCTATTTCGTTGCCAATAAAATGCTCCTAAACCCCTCTAAAGCACTGCAAGGTCTATTTGAGTCATTCTCCAGGTCGTTACAGATGCTACTATGGAATAATCCATGAAAAAATATGACTCGGACCTCTGACACCTAAAAAATCCGTGGGCTAACACATACAAAAATCTGGCAAAATCGCCTAATTCCTATTTTGTTGCCAATAGAATGCTTCTAAACCCCTCTAAAGCACCGCTGGGGCTACTGGAGTCGTTCCAAGGTCGTTACAAATTCAATATTAAAGAAATCAAGAAAATTCGACCCGAACCCCCGGCACCTAAAAATATGTGGGCTAACACACATGAAAAACTAACAAAATTGCCTAATTTCTATTACGTCGCCAACAAAATGCTTCTAAACCCCTTTCATGCACCTCCGGGCTTCTAGAGTCATTTCCTAGGTCGTTACAGATGCTACTATGTAAAAATCCAAACAAATTCGACCCGGACGCCCGACACCTAAAAATTTCGTGGGCTAAAACACACTAAAAACTAGCAAAATTGCCTAATTCTATTGCGTTGCCAATAAAATGCTCCTAAACCCCTCTAAAGCACCGCCGGGGCTACTGGAGTCTTTACCTAGGTTGTTACGGATGCTACTATGGAAGAATCCAAGAAAATTTGACCCGGATCCCTGGTACCTAAAAAATCTGTAGGCTAACACACACGAAAAACTGGCAAAATTGCCTAATTTCTATTGCGTCAACAATAAAATGCTCCTAAACCCCTATCATGTTCCTTCGTTGCTACTAGAGTCATTCTCTAGGTCATTACGAACTCTACTATGTAAGAATCCAAGAACATTCCACCATATGCCCGACACCTAAAAAATCTGTGGGCTAAAATAAAAGAAAAACTGGCAAAATTACCTAATTCTATTGTGTTGTCAATAAAATGTTGCTAAACCCCTCTAAAGAACCGCCGGGGCTATTGGAGTCTTTCCCGAGGTCTTTACGGACGCTACTATGGAAGAATCCAAGAAAATTCGACTCGGACCCCTGGCACCTAAAAAATCCTTGGGCTAACATACACAAAAAACTAGAAAAATCGCCTAATTCCTATTTTGTTGCCAATAAAACCCTCCAAAACCCCTCTAATGTGCCTCTGGGTCTACTAGAGACGTTCCATAGTTCATTACAGACGCTACTATGGACGAATCCAAGAAAATTTGCCCCGGACGCCCGACACCTAAAAAATTCGTGGGCTAACATACATGAAAAACTAGCAACATTGCCTAATTCCTATTTCTTTGCCAATAAAATGCTTCTAAACCCCTCTAAAGCGCCGCCGGGGCTATTGGAGCCATTACCAAGGTCGTTACGAACTATACTATGGAAGAAACCAAGAAAATTTGACCCAAACCCCCAGCACCTAAACAATCTGTGGGCTAACACACACGAAAAACTGACAAAATTGCATAATTTCTATTGCGTCGCCAACAAAATGATTCTAAACCCATTTCATGCACCTCTGGGGCTTTTAGAGTCGTTTCCTAGGTCGTTACAGATGCTACTATGTACAAATCCAAACAAATTCGACCCAGATACCCGACACCTAAAAAATCTATGGGCTAACATACATGAAAAACTTGCAAAATCGACTAATCCTATTGCGTCGCCAATATAATACTCCTAAACCATTCTAAATCGCCACCGGGGCTACTAGAGTCGTTCTCTAGGTCATTACAGATGCTACTATGGAAGAATCCAAGAAAATTTGACCTAGACCCCTGACACCTAAAAAATCCTTGGGCTAACACACACGAAAAATAGACGAAATCACCTAATTCCTATTTCGTTGCCAATAAAATGCTCCTAAACCTCTCTAAAGCACCGCTGGGGCTACTGGAGTCATTCTATAGGTCGTTACGAATGCTACTATGGAAGAATCCAAGAAAATTCGACCCGGAACCCGGAACCTAAAAAATCTATGGGCTAACACATACAAAGAACTAGCAAAATCGCCGAATTCCTATTGCATCGCAAATAAAATACTCCTAAATCCTTCCAAAGCAATGCCGGGGCTATTGGAGTAGTTACCTAGATCGTTACAGACGCTACTATATAAAAATCCAAAAAAATTCGACCCGGATGCCCGACACCTAAAAAATCTGTGGGCTAAAAGACATGAAAAACTAGCAAAATCACCTAATTCTATTGCATCGCCAATAAAATGCTCCCAAATCCTTCTAAAGCACCACCGGGGCTACTGAAGTCTTTCCCTAGGTCGTTACGGACACTACTATGGAAGAATACAAGAAAATTCGACCCGGACCCCCGGCTCTTAAAAAGTCTGTGGGCTAACAAACACGAAAAGCTGGCAAAATTGCCTAATTTCTATTGCGTCGCTAATAAAATGCTCCTAAACCTTTCTAAAGGACAGTCGTGTCTATTGGAGTCGTTCGCTAGGTCGTTACGGATGCTACTATGGAAGAATTCAAGAAAATTCGACCCGGACGCCTGACACCTAAAAAATCCGTGGGCTAAAACACACAAAAAACTAGCAAAATCGCCTAATTCCTATTTGTTGCCAATAGAATGGTCCTAAACCCCTCTAAATTGTTGCCAGGGCTTCTGGAGTCATTTCCAAGGTCGTTACAAACGCTACTATGGAAGAATCCAAGAATATTCGACCCGGACCCCTGGCACCTAAAAAATCTATGTGCTAATACACACGAAAAACTAGCAAAATCGCCTATTTCCTAATGCATCACAAATAAAATGCTTCTAAACCTTTCTAAAGCACTGTCGGGGCTACTGGAGTCGTTCCCTAGGTAGTTACGGATGCTACTATGGAAGAATCCAAAAAATATTGACCCGGACCCCCAGCACCTAAAAAATCCGTGGGCTAACACACACGAAAAACTGGCAAAATTGCCTAATTTCTATTGTGTCGCCAATAAAATGCTCCTTAACAATCTAAAGCGCTGCCGGAGCTACTGGAATGGTTCCCTAGGTCGTTATGAATGCTACAATGGAAGAATTCAAAAAAATTCAACTCAGACCCCCAACACCTAAATAATCGGTGGGCTAACACACACGAAAAACTAGCAAAATCGCCTAAATCTTATTGCGTCGCTAATAAAATGCTCCTTAACCCTTCTAAAGTGCCATCGGGGCTACTATAATCGTTACCTAGGTCGTTACGGACGCTACTATAGAAGAATCCAAGAAAATTCGACCCGCACCCCAAGCACTTAAAATATCTGTGGGCTAATACACATGAAAAACTAGCAAAATTGCCTAATTCCTATTTCGTTGCCAATAAAATGCTCCTAAACCCCTCTAAAGCACAGCAAGGTCTATTGGAGTCGTTCTCCAGGTCGTTACAGATGCTACTATGGAATAATCCATGAAAAAATATGACTCGGACCTCCGGCACCTAAAAAATCCGTGGGCTAACACATATAAAAATCTGGCAAAATCGCTTAATTCCTATTTCGTTGCCAATAGAATGCTCCTAAACCCCTCTAAAGCACCACCGGGGCTATTGGAGTCGTTCCCAAGGTCGTTACAAATGCTACTATGGAAAAAACCAAGAAAATTCGACCCGAACCCCCGGCACCTAAAAACTCTATGGGCTCACACACATAAAAAACTAACAAAATTGCCTAATTTCTATTACGTCGCCAACAAAATGCTTCTAAACCCCTTTCATGTACCTCCAGGCTTCTAGAGTCATTTCCTAGGTCGGTACAGATGCTACTATGTAAAAATCCAAACAAATTCGACTCGGACGCCTGACACCTAAAGAATTCGTGGGCTAAAACATATGAAAAACTGGCAAAGTCGCCTAATTCTATTGCGTTTCCAATAAAATGCTCCTAAACCCCTCTAAAGCACCGCCGGGGCTACTGGAGTCTTTCCCTAGGTCGTTACGGACGCTACTATGGAAGAATCCAAGAAAATTTGACCCGTACCCCTGGTACCTAAAAAATCTGTGGGCTAACACACACGAAAAACTGGCAAAATTTCCTAATTTCTATTGCGTCACCAATAAAATGCTCCTAAACCCCTCTCATGTGCCTTCGTGGCTACTAGATTCGTTCTCTAGGTCATTACGAACGCTACTATGTAAGAATCCAAGAAAATTCAACCATATGCCCGACACCTAAAAAATCTGTGGGCTAAAATAAACGAAAAACTGGCAAAATTACCTAATTCTATTGTGTCGTCAATAAAATGTTGCTAAACCCCTCTAAAGAACCTCCGGGGCTACTGGAATCTTTCCCTAGGTATTTACGGACGCTACTATGGAAGAATCCAAGAAAATTCGACTCGGACCCCTGGCACCTAAAAAATCCTTGGGCTAACATACACAAAAAACTGGAAAATCGCCTAATTCCTATTTTGTTGCCAATAAAACCCTGCAAAACCCCTCTAATGTGCCTCTGGGTCTACTAGAGACGTTCCATAGTTCATTACAGACGCTACTATGGACGAATCCAAGAAAATTCGACCCGGACGCCCGACACCTAAAAAATTCATGGGCTAACATACGTGAAAAACTGGCAAAAATTCCTAAAATGCTCCTAAACCCCTCTAAATCACCGCCGGGGCTATTGGAGCCATTACCAAGGTCGTTACGAACTATACTATGGAAGAAACTAAGAAAATTTGACCCGAACCCCCGGCACCTAAACAATCTGTGGGCTAACACACACGAAAAACTGACAAAATTGCATAATTTCTATTGCGTCGCCAACAAAATGATTCTAAACCCATTTCATGCACCTCTGGGGCTTTTAGAGTCGTTTCCTAGGTCGTTACAGATGCTACTATGTACAAATCCAAACAAATTCGACCCAGATACCCGACACCTAAAAAATCTATGGGCTAACATACATGAAAAACTTGCAAAATCGACTAATCCTATTGCGTCGCCAATATAATACTCCTAAACCATTCTAAATCGCCACCGGGGCTACTAGAGTCGTTCTCTAGGTCATTACAGATGCTACTATGGAAGAATCCAAGAAAATTTGACCTAGACCCCTGGCACCTAAAAAATCCTTGGGCTAACACACACGAAAAATAGACGAAATCACCTAATTCCTATTTCGTTGCCAATAAAATGCTCCTAAACCTCTCTAAAGCACCGCTGGGGCTACTGGAGTCATTCTATAGGTCGTTACGAATGCTACTATGGAAGAATCCAAGAAAATTCGACCCGGTACCCGGAACCTAAAAAATCTATGGGCTAACACATACAAAGAACTAGCAAAATCGCCGAATTCCTATTGCATCACAAATAAAATACTCCTAAATCCTTCCAAAGCAATGCCGAGTCTATTGGAGTAGTTACCTAGATCGTTACAGACGCTACTATATAAAAATCCAAGAAAATTCGACCCGGATGCCCGACACCTAAAAAATCTGTGGGCTAAAAGACATGAAAAACTAGCAAAATTGCCTAATTCTATTGCATCGCCAATAAAATGCTCCTAAACCCTTCTAAAGCACCACCGGGGCTACTGAAGTCTTTCCCTAGGTCGTTACGGACACTACTATGGAAGAATACAAGAAAATTCGACCCGTACCCCCGGCTCGTAAAAAGTCTGTGGGCTAACAAACACGAAAAACTAGCAAAATTGCCTAATTTCTATTGCGTCGCCAATAAAATGCTCATAAACCCTTCTAAAGGACTGCAGGGTCTACTGGAGTCGTTCGCTAAGTCGTTACAGACGCTACTATGTAAAAATCTAAACAAATTCGACTCGGACGCTCGACACCTAAAAAATTCGTGGGCTAAAACACACGAAAAACTGGCAAAATCGCCTAATTCTATTGCGTTGCCAATAAAATGCTCCTTAACCCTTCTAAAGTGCCATCGGGGCTACTATAATCGTTCCCTAGGTTGTTACGGACGCTACTATTAAAGAATCCAAGAAAATTTGACTCAGACCCCCGACACCTAAACAATCCGTGGGCTAACACATATGAAAAATTGGCAAAATCGCCTAATTCCTATTTTGTTGTTAATAAAATCTTCATAAACCCCTCTAATGTTCCTCCGGGGCTACTAGAGTCATTCTCTAGGTCATTACGGATGCTACTTTGGAAGAATCCAATAAAATTCGACCCGAACCCCCGGCACCTAAAAAATCCGTGGGCTAACACACACAAAAATCTAGCAAAATCGCCTAATTCCTATTTGTTGCCAATAGAATGCTCCTAAACCCCTCTAAAGCGCCGCCAGGGCTACTGGAGTCGTTCTCAAGGTCGTTACAAACGCTACTATAGAAGAATCTAAGAATATTCGACCCGGACCCCCGGCACCTAAAAAATCTATGTGCTAACACACACAAAAAACTGGCAAAATCGCCTAATTCTAATGCATCACCAATAAAATGCTCTTAAGCCTTTCTAAAGCACTGTCGGGGCTAATGGAGTCGTTCCCTAGGTAGTTACGGATGCTACTATGGAAGAATCCAAAAAACATCGACCCGGACCCCCAGCACCTAAAAGATTCGTGGGCTAAAACACACAAAAAACTAGCAAAATCGCCTAAATCTTATTGTGTCACCAATAAAATGCTCCTTAACCCTTCTAAAGTGCCATCGGGGCTACTATAATCGTTCCCTAGGTCGTTACGGACGCTACTATAGAAGAATCCAAGAAAATTCGACCCGCACCCCCAGCACCTAAAAAATCCGTGGGCTAACACACATGAAAAACTGGCAAAATTGCCTAATTCCTATTTCATTGCCAATAAAATGCTCCTAAACCCTTCTAAAGTGCCATCGGGGCTACTATAATCGTTCCCTAGGTCGTTACAGATGCTACTATAGAAGAATCCAAGAAAATTCGATCCGCACCCCCAGCACCTAAAAAATCTGTGGGCTAACACACATGAAAAACTGGCAAAATTGCCTAATTCCTATTTCATTGCCAATAAAATGCTCCTAAACCCCTCTAATGCACCGTAAGGGCTATTGGAATCGTTCTCCAGGTCGTTACGGATGCTACTATGGAATAATCCATGAAAATATGACTTGGACCTCCGGCACCTAAAAAATCCGTGGGCTAACACATACAAAAATCTTGCAAAATCGCCTAATTCCTA
The DNA here is from genome assembly GCF_947179165.1 of Solanum dulcamara. NCBI lineage: Eukaryota > Viridiplantae > Streptophyta > Magnoliopsida > Solanales > Solanaceae > Solanum > Solanum dulcamara. The sequence continues at coordinate 81,612,871 of NC_077238.1, forward strand.
TTTCGTTGCCAATAGAATGCTCCTAAACCCTTCTAAAGAACCGCCGGGGCTACTGGAGCCGTTCCCAAGGTCGTTACAAATGTTACTATGGAGGAATCCAAGAATATTCGATCCGGACCCCCGTCACCTAAAAAATCTATGGGCTAACACACATGAAAAACTGGCAAAATCGCCTAATTCTATTGCGTTGCCAATAAAATGCTCCTTAACCCTTATAAAGTGCCATCGGGGCTACTATAATCGTTCCCTAGGTCGTTACGGACGCTACTATTGAAGAATCCAAGAAAATTTGACTCAGACCCCCGACACCTAAACAATCCATGGGCTAACACATATGAAAAATTGGCAAAATCGCCTAATTCCTATTTTGTTGTTAATAAAATCTTCATAAACCCCTCTAATGTTCCTCCAGGGCTACTAGAGTCATTCTCTAGGTCATTACGGATGCTACTTTGGAAGAATCCAATAAAATTCGACCCGAACCCCCGGCACCTAAAAAATCCGTGGGCTAACACACACAAAAATCTAGCAAAATCGCCTAATTCCTATTTGTTGCCAATAGAATGCTCCTAAACCCCTCTAAAGCGCCGCCAGGGCTACTGGAGTCGTTCTCAAGGTCGTTACAAACGCTACTATGGAAGAATCTAAGAATATTCGACCCGGAACCCCGGCACCTAAAAAATCTATGTGCTAACACATACAAAAAACTGGCAAAATAGCCTAATTCTAATGCATCGCCAATAAAATGCTCTTAAACCTTTCTAAAGCACTGTCGGGGCTAATGGAGTCGTTCCCTAGGTAGTTACGGATGCTACTATGGAAGAATCCAAAAAACATCGACCCGGACCCCCAGCACCTAAAAAATTCGTGGGCTAAAACACATGAAAAACTAGCAAAATCGCCTAAATCTTATTGTGTCACCAATAAAATGCTCCTTAACCCTTCTAAAGTGCCATCGGGGCTACTATAATCGTTCCCTAGGTCGTTACGGACGCTACTATAGAAGAATCCAAGAAAATTCGACCCGCACCCCCAGCACCTAAAAAATCTGTGGGCTAACACACACGACAAACTAGCAAAATCGCCTAAATCATATTGCGTCGCCAATGAAATGTTTCTTAACCCTTCTAAAGTGCCATCGGGGCTACTATAATCATTCCCTAGGTCGTTACAGATGCTACTATAGAAGAATCCAAGAAAATTCGACCCGCACCCCCAGCACCTAAAAAATTCGTGGGCTAACACATGAAAAACTGGGAAAATTGCCTAATTCCTATTTCATTGCCAATAAAATGCTCCTAAACCCCTCTAATGCACCGTAAGGGCTATTGGAGTCGTTCTCTAGGTCGTTACGGATGCTACTATGGAATAATCCATGAAAATATGACTTGGACCTCCGGCACCTAAAAAATCCGTGGGCTAACACATACAAAAATCTGGCAAAATCGCCTAATTCCTATTTCGTTGCCAATAGAATGCTCCTAAACCCTTCTAAAGAACCGCCGGGGCTACTGGAGCCGTTCCCAAGGTCGTTACAAATGTTACTATGGAGGAATCCAAGAATATTCGATTCGGACCCCCGTCACCTAAAAAATCTATGGGCTAACACACACGAAAAACTGGCAAAATTGCCTAATTTTATTGCGTTGCCAATAAAATGCTCCTTAACCCTTATAAAGTGCCATCGGGGCTACTATAATCGTTCCCTAGGTCGTTACGGATGCTACTATTGAAGAATCCAAGAAAATTTGACTCAGACCCCCGACACCTAAACAATCCATGGGCTAACACATATGAAAAAGTTGGCAAAATCGCCTAATTCCTATTTTGTTGTTAATAAAATCTTCATAAACCCCTCTAATGTTCCTCCGGGGCTACTAGAGTCATTCTCTAGGTCATTACGGATGCTACTTTGGAAGAATCCAATAAAATTCGACCCGAACCCCCGGCACCTAAAAAATCCGTGGGCTAACACACAAAAATCTAGCAAAATTGCCTAATTCCTATTTGTTGCCAATAGAATGCTCCTAAACCCCTCTAAAGCGCAGCCAGGGCTACTGGAGTCGTTATCAAGGTCGTTACAAACGCTACTATGGAAGAATCTAAGAATATTCGACCCGAACCCCCGGCACCTAAAAAATCTATGTGCTAACACATACAAAAAACTGGCAAAATAGCCTAATTCTAATGCATCGCCAATAAAATGCTCTTAAACCTTTCTAAAGCACTGTCGGGGCTAATGGAGTCGTTCCCTAGGTAGTTACGGATGCTACTATGGAAGAATCCAAAAAACATCGACCTGGACCCCCAGCACCTAATAAATTCGTGGGCTAAAACACATGAAAAACTAGCAAAATTGCCTAAATCTTATTGTGTCACCAATAAAATGCTCCTTAACCCTTCTAAAGTGCCATCGGGGCTACTATAATCGTTCCCTAGGTCGTTACGGACGCTACTATAGAAGAATCCAAGAAAATTCGACCCGCACCCCCAGCACCTAAAAAATCTATGGGCTAACACACACGAAAAACTAGCAAAATCGCCTAAATCATATTGCGTCGCCAATGAAATGTTTCTTAACCCTTCTAAAGTGCCATCGGGGCTACTATAATCGTTCCCTAGGTCGTTACAGATGCTACTATAGAAGAATCCAAGAAAATTCGACCCGCACCCCCAACACCTAAAAAATCCGTGGGCTAACACATGAAAAACTGGCAAAATTGCCTAATTCCTATTTCATTGCCAATAAAATGCTTCTAAACCCCTCTAATGCACCGTAAGGGCTATTGGAGTCGTTCTCTAGGTCGTTACGGATGCTACTATGGAATAATCCATGAAAATATGACTTGGACCTCCGGCACCTAAAAAATCCGTGGGCTAACACATATAAAAATCTGGCAAAATCGCCTAATTCCTATTTCGTTGCCAATAGAATGCTCCTAAACCCTTCTAAAGAACCGCCGGGGCTACTGGAGCCGTTCCCAAGGTCGTTACAAATGTTACTATGGAGGAATCCAAGAATATTCGATCCGGACCCCCGTCACCTAAAAAATCTATGGGCTAACACACACGAAAAACTGGCAAAATCGCCTAATTCTATTGCGTTGCTAATAAAATGCTCCTTAACCCTTATAAAGTGCCATCGGGGCTACTATAATCATTCCCTAGGTCGTTACGGACGCTACTATTGAAGAATCCAAGAAAATTTGACTCAGACCCCCGACACCTAAACAATCCATGGGCTAACACAAATGAAAAATTGGCAAAATCGCCTAATTTCTATTTTGTTGTCAATAAAATCCTCATAAACCCCTCTAATGTTCCTCCGGGGCTACTAGAGTCGTTCTCTAGGTCATTACAAATACTACTTTGGAAGAATCCAAGAAAATTCGACCCGAACCCCCGGCATCTAAAAAATCCGTGGGCTAACACACACAAAAATCTCGCAAAATCGCCTAATTCCTATTTGTTGGCAATAGAATGCTCCTAAACCTCTCTAAAGCGCCGCCAGGGCTACTGGAGTCATTCTCAAGGTCGTTACAAATGCTACTATGGAAGAATCTAAGAATATTCGACCCGGACCCCCGGCACCTAAAAAATCTATGTGCTAACACACACAAAAAACTGGCAAAATCGCCTAATTCCTAATGCATCGCCAATAAAATGCTCCTAATCCTTTCTAAAGCACTGTCGGGGCTAATGGAGTCGTTCCCTAGATAGTTACGGATGATACTATGGAAGAATCCAAAAAACATCGACCCGGACCCCCAGCACCTAAAAACTTCGTGGGCTAAAACACACGAAAACCTAGCAAAATCGCCTAAATCTTATTGTGTCTCCAATAAAATGCTCCTTAACCCTTCTAAAGTGCCATCGGGGCTACTATAATTTTTCCCTAGGTCGTTACGGACGCTACTATAGAAGAATCCAAGAAAATTCGACCCGCACCCCCAGCACCTAAAAAATCTATGGGCTAACACACACGAAAAACTGGCAAAATTGCCTAATTCTTATTTCGTTGCTAATAAAATGCTCCTAAACCCCTCTAAAGCACCGCAAGGTCTATTGGAGTAGTTCTACAGGTCTTTACGGATGCTACTATGGAATCCAAAAAAAATTGACTCGGACCCCCAGCACCTAAAAAATCCGTGGGCTAATACATACGAAAAACTGGCAAAATTGCCTAATTTCTATTGTGTCGCCAATAAAATGCTCCTAAACACTCTAAAGCGCCATCGGGGCTATTGGAATGGTTTCCTAGGTCATTACGAATGCTACAATGGAAGAATTCAAAAAAATTCAACCCAGACCCCCAACACCTAAATAATCGGTGGGCTAACACACACGAAAAACTAGCGAAATCGCCTAAATCTTATTGCGTCGCCAATAAAATGCTCCTTAACCCTTCTAAAGTGCCATCGGGGCTACTATACTCGTTCCCTAGGTCGTTACGAATGCTCCTAAACCCCTCTAAAACACCGTCGGGGTTACTATAGTCGTTCCTCAGGTTGTTACGAATGCTACTATGGAAGAATCCAAGAAAATTTGACCTGAACCACCTGCACCTAAAAAATCTATGGGCTAACAGACACGAAAAACTAGCAAAATCGCCTAATTCCTATTGCGTCGCCAATAAAATGCTCCTAAATCTTTCAAATGCGGTGTCGAGGCTACTGGAGTCGTTCCCTAGGTCGTTACGGATTATACTATGGAAGAATCCAATAAAATTCAACCCGGACCCCTAGTACTTAAAAAATTCGTGGGTTAACACAAATGAAAAACTCGTAAAATTGCCTAATTTCTATTACGTCGCCAATCAAAGTCTCCTAAACCCCTTTAAAGCGCTGCCGAGGCTACTAGAGTCCTTTCCTAAGTCGTTACTAATGCTACTATGGAAGAATCCAAGAAACTGCGACTCGGAACCCGACACCTAAAAAATCTGTTGGCTAACACAGATGAAAAACTGGCAAAATTGCCTAATTTCTATTGCATAGACAATAAAATGCTCCTAAATACGTCTAAAGTACTGCCGGGGCTATTGGAGTTGTTCCCTAGGTCGTTATGGATGCTAGTATGGAAGAATGCAAGAAACTTCGACCTGGACCTCCGGCACCTAAAAAATTTGTTGGCTAACATACATGAAAAATTGGAAAAATTACCTAATTCCTATTATGTCACCAATAAAATACTTCTAAATCCCTCTAAAGTACCGCCGGGGCTACTGGAGTGGTTCCTTAGGTCTTTACGGATGCTACTATGGAAGAATTTAAGAAAATTCTACCCGAACACCTGGCACCTAAAAAATCTGTGGGTTATCACACACGAAAAACAAGAAAAATTGCCTAATTCCTATTGCATCACTAATAAAATACGCCTAAACCCCTCAAAAGCACCGTCGGGGCTACTATAGTCGTTCTCTAGGTCTTTACAGATGCTATTATAGAATAATCTAAGAAAATTAGACCCGAACCCCTGGCAACTAAATAATCTTTGGGCTAACACACATGAAAAACTAGTAAAATAGACTAATTCCTATTTTGTCACCAATACAATACTCCAGAACCACTATAAAGCGTTGCCGGGGATACTAGAGTCGTTCCCTAGGTCATTACGGATGATCCTATGGTAAAATTCAAGAAAATTTGACCCGAACCCTGGCACCTTAGAAATCCGTGGGCTAATACACATACAAAACTGGCAAAATTCCGAACTCCTATTGCGTCACCAATAAAATGCTTCTAAACCCCTTTAAAGCGCCGCCGGGGCTACTAAAATCGTTACCTAGGTTATTACGGAGGCTACTATTGAAGAATCCAAAAAAATTCGACCCGGACCTTTGACACCTAAAATATCTGTGGACTAACAAACATGAAAAACTGGCAAAATCGCCTAATTCCTATTTCATTGCAAATAAAATGCTCCTAAATCCTTTTAAAGCGCCGTCGGGGTTACTCGAGTCGTTTCCCAGGTCGTTACGGATTCTACTATAAAATAATCCAAGAAAATTCGACAAAGACCCCCGGCACCTAAAAAATTTGTTGGCTAACACACAAAACTGGCAAAATCGCCTAATTCCAATTTCGGTGCCAATAAAATGCACCTAAACACCTCTAAAGCACCTCCGGGGCTATTGGCGTTGTTCCCTAGGTCGTTATGGATGCTACTATGGAAGAATCCAAGAAAATTTGACCCAGACCCCTGGTACCTAAAACATCCGTTGGCTAATAGACACGAAAAACTAGCAAAATCGCCTAATTTCTATTTTGTTGCCAATAAAATGCTCCTAAACCCCTCTAAAGCATCGCCGGGGCTACTGGAGTTGTTCCCTAAGTCGTTACGGACGCTACTATGTAAGAATCAAAAAACATTCAACCCGGACGCCCGACACCTTAAAAATCAATGGGCTGACACACATAAAAAACTGGCAAAATTGCCTAATTCTATTGCGTCCCCAATAAAATGCTCCTAAATCCCTCTAAAGCATCGCCGGGGCTACTGGAGTCTTTTCCTAGGTTGTTACGGATGCTACTATGAAAGAATTTAAGATAACTCGACCCGTACCTCCGGCACTTAAAACATCTGTGGGCAACACACGAAAAACTAGCAAAATTGCCTAATTTCTATTGCGTCGCCAATAAAATACTCCTACACCCTTCTAAAGCGCCGTCCGAGCTATGGATTCGTTCCTTAGATCGTTATGGAGGATACTATGTAAGAATCAAGGAAAAATTCAACCAGGACCATCGGCACCTTAAACATCCGTGGGTAACACACACGAAAAACTAGAAAAATCACCTCATTCCTATTTCGTGGCTAATAAAATGCTCTTAAACCTCTCTAAAGTACCACCGGGGCTAATGGAATCGTTCCCCAAGTCGTTACGAATGCTACTATGGAAGAATCCAAGAAAATTCAATCCGTACCCCCCAGCACGAAAAACTGGCAAAATTTCCTCATTCCTATTTCATCTCCAATAACCTCTCCTAAACCCCTATAAAGCATAGATGGGGCTACTGTAGTCATTCCCTAGGTCGTTACAAATGCTACTATGGAATAATCAAAGAAAATTCAACCCGGACACCAGGCACCTAAAAAATTTGTGGGCTAACACACACGAAAAATTGGCAATATTGCCTAATTCCTATTGCGTCGCCAATAAAATGCTCCTAAACCCTTATAAAGCACCGCTGAGGCTATTGGAGTCATTCCCTAGGTCGTTATGGATGATAATATGGAAGAATCCAAGAAAATTCGACTATTACCCTGGCACCTAAAATATTCGTGGGCAAACACACCCGAAAAACTGGCAAAATCGCCTAATTCCAATTTCGTTGCTATTAAAATGCTCCTAAACCCCTCTAAAGCACCTCTAGGGTTACTGGAGTCGTTCCCTAGGTCATTACAGATTCTACTATAGAAGAATCCAAGAAAATTTGACCCGAACCCCCGACACCTAAAAAATCTATGGGCTAACACACACGAAAAACTGACAAAATTGCCTAATTCCTATTTCGTTGCCAATAAAAAGCTCCCAAACCTCTCTAAAGAACCGCCTAGGCTACTGGAATCATTCCCTAGGTCATTACAAACTCTACTATGGAAGAATCCAAGAAAATGCGACCTGGATGCCTCACACCTTAAAAATCCGTGGGCTAACACACACTAAAAACTAGCAAAATTACCTAATTCTATTGAGTTCCCAATAAAATGCTCCTAAACCCCTCTAAAGCACCGTCGGGGCTACTGGAGTCTTTCCCTAGGTCGTTACAGACTCTACTATTGAATAACTTAAGAAAACCGGACCCGAACCCCCGGCACCTAAAAAATCTGTGGGCTAACACACACGAAAAATTGGAAAAATTGCCTAATTCCTATTGCGTCGCCAATAAAATGCTCCTAAGCCCTTATAAAGCACCGTCGGTGCTACTGGAGTCATTCCCTAGGTTGTTACAGATGTTAGTATGAAATAATAAAGGAAAATTTAACCAGGATCACTGCACCTTAAAAATCCGTGGGCTAACACATATGAAAAAATTGGTAAAATTGCCTCGTTCCTATTGCGTCGCCAATAAAATGCTCCTAAACTTCTCTAAAGCGCCACCGGGGCTAATGGAGTCATTCCCTAGGTCGTTACGGATGCTACTATAGAAGAGTCCAAGAAAATTCGACCCGTACCCCGACACCTAAAAATTTTGTGGGCTAACACACACGAAAAATTGGCAAAATTGCCTCATTCCTATTTCATCGCCAATACCCTCTTCTAAACCCCTCTAAAGTGCCACCGGGGTTACTTGTAATATCCCCTAAAAACGTTGTATACGATGTTTCAATTTTTGCCTAAACATGATACAGTCTCTGTATTTTGGTCATACCTTTTCATAGAAATATCCAAATTGAGTGATTCAAATTTCTGAGTAACCACAAGATCATTACCTACAACTTTTATGAGACCATATTTTAAGATTCGGAGGTTAAGTAGGTCAAATAAATTAATCTTTGTAAGGTAGGATGCTGTTACGGAAATGAGTGTTTATAGAAGAAAAATCATATCTCACTGTAGGTTTATCCAAATTGGTTGATTCTTGAACGATATGAAACTAGACTTCCATATCTACAATTCTTATGAAGACACCAAATCCTAATAAGGAATTTATCTTATTCAAACGCAGCTCCCAAAAAGAGTATTCTGTCAAAGATAACTCATTTCACCTACCATAGAAAGATCTAGATACATTTGACATCACTCATGACATAAATTGTCCTCCATTTAACATCATCCATGACATCAATATATTCCACTAAATTTTCAGTTTTTTATTTATAATTATTTTATTTATTGTTAGGTCATCTTTCCCACCTATAAATACCCACCTTATTTCCTCATTTTATTCATCAAGCTTTCTCAAGCAAATCTTCTCTCTATACACATTCTCAAATATAGTTTTAGTTCTTAGTAGTGAAGAAATACTATTCCGGTGATTCATATATTCCGGGTAGTACACAAAACGTTCCGGCAAGGAGAGAAGCTAGGACTCAAGAGTGTTCATTAAGTCTTCCGGTACCAACTAAAGCTTCGGTTTCCAGGTATGTAAGGTTTCAATGAGAGTATTCCTTCCACTCTCATGTCTAAATTATTTTGATTATATGATAAATTATATTTATTTTCTTTAAGCTTTACTCTAAGTTATGTGGTGTTTATTCATGAATTATTCCATCCATGTAGTCCAAAAACTCTTTCAATTAAATATCTTGATTTCAAGTAATATTTTCTTATGTAAATTCTTATTTTTACTTAATAGTATGAATCATGGTTAAACTAATGATTATTGCTCTATTTTGATACAACATAATTTTTTATATATGAATTTATAGTTTGCAAGTAATTCCTCTATTTATCTATTTAAAGGTTCTTGAAATTCATGGTGGGTTGTTTAAAGCATGATTTTTAATTAATGATTTTTAAAGTATTTATGTATATTTAATTACATACATATTTGCAAGTTGAAGTGATTTGAACTCACCTAGTTTTACTATATTTTTAATAAAGTTTGACTTGAAAGCTTTGACTCCAAATAAATGTTTATGAAAGAAATATCTATGATAAAAAAAGGAGTCTTATGAAATGAAAGAATGATGAAATAATATGAATGATGAATTCTTTATGCAATAAGGACAATTCTTGCATATTTGAATTATCAAATGTTTTAATGAGCTATTCTACCGAATATGATGTTTGAATTCTCAAGTTATATACTATGAATATTTTGAAGTATTAAACTATTCCGTGGGATTGACTTAGCACCGAATGAGGCATTGAGGTGGGATTTGGTAAGGGAATCCTAGTAGCAACCCCTTGTCTCATTAACTATGTGCCAACATAGGAGCCCTTGTAGGCTTAGGCTAATGGATCCATAAATAGCCCTTAAAGTTAAAGTTAAAGAAATGAATGAAGTTGACGGAGTTCTACCTGGCAAGTAGTCTCCCCGGCCAACGTAGGGGGTTATGTTGGATTCCATATAATAGCTCGCATGGTCTTAAATGTCGGTTATGGTTAATTTCCCACAAAATGAATGTTTTAAAGGATATCCATATGATTTATTATGCATGTATTACATTATGTTCCATATTACATAAATGTTATAATATTTTCTCAATGTTCATGCATCCTTACATACTTAGTACATTCAAAGTACTAACGCATACTCTTTTGCCTACATGATATCACCATGTAGGGATCGCTGCTCCTCCTCGTTCTCCTCCACGTGGCTAGTTGATATTCCATTGAAGACTACTTTTGGTGAGTTCCCATGTTCCGGGAACAATACTCCTTTGTCTTTCTAGCTTATGATATGTTAAGATATTTTATTATGGCATTTCTTCTATTATGATTGAAGATTTATTATTATGATTTCCGCTTGTCTATTTATCATTATTACCTATGAAAGGCTAAAAGAATGCTAAGAGGCTTGTTTGAGGTACTTTCGGGTTCCTCATTCGCCATGTCACGTCTAGGCCCTAGGCTTGGGTCGTGACATTACTGTAGTCGTTCCCCAGGTCGTTATGAATGCTACTATGGAAGAATCAAAGAAAATTCCACTCGGACCCCCGGCACCTAAAAAATCCGTGGGCTAACACACACGAAAAATATGCAATATTGCCTAATTACTATTGCTTCGCCAATAAAATGCTCCTAAACCTTTCTAAAGCACTGCTGGGGCTACTGGAGTCATTCTCTAGATCGTTATGGATGCTACTATGGAAGAATCCAAGAAAATTTGACCCAGACCCCGGCACCTAAAAAATTCGTAGGCTAACACACACGAAAAACTGGCAAAATTGCCTAATTCCAATTTCGTTGCCAATAAAATGCTCCTAAACCCCTCTAAAGCACTGTCAGGGCTACTAAAGTCGTTCCCTAAATCGTTATGGATGCTACAATGGAAGATTATAAGAAAATTCGACCCAGACCACCAGTACCTAAATATTTGTGGGCTAACACACAAACAAATTAAAAAATTGCCTAATTCCTATTTCGTTGCTAATAAATTGCTCCTAAACCCCTCTAAAGCGCCTCCGGGGCTACTGGAGTCATTCCCTAGGTCGTTACGAACTCTACTATGGAAGAATCTAAGAAAATTCGACCCGTACACCCGTCACCTAAAAACTCTATGGGCTAACACACACGAAAAACTGGCAAAACCGTCTAATTCCTATTTCGTTGCGAATAAAATACTCCTACAATCCCTCTAAAGCGCCGTCGGGGCTACTAAAGTCATTCCCTAGGTCTATACGGATGTTACTATAGAAGAATCTAAGAAATTTTGACTCAGACCACCGGCACCAAAAATATTTGTGGGCTAATACACACGGAAAACTAGCAAAATTGTCTCATTCCTATTTCGTCTCCAATAACCTCTCCTAAACCATTCTAAAGCACCGCTGGGATACTGTAGTCGTTCTCCAGGTCGTTACAAATGCTAACACGGAAGAATACAAGAAAATTCGACCCAGATCCTCGGACCTAAAATATCTGTGTGCTAACACACACAAAAAACTGGCAATATTGCCTAATTACTATTGTGTTGCCAATAAAATGCTCCTAAACCCCACTAAATTGCCGCCAGGGCTACTAGAGTCATTCTTTAGGTTGTTATGGATGCTACAATAGAAGAATACAAGAAAATGCGACCCAAACCTCCGGTACATAAAAAATATGTGGGCTAACACATACAAAAAACTCGCAAAATTACCTAATTCCTATTTCGTTGCCAATAAAATACTCCTAAACCCCTCAAAAGCACCGTCAGGGATACTGGAGTCATTACCTACGTCGATATGGACGCTACTATGGAAGAATGGAAGAAAATTCGACCCAAACCCTGCCACCTAAAAAATTCGTGGGCTAACACACACGAAAAACTGGCAAAATCGCCTAATTCTAATTTCGTTGCTAATAAAATACTCCTAAACCTCTCTAAAGCACCGCCGGAGCTACTGGAGTCGTTCCTTAGGTCGTTACAGATACTACTATGGAAGAATCCAAGAAAATTCAACCCGGACCCTCGGCATCTAAAAATTCTGTGGGCCAACACACACGAAAAATGGGCAAAATTTCCTAATTGCTATTTCGGTTCTAATAAAAACTCCTAAACCCCAATAAAGCGCCGCCGAGGCTACTGGAGTCGTTCCCTAGTTTATTACAAATGCTACTACCGAAGAATCCAAGAAAATTCGACCCGGACCCCCGTCACCTAAAAATTCTGTGGACTAGCACACACGAAAAACTGGCAAAATCGCCTAATTCCTATTGCGACGCCAATAAAATGCTTCTAAACCCTTGTAAGAATCTCTGGGGCTACTGGAGTCGTTCCCTAGGTCGTTATGGATGCTACTACGGAAGAATCCAAGCAAATTCGACCCGGACCCCCGGCTCCTAAAAAATCTGTGGGCTAACACACACGAAAAATTGACAAAATCACCTAATTCCTATTTCGTTGCCAATAAAATACTCCTAAACCTTCTAAACCACCGCTAGGGCAACTGGAGTCATTTCCTAGGTCGTAACAGAAACTACTATGAAAGAATCCAAGAAAATTTGACCCGGTCCCCTGCACCTTAAAAATCCGTGGGCTAACACATACGAAAAACTAGCAAAATCGCCTAATTCTATTACGTCCCCAATAAAATGCTCCTAAACCCCTCTAAAGCATTGCCGGGGCTACTATAGTCTTTATTTAGGTCGTTACAGACATTACTGTGGAAGAATTTAAGAAAACTCGACTAGAACCCCGGCTCTTAAAAAATCTGTGGGCTAACACACACGAAAAACTAGCAAAATCTCTTAATTCTTATTTCATCGCCAATAAAATGCTCCTAAGCCTTTCTAAAGAGCCGCCGGGGCTAATGGAGTTATTACCCAGGTCGTTACGACTTCTATTATGGAAGAATCCAAGATAATTCGACCTAGAGCCCCGGCACCTAAAACATCTGTGCGGTAACACACACGAAAAATTGGTAAAATTGCCTCATTCCTATTTCGTCGCTAATAACCTCTCTTAAACCCCTCTAAAGCGCCTCCGGGGCTACAGTAGTCGTTCCCCAGGTCGTTACGAATGCTACTATAAACTAATCCAAGAAAATTTGACCCGAAGCCCCCGCACCTAAAAAATCTGTGGGCTAACACACACAAAAAATAGGTAATATTGCCTAATTACTATTGCGTCGCCAATAAAATGCTCCTAAACCCTTCTAAAGCACCGCCGGGGAACCTGGAGTCATTTCCTAGATCGTTATGGACGCTACTATGGAAGAATCCAAGAGAATTCGACCCGGACCCTGGCACCTAAAAAATTCGCGGGCTAACACACACGAAAAACTGGCAAAATTGCCTAATACCAATTTTGTTGCTAATAAAATGCTCCTAAACCCCTCTAAATCACCATTGGGGATATTGGAGTCGTTTCCTAGGTCATTACGGATGCTACTATGGAAGAATCCAAGAAAATTCGACCTGGACCCCTCGCTCCTAAAAAATCAGTGGGCTAACACACACGAAAAATTGACAAAATCGCCTAATTCCTATTTCGTTGCCAATAAAATACTCCTAAACCCGTCTAAAGCACCACCAGGGCTATTGAAGTCATTTCCTAGGTCGTTATGGATGCTACTATAGAAGAATCTAAGAAAATTTGACCCAAATGCCCGACACCTTAAAAATCCGTGGGCTACCACACACGAAAAACTAGCAAAATCGCCTAATTCTATTACGTCCCCAATAAAATACTTCTAAACCTTTCTAAAGAATTTCCGTGGCTACTGGAGTCTTTCTCCAGGTCGTTACGGATGCTACTGTGGAAGAATTTAAGAAAACTCACTCCGAACCCTCGACACCTAAAAAATCTATGGGCTAACACACACGAAAAACTAGCAAAATCTCCTAATCCTATTGTGTCGCCAATAAAATATTCCTAAACCCTTATAAAGCACTACCGGGGCTACTAAAGTCGTTCCCTAGGTCGTTATGGACGCTAATATGGAAGAATCCAAGAAAATTCGGCTCGTACCCCATCACCTAGATATTTCGTGGGCTAACACACACGAAAAACTGGCAAAGATTGCCTAATTCTAATTTCGTTGCTAATCAAATGCTCCTAAACCCCTCTAAAGCATCCCCGGGGCTATTGGAGTCATTCCCTATGTCGTTACGGATGCTACTATGGAAGAACCTAAGAAAATTCAACCCGCACCTCCGACACCTAAAAAATCCGTGGGCTACAAAATCGCCTAATTCCTATTTCGGTTCCAATAAAATGCTCCTAAACCCCTCTAAAGCACCGTCGGGGCTATTGGAGTCTTTCCCTAGGTTTTTACGGACGCTACTATAGAATAATTAAAGAAAACTCGCCCCAAATCCCCGGCACCTAAAACATCTGTGGTCTAACACACACGAAAAACTGCAAAATCGCCCGATTCCTATTGCGTTGCCAATAAAATGCTTCAAAACCTTTGTAAGCACCTCCGAGGCAACTGGAGTAGTTCCATAGGTCTTAACGAATGCTACTATGGAATAAACCAAGAAAATTTGACCCAGACCCCCGGCATCTAGAAAATCCGTGGGCTAACACATACGAAAAACTGGCAAAAACGCCTAATTCTATAGCGTCACCAATAAAATGCTCCTAAACCCCTCTAAAGCATTGTCGGGGCTACTATAGTCTTTTCCTAGGTCGTTGCGGACGCTACTATGGAAGAATTTAATAAAAATCGACCAGAACCCCCGGCTCCTAAAAAATCTGTGGGATAACACACATGAAAAACTGACAAAATCTCCTAATTCCTATTTTGTCGCCAATAAAATGCTCCTAAGCCTCTCTAAAGCACCGCTGGGGCTAATGGAGTTATTCCCCAGGTCGTTACGACTGTTATTATGGAAGAATCCAAGATAATTCGACCTGGAGCCCCGACACCTAAAAAATCGGTGGGGTAACACACACGAAAAACTGGTAATTTTGTCGCCAATAACCTCTCTTAAACCCCTCTAAAGAACCTCCGGGGCTACTGTAGTCGTTTCTCAGGTCTTTACGAATGCTTCTATAAAAGAATCCAAGAAAATTTGACCCGAACCCCTGGCACCTAAAAAATCTGTGGGCTAACACACATGAAAAGTAGGCAATATTGCCTAATTACTATTGCATCGCCAATAAAATGCTCCTAAACCCTTCTAAAGCACCGCCGGGGAACCTGGAATCGTTCCCTAGATCATTATGGATGCTACTATGGAAGAATCTAAGAGAATTCGACCCGAACCCTGGCACCTAAAAAATTCGTGGGCTAACACACATGAAAAACTGGTAAAATCTCCTAATCCTATTGTGTCGCCAATAAAATGTTCCTAAACCCTTATAAAGCACTACCGAGGCTATTGAAGTCGTTCCCTAGGTCGTTATGGACGCTACTATACAGAATCCAAGAAAATTCGACTCGTACCCCATCACCTAGATATTTCGTGGGCTAACACACACGTAAAACTGACAAAAAATGCCTAATTAAAATTTCGTTGCTAATAAAATGCTCCTAAACCCCTCTAAAGCATCCCCGGGGCTATTGGATCGTTCCCTAGGTCGTTACGGATGCTACTATGGAAGAATCTAAGAAAATTCAACCCGAACCCCCGGCACCTAAAAAATCCATGGGCTAATACAAACGAAAAACTGGCAAAATCTCCTAATTCTATTGTGTCCCCAATAAAATACTTCTAAACCCCTCTAAAGCATTGACGGGGCTACTGGAGTCTTTCCCTAGGTTTTTACGGACACTACTATGGAAGAATTAAAGAAAACTCGCCCCGAACCCCCGACACCTAAAAAATCTGTGGTCTAACACACACGAAAAACTGGCAAAATCTTCTAATCCTATTGCGTCGCCAATAAAATATTCCTAAACCCTTATAAAGTACCATTGGGGCTACTAGAGTCGTTCCCTAGGTCGTTATGGATGCTACTATGGAAGAATCCAAGAAAATTCGACTCGTACCCTATCACCTAGATAATTCGTGGGTTAACACACGAAAAACTGGCAAACATTAACTAATTCTAATTTCGTTGCTAATAAAATGCTCCTAAACCCCTCTAAAGCACCCCCGGGGCTACTGTAGTCGTTACCTAGGTCGTTACAGATGCTACTATAGAAAAATCCAAGAAAATTCAACTCGTACCCCCGGCACCTACAAAATCTGTGGGCTAACAAACACGAAAAACTGGCAAAATCGCCTAATTTCTATTTCGGTTCCAATAAAATGCTCTTAAACCCCTCTAAAGCGCCGCTGGGGTTACTGGAGTCATTCCCTAGGTTGTTACAAATGCTACTATGGAAGAATGCAAGAAAATTCGACCTGGACCCCCAACACCTAAAAAATCTGTGGACTAGCACACACGAAAAACTGCAAAATCGCCTGATTCCTATTGCATCGCCAATAAAATGCTTCTAAACCCTTGTAAGCACCTCCGGGGCAATTGGAGTCATTCCCTAGGTCATAACGGATGCTACTATGGAAGAATCCAAGAAAATTTGACCCGGACCGCCGACACCTAAAAAATTCGTGGGCTAACACACATGAAAAAATGGCAAAATCGCCTAATTCTATTGCATCCACAATAAAATACTCCTAAACCCCTCTAAAGCATTATCTGGGCTACTATAGTCTTTCCCTAGGTCATTACGAACTCTACTATGGAAGAATTTAAGAAAACTCGACTAGAACCCCCGACTCCTAAAAAATCTATGGGCTAACACATACAAAAAACTGGCAAAATCTCTTAATTCCTATTTTGTTGCTAATAAAATGCTTCTAAACCCCTCTAAAGGCCACCGGGCTACTGGAGTTGTTCTCTAGGTCATTACAGACAGTAGTATGGAAGAATCCAAGAAAATTCGACCCAGACCCCCTGTAGCTAAAAATTCTGTGGGCTAACACACACGAAAAACTGGCAAAATTGCCTCATTCCTATTTCATCGCCAATAACCTCTTCTAAACCCCTCTAAAGTGCCACCGGGGCTACTGTAGTCGTTCCCAGGTCGTTATGAATGTTACTATAGAAGAATCAAAGAAAATTCGACTCGGACCCCCGGCACCTAAAAAATCTGTGGGCTAACACACACGAAAAACAGGCAATATTGCCTAATTACTATTGCGTTGCCAATAAAATACTCCTAAATCCTTCTAAAGCACTGCTGGGGCTACTGGAGTCATTCTCTAGTTCGTTATAGATGCTACTATGGAAGAATCCAAGAAAATTTGACCCGGACCTCGGCACCTAAAAAATTAGTAGGCTAACACACACGAAAAACTTGCAAAATTGCCTAATTCCAATTTTGTTGCTAATAAAATGCTTCTAAACCCCTCTAAATCACCACCGGAGCTACTGGAGTTGTTTCCTAGGTCGTTACGGATGCTACTATGGAAGAATCCAAGAAAAGTCTACCCGAACCCCAGTACCTAAAAAATATGTGGGCTAACATACATGAAAAATTGGCAAAATTGACTAATTACTGTTGTGTTGCCAATAAAATGCTCTTAAACCCCTATAAAGCACCACCGGGGCTACTGGAGTCGTTCCCTAGGTCGTTACGAACGCTGCTATGGAAGAATCCAAGATAATGCGTCCCAAACCCCCGGCACCTAAAAAATACATGGGCTAAAAGACCCGAAAAACTAGCAAAATCGCCTAATTCTATTGCGTCCCTAATAAAATACTTCTAAACCATCTAAAGCATTGCCGGGGCTACTAGAGTCTTTCCATAGGTCGTTACGTATGCTATTATGGAAGAATTTAAGAAAACTCGCCCGAACCCCCGGCACCTAAAAAATCTGTGGGCTAACACACACAAAAAACTGGCAAAATCTCCTAATCCTATTGCGTCACCAATAAAATGTTCCTAAACCCTTATAAAGCACCATCGGGGCTACTAAAGTGGTTTCCTAGGACGTTATGGACGATACTATGGAAGAATCCAAGAAAATTCGACCCGGACCTTGGCACCTAAAAAATTCGTGGGCTAACATACACAAAAAACTGGCAAAATTGCCTAATTCCAATTTTGTTACTAATAAAATGCTCCTAAACCCCTCTAAATCACCGCCAGAGCTACTGGAGTCGTTTCCTAGGTCGTTACGGATGCTACTATGGAAGAATCCAAGAAAAGTGTGCCCGAACCCGAGTACCTAAAAAATCTGTGGGCTAACATAAATGAAAAATTGGCAAAATTGCCTAATTACTATTATGTTGCAATTAAAATGCTCCTAAACCCCTATAAAGCACCACCGGGGATACTGGAGTCGTTTCCTAGGTCGTTACGGATGCTACAATACAATAATCCAAGAAAATTCGACCCGAACCCTCGGTACCTTAAAAATCTGTGTGCTAACACACACAAAAAACTAGCAAAATTGCCTAATTCTATTGCATACCCAATAAAATACTTCTAAACCCCTCTAAAGCATTGCCGGGGATACTGGAGTCTTTCCCTAGGTTTTTAAGGATGCTACTATAGAAGAATTTAATAAAACTCGCCCCGAACCCCCAACACCTAAAAAATCTGTGGTCTAACACATACGAAAAACTGGCAAAATCTGCTAATCCTATTGCGTCGCCAATAAAATGTTCCTAAACCCTTATAAAGCACCACCGGGGCTACTGGAGTCATTACCTAGGTCGTTATAGACGCTACTATGGAGAATCCAAGAAAATTCGACTCGTACCCCATCACATAGATAATTCGTGGGCTAACACACACAAAAAACTGGCAAAAATTACCTAATTCTAATTTCGTTGCTAATAAAATGCTCCTAAACCCCTATAAAGCACCCCCAGGGCTACTGGAGTCATTTCCTAGGTCGTTATGGATTCTACTATGGAAGAATCTAAGAAAATTCAACCCGGACCCCCGGCACCTAAAAAATCTGTAGGCTAACAAACACGAAAAACTGGAAAAATCGCCTAATTCCTATTTTGGTTTCAATAAAATGCTCCTAAACCCCTCTAAAGTGCCACCGGGGCTACTGGAGTCGTTTCCTAGGTTGTTATGAACGCTACTATGGAAGAATCCAAGAAAATTCAACTCATACCCCCGGCACCTAAAAAATCTGTGGACTAGCACACACAAAAAACTACAAAATCGCCTGATTCCTATTGTGTTGCCAATAAAATGCTTCTAAACCCTTGAAAGGACCTCTGGGTCAACTGGAGTTGTTCCCTAGGTCGTAACAAATGCTACTATAGAAGAATCCAAGAAAATTTGACCCGTAACCCCGACATCTAAAAAATCCATGGGCTAACACAAACGAAAAACTGGCAAAATTGCCTAATTCTATTGCGTCCCCAATAAAATGCTCCTAAACCCCTAGAAAGTATTGCCGGGGCTACTTTAGTCTTTCCTTAGGTCGTTACAAATGCTACTATGGAAGAATCCAAAAAAATTCGACTCGTACCCCGTCACCTAGATAATTCGTGGGCTAACACACACCAAAAACTGGCAAAAATTGCCTAATTCTAATTTCGTTGCTAATAAAATGCTCCTAAACCCCTATAAAGCACCCCCGGGGCTACGTGAGTCGTTACCTAGGTCGTTACGGATGCTACTATGGAAGAAACCAAGAAAATTCAATCCGGACCCCCGGGACCTAAAAAATCCGTAGGCTAACAAACACGAAAAACTAGCAAAATCGCGTAATGCCTATTTTTGTTCCAATAAAATGCTCCTAAACCCCTCTAAAGCATCGCCGGGGCTACTGGAGTCGTTCCCTAGGTTGTTACGAACGCTACTATAGAAAAATCCAAGAACATTCGACCCGTACTCCCGGCACCTAAAGAATCTGTGGACTAGCACACAAGAAAAACTGCAAAATCGCCTGATTCTTATTGCGTCGCCAATAAAATGCTTCTAAACCCTTGTAAGCACCTCCGGGGCAACTGGAGTCATTACCTAGGTCGTAACGGACACTACTATGTAAGAATCCAAGAAAATTTGACCCAAACCCCCGACACCTAAAAAATCTGTGCGCTAACACACACGAAAGACTGGCAAATTCGCCTAATTCTATTGCGTCCCCAATAAAATGCTCCTAAACCCCTCAAAACCATTGCCGGGGCTACTATAGTCTTTCCCTAGGTCGTTACAGATGCTACTATGGAAGAATTTAAGAAAACTCGACCAGAATCCCCGCCTCCTAAAAACTCTGTGGGCTAACACACACAAAAAACTGGCAATAAAATGCTCCTAAGCCTCTTTAAAGCGCCGCCGGGGCTAATGTAGTCATTCCCCAGGTCGTTACGACTGCTATTATGGAAGAATCCAAGATAATTCGACCTGGAGCCCCGGTATCTAAAAAATCTGTGGGGTAACACACACGAAAAACTGGTAAAATTAACCCATTCCTATTTCATCGCCAATACCCTCTCCTAAACCCCTCTAAAGTGCCTCCGGGGCTACTGTAGTCATTCCCCAGGTCATTAAGAATGCTAATATAAAAGAATCCAAGAAAATTTGACCCAAACCACAGGCACCTAAAAAATCTGTGGGCTAACACACACGAAAAACAGGCAATATTGCCTAATTACTATTGCATCACCAATAAAATGATCCTAAACCCTTCTAAATCACCGCCGGGAACCTGGAGTCATTCCCTAGATCGTTATGGACGCTACTATGGAAGACTCCAAGAAAATTCAACCCGGACCCTGACACCTAAAAAATTCGTGGGCTAACACACAAAAAACTGGCAAAATTGCCTAATTCCAATTTTGTTGCTAATAAAATGCTCCTAAACCCCTCTAAATCGCTGCCGGAGCTACTGGAGTCATTTCCTAGGTCGTTACGGATGCTACTATGGAAGAATCCAAGAAAATTCTGCCCGAACCCCAGTACCTAAAAAATCTGTGGGCTAACTTACATGAAAAATTGGCAAAATTGCCTAATTACTGTTGTGTTGCCAATAAAATGCTCCTAAACCCCTCCAAAGCACCGCCGAGGCAACTAGATTCATTCCTTAGGTCGTTACGGACGCTATTATGGAATAATCCAAGAAAATTCGACCCGAACCCCCGGCACCTAAATATTCCATGGGCTAACACACACGAAAAACACGCAACATTGCCTAATTACTATTTTATTGCTAATAAAATGATCCTAAACCCCTTAAAAGCACCGCTGGGGCTACTGGAGTCGTTCCCTATGTTGTTACGCCTGTTACTATGGAATTATCCAAGAAGATTCGACCTGAACCCCAGCACATAAAAAATATGTGAGCCAACACACATGAAAAACTGGCAAAATCTCCTAATTCTAATTTTGTTGCTAATAAAATGCTCCTAAACCCCTCTAAAGCACCTTCGGGGCTACTGGAGTCATTTCCTAGGTCGTTACGGATGCTACTATAGAAGAATCCAAGAAAATTCAAACCAGACCCCCGACACCTAAAATATTCGTGGGCAAACACACACGAAAAATTGGCAAAACCATCTAATTCCTATTTCATTGCCAATAAAATGTTCCTAAACCTTTTTAAAGCACCGCCGGGCTACTGGAGGCGTTCCTTAGGTTTTTACAGATACTACTATTGAAGAATCCAAGAAATTTCGACCTGGACCCCCGACACCTAAAATATCTGTGGGCTAACACACATGAGAAATTGGCAAAATCGCATAATTCCTATTTCGTTGCCAATAAAATGCTCCTAAACCCCACTAAAGCATCGCTGGGGCTACTGGAGTCATTCCCTAGGTCGTTATGGACACTACTATGGAAGAATCCAAGAAAATTTGACCCAAACGCCCGACACCTTAAAAATCCGTGGGCTAACACACACAAAAAAATAGCAAAATCGCCTAATTCTATTGCGTCCCCAATAAAATGCTCCTAAACTCTTTTAAAGCATCACCGGGGATACTGGAGTCTTTCACTAGGTCATTACGAACTCTACAATGGAAGAATATAAGAAAACTCAACCCAAACCCCCGATACCTAAAAATCTATGGGCTAACATATACGAAAAACTGGCAAAATCTCCTAATTCTAATTTCGTTGCTAATAAAATACTCCTTAACCTCTTTAAAGCACCGACGGAGTTACTGGAATCGTTCCCTAGATCATTACGGATGCTACTATGGAAGAATTCAAGAAAATTCAACCCAGACCGTCGGCACCTAAAAAATCTGTGGGCTAACACACACAAAAAACTGGCAAAACCATCTAATTCCTACTGCGTCGCCAATAAAATGCTCCTAAACCCTTTTAAAGCACCGTTGGGGCTACTGGAGTCATTCCCTAGGTTGTTACAAATGCTACTGTGGAAGAATCCAAGAAACTTCGACCCTGACCCCCGACACCTAAAAAATTCGTGGGCTAACACACACGAAAACTGGCAAAATCGCCTAATTCCTATTTCGGTTCCACTAAAATGCTCTAAACCCCACTAAAGCGCCACTGGGGCTATTGGAGTCGTTCCCTAGGTTGTTACGAACGCTACTATGGAAGAATCCAAGAAAATTTGACCCGGACCCCAGGCACCAAAAATATTTGTGGACTAGCACACACGAAAAACTGGCAAAATCACCTGATTCCTATTGCTTCGAGAATAAAATGCTCCTAAACCCTTGTTAGAACCTCCGGGGCTGTTAGAGTCGTTCCCAAGGTCATTATGGATGCTACTATTGAAAAATCCAAGAAACTTCGACCTGGACCCCCGGCACCTAAAAATCCGTGGGCTAACATACACGAAAAATTAGCAAAATCGCCTAATTCCTATTTTGTTGCTAATAAAATGCTCATAAACCCTTCTAAAGCGTTGTCGAGGCTACTAGAGTCGTTCCCTAGGTCGTTACGAACTCTACTATGGAAGAAACTAAGAAAATTCAACCCAGACCCCCGGCACCTAAAAAATCCGTGGGCTAACACACACGAAAAATTGGCAAAACCACCTAATTCCTATTTCATTGCCAATAAAATGCTCCTAAACCCCTCTAAAGCGGCACCGTGGCTACTGGAGTCATTCCCTAGGTCGTTACGAACGCCACTATGGAAAAATCTTAGAACATTTGACCCGAACCCCCGGCACCTAAAATAATTGTGGCTAACACACACGAAAAACTAGTAAAATTGCCTCATTCCTATTTCGTCGCGAATAACCTCTCCTAAACCATTCTAAAGCACCGATGGGCTACTGGAGTCATTTCCTAGGTAGTTATGGATGCTACTATGGAAGAATCTAAGAAAATTCTACCCGAACCTCGGCACCTAAAAAATATGTGGGCTAACACACACGAAATACTGGCAAAATTGCCTAATTCTAAATTCGTTGCTAATAAAATACTCCTAAACCCCTCTAAAGCACTGCCGGAGCTACTGGAGTTGTTCCCAAGGTCGTTGTGGATGCTACTTTGGAACAATGTAAGAAAATTCAACCCAGACCCCGGCAACTAAAAAATCTGTGGGCTAACAAACACAAAAAACTGGCAAAATCGCCTAATTCCTATTTTGGTTAGATTAAAATGCTCCTAAACCCTCTAAAGCGCCGCCGGGGCTATTGGAGTCATTCCCTAGGTTACGGATGCTACTATGGAAGAATTCAAGAAAATTCGACCCAGACCCCGGCACCTAAAAAATTTGTGGGCTAACACACACGAAAAAACTGGCAAAATCGCCTAATTCCTATTTTGTTGCTAATAAAATGCCCCTAAACCCCTCTAAAGTATAGCTGGGGATACATGAGTCGTTCCCTAGGTCGTTATGAACTCAATTATGGAATTATTCAAGAAAATGCAACTCGGACAATCGGCACCTTAAAAATCCGTGGACTAACACACACGAAAAACTGGCATAATCGTCTAATTCCTATTTCGTTGTTAATATAATGCTCCTAAACCCTCTAAAGAACCGTCGGGGCTATTGGAGTCAATCCCTAGGTCGTTACGGATGTTACTATGGAAGAATCTAATAAAATTTGACCCGGACCCCTGACACCTAGAATATCTGTGTGCTAACACACTCGAAAAACTGGCAAAATTGCCTTATTTCTATTTCATCGCCAATAACCTGTCCTAAATCGTCTAATTCCTATTTCGTTATTAATAAAATGCTCCTAAACCCTCTAAAGCACCGCCGGGGCTACTGGAGTCATTCCCTAGGTCGTTACGGATGCTACTATGGAAGAATCTAAGAAAATTTGACCTAGACCCCCGACACCTAAAATATCTGTGTGCTAACACACTCGAAAAACTGGCAAAATTGCCTTATTTCTATTTCGTTGCCAATAACCTCTCCTAAACCCTTCTAAAGCGCCGTCGGGGCTACTGTAGTCGTTCTCCAGGTCGTTATGAATACTACTATGGAAGAATCGAAGCAAATTCGACTCGTACCCTTGACACCTAAAAAATTTGTAAGCTAACACACATGAAAAACTGGCAATATTGTGTAATACCTATTGCGTCGCCAATAAAATTCTTCTAAACCCTTTTAAAGCACCGTTGGGACTACTAGAGTCATTCCCTAGGTCGTTATAGATGCTACTACGGAGGAATCCAAGAAAATTCGACCCAGACCCCAGCAGCTAAAAAATTTGTGGGCTAACACACATGAAAAACTGCCAAAATCGCCCAATTCTAATTTTGTTACTAATAAAATACTCCTAAATCTCTCTAAAGAACTGCCGGAGCTACTGGAGTCGTTCCCTAGGTCGTTACGAATGCTACTATGGAAGAATGTAAGAAAATTCAACCCAGACCCCCGGCACCTAAAAAATCTGTGGGCTAACACACACGAAAACCTAGCAAAACCGTCTAATTCCTATTTAGTTGCCAATAAAATGTTCCTAAACCCCTCTAAAGCGCCGACGGTACTACTGGAGTCGTTCCCTAGGTTGTTACGGATGCTACTATGGAAGAATCCAAGAAAATTTCACCCGGACCCCCGGCACCTAAAAAATCTGTGGGCTAACACACACGAAAAACTGGCAATATTGCCTGGTTACTATTGCGTCGCCAATAAAATGCTCCTAAACCCTTCTAAAGCACCGCCGGGGCTACTAGTCGTTCCCTAGGTCATTACGGACGCTACTATGGAAGAATCCAAGAAAATTCGACCCGAACCCCGACACCTAAAAAATTTGTAGGCTAACACACATGAACAACTGGCAAAATTGCCTAATTCCAATTTCGTTGCCAATAAAATGCTCCTAAACCCTTGTAAAGCACCGCCGGGGCTACTAGTTGTTCCCTAGGTCATTACGGACGCTACTATGGAAGAATCCAAGAAAATTCAACCCGGACCCCAGCACCTAAAAAATTCGTGGGCTAACACACACGAAAAACTAGCAAAACCGTCTAATTCCTATTTCGTTGCAAATAAAATGCTCCTAAACTCCTCTAAACCGTCGTCGGGGCTATTAGAGTCATTTCCTAAGTTGTTACGTACGCTACTATGGAAGAATCCAAGAAAATTCGACGCGGACCCCTGGCACCTAAAAAATCTGTGAGCTAACACATACGAAAAACTAGTAAAATCGCCTAATTCTAATTTCGTTGCTAATAAAATGCTCTAAAATCCCTCTAAACCACCGCCGGGGCTACTGGAGTTGTTTCCTAGGTCATTACGGATGCTACTATGGAAGAATCAAAGAACATTCGACCCGTACCCTCAGCACCTAAAAAATCCGTAGGCTAACACACATGAAACACTTGCAAAATCGCCTAATTCCTATTTTTTGCCAATAAAAGCTCCTAAACCTCTCTAAAGCACCGCCGAGGCTACTGCAGTCGTTTCATAGGTTGTTACGTACGCTACTATGGAAAAATCCAAAAACATTTGACCCAGACCCCCGGCTCGTAAAAAATCTGTGGACTAGCACACTCAAAAAACTGGCAAAATCGTCTGATTCCTATTGGGTCGCCAATAAAATGCTCCTAAACCCTTATAAGCACCTCTGGGGCTGCTGGAGTCGTTGTCTAGGTTATTACGGACGCTATTATGGAAGAATCCAAGAAAATTCAACCCGGACCCCCGGCACCTAAAAAGTCGTGGGCAAACACACACGAAAAACTAGCAAAATTGCCTAATTCCTATTTTGGTTCCAATAAAATGCTTCTAAACCCCTCTAAAGCGCCACCGGGGCTACTGGAGTCGTTCTCTAGATTCTTATGAACTCTACTATGAAGAATCCAAGAAAATTCGAAACGTACCCCTTGCACCTAAAATATCTGTGGACTAGCACACACGAAAAAATGGCAAAATTGCCTGATTCCTATTGCGTCACCAATAAATGCTCCTAAACCCTTCTAAGCACTGCCGGGGCTACTGGAGTCATTCCCTAGGTTGTCACGAACGCTACTATGGAAAAATCCAAGAAAATTCAACCCGGACCCCAGCACCTATAAAATCCATAAGCTAACACACATGAAAAACTCGCAAAATTGCCTAATTCCTATTTCTTTGCCAATAAAAGCTCCTAAAGCCCTCTAAAGCACCGCCGGGGCTACTGCAGTCGTTTCCTAGGTCATTATGCACGCTACTATGAAAGAATCCAAGAAAACTCAACCCGAACACCGGCACCTATAAAATTCTTAGGCTAACACACACGAAAAAACTGGCAAAATCGCCTAATTCAAATTTTTGCTAATACAATGCTCCTAAACCACTCTAAAACACCGCCAGGTATACTGCAGTCATTTCCTAGGTCATTAAGGATGCTACTATTGAAGAATTCAAGAAAATTCAAGTCGCACTCTCCGCACCTAAAACATTCGTGGGCTAACACACATGAAAAACTGGCAAAATCGCCTAATTCCTATTTCATTTCCAATAAAGTGCTCCTAAACCCCTCTAAAGCGCCGTGGGGGCTACTGGAGTCGTTCCCTATGTTATTAAGAATGCTACTATGGAAGAATCCAAGTAACTTCGACCCGTACCCCCGGCACCTTAAAAATTTATGGGCTAACACACACGAAAAACTAGCAAAATCGCCTAATTTCTATTTTGGTTCCAATAAAATGATCCTAAACCCCTCTAAAGTGTCGCCGGGGCTACTGGAGTCATTCCCTAGGTTGTTACGAACGTTACAATGGAAGAATCCAAGAAAATTCGACCCGAACCTCCGGTACCTAAAAAATCTGTGGGCTAACACACACGAAAAACTGGCAAAATTGCCTAATTTTAATTTCGTTGCAAATAAAATGCTTCTAAACCCCTTTAAAGCACCGCTGGGACTACTAGAGTCGTTCCCTAGGTCGTTACAGATGCTACTATGGAAGAATCCAAGAAAATTCGACCTAGACCCCCGACACCTAAAAAATCTGTGAGCTAACACACACAAAAAACTGGCAAAATCACATAATTCCTATTTTGTTGCCAATAAAATGCTCCTAAACCCCTCTAAAGCGCCGCCGAGGCTACTGGAGTCGTTCCCTAAGTCGTTACGGATTCTACTATGGAATAATCTAAGAAAAATCAACCCAGACCCCCGGCACCTAAAAAATCCATGGGCTAACACACATGAAAAACTGGCAAAACCGTCTAATTCCTATTTCGTTGCCAATAAAATATTTCTAAACCCTTCTAAGCACCGTTGAGGCTACCGGAGTCATTCCCTAGGTCATTACGGATGCTACTATGGAGTAATCCAAGAAAATTCGACCCAGAATCCCAACACCTAAAAAATCCATAGGCTAACACACACGAAAAACTCGCAAAATCGCCTAATTCCTATTTCATTACGAATAAAATGCTCCTAAACCCCTCTAAAGCACCGCCGGAGCTACTGGAGTCGTTTCCTAGGTCTTTATGGACACTACTATGGAAGAATCCAAGAAAATTAGACCCGAACACCAGCACCTAAAAAATTCTTAGGCTAACACACACAAAACAATTGGCAAAATCGCCTAATTCTAATTTCATTGCTAATAAAATGCTCCTAAATCACTCTAAAACACCACCGGGGCTACTAGAGTAGTTCCCTAGGTCGTTACGGACGCTACTATTGAAGAATACAAGAAAATTCAACCCGAACCCTCGGCACCTAAAAAATCCCTGAGCTAACACACACGAAAAACTGGCAAAATTGCCTAATTCCAATTTTGGTTCTAATAAAATGTTCCTAAACCCCTCTAAAGCACCGTCGGGGCTACTGGAGTCGTTCCCTAGGTTGTTACAAATGCTACTATGGAAGAATCCAAGAAAATACGACCCGAACCCCCGACAACTAAAAAATCTGTGGACTAGCACAAACGAAAAACTTGCAAAATCACCTAATTCCTATTGCATCGCCAATAAAATACTCCAAAACCCTTGTAAGCACCTCCGGAGCTACTGGAGTCATTCACTAGGTCATTACGGACGCTACTATGGAAGAATCTAAGAAAATTTGATTTGGACCCCCGGCACCTAAAAACTCCATGGGCTAACACACACGAAAAACTGACAAAATCGCCTAATTCCTATTTCGTTGACAATAAAATGCTCCTAAACCCCTCTAAAGCACCGTCGGAGCTACTAGAGTCATTCCCTAGGTTGTTATGGATGTTACTAAGCAAAAATCCAAGAACATTCGACCCAGACCCCTGACACCTAAAAATCCGTGGCTAAAACACACGAAACATTAGCAAAATCGCCTAATTCCTATTTTGTTACAAATAAAATGCTCCTAAACCCCTCTAAAGCGCCGCCGAGGCTACTGGAGTCGTTCCCTAGGTCGTTACGGATTCTACTATGGAAGAATCTAAGAAAATTAAACCCAGAACGCCGGCACCTAAAAAATCCATGAGTTAACACACAAAAAAAACTGGCAAAACCGTCTAATTCCTATTTCGTTGCCTATAAAATATTTCTAAACCTCTCTAAACCGCCGCCGGGGCTACTGGAGTCATTCCCTAGGTTTTTACGGATGCTACTATTGAAGAATACAAGAAACTTCGATCCGGACCCCCGGTACCTTAAAAATATGTGGGTTAACACACACGAAAAACTGGCAAAATAGCCTAATTTCTATTTTGGTTCCAATAAAATGCTCCTAAACCCCTTTAAAGCGCCGTCGGGGCTACTGGAGTCATTCCCTAGGTTGTTACGAATGTTACTATGGAATAATCCAAGAAAATTTGACCCAGACCTCTGGTACCTAAAAAATCTGTGGGCTAACACACACGAAAAACTGGCAAAATCGCCTAATTCTAATTTCGCTGCAAATAAAATGCTTCTAAACCCCTCTAAAGCACCGCCGGGACTACTAAAGTCGTTCCCTAGGTCGTTATGGATGTTACTATGGAAGAATCCAAGAAAATTTGACCTAGACCCCCGACACCTAAAAATTCTGTGGGCTAACACACACGAAAAACTGGCAAAATCACATAATTCTTATTTTGTTGCCAATAAAATGCTCCTAAACCCTTCTAAGCACCGCTGGGCTACTGGAGTCTTTCCCTAGGTCATTACAGATGCTACTATTGAGGAATCCAAGAAAATTCGACCTAGACTCCCGGCACCTAAAAAATCCATAGGCTAACACACACGAAAAACTCTCAAAATCGCGTAATTCCTATTTCGTTGCCAATAAAATGCTCCTAAACCCCTCTAAAGCACCACCGAGGCTACTGAAGACGTTCCCTAGGTCATTACGGATTCTCCTATAGAAGAATCTAAGAAAATTAAACCCAGACCCACGACACCTAAAAATTCCATGGGCTAACACACATGAAAAACTGGCAAAACCGTCTAATTCCTATTTCGTTGCCAATAAAATATTTCTAAACCTCTCTAAAGCGCCGCCGGGGCTATTGGAGTTATTCCCTAGGTTGTTACGGATGCTACTATTGAAGAATACAAGAAAATTCGACCCGGACCCCCGGCACCTTAAAAATCTGTGGGCTAACACACACGAAAAACTGGCAAAATCGCCTAATTTCTATTTCGGTTCCAATAAAATATTCCTAAACCCCTCTAAAGGCCGCCGGGGCTACTGGAGTCATTTCCTAGGTTGTTACGAACGTTACTATGGAAGAATACAAGAAAATTCGACCCGAACCTTTGGCACCTAAAAAATCTGTGGGCTAACACACACGAAAAACTTGCAAAATCGCCTAATTCTAATTTCGCTGCAAATAAAATGCTTCTAAACCCCTCTAAAGCACCGCCGGGACTACTAGAGTCGTTCCCTAGGTCGTTATGGATGCTACTATAGAAGAATCCAAGAAAATTTGACCTAGACCCCCGACACCTAAAAATTCTGTGGGCTAACACACACGAAAAACTGGCAAAATTACATAATTCTTATTTTGTTGCCAATAAAATGCTTCTAAACCCTTCTAAGCACCGCTGGGCTACTGGAGTCGTTCCCTAGGTCGTTACAGATGCTACTATGGAGGAATCTAAGAAAATTCGACCCCGACTCCCGGCACCTAAAAAATCCATAGGCTAACACACACGAAAAACTCTCAAAATCGCGTAATTCTTATTTCGTTGCCAATAAAATGCTCCTAAACCCCTCTAAAGCACCGCCGAGGCTACTTAAGACGTTCCCTAGGTCGTTACGGATTCTCCTATTGAAGAATCTAAGAAAATTCAACCCAGACCCACGGCACCTAAAAATTCCATAGGCTAACTAACACACACGAAAAACTGGCAAAAACCATCTAATTCCTATTTCATTGCCAATAAAATATTTCTAAACCTCACTAAAGCGCCGTCGGGGCTACTGGAGTCATTCCCTAGGTTTTACGGATGCTACTATTGAAGAATACAAGAAAATTCGACCCGGACCCCCGGCACCTTAAAAATCTGTGGGCTAACACACATGAAAAACTGGCAAAATCGCCTAATTTTTATTTCAGTTCCAATAAAATGCTCCTAAACCCCTCTAAAGCGCCGTCGGGGCTGCTGGAGTCGTTCCCTAAGTTGTTATGAACGTTACAATGGAAGAACACAAAAAAATTCGACCCGGACCTTCGGCACCTAAAAGATCTGTGGGCTAACACACACGAAAAACTGGCAAAATCGCCTAATTCTAATTTCGCTGCAAATAAAATGCTTCTAAACCCCTCTAAAGCACCGCCGGGACTACTAAAGTCGTTCCCTAGGTCGTTATGGATGCTACTATGGAAGAATCCAAGAAAATTTGACCTAGACCCCTGACACCTAAAAATTCTGTGGGCTAACACACACGAAAAACTAGCAAAATCACATAATTCTTATTTTGTTGCCAATAAAATGCTCCTAAACCCTTCTAAGCACCGCTGGGCTACTGGAGTCGTTACCTAGGTCATTACAGATGCTACTATTGAGTAATCCAAGAAAATTCGACCTAGACTCCCGGCACCTAAAAAATCCATAGGCTAACACACACGAAAAACTCTCAAAATCGCGTAATTCCTATTTCGTTACCAATAAAATGCTCCTAAACCCCTCTAAAGCACCGCTGAGGCTACTGAAGACGTTCCCTAGGTCCTTACGGATTCTCCTATAGAAGAATCTAAGAAAATTAAACCCAGACCCACGGCACCTAAAAATTCCATAGGCTAACACACACGAAAAACTGGCAAAACCGTCTAATTCCTATTTCGTTGCCAATAAAATATTTCTAAACCTCTCTAAAGCGCCGCCGGGGCTATTGGAGTTATTCCCTAGGTTGTTACGGATGCTACTATTGAAGAATACAAGAAAATTCGATCCGGACCCCCGGCACCTTAAAAATCTGTGGGCTAACACACATGAAAAACTGGCAAAATCGCCTAATTTTTATTTCGGTTCCAATAAAATGCTCCTAAACCCCTCTAAATCACCGCTGGGGCTACTAGAGTCGTTCCCTAGGTTGTTACGAACGTTACTATGGAAGAATCCAAGAAAATTCGACCCGGACCTCCGGCACCTAAAAATTCTGTGGGCTAACACACTTGAAAAACTGGCAAAATCGCCTAATTCTAATTTCGCTACAAATAAAATGCTTCTAAACCCCTCTAAAGCAACGCCGGGACTACTAGAGTCGTTCCTTAGGTCGTTACGGATGATACTATGGAAGAATCCAAGAAAATTTGACCTAGACCTCCGGGACCTTAAACATCCGTGGGCTAACACAGATGAAAAACTGGCAAAATCACATAATTCATATTTGGTTGCTAATAAAATGCTCTTAAACTCCTCTAAAGCGCCGCCGGGATACTGGAGTCGTTCCCTAGGTCTTTACGAACTCTATTATGGAATAATTTATGAAAATTCGACCTGAACCCCCAGCACCTAAAATATCTGTAGACAAACACATGAAAAACTAGCAAAATTGCCTCATTTCTTTTTCATCGCCAATAACCTCTCCTAAACCCTTCTAAAGCGCCGTTGGGGCTACTTTAGTCGTTCTCCAGGTCGTTATGGATTCTACTATGGAAGAATCTAAGAAAATTCAACCCAGACCCCCGGTACCTAAAAAATCCATGGGCTAACATACACGAAAAACTAGCAAAACCGTCTAATTCCTATTTCGTTGCAAATAAAACATTTCTAAACCCCTCTAAAGCGCCGCCGGGGCTACTGGAGTCATTCCCTAGGTTGTTACGGACGCTACTATTGAACAATACAAGAAATTTCGACCCGGACCCCGGCACCTTAAAAATCTGTGGGCTAACACACACAAAAAACTAGCAAAATCGCCTAATTTCTATTTTGATTCCAATAAAATGCTCCTAAACCCCTCTAAAGCGCCGCCGGGGCTACTAGAGTCGTTCCATAGGTTGTTACGAACGTTACTATAGAAGAATCCAAGAAAATTCAACCCGGACCCCCGGCATCTAAAATATTCTTGGGCTAACACACACGAAAAACTGGCAAAACTGTCTAATTCCTATTTCGTTGCCAATAAAATGCTCCTAAACTCTTATAAAGCGCCACCGGGGCTACTGGAGTCGTTCCCTAAGTAGTTACATACGCTACTATGGATGAATCTAATAAAATTCGACCCGGACCCCCGACACCTAAAATATACTTGGGCTAACACACACGAAAACTAGCAAAATCGCCTAATTCCAATTCCATCGTCAATAAAATGCTCCTAAACCCCTCTAAAGCGCCTCTGGGGCTACTGGAGTCATTCCCTAGGTTGTTACGAATGCTACTATGGAAGAATCCAAAACAATTCGACCCGGACCCCTGGCACCTAAAAATTCTATGGACTAGCATACACGAAAAATTGGCAAAATCGTCTGATTCCTATTGCGTCGCCAATAGAATGCTCTTAAACCCTTGTAAGCACTTCTGGGCTACTGGAGTTGTTCACTAGGTCGTTACAGACGTTACAATGGAAGAATCCAAGAAAATTCGACCCATACCCCCGACACCTAAAAATCCGTGGGCTAACATACACGAAAAATTAGGAAAATCGTTTAATTCCTATTTTGGTTCCAATAAAATTCTCCGGTACTACTGCAGTCGTTCCCTTGGTTGTTACAAACGCTACTACGGAAGAATCCAAGAAAATTCGATCTGTACCGCCGGCACCTAAAAAATCTATGGACTAGCACACACGAAAAATTGGCAAAATCGTCTGATTCCTATTGCGTCGCCTATAGAATGCTCCTAAACCCTTGTAAGCACCTCCGGGGCTACTAGAGACGTTCTCTAGGTCGTTACGGATCCTACTATTGAAGAATCCAAGAAAATTCGACCCGGAACTCCACCACATAAAAATCTGTGGGCTAATACACATGAAAAACTGGCAAAATTCCCTAATTCCTATTTCGGTTCCAAGAAAATGCTTCTAAACCCCACTAAGGCACCGCCGGAGCTACTGGAGTCATTCAATAGATTGTTACGAATGCTACTATGGAAGAATCCAAAAAAATTCAACCTGGACCCCTGCACCTAAAAAATCTGTGGAACAGCACACAAGAAAAACTCGCAAAATTGCCTGATTCCTATTGCATCGCCAATAAAATGCTCCTAAACCCTTTTAAGCACCGCCGAGGCTACTGGAGTCGTTCCCTAGGTCATTACGGACGCTACTATGGAAGAATCCAAGAAAATTCAACCCGGCCCCCGGCACCTAAAAAATCTGTAGGCTAACACACACGAAAAACTCGCAAAATCTCCTAATTCCTATTTCTTTGCCAATAAAATGCTCCTAAACCCCTCTAAAGCACCACCGGGCCTACTAGAGTCGTTTCCTAGGTCATTATGGACGCTACTATAGAAGAATTCAAGAAAATTCGACCCAAACACGGGCACCTATAAAATTCTTAGGCTAACACACACGAAAAAACTGGCAAAATCCCTATGTTATTACGAATGCTACTATGGACGAATTCAAGAAAATTCGACCCGGACCCCCGGCATCTAAAAAATTCGTAGGCTAACACACACGAAAAACTGGCAAAATTGCCTAATTCCAATTTTGTTGCCAATAAAATGCTCTTAAACCCTTCTAAAGTACCACCGGAGCTACTAGAGTCGTTCCCTAGGTCGTTACGGACGCTATTATGGAATAATCGAAGAAAATATGACCCGAACCCCAGGCACCTAAAAAGTCTGTGGGCTAACACACACGAAAAACTAGCAAAATTACCTAATTCCTATTTCGTTGCCAATAAAATGCTCCTAAACCCCTCAAAAGAACCACTGGTGCTACTGGAGTCATTCCCTAGGTCGTTATGGACGCTACTATGGAGAATCCAAGAAAATTCGACCCGAACTCCTGACACCTTAAAAATCTATGGGCTAACACACATGAAAAACTGGCAAAATCACTAAATTCTATTGTGTCTCCAATAAAATACTTCTAAACCCCCTAAAGCATCGCTGGGGCTACTGGTGTCTTTCCCTAGGTCGTTACGGTCACTACTATAAAAGAATTTAAGAAACCTCGACCCAAACCTCGATACCTAAAAAATTTGTGGGCTAATACACACAAAAAACTGGCAAAATCTCCTAATTCCGATTACGTCGCCAATAAAATGCTCCTAAACCCTTATAAAGCACTACCGGGGCTACTAGAGTCGTTCCCTAGGTCGTTACAGACACTACTATTGAAGAATCTAAGAAAATTCAAACCAGACCCCCGGCACCTAAAAATCCGTAGGCGAACACACATAAAAAACTAGCAAAATCGACTAATTTCTATTTCATTGCCAATAAAATGCTCCTAAATGCCTCTAAAGCACCGCCGGGGCTACTGGAGTCATTCCCTAGGTCATTACGAACTCTACTATGGAAGAATGCAAGAAAATTCAACCCGGACACCCGGCACCTGAAAAATCTATGGGCTAACACACACGAAAAACTGGCAAAACCGCCTAATTCCTATTGTATCGCCAATAAAATGCTCCTAAACCCCTCTAAAGCACCGCCGGGGCTACTGGAGTCGTTCCCTATGTCATTACGAATGCTAATATTGAAGAGTCCAAGAAAATTTGACCCGGACCCCCGGCACCTAAAATATCTGTGGGCTAACACATACGAAAAACTGGTAAATTTGCCTTATTCCTATTTCGTTGTTCATAACCTCTCCTAAAACCTTCTAAAGCGTCGTCGGTGCTACTGTAGTCATTCTCCAGGTCATTACGAATGCTAATATGGAAGAATCCAAGCAAATTCTACCCGTACCCCCAACACCTAAAATATCTGTGGGCTAACACACACGAAAAACTGGTAAAATTGCCTAATTCCTATTTCGTTGCCAATAAAATGCTCATAAACCCCTCTAAAGATCCATCGGGGCTACTAGATTCGTTCCCTAGGTTATTACGAGCGTTACTATGGAAGAATCCTAGAAAAATTGACCTAGACACCCGGCATCTAAAAAATCTGTGGGCTAACACAAACGAAAAACTAGCAAAATTGCCTCATTCCTATTTCGTCGCCAATAACCTCTCCTAAACCCCTCAAAAGCACCGTCGGGGCTACTGGAGTCGTTCCCTAGGTCGTTATGGATGATATTATGGGATAATCACATAACATTCGACCCGAACCCCCAGCACCTAGAAATTTTGTGGGCTAACACACACGAAAAACTCGCAAAATCGCCTAATTCCTATTTCATGGCCAATAAAATGCTCCTAAACCCCTCTTAAGCACCGATGGGGCTACTAGAATCGTTCCCTAAGTTGTTACGGACGCTACTACAGCAAAATCCAAGAAACTTCAACCCGGACCCCCAGCACCTTAAAACTCTGTAGGCTAACACACACGAAAAACTGGCAAAATTGCCTAATTCTAATTTCGTTGCTAATAAAATGCACTTAAACCCATCTAAAGCACCGCAGAGGCTACTTGAGTTATTCCATAGATCGTTACGGACGCTACTATGGAATAATCCAAGAAAATTCTGCCTGAACCCCAGCACCTAAAAAAATTGTGGGCTAACATACATGACAAATTGGTAAAATTGCCTAATTTATATTGCGTTGCTAGTAAAATACTCGTAAGCCCCTCAAAAGCACCACCGGGGCTATTAGAGTCGTTCCCTAGGTTGTTACAGATGCTATTATGGAAGAATCACAGAAAATTCGACCCAGACCCCCAGCACCTAGAAAATCCGTGGGCTAACACAAACGAAAAATTGGCAAAATCGCCTAATTCCTATTTCGGTTCCAATAAAAAGCTCCTAAAACCCTATAAAGCGCCACCGGGGCTACTGGAGTCGTTCCCTAGGTTGTTACAAACTCTACTATGGAAAAATCCAAGAAAATTCAACCCGGGCCCCCGGCACCTAAAAATCTGTGGGCTAACACACAAAAAATTAGCAAAATCGCCTAATTCCTATTTTGTTGCTAATAAAATGCTCCTAACCCCCTCTAAAGCATCGCCGGGGCTGCTGGAGTCGTTCCCTAGGTCGTTACGAACTCTACTTTGGAAAAAACCAAGAAAATTCAACCCGGACACCCGGTACCTAAAACATCTGTGGGCTAACACAAACAAAAAACTAGCAAAACCGTCTAATTCCTATTTTGTTGCTAATAAAATGATTTTAAACCCCTCTAAAGCGCCGCTGGGGATACTGGAATCGTTCCCTAGGTCGTTACGGATGCTACTATAGAAGAATCCAAGAAATTTCTGCCTGAACCCCAACACCTAAAAAATCTGTGGGCTAACATACATGAAAAATTGGCAAAATTGCCTAATTTCAATTGCGTGGCCAGTAAAATACTCATAAATCCCTCAAAAGCACCATTGGGGCTACTGGAGTCGTTCCCTAGGTCGTTACGGATGCTATTATGGAAGAATCACAGAAAATTCGACCCGTACCCCCAGCACCTAGAAAATCCGTGGGCTAACACACATGAAAAATTGGCAAAATCGCCTAATTTCTATTTTGGTTCTAATAAAATGCTCCTAAACCCCTATAAAGCGCCGCCGGGGCTACTGGAGCCGTTCCCTAGGTTGTTACAAACGCTACTATGGAAAAAACCAAGAAAATTCGACTCGGACCCCAGGCACCTAAAAAATCTGTGCACTAGCACACACGAAAAATTGGCAAAATCGTCTGATGCCTATTGCGTCGCCAATAAAATGCTCCTAAACCCTTGTAAGCACCTCCGGAGCTACTGGAGTCATTCCCTAGGTTGTTACGAATGCTACTATTGAAAAATCCAAGAAAATTCGACCCGTAACCCCGGCACCTAAAAATCTGAGGGCTAACACACACAAAGAAATTAGCAAAATCGCCTAATTCCTATTTTATTGCTAATAAAATGCTTCTAAACCCCTCTAAAGCTCTGCCGGAGCTACTGGAGTCGTTCTCTAGGTCGTTACGGACACTTGTATAGAAGAATCCAAGAAAATTTGACTTGGACCCCCGGTAGCTAAAAAATCTGTGTACTAACACACATGAAAAACAGGCAAAATCGCCTAATTCTAATTTCATTGCCAATAAAATGCTCCTAAACCCCTCTAAAGCGCCGCTGGGCTACTGGAGTCGTTCCCTAGGTCGTTACGGACGATACTATGGAATAATCGAAGAAAATATGACCCGGACCGCTGGCACCTAAAACATCCGTGGGCTAACACACACAAAAAATTAGCAAAATCGCCTAATTCCTATTTTGTTGCTAATAAAATGCTTCTAAACCCCTCTAAAGCGCCGCCGGAGCTACTGGAGTCATTCTCTAGGTCATTACGGACACTTGTATGGAAGAATCCAAGAAAATTCAACCTGGACCCCAGGCACCTAAAAATCTGTGGACTACCACACACGAAAAACTGGATAAATCGCCTGATACCTATTACGTCGCCAGTAAAATACTCGTAAACCCCTTTAAAGCGCCGCCTGGGCTAATGTAGTCGTTCTCTAGGTCGTTACGGACGCTACTATGGAATAATCGAAGAAAATATGACCCGTACCCCAGGCACCTAAAAAATCTGTGGGCTAACACATATGAAAAATTAGCAAAATTGCCTAATTCCTATTTTGTTGCTAATAAAAGGCACTTAAACCCCTCTAAAGATCCACCGGGGCTACTAGAGTCGTTCCCTAGGTCGTTACGAACTCTAATTTGGAAAAAAACAAGAAAATTCAACCCAGACCCCCGATAGCTATAAATTCTGTGGGCTAACACACGTGAAAAATTAGCAAAATAGCCTAATTCTAATTTTGTTGCTAATAAAATGCTCTTAAACCCCTCTAAAGCGCCGCCGAGGTTATTGGAGTCATTCCCTAGGTCATTACGGACGCTACTATGGAGTAATCGAAGAAAATACGACCCAAACCCCCGCTACCTAGAAAATCTGTGGGCTAACACACACGAAAAACTGGCAAAATCGCCTAATTCCTATTTTGTTGCCAATAAAATACTCTTAAACCCCTCTTAAGCACCGACGGGGCTACTGGAGTCGTTCCCTAGGTTGTTATAGACGCTACTACGGCAAAATCCAAGAAACTTCAACCCGGACCCCCAGCACCTTAAAAATCTGTAGGCTAACACACACAAAAAACTGGCAAAATTGCCTAATTCTAATTTCGTTGCTAATAAAATGCTCCTAAACCCATCTAAAGCACCGCCGAGGCTACTGGAGTCATTCCATAGGTCGTTACAGACGCTACTATGGAATAATCCAAGATAAATCTGCCTGAACCCCGGTACCTAAAAATCTGAGGGCTAACACACACAAAACAATTAGCAAAATCGCCTAATTCCTATTTTATTGCTAATAAAATGCTTCTAAACTCCTCTAAAGCTCCTCCGGAGCTACTGGAGTCGTTCTCTAGGTCATTACGGACACTTGTATGGAAGAATCCAAGAAAATTCGACCTGGACCCCAGGCACCTAAAAAATCTGAGTGCTAACACACATGAAAAACGGGCAAAATCACCTAATTCTAATTTCCTTGCCAATAAAATGCTCCTAAACCCCTCTAAAGCGCCGCCGAGGCTATTGATGTCATTCCCTAGGTCGTTACGGACGCTACTATGGAATAATCGAAGAAAATATGACCCAGACCACAGGCACCTAAAAAATCCGTGGGCTAACACACACGAAAAACTCGCAAAATTGCCTGATTCCTATTGCGTCGCCAATAAAATGCTCCTAAACCCTTGTAAGCACCTACGGTGCTACTAGAATCGTTCCCTAGGTCGTTACGGACGCTACAATTGAATAATCCAAGAAATTTCGACCCGGACCCCTGGCACCTAAAAATTTGTGGGCTAACACATACGAAAAATTAGCAAAATCGCCTAATTCCTATTTTGTTGCTAATAAAATGCTACTAAGCCCCTCTAAAGCGCCGCTAGAGCTACTGGAGCCGTTCCCTAGGTCATTACGGACACTTGTATGGAAGAATCCAAGAAAATTCAACCCTGACCCCCCGGTAGCTAAACAATTTGTGGGCTAACACACAAGAAAAAATGGCAAAATCGCCTAATTCTAATATCGTTGCCAATAAAATGCTCCTAAACCCCTCTAAAGCGCCGCCGAGGCTATTATAGTCGTTCACTCGGTTGTTACATATGCTACTATGGAATAATTCAAGAAAATACAACCCGTACCCCCGGCACCTAAAATATTCGTTGGCTAACACACACGAAAAACTGGCAAAATCGCGTAAATCTAATTTCGTTGCTAATAAAATGCTCCTAAACCTCTCTAAAGCACCGTCGGGGCTACTAGAGTCATTCCCTAGGTCGTTACGGATGCTACTATGGAAGAATCTAAGAAATATCAACCCAAACCCATGGCACCAATAAAATTTTTGGGCTAATACACACGAAACATTAGCAAAATCGGCTAATTCCTATTTTGTTGCTAATAAAATGCTTTTAAAGCACCGTCGGGGCTATTGGAGTAGTTCCCTCGGTCGTTACGGGTGCTACTATGGAAGAATCCAAGAAACATCTGCCCGAACTCCACCTAAAAAATTTGTGGGCTAACATACATGAAAAATTGGCAAAATTGCCTAATTTCTATTGCGTTGCCAGTAAAATACTCGTAAACCCCTCAAAAGCACCGTCGGGGCTACTGGAGTTGTTCCCTAGGTCGTTATGGATGCTATTAAGGAAGAATCATAGAAAATTCGACCACTACCCCCAGCACCTAGAAAATATGTGAACTAACACACACGAAAAATTGGCAAAATCGCCTAATTCCTATTTCGGTTCTAATAAAATGCTCCTAAACCCCTATAAAGCGCTGCCAGGGCTACTGGAGTCGTTCCCTAGGTTGTTACAAATGCTACTATAGAAAAAACCAAGACAATTCGACTCGTACCCCAGGCAACTAAAAAATATGTGGACTAGCACACACGAAAAACTGGATAAATCGCCTGATTCCTATTGCGTCGCTAGTAAAATACTCGTAAACCCCTGTAAGCACCTCCGGATCTACTAGAGTCGTTCCCTAGGTCGTTACGGATGCTACTATTGAAAAATCTAAGAAATTTCGACCCGGACTCCTGGCACCTAAAAATCTGGGGGCTAACACACACGCAAAATTAGCAAAATCGCCTAATTCCTATTTTGTAGCTAATAAAATGCTCTTAAACCCCTCTAAAGCGCCACCGGGGCTACTGGAGTCGTTCACAAGGTCGTTACGGACACTATTATGGAAGAATCCAAGAAAATTCAACCCGGACCCCGGTAGCTAAAAGATTTGTGGGCTAACACACATGAAAAACTGGCAAAATAGCCTAATTCTAATTTCGTTGCCAATAAAATGCTCCTAAACCCCTCTAAAGCGCCGCTGAGGTTATTGTAGTCATTCCCTAGGTCGTTACGGATGCTACTATGGAATAATCGAATAAAATACGACCCGGACCACCGGCACCTAAAAAACCTGTGGGCTAACACACACGAAAAACTCGCAAAATCACCTAATTCCTATTTTGTTGCTAATAAAATGCTCTTAAACCCCACTTAAGCACCGTCGGAGCTACTGGAGTCGTTCCCTAAGTCGTTATAGACGCTACTATGGAAGAATCCATGAAAATTTGACCTGAACCCCGGCACCTAAAAAATTCGTGGGCTAACACACACGAAAAACTGGCAAAATTGCCTAATTCTAATTTCGTTGCTAATAAAATGCTCCTAAACCCCTCTAAAGCACCGTCGGAGCTACTGGAGTCGTTCCCTAGGTTGTTACGGATGCTACTATGGAAGAATCCAAGAAAATGCAATCCGGGCCCCCGGCACCTAAAAATCTGTGGGCTAACACACACAAAAAATTAGCAAAATCACCTAATTCCTATTTTGTTGCTAATAAAATGCTCCTAACCCCCTCTAAAGCGCCGCCGGGGCTACTGGAGTCGTTCCCTAGGTCGTTACGAACTCTACTTTGGAAAAAACCAAGAAAATTCAACCCGTACACCCCGTACCTAAAACATTTGTGGGCTAACACAAACAAAAAACTGGCAAAACCGTCTAATTCCTATTTTGTTGCTAATAAAATGATTTTAAACCCCTCTAAAGCGCCGCTGGGGATACTGGAATCGTTCCCTAGGTCGTTACGGATGCTACTATAGACGAATCTAAGAAATTTCTGCCTGAACCCCAACACCTAAAAAATCTGTGGGCTAACATACATGAACAAATGGCAAAATTGCCTAATTTCAATTGCGTGGCCAGTAAAATACTCATAAACCTCTCAAAAGCACCATCGGGGCTACTGGAGTCGTTCCCTAGGTCATTACGTATGCTATTATGGAAGAATCACAGAAAATTCGACCCGAACCACCAGCACCTAGAAAATTCGTGGCTAACACACATGAACAATTGGCAAAATCACCAAATTCCTATTTCGGTTCTAATAAAATGCTCCTAAACCCCTATAAAGCGCCACCGGGGCTACTGGAGTCGTTCCCTAGGTTGTTACAAACGCTACTATGGAAAAATCCAAGAAAATTCGACTCGGACCCAAGGCACCTAAAAAATCTGTGCCTAGCACACACGAAAAACTGGCAAAATCGCCTGATTCCTATTGCGTCGCCAATAAAATGCTCCTAAACCCTTGTAAGCACCTCCGGGGCTACTGGAGTCATTCCCTAGGTTTTTACGGATGCTACTATTGAAAAATCCAAGAAAATTCGACCCGGACCCCCGGCACTTAAAAATCTGAGGGCTAACACACACAGAATAATTAGCAAAATGGCCTAATTCCTATTTTGTTGCTAATAAAATGCTTTTAAACCCCTCTAAAGCGCCGCCGGAGCTACTGGAGTCGTTCTCTAGGTCTTTACGGACACTTGTATGGAAGAATCCAAGAAAATTCAACTTGGACCCCAGGCACCTAAAAATATGTGGACTAGCACACACGAAAAACTGGATAAATCGCCTGATTCCTATTACGTCGCCAGTAAAATACTCGTAAACCCCTCTAAAGCACTGCTGGGGCTACTGGAGTCGTTCCCTAGGTCGTTACGGATTCTACTATAGACGAATCCAAGAAATTTCTGCCCGAACCCCAACACCTAAAAAATCTGTGGGTTAACATACATGAAACATTGGCAAAATTCCTAATTTCTATTGCGTGGATAGTAAAATACCCATAAACCCCTCAAAAGCACCATCGGGGCTACTGGAGACGTTCCCTAGGTCATTACGGATGCTATTATGGAAGAATCACACAAAATTCGACCCGGACCCCCAGCACCTAGAAAATATGTGGGCTAACACACACGAAAAATAGGCAAAATCGCCTAATTCCTATTTCGGTTCTAAAACCCCTCTAAAGTGCCGTCGGGGCTACTGGAGTCGTTCCTTAGGTTTTTACAAACGTTACTATGAACAAATCCAAGAAAATTCGACTCGGACCCCTGGCACCTAAAAAATCTGTGGACTAGCACAAATGAAAAACTAGCAAAATCACCTGATTTCTATTGCATCGCCAATAAAATGCTCCTAAACCCTTGTTAGCACCTCCGGGGCTACTGGAGTCGTTCCCTAGGTTGTTACGGACTCTACTATTGAAAAATCCAAGAAAATTCGACCCGGACCCCCGGCACCTAAAAATCTCGGA
This sequence comes from Solanum dulcamara, assembly GCF_947179165.1. NCBI lineage: Eukaryota > Viridiplantae > Streptophyta > Magnoliopsida > Solanales > Solanaceae > Solanum > Solanum dulcamara. Next base: position 81,656,325 of record NC_077238.1, read on the forward strand.
GCTAACACACACGAAAAATTAGCAAAATCGCCTAATTCCTATTTTGTTGCTAATAAAATGCTTTTAAACCCCTCTAAAGCGGTGCTGGGGCTACTAGAGTCGTTCCCTAAGTCTTTACGGACACTAGTATTGAAAAATCCAAAAAAATTCAACCCTGACCCCCGGTAGCTAAAAAATCTATGGGCTAACATACATGAAAAACTGGCAAAATCGCCTAATTCTAATTTCTTTGCCAATAAAATGCTCCTAAACCCCTCTAAAGCGCCGCCGAGGCTATTGCAGTTGTTCCCTAGGTAATTACGAACGCTACTATGGAATAACCGAAGAAAATACGACCCGGACCCCCGGCACCTAAAAAATCCGTGGGCTAACACACACGTAAAACTCGCAAAATCGCCTAATTCCTATTTCGTTGCTAATAAAATGCACCTAAACGCCTCTAACGCACCATCGGGGCTACTGGAGTTATTCCCTAAGTCGTTATGGACGCTATTACGGAAAAATCCAAGAAAATTCAACTCGGACCCCCAGCACTTAGAAAATCTATGGCTATCACACACGAAAAATTGGCAAAATCGCCTAATTCCTATTTCGGTTCTAATAAAATACTCCTAACCCCCTCTAAAGTGTCGTCGGGGCTACTAGAGTCGTTCCCTAGGTTGTTACAAACGCTACTATGGAAAAATCCAAGAAATTTCAACCCGGGCCCCTAGCACCTAAAAATTTGTGGGCTAACACAAACAAATATTTAGCAAAATCGCCTAATTCCTATTTTATTGCTAATAAAATGCTCCTAGCCCCCTCTAAAGCGCCGCTGGGGCTACTGGAGTCGTTCCCCAGGTTGTTACGAACTCTACTTTGGAAAAAATCAAGAAAACTCAACCCGGACACCCGGTACCTAAAATATCTGTGGGCTAACACACACAAAAACTAGCAAAACCGTATAATTCCTATTTCATTGACAATAAAATACTCCTAAACCTCTCTAAAGCACCGCCGGGGCTACTAGAGTCGTTCCCTAGGTTGTTACGGATGTTACTACGGAAATATTCAAGAAACTTCGACCCGGACCCCTGGCACCTTAAAAATCAGTGGGCTAACACACACAAAAACTAGCAAAACCATCTAATTCCTATTTCATTGCCAATAAAATGCTCCTAAACCCCTCTAAAGCACCGCCGGGGCTACTGGAGTCGTTCCCTAGTTCGTTACGGATGCTATTATGGAAGAATCACAGAAAATTCAACACGGACCCCCAGACACCTAGAAAATCCATGGGCTAACACACACGAAAAATTGGCAAAATCGCCTAATTCCTATTTCGGTTCTAATAAAATGCTCCTAAATCCCTATAAAGCGCCGTCGGGGCTACTGGAGTCGTTCCCTAGGTTGTTACAAATGCTACTATTGAAAAATCCAATAAAATTCGACTCGGACCCCAGGCACCTAAAAAATCTGTGCACTAGCACACACGAAAAACTGGCAAAATCGCCTGATTTCTATTGCGTCACCAATAAAATGCTCCTAAACCCTTGCAAGCACCTCCGGGGCTACTGGAGTCATTCCTTAGGTTGTTGTGGACGCTACTATTGAAAAATCCAAGAAAATTCGACCCGGACCCCCGGCACCCAAAAAAATGAGGGCTAACACACAAAAAAAATTAGCAAAATCGCCTAATTCCTATTTTGTTGCTAATAAAATACTTCTAAACCCCTCTAAAGCGCCGCCGGAGCTACTGGAATCGTTCTCTAGGTCGTTACGGACACTTGTATGGAAGAATCCAATAAAATTCGACCTGGACCCTCGGTAGCTAAAAAATCTGTGTGCTAACACACATGAAAAACTAGCAAAATCGCCTAATTCTAATTTCGTTGCAAATAAAATGCTCCTAAACCACTCTAAAGCGCCGCCGGGGTATTGGAGTCGTTCCCTAGGTCGTTACGGACGCTATTATGGAATAATCGAAGAAAATATGACCCGGACCACTAGCACCTAAAAAATCTATGGGCTAACACACACGAAAAACTCGCAAAATAGCCTGATTCCTATTGCATCCCCAATAAAATGCTCATAAACCCTTGGAAGCACCTCCAAGGCTACTGGAGTCGTTCCCTAGGTCGTTACGGATGCTACAATTGAAAAATCCAAGAAATATCGACCCGGACCCCTGGTATCTAAAAATTTATGGGCTAATACACACGAAAAATTAGCAAAATCGCCTAATTCCTATTTTGTTGCTAATAAAATGCTTCTAAACCCCTCTAAAGCGCCGCCAGAGCTACTGGAGTCGTTCTCTAGGTCGTTACGGACACTATTATGAAAGAATCCAAGAAAATTCAACCCTGACCCCCCGGTAGCTAAAACATTTGTGGGCTAACAAACAAGAAAAATTGGCAAAATAGCCTAATTCTAATTTTGTTGCCAATAAAATGCTTCTAAACCCCTCTAAAGCGCCGCCGAGGCTATTAGAGTCGTTCACTAGGTTGTTATGTATGCTACTATGGAAGAATCCAAGAAAATTCGACCCGTACCCCCGGCACCTAAAAAATCGTGGGCTAACACACATGAAAAACTAGCAAAATCGCCTAAATCTAATTTCGTTGCTAATAAAATGCTCCTAAACCCATCTAAAGCACCGTCGGAGCTACTAGTGTCGTTCCCTAGGTCGTTACGGATGCTACTATGGAAGAATCTAAGAAAATTCAACCCAGACCCATGGCACCTAAAAATATCTGTGGGCTAATAAACACGAAAAATTAGCAAAATCGGCTAATTCCTATTTTGTTGCTAATAAAATGCTTTTAAAGCACCGTCGGGGCTATTGGAGTCATTCCCTAGGTCATTACGGATTCTACTATGGAAGAATCCAAGAAACATCTGCCCGAACTCCAACATCTAAACAATTTGTGGGCTAACATACATGAAACATTGGCAAAATTCCTTAATTTCTATTGCATAGCCAGTAAAATACTCGTAAACCCCTCAAAAGCACCGTCGGGGCTACTGGAGTCGTTCCCTAGGTCGTTACGAATGCTATTATGGAAGAATCACAGAAAATTCGACCCGGACCCCCAGCACCTAGAAAATCTGTGGGCTAACACACACGAAAAATTGGCAAAATCGCCTAATTCCTATTACGGTTCTAATAAAATGCTCCTAAACCCCTATAAAGCGCTGTCGAAGCTACTGGAGTCGTTCCCTAGGTTGTTACAAATACTACTATGGAAAAATCCAAGAATATTCGACTCGGAACCCCGGCACCTAAAAAATATGTGGACTAGCACACACGAAAAACTAGATAAATTGCCTGATTCCTATTGCGTCGCCAATAAAATGCTCCTAAACCCTTGTAAGCACCTCCGGGGCTACTGGAGTCATTTCCTAGGTCGTTACGGATGCTACTATTGAAAAATCTAAGAAATTTCGACCTGGACCCCTGGCACCTAAAAATCTGGGGGCTAACACACATGAAAAATTAGCAAAATCGCTTAATTCCTATTTTGTTGCTAATAAAATGCTCCTAAACCCCTCTAAAGCGCCACCGGGGCAACTGGAGTCGTTCCCTAGGTTGTTACGGATTCTAGTATATAGAAGAATCTAAGAAAATTCGATCCGAACCCTGGCACCTAAAAAATTCGAGGGCTAACACACACAAAAAACTAGCAAAATTGCAAAATTCTAATTTCGTTGCTAATAAAATGCTCCTAAACCCTCTAAAGCGCCGCTGGGCTACTAGAGTCGTTCCGTAGGTCGTTACGAATGCTACTATGGAATATTCGAAGAAAATATGACCCAGACCCCCGGCACCTAAAAAATTTGTAGGCTAACAAACACGAAAAACTCGCAAAATCGCCTAATTTCTATTTCATTTCCAATAAAATGCTCCTAAACCCCTCTAAAGCACTGTTGGAGATACTGGAGTCGTTCCCTAGGTTGTTATGGACGCTACTATGGAATTATCCAAGAAACTTCAACTCGCACCCCCGGCACCTAAAAATCTGTGGGCTAACACACACGAAAAATTAGCAAAATTGCCTAATTCCTATTTTGTTGCTAATAAAATGCTCCTAAACCCCTCTAAAGCACCGCCGGGGCTACTGGAGTCGTTCCCTTGGTCGTTACGAACTCTACATTGGAAGAAACCAAGAAAAATCAACCCTAACACTCGGTACCTAAAAAATCTGTGGGCTAACACACACAAAAAATTGGCAAAACTGTCTAATTCCTATTTCATTGACAATAAAATGCTCCTAAACCTCTCTAAAGCACCGTCGGAGCTACTGGAGTAGTTTCCTAGGTTGTTACGGACGCTACTACAGAAAAATCAAAGAAACTTCGACCCGGACCCCGACACCTTAAAAATTTGTGGGCTAACACACACGAAAAACTAGCAAAACCATCTAATTCATATTTCATTTACAATAAAATGCTCCTAAACCCCTCTAAAGCACCATCGGGGCTACTGGAGTTGTTCCCTAGGTTGTTACGGACGCTACTGCGGCAAAATCCAAGAAACTTCGACCCGGACCCCAGCACCTTAAAATCAGTGGGTTAACACACACAAAAAACTGGCAAAATCGCCTAATTCTAATTTCGTTGCTAATAAAATGCTCCTAAACCCATCTAAAGCACCGCCGGGGCTACTGGAGTCATTCCATAGGTTGTTACGGACGCTACTATGGAATAATCCAAGAAACTTCTGCCTAAACCCCAGCACCTAAAAAATTTGTGGGCTAACATATATGACAAATTGGTAAAATTGCCTAATTTCTATTGCGTTGCCAGTAAAATACTCGTAAGCCCCTCAAAAGCACCATCGGGGCTACTGGAGTCGTTCCCTAGGTCGTTACGGATGCTATTATGGAAGAATCACAGAAAATTCGACCCGTACCCCCAGCACCTAGAAATTATGTGGGCTAACACACATAAAATATTAGCAAAATCGCCTAATTCCTATTTCGGTTCCAATAAAATACTCCAAACCCCTCCAAAGCGTCGTCGGGGCTACTGGAGTCGTTCCCTAGGTTGTTACGAATGCTACTATGGAAAAATCCAAGAAATTTCGACTCGGACCCCTGGCACCTAAAAAATCTGTGGACTAGCACACACAAAAAACAAGCAAAATCGCCTGATTCCTATTGCGTCGCCAATAAAATGCTCCTAAACCCTTGTTATCACCTCCGGGGCTACTGGAGTCGTTCCCTAGGTTGTTACGGACTCTACTATTGAATAATCCAAGAAAATTCGACCCGGACCCCTGGAACCTAAAAATCTGGGAGCTAACACACACGAAAAATTAGCAAAATCGCCTAATTTCTATTTTATTGCTAATAAAATGCTTCTAAACCCTTCTAAAGCGCCGCCGGGGCTACTAGAGTCGTTCTCTAGGTCGTTACGAACACTA